>NC_044245.1:96337204-97008284 GCF_003957555.1 Calypte anna
TCACAGCTTCTCCATCTGGTTTATTCTTGGAAAGATGAACTAGATGTTCTTAATTTAGAGCAGTCAGTCTGTTTCTAACCTCTCTCTCCAGCCTACTTATTGCATCGACAACATATTTGATTTTGGCTAGATTTCTGCATACTTGTGGAGAGGAAATTTAGCTGTTTCCCTATTTCTTTTTTTTTTTTCCTTTGTCCTTGTCTTCTTTTCAATTCTCCAGCAGCTAGCAGCAAGTTTTCTAAACACTGTGAAATTGGCATTTACAAGATTGCTTCTCCATCTTTATACTTCTTTCCAGTTTATTCTCTGCTGTTTTGTAAAAGCAACTACCTCCCCTATAAGAAAAAAAAAAAAGCAGCTTAAAATCGGTGTTTTATATTTTTACTGTATTTTCATTGTCCTTTTGATACATGAGTGTCAACCACACACACACACACATCCCTTCTGCTCTCTCCAGTGAATAAATCCTTTTAGCAACAGACAGTCATAAAAATTAATTCCATATGAGCACCCCATATCCTTAGTACCAAATGGTAAAATGCATAAATAGATGATGGCTTTACATGGAAGAGCCTATGTGTATATTTTTAGTTTACTATAAAAAACCTCATTGTAATTAGGCTGATTTTTCTCCTCAGATTTTATCATAAAAGGTCTTGTTGGTTGACTGTGCCTTTGACTCTTAGATGTCAATGAGTTTCCATGTCCTTACTCATTCATGTCAGGGTCTTCGTCTGCTCTTTGGTAGTGACTACAGAGTCGTGAAGGAAACTAAAAAAAGTTTACATGTCCCCATTTTGCTCATAGATCAAATAGTAGTATTTAACAAGCAGCAGTTATTAAGTATTTTCTACCTGTCCAGTCTTTAACATTTAAAGACCGGATGGACTTACGTGATACCAGCCATAAATCTGTTACGTAATTCTATGCTAACTCATTAATAACAACTATGGCATCATTTTGAAAACAAAACCAATACAAGATAAAATTTGAAATAGTGTATGAATAGTTCAGGACTCTGATGTTTTAACACACATAAACTGATCTTCTGGTTGCGTTAGAGCAGAGAATGAGGGCACCTTGTCCTATGTCACCTTGTTAGCACCCATTAACAAAAAGATCAAAATCTGGCTGCCTGCTTTCCTTTCCCTTCTAGCATGAGGGATGACATTTGGATCTTTTCCTTCCCCAGCAGCGTATCTAAAAGGCTTTTCATTTTTCACAATTGTCTTTCAAGCTATCATTTAGACTTTGCTGGTAGGACATGAGATGAAACATTGACCTTATGAATTTTTTCAGACAGAAATCCTTCATTTTAAATCATTTTGTTCTGCTGAATTTAATTTATTTTTTAATGTAAATGTCATGGGGATTAATTAAAAACAAACAAACAAAAACCAACAACAAACAAAGCACATTGACATTTCTGAAATTTTAATTTTTCATTTAATTATTTTGGAACTAATCCAAGAGGGTTTTTTTGGGTTTTGTTTGCTTTTTTTTTTTTTTTTTTTCCTGCCACTGAAATTTGTGCGTAAATGTCTTTTCCAAATTAGGCTGGCCTGTCTGTGTAATCTCTCTACCAGTTCTCATATTAATCTCTACACTAGTTTTCATACTGAGAGGTTGTAAGGCAACAGAACACTGGTCTCTCACTTGAGAACACTGGGAATTAGTAGGTATTTTCTTCTCACTTGAGAAATCTATTCTAATTTTGTAGAAATCTATTCTAATTTCTAATTTTTTTTTTTTTAAGTTTCAGACTACACAACAGATTTATTTTTTTCCTTATGGCTCAGTAGTTCGGATATTGTCAAAAGTCCCTCCTATTCTGGTCAGTTCACATGTCCAGTTCTTAAAAAAAACTCAAACAACAAAACATTTCTAAGAAGCTTCCACTTTCATTTTCTTGCTAAAGGTCCTTTTGGTTCCTTTCACATGGCACATATCACTTAGCTTACATTCTGTGACAAGATTCAGATTTCTCAGTACATTAGTATATCTTGTTTGCCAACTGTCAACAATAGTTTTGCCCTTTTCTTACAGCTATGTCTCCTTAATTCTGACTTGGAAAATGAGACACCACCTCTTCTCTATTGTTGAATAACAGTGAAAATCAGTTGCAATAAAAAAAAAAAAAAGAAAGGTGGTTTTTTTCAGGTAGTAATAATAACAGATCACTGAATTCCAATTACGATTCATTTTCCACAGAACTTAGGAAAGCATACTTCTACTCTTCCCATTTTTCTTTTTTTTTGCATCTGCTATACCTCACCCAGTGTAGAGCTGACGTCAGTCCATGAACCATAAGTAATCTTTGGTATCTTACCAAATAAAAATGTTTCCAAGACATTCCTGTTACTTAAAAAAACGCAAGCAAGGAAAAAAATCCAAGATAATAAGTACATAAGATATGAAAATATAACCTGAATTTATACCAATTCCATCACTAAAATCTAATATTAAGTTTTAGAAAAAGAAATAAAATGTTACTTAGCTCAAGCAAAAATGTTAATGGAAAATGTACTAGAAAGAAATATTTATCAGCTTGGGTTTTATATCTAGTTTCATAAATAAATAACGCTTACTAATGACACAGTGTTATAAATGAACCTTAAGATGTTATACATTATTATATTTGACCTGATATGAGAAAAAAATACTAGGCATTCTATCTCTTTCTAAAAGCTGAAATGCTATACAATTTGATAAATTGCGTGTTCACTTCACTTCCAGTCTGATACAGAAATTATATTACTTATACTGAAGCTGTTAGGAGGAGACAATCCTCAAAATTTATCAGGAGATAACCTCAAAAGGCTGAGAAGTAATTTCAAATAATCTCACAAAAATCCAGCTGCTCAGATAACATAAACAATACTTTTTTATAGAATTTAAGCCTTTCTGTCTGTGTCAACATGGACATAATAAATGTACAGTTTTTCTGTGTTACTTCAAACCCATTAATTTCCAGTTTTAAGGTCTGTGATATTAGAGAGGTTTTTATTTATTTGGAACCAGCTCCTTTATACCTGACATACCTAGGCATTAATACAGGAGACTGCTTCAGTGTTGCCAAGGTGCCAGAGCTCACATATGCATCCATCAGAACTGTTCCCTTTGTAGATTATTGCTCTGCTCCTGTCTCACCTGGCAACACTATCAAGCTGTGTTTTCTTAAAGCCTTACATATGCTGAAGAAGCAAATTTCCTCATCTTTTTTGCTCTGATTGTAAGAGTCCTGAATGTCTGAGGAAGATCTGCAGGGTTGCTCAGAATCTACTTTCCTTTTTAGAAAAATAATATAAATAAATAAATACATACATAGCAAAAGTAAAGTAAAAAGCTTTTCAATTTCTACATAGGAAGAGCTGATTTTTTTTTTTTTAGATAGAGGTAACATTTCTCAAGATGTCAGAACTTTGTCTTTAAAAGAAGCAAATTTCAGAAGAAAAAATAAAAATTTGTCAAGTGTAGGCATATTTATTCCTTAAGCTACTAACTTCATAGTGGAAAATCTGAAATTACTTTGAAAGTTTTTAGGGTGGTTTGTCATTTTAGTTTTCTAATTAACAGGATATATCAAGTTTGATACAATATCATTTTTACCATATAGGATTGATTTCTCAGAAATATTACTCTAATCCACCATTCTTATGTATTCCAAAAATATCCTTATTTCTTTCTGAAAGCACAAGGAATGCACCATGAATATTTGAATTATTATTAAAAACTTCCAGAAATGAATTAAGGCAAAACTTAATTTCTATGAAAAATTATAATTTGTGGCATAATATTTTCGCAAGGTTTTAAAGGTTCTTTTCCCCTCTTTTTAAAAAATGAGGATTATATTATTTCTATTATATTGTTCATCTGACTAGAAATCCCAACACTATATAGTAGATTAAAATAAAATTTTGTAGAGAGTTTCAAGAAAATTAAAAATATTTAATTCAAATTTTACATAAAACAATACCCTGAGCATGTGTTTGATTCTCAGAGTGATTCTGATTCTTGTAATTAAAGTTTTTGGGGGAAAAAAAGCTGGAGGGCAAAAACCCAACTGTAGAAAAATCTTTTCTTTTACTAACTTTTGTGACTGCTCTAAGTTAGTTACTTGTTTCCCCGGCTAATCTCTAAGCAGAAGGCACAACCCTTTCACTTGCAAAATACTCTCTCACAGAATGAATTACCTTCCCACCACCTTGGTTACTTGCCAGGGAGTACTTTATTTTTCCACTAGGAAAAAGAAAATCAGCTTGTATTTTCCTTGCTAGAGCCTTCTGCATTTTAATTCTGAACTCTGAATGGACATCAGAGAGGCCTTATGATGTTTTGCACAAAAGTGCCAGTGTTCATAGTTGTACTCAGAGCACCGAAAATAGCAGGCAGTAAGCAGTGTCGTAATGTGAGTTTTCAAAACTAAAAGCAGAAGTGACTTACACTGGCAGGAATCTGTAACTCCTAAAGCTTTCCAAGGATCTGTGAAGTAAAAGAGAGATGCTTACTTCTCTGGATCAGATGTTTAATTCTACTTTTATAACACGCATTTCTTTAAGCCTCAACAGCCCTGAGGTTACACAGGTAAGATCTCTATGATTTTTCCTTTGGTATCTTTAAAAATCAAATTTAAAGGATTTAGCTGAGTGTCTCTAGTGCGAAAACCACAACAAGCAAAGACAAGCCCAGAAGCAACTGAAAACCTCTAAAAGGAGAAATTTGTTTCTGTTTTTTCCTCAGAGTCCAACAACTAACTCCTCTAGCTGAGGAAATCGAACTTTCTAAATTGAATTTACCAGAGGAAATACTTACTAAGCCTGTTTTGTGTTCAACTTGCATATACAAATTTTAATGCTTATTATTAATCTGCTTTTGCAAGATCCCTGCCACTGCCAGACATCTTGTGATTGCTTAATCTACACACATGCAATTTATTGTCAGTAAAATTTGTTTACAATTTTTGATGATGACATCAGGAGGAGTAAAAAAAAACCTCTGTTTTTGTAGAAACACTTAGAAATACACCCTGGATTGCTATTCTCAGTTCTACTGTAGCAAAAATAATCCCTTATCTTAATTTTTTTTCTTAACTTTACATTTATATTTCTGTATCTTTTTCTCTTCATAAGTGAAGAGAAATGAATGTATCCATTCTCCTTATTTGTCTTTATAAATTCTCTTTATCCGCACCAAGAACCTACAAAGACTTTCAGACCATTGCATGCTTCTTTTTTAAGCTTTTTATTAGGAGGTATAGCTGCAATTTTTCATGTTCAGACTGTCTGATCTGGTTGTAGTCAAGAAAGAGCCATTAGAATATAGCCTAGAGATATTTACTAGCTCTTGACTGATTATTAAAATGTTGAATCTCTGCCAACTTCCTAATTTTTACACATTATTTTGGTATAAAACTGGTGGGAATTACACGGCTTTTGGATTTTAATATTACTTTTTAATACATTGTAGTTTAGAATGTTGTGATTGCAAAAGTATTCCAGATAAACTACTTTTGGTTTATACTAGGGTAAATTTGCACTAAAGGGTAAAAATTTATCCGTGGATTCAAGTGCAGAAGTTATAATGTCACACCTCATTTTTCTGGCCAATGTGTTAAACTAATCATTTGCATACAATTAATCTAGGGCTATTTCTGGAGTTCAGATTTTTTGTAGTTTTACAGACTAGAAAAACATTGGTATAAGGGCTAGCAGACGATGTAAAGTCATTCTTGGAATTACTTATAGGTAAAGGAGTGAGGAAGAAGAACTTGATCAGAAAATACTCCCGTAAAAATAACTTGAAAAAAATGAAATTGCAAAACTACTGTTTTAGAACTAAAATCTAACTATGTTGTCTTTGTGTTAGGTAATCTATGAAATTATAGTGCTCATTTTCTATTCAGAACTGCTAAAATCTGCAATATCTAAAAAATGAACTCAGTATTTTGTCTCTCTGTTTCAGAATGCTTTACAATTACCAGCCTGAAATAAATATCAAACAATAGCAGCACATTTTTATACTGAAATGAAGTGATATATGATACATTGTACAGTCAAATACAAGCTGCCTGTTGCTTTTAATTTTTGTTTTTGTTGTTTGTTTTGTTTTGTTTGCTTTAATACTTCATAACTCTTTGGAGCAAAATTTCCATTGTGTAGCCTTTGCATCACATTCACTGCAAATCTATTTGGAAACTTCTTGTTTAGATTAATCAGAAAGGTATGGGTATTTCATAGATCAGTTTAAATTAAAAGAGGTAAATTTGACAACAGATCTAAAATACAAGAGTTATATTGAATGAAAGTGTAAGTTCTTTTGCAGATGAAAACCATTATTCTTCATTTACTTTGCGAGTCACAGAAAGTCTGGCTTTCTATCATGGGCAGTGGAAATGGTTCCTTAAACTCTCTCTTCCTTTCTCTATTTCACTTTGTTCCCAAGACCTTTTGAGTTTACATAATGGCAAAGGAAGAAAGCTGTAACAGAACATCTTCTTACAGTCTTTTTAGCCCAGCAAATCCTTTTTTCTGAAGATAAATTAATTGAAAGGCCAGAGTGTGAGTATGGTAGCTTCCTGAGCTATCCTGGCTATCCTGAGTACTGTGGGACTCTGCCTTCTAGATCCTATTAAGTATATCAGGCACATAACCATTACAGAGGAAGTTGCTGAGGATGGAGAAATACCAACAAGACCACACTGTGCAGAACTGGGAACAAAATTGTGCTTTGGATACACAGATCTGGGTCTCCTCTATGCAGTTGTGTTGCCTGTAGCATAAAAGAAATTGCAAGAGCTGCTGCTAACAAGCTACAACTCTTAACTATGTTTGCAAAAGGACATTGCTCCCAGGGCTTCCATCAGGGACACAAACTTAGTGAACACTTTTAAAATGGAAAGTGATATTAAATTTAAATCCTTCATTCTCAGGTCACAGACTTAACTGTTAAAGCAAACTCACTTGAGAAAACCAAATTAGAAACATTCAAATAAACAGTGATATTCAATGGGAGAAAAAAACCTAAAAAATGAAGTGAAATACCAGTAAAAGACTTTGTGTCTACAAATACAGAAATGGAAGTCAGGAATACCTGAGAATACCTGAAATAAAATCACTAAGAGTATCTTAAGGGAGAACTGAAAAGTTATTTTGATGCAATGCTAAATTTGTGGACAACAAAATCTTTTTTTCTTTAGCATTATATTTTTTTCTTTTCCCAACTCATGAGTTGCAGTTCTTGCAACCTTAAAATTGCTAACTAAATATCAGAGGAAGTATCAGCTGTCACTTAGCATTTCCTAGCTTTCCTTTTTACATTGAATTATGACACACTGGAAGACAATTCAACCTTAAAACTGTTTTTATAACTACATTAAGCAATATTATATATTATTATATTACTAAATATTGAACATTACCCGCCCTTATTCTCACACATTGAATGGAAGATTTATGGCTCTTCACTGTTAGCATTCTGATTGTGTAGTCAAACAAATGAGTTCTCTTTAAATACAAAAAGACAACAAAAATAAAAAGGGACTTAAATAGACAAAGGTTACAAAATTGTAGACACACTACAGTTGCAGACTCCTTTACATGTAGAGAACCTTTTCAGAGTCGTGAATAGCACATGTAGAATATGTGGCAAACAATTTGCAGGGAAGAAGGAAAAGCAAACAAACAAAAACCAAAAAACCTACAAAAAAAAAGGATCACTAGACTGCAAAGGAAACATTAATTTTTGCCTCTTGTAACAATTTGACATTGTTAAATGTGTTCTTGATATTCAAAACAGAAATTATCAGGAGATGGAACAAGGAGCTATGTCCTAAGTTGTTTTGTAAAGATTGTGGTTCACTGGAGGAAGTCACAAGCAGAGCTCACTCCCTAGGAGTTGTTGTGTTGACTAAACATAGGAGTCAAAATCCAAAAAATAGTAATCTTCTTAAAATCTTTAATCTGTGATTTCTGGATTATTGGAAACACTCCAAAAATTTCAAGTAAGTTGCCAGCAAGCTTCAGCAGCATATAAAAATTTATACAAACAAAAACATTTCAAATATTCTCTGTGTTATTTTGAAATTTACTGAAACTGGTCATACAAGCAAACATGCCCATACACAGAAACATGGTCTCTGTTAGATGCTGACATGAGGAGTATGAATGTGCAAACCACTACAGAAGCTCCCTAGTGCCTTGAGTCATATGCACATGTTTATGAGAAGATGGACATAGATTAGGAGTAGTCTTACCTTTGGTTGTCTTTTTACTGATCTGTGATATTTGAGGTATTGTGAAAAGGATTTTTTTTTCTTTAAACAGAGAAAATTCCTTCTTTTCTCTTTCATCCTTCAGATAAGGAACACAAAAAGATAATGTTGTTCAAAGGTCCATGAGACATCAAATGCTCATTGTACCTCTGCCAGGTGCCTCAACTTCCTGTGGAACCCATAGAAAACTTAAGGGAAAGAATGGAGGGTGGGATGTGTGCCAATACAGTGGAAAAGTATAAACCCTCCATCTTTGCTAACAAATTAGAAAATGGTGCTGGTTTGAATTACTGGGGTGTTCAACTTCAGACATCTGATCTCTCACTCAGCTGAAATGCAGATAGCTGTCAGAGAATATTAAAGGCATTGCTGGTGCTCTTTTTGTGTATCACTGTGAGATATATTGGCTGAACCAAAATTTACTCTTAACGATAATTCCCAATGGTAGATGAGCTAGAATGATTTATGCTACTTTATATCCCTAGAAAATAAAAAGACATTTCCAGACAAATTAAGATGACAACCAGACTTATAGAACGAAAATGTGGTAAGTGTATAGGTTTTCCCCAAACATCAAATTTAACATATAAATTGAATTGGCTTCAAATGCCAGATCATCAGATACATGATTATTTTTATAAAATACTGACCCATGAAATGTATAAATAACACTTGGAAATGTCACATAGTGATAAACCGTGTTGATTTTTCAGCTTTTCCTGTGTACACTCTAAGGACTGTACAAATGTTATAAAATTAGCCACCTTTTCTTATACCTTACATGTAATATATTTCTACTCACTTCTTTATCTCAGCTATTTTTTAGCTGAGATAAAGAATTTTTCATCATTTTATGAAAAGATTTTTTTCCACTTAAGATTACAGGAAAACAGAGACTAGACTCAAAAAAATGTCAACAGTTTAATAGAAATTTGACACTGTTGAGACTAAATTGGCTCAGTTACCTGAACTGTTTAGTAGCAGCTACATGCAATTATACACGTGACACAGCTTCCCTGACCTGTGTGGTGCAAGATGGTGTATTCCAGCAAGGACAGGCAGGTTAGCACAGTAGCCCTCCTCATGTAGTCCATTTTTTAGGATGGTACTGTGAGGGACTCTCAGGTCTCTCCTGTTCTCTCCTACTGTACTCCCACATGTAGTCAAATTAACAACAAAATAAAGGCAACTCAATAGCATGTATTACAAACAGCATGTTCCAAGTTGCAGTTCTGACCATCACTTTTAAAAGAAGTGTTTTGAGGTTTCTTTATTGCATTTGTTTAACATTGCATTTAGAAAATCTTTCACATTGAGTTGCCTTTATCTCATTGTTAATATTTTTGTCTAATGAACTGTGTGACTCATACACTTGAACTCCTCTATATATACACTGTCCTTACAAAAAACAGAGCACCATGAGCAGAACTGTTGCTCCTCAGGTTCTGTGCTCAGTGCCAAACAAGTACCATTCACTAGTGGCTAGCTGGCAGCACAGAAGTATCAGATGGGGAAGCAGGATCATGCGGCCTGTTAGCAGAGTTCATTTGCGGGCAGCCAGCTCTCCCTTTCTCATATCTCACTGGGATGCTCTGATTCAATACCATCAGCACCCTACACCAGCCCATGGACATGGCCGAGACTGTGGTCCAACTCCTCTGGTCTTTTCTCTCCTTCTGGCAGTTCTTGCAGGCACAGGGAGGATAATTGTGTCCTAGGTGCCTGGCTCTTATGGTGACAGGGCTGTGTCCCTGTGTGGTAGGGTTCATGTACTACCACTGCCACTCCCAGCAATGCACATATGAAGGGCAGCAAGTTCCTCAAGAGATACAACAGTGGGTAGGAGCAGCTAATGCAGACCAGCACTGCAAGTTCTGTGCCAGGAGCACACGAGCCCTCCTTACATGATAACCCAAGGCCATACCCTGAAGAATCCTCTCTTGGTTGGCAGAGATAGTTCATCCCACCACGATCATCTCAATGACCTAGGCAAGTAACTGCCTGTTTTAGTAAGCCAGCATTAATAAAACAACCCAGAATTTCCTATTACTGCGTCCTTAAAACCAAATATAAGAATTAAGTTGTATTTAAAAAAAAAACCTAAAAGTTAAAATTCTCAGTAGATAACATTGTTTTATGAAAGAGAGAACTGAAACTTTTGTGTCAGTAGAAAAGGAAACTTAAGGCAAGAACTTCACCCCCAAGTATAGTCTCCACAAGCATTTGTTTGCTGCATGCAGAATTGAAGCATTCCAAGAAACTATGAAATTTAAATTCATAATCACATTTTTTTCAGATATATTATACAAACTTGAATTGTAAATAATTCAAAGATGTGAATAACTGGCAAATTGTCATAAATAATGGATTTTTTCTTCTCTGTCCATTGGGTCTCTTGTTGCTTCTTTTTTTTTTTTTTTCCCCTGATAGATAAGCTCTCCAGAGTAATAGCTTATTTCCAAGTGGAGAAATACTGCCTAAGTCTTAGCTACTATAATCTGATTCAATCCATTTTATTTCAAATGAAAACAAACCTACACAGCAAAAACTGAAGAGATGTCAAATGCTTTGGCTAATATTATTCTTCTTGAAACAAATGGTTTCTGAAAAGTGCTTATATTATAATTCAAAGTAACCTATTCTAAGAAGATAATCTGTTTTTAATATGAATTTTAAACCTTATTTTAAGATATATAATCTATGAAACATCTTTGTTCTGGTCTGATTTCCTTCACTGGTATTATCTATCTCTGCTTAAAATGGGGAACATATGTGACAGAAGAACTTTGAGCTAGACTTCTAAATATAAAATTGGTTCTAATAATACCACCTTGATCTACACCAATACCAAATTTAACTCCAAAGTGAAAAAACTTGCTCAAAATTAGAATATTTCTGTGGGGATGGCAATAAGATTAAGAATGCATTGCATTTGACTTGTTTGTATAAATCTTTTAGGTAATTTATCATCTTAGGTTAGTTGTCAAAATCCTCTCTAGACAGAAAGAGGGTGATTTAGATTTTTTATGGTAGGCACCTTTCTTACAATGCAGTAAAACACAGATGACTTTCCAGTAGCAACTGAGGAAGTCTGCATAGGCACATTACACTAGATTTTTATCTTTCAGGATCTTGAATTAACAAAAGCAGTCTTAAGAAAACATGGGAGCCTCAGGCTTTGTATTATTAAAAACAGTAATATTATATGTGCCATAAAGAATAATCATTCACAGGCATGGAAAAAAATCAGATAAATTATTAGGTTATTAACAGGCCTATAATACCTATAAGTCCATGGTAAACATTGTAGTATTTGATATTGAAGTAACAATTTTTCAATAAAAACAGATGTTATTCCATGTCATGCTCTGTTTTTCTTGCTATAAAATTAGTTTTTTTACTTCAGTTAGTAGCTGTATTTAGAAGGCAATGATTCTAGTAGAATTAATTCTCCCAAATAGTGCTAATCAAGATAATGTAATAAAATAGTAAAATAGTAACAAGTGAAGCTAAAAAAAAATAAATAAATTGACATTTTGACGTTTTAACTTTGGCCAAGCCTCTGCTATATCGTGTCAAAGTGGTGGTAGGTACCTGTGGAGAATCTCTGGATGTTTTTAACTTGAGAGAAACTGTGAAAAAGTTTGATTTAACTGAGGCAGAGAAGCTGTAAATTGATTTCTTGATTCATTTAGGACACAGTCAGAGGTAGCATATAGAAAACCCTGGAGAGAAGAGGACAGCATTATTGTTTCCTTCCTTAATAGGTGTAAAAGTTTGGAACTCTGTCAAGTGACAGAAAGTTCATCTCTGTAAAAGACAATGTAAGGTATTTGCCCGTCAGACACATCGATTGCTTGATGCAAGAGAGAAGCAGAGGTGACAGTTTCAGCAGCTGATGATGGTTTGTTGCCACCCACAGCTGAAGGAAGGAGATAACCAGAGAATGCTGATCCAGCCCAGCCCTGCTGCCAATCATATCACTCAGTTCAGGCATGTAAGCTGCAGCTGGACTGCTGACAAATCCTAGAAGGTTTGTTAGTCACAGCCAGCTCAGTCTTGCCCTATATTGTTTCATGAAGCTAACAGTTAAAAAATTGGTTTAAAATTAGTTGAAAATTAAAAAAAAAAAGCTCCAAAAAAAATCAAATGTAAAATTGTATCGTATCACACCCCTCTCTGAAGAGAGAAAAATTAAAGAAAACAATTTTTTTCAAGTTTTTAAAGGTAAAATGCTAAACTGTACAACTTTCACAACAAAAACACAACCATGTTTCTAAACAATGATTCTAAAATAGCCTTGAAACAAATTTTTGTTTGAAAAAAACCAATCATTCAAGTATCTTGCACTGAAGACACGATGATTTGAGGGATTTTAGATGGCATACCTCAACAGCAAATGCTTTAGATCTTCAGGACTTCTCCATTAGGTAGATGGCTATACAAACATATTAGTAAGTTTGCATAAAAGTCTTATTTACCATTTATTTTAAAAATGAACTACATATAGGAGAAAGGAAACAATTTTATGGCATGTTCACTGAATCACATATAAGTTCATTAATTTGCAAATGTAAGTTGGGGTTGACTTTTGATCCTTTACAATGCCAAAACCTGGCTATACAGCAATAGTCCACCAATGATACTAATGTTACATAAGAATAACATCCCTTTTAGTACTGGGAATTATTTTACATTTTGAGCTTTTGAATTACTTCAAAAAATGCAGTAACTATATATAAATTTAATTTGTGTTTTGATTTCTAATATTCATAATGCCTGCTAACTCCCAGTTCTAAATTGGTGATAGATAAAACAAAAATAATTATAGTCTTTCTCTTGTAACCTTCTTCCAGGTTATAATTATAACAGGGAAATTTTTTTAGCATGTTTTGAGATTGATAACCTTTAGAAAAAACTTATAGAGATCAATTTATACATTAAACTCAACCCAGTCAAAGACTTTATAGAAAGAATAAGAAAGCCAGAAAGAATCTTGGATAGTCCTGTGACAGAAAAGTATTGACCTTAGCCTTGAAATGAAAGTACAGTCTTTACTAAGGAGCTGAAGCCATAAACATGCTGTAAGCATCTCGGTCACTCTCCTGTCCTTATCAAACACTTTCTCCCTTCAAACCTTCTCCAGTCCTCCAGTAGAGTACCTGTAGTAAATAGCCTGGAAAAAAAAATAATTTTTTTTTAGTTTGTTCAATTCATAGGCTATGATTTCTTTATTCAGCAGCAAGCAACAAAATAAGATGAACAGGGGAGGTAGGAGTGGTTGGTGCTAGAAAAGAGAGGAAAAATAGCCCAAAGTCATGGTGTTACTGAAAAAACTTATGTTAAACTCAAAGCATTAAAATATCCTGTAGAGGGACTGCAAAGGTCAAGTTAATCATCTGAGAGGTTAAAATTACAAATCATTTACCAGTTAGAACAAAAAGACTGACACTACAAACAATGTTCTCAGAGCCAGTGGGGGAAGTGCTCTTCAAGGTGAAGTGCTTTCATTGTATATGAATTATGTGGCCTGTATACCGAGTCCACTGTTGTTTCCACAGAGATGGTATTGTAGTTCCAAAATCCTGATAAGTTATCATATTTTACTTTAAGATTGCCTTTTCATAAACCCTGTTTGGTCTCCATTGGATCCTAGCTGCAAATACTTCATCATCCACTTTTATACCAATATCTGAAAAAACCCTAAATCATCAAGTGGTGTGATCCATAGATAAAAATGTCCTCTTTTCCTGTTTATATAAACCAGCTGCATTTTAATGAGACAACCTTGTTGTTTTTTATTTCTGTTTTGTTTAACAGAGAAAGACATTCCTTTGAAGCACTTCAGAGAATTTGATCTGCTTGGAATTTTTCAGCTTTTAAATAGCTCAGAATTCAACCATTTCCTCAAGGTAAAATATTTTTCAAGCCAATTGCAATTTTAAGTGGTAGCGCTATTCTATTTATTTATTTTAAGTATTTCTGTGTGCATTCTATAATAATCACCTGACATCAAGTAGAGAAAATGCCAAGACATCCCAAAAGCCAAACTCAGAAGATCTAAAACCCCATATCTACTCTCTGTTCTAGCTGGCGTGTTACCTCTTTTCATTTAGAGTTTGTGTGTGAATGTTTCATACATTTGTTTCTTTTAGCTCTACCTAATCCTTTTTGACACTATTTCAGCAATGAGGAGAGTCAACACATTAGATTTATTGGTTACCCTAAAGAGTAGAGCTTATTTCCATGTTCTACTAAGAAAGCTTGTAACCCTTGTATTCATTTGTTAGGAAAATTACACTTTGTATCCGGTGGGGATGTTTTGCTTTGTTTTAAGATTTCTATGCTAGTGCTCTTAGTGTGGATAGCACTCCTGGCACCTTCCCAGAGAGGGGGATTTTTGTGCTGTACTTAAGATTCTATAGCACCATGCCAATA
Source organism: Calypte anna (assembly GCF_003957555.1). Taxonomy (NCBI): domain Eukaryota; kingdom Metazoa; phylum Chordata; class Aves; order Apodiformes; family Trochilidae; genus Calypte; species Calypte anna. Next base: position 96,351,912 of record NC_044245.1, read on the forward strand.
TCCTGCCCCTGTTTCTCCTCCTTTGTTACTTGTTACTGTGTGGCTATGAGGGTGAAACAATACAATAACATAATTAGCGTTGGTGGCATACATTTGGAGTCATATTTCATTTAAGGGCAAGGAAGTCACAAAAGTAATTTGAAAGAAAATGAGAGGGAAAATGTACAGAATTTGCTTTCCTGGCTGACAGTTATTGGTAATAACAGCAAGAACTCAGGTGTATTAGTGATCCTTTGTGTATCCCTCTCTATAGCAAAACTGTGAGACTAAGGAGTAATCTGGGTTTATCACTACATGAATTTTCAGCCTATTGTCTAAATATTTTAATCGTAGGTTTTGTTAAACAAATCACTAGTGAAATTATGTTGCACTACTGAATGAAGTTTCAACCCAAGGTAATTGATAGTTTTTCTGTATTTGCAAATATCTTGCATAGGAAAGTTCTCTTCCATTTATTACACTGCAGTATGATGACCTTCCTAAAAGCAGTTAAATACATTTCTGTAATTTAGGCACTAATTATCAGAGTAGTCTTTTCATTCTGAGTGTCGAGAGGACAGATATTTTCTTTAAAATTAAAACTTACTGTTGAAGGCTAAATAGGTTGTAGCATACAAAATATAAAGTTGATCTGCTCCATAACAGCCTTTGAGGGTAAAAAAACCTGAACAAAACCACACCACAAACCATAGTTTTATATCAGAAGTCCTGAATTATAGGTCTTCTGATAAAAACAGACAAGCAAAAAAACCATTTTCTGTAACAGACCTCTAAAAATTCAAAATACGCTGGACAGTAGCGTGAGCTGGGAAAGAGAGATGAGAAGAAAATTATCATTAGGGCAGATGCCTATATTATCTCACAGTTCATGGAAAAGCAAAGTTCATGAAAAAGCCCCCTGGAAAAAGCAAAGCTTACCTAACATAACAAAAAGAAATCCCAAACCCCCCAACCCTTCCATTATTTTAGAGGACAACATAATATATATATATATATATATATATATATGTGTATATATATATGATAGTGGCATATCTAACTGGCATATCTAACTCTTTCATGATTTCTTTCTTTTTTTTTTAATAATCTTTTTTTTTTTCTCTGAATAAAATTTCCTATTTCCCCTCATCCCATTTATGCACTATTTACAAGTCCTAGGCAAGAATTCGTGGAAGGACACAAACCACCTGAGATGATAGGAGGTAGCTGGCATGACACAAAATGTATATCTAGTGGTAAAGTCTGGTATCAGGATGAGCAGTGGAATTCCACCCAGGGAGAAATACATATGTCAATCTGTTCTTTGAATTAAATGTACAGGGGAAACTTTCAGGTTCACCATACTTCTGAAAGGTTCACACTAAAATTAAAATGCAAGACAAGAATTAAGTAAAGCAACATAAAACACAGTAAATCTGTAGTGGCAATTCCCATCTGGGCTGTTCTTTTCACACTTGAAGGATGAAAATGAATAACTTATGTAGTCAGAAATCTCACCAAAAAAAAAAAAAAAAAAAAAAAAGAGAGAGACAGAATTCGTTAATCTGGGGAGTAAAATCATATAAAATTCGTTCTCTAAGACATTTAAGTTATAGGTAGATTAGATGATTAAAATATCCCAAGTTATAGGTAGAGTAAATGATTAAATTATCCCTATCCATTTACTAGTGCAAACATTCCACAGAGTATTTATGATATTTATATTTATTACCAATGTTGTTTAGGAAATTTGCAGTGCAGCAGGTGTGGTTTACACTTGTATTCTTCCCAATTGCTAAATGTTGCACAACACAGAAGTTGTTGGGAAGGAGGGCAAACTTAAGCAGAAAGTTAGGAGGTGATTTCCAATCAATTAAAGTAAACAATATTCTGTTCGTGATCAAGAACCTGGAAAGAAATGAGTTGTCTGAACTAAGCAAATATATAATAATTTTCTATTACTAAGTTTTTCACATCCACTTAGATACCACTCAGCATAACAGTTGACTGTGCCACCCTCTTATTTTAATCCTAAAGGATGCAGTACTTCCAAATAAATCACGCTGCCCATAGCAAAATTTTGGGAGTCGTAATGCATTCTTCAAGCAACTTTACCTTCAGTCTTGTTCTTCTACTTCTTTCTTTTTACCTGAGTAGTGTCACTGCAAATTATATCTGTGGGTTGGAAACAGTAAGAATTGACTCCAGTCCCATTGTTTTCACTAGACTGAAAAATTTAGTGTGTAATGTCCTCTGTTACTGTTGAATACACACAGCTTTTATGGAGTTTAACAGCTCAGTTTGGGGAATAGACTCCTGAAACATTAATAACATAATTCATGGCCTTTCTTAACATGGAACTACTCTTACCATATCCTGGCTTCTTGTTCCTTTTCATTTCTCTTGACTATTGGATTGACTTAGTACCCAACACACAGCTAATTATGAGACAGCACAGGACAATCAAAGCCCATTTTTCTCTAAATAAGGAACTGACATCTATTTATTAAATATATATATAATCCATTAACAGTGGACTTCACAGACCTAAATAATTTAAGACCATTACTGTCTGCAGGATATGAGTTCTGGCTTATATAAACTAGTGAATTAAGTCTTTGTCCATTCAGTTACTATGGCAACTTTATGGACTTCCCAGTTTCAGCTGGCTTGCAGTGAATTAAAGTCAGAAACTCTTAAAGACTTCTGAAAGAAGAGGAATTATGTGGATAAAAATAGTTTTAAAGAAATGAGATATCCATAGAAACATATTTCAGTACTTTCTTTTGTAAGAACTTATTTTGGGGGCAACTTTAACCAACCTGATTTAATGAATCACGGCATCCTTAGAGTTCATGCATATTCATATCTTTATATGCATTCAAAAATAGCCACTTGGCTGCGCATGAACCAGAGAATTCTCTCAGGCCTGAGGAAGGAAAGGAAATGTCTACAAGGCAGGCATGCTGATAGCCAGGTCCAAGGCCAAGAAGTGGCTTGGAAAGTATCCACTCATTTCAATGGACTTCAAAGTGCTATTTTTTCACTACAAATTTTCATGAGCCACTGAGAAGGAATGAGGTCTGAAAAAGTACCCAAAGCCTTAGCCATCAATTTCACAAAAAATATGCTAATTTCATGGAGGGGATCCCCTATCTCCCATTTTGGGTCTTAAAATTATACTTCCTGGAGGAAGCTCCCCCACTCCTCTCGTAAATAAGGTGATTAAGGAAGTGAAGGAACAGTAACAAAATACATGCCAGTTTTTCATACTCTTCTCCATGAGATACTAGCTCAATTTACAGAAATTAATACAACTTCCCAGTATAAACAGTAATAAAATTTACTGAAACAGTCAGAACAAAAATAGTCCTGGTCGTATTTTGCCAAATAAACACCGTAATTTTTTATAGGCAAGTTTCCAAAGTCAAATATTGGTTATTGTATCTACTTAAGATATTAATACCAATTATGATATGAAATAAGTTGCAGACAGATAAGTTTACCCATAATATACTTTAAAGTTTCATTTAGTTTGATGCTGGTTGGTTTTGGGTTTGTGTTTTTCTGTTGTTGTGTTGGTTTTTTTTAAATTTACCTTGATACTTTGTTTCTTTATCCAGAAAATTTATTTGAGAAATTAACATTCCACCTTAACATATTCTTATTTAAAAGACACATATAAATCCTGGAGCTGCTAGTTCTTCAATCATGCATCATCTGTAGATGAATTTTCTATTTGCAAAGGCCTCATGCTTCTCTCTTAGTTCAACTTTCAGGCCTTCTATCTCCTTTTCAACACAGGTTTTAATGCATCTCTGAAATCGTCTCAGCGTAATTCTGCCCTCCACAAACACTGCTGCTTTCTTAACTGCAAAGACTTCTTTTTCTAGGAGGTGTTGTGCCACTTCTTCATCCAGGATGATTTTTCTTAATCCATCCTCTTATCTCCTTTGTTCTGGAGAAACTACTTTAACCATGAAACACGTAGCAATAATGTCACAGCACTAACACAAGCCTTGCACAGACTTTTCACAGAATCATCACTTTCAGAAAAGGTCTCTAATGTTACTGAGTCCAACCAACTAATGTGTAATAACCTTTGAAACAACTGGGACACTACTTAAGAGAGTGCCGTGCTGCTTTCTATCAGGGGGCTTTTGCACTGAATTTCTGCAGCTCCTACAGATTTTTGTTGAAAGGAACCAAACCCACTCCAGGAGTAATATTTCTGAATCACTTCAATAGAGCTAAATTGGATATGCATACAGATTTTAACTTTTCCTCCTCAGCTTTTTAAAGCTGAGGAGAAAACAAAACTATGCAAAGGACCTGCCTGTTTGTTTCCATAGCCCTGCTCTACAGCAGTGTGAGCAGACCTGGAGGCAGCTCATCCTGTGAATGTTTCCCATGAACTGAAAGGCTTCTGGCCCAGATCACTTGGTGCTCCTTTCCAATCTTTCCAATGAAGGTCTGACTCCATTTCCAGTTTCTTTCTTTTCTGATCACAGTGTAAAATCAAGTCTTGCATTTTAAACACCGGGCTCTTCTAGTTTTTCACTTACCACTCAGCATGATTCCTACCCTATTAAAGTCATCCTAGCCAGGATTTACTTTTAATGTGAACTTCTTGTATTTCTGCCTGCCTCTTCCTCTTGCTTCTTGTCTGAAGAAGCTTTTTTTTTTTTTCTTGAAAGAAAAAGCAGTTGATTAAGTGTGAAAACGTTAAGTCTGATTATGTATTTAAACACTAGCAATACGTAAAGTACTGAGCAGACCTGCTCAGTTGGAGGTACAAAAGCTAAGGCTACAAAATACATAAGTGCTCTTGAAATAGGCAAAATTACTCTGGTACACAGGGACTCTGGCTCAACAACATAATACAGCACAATTTAGTTTTTCAGTAGGTTTTTATGAAGTAAAATATCAAAGGAAATCTGTACAGAGAGGTCTGATTGGGAGAACATTGAACAGAGAAGCAACAGAGGCTCACACTGGTAAGAAGGGAATAATGACACACAAAGATTAAAGAGAGGTAAAAAGCTTGGATAAAGATGCAAAAAACTGCTACTGCAGATGAGTTATAGTGGTGGGGACAGAACTGATGGCAACTAGGTAGTTCATCAATCACAGGTGCAAACAAGAAAACATTTTTTAAATAAAGAATGTTAAAAAAAGTCGGCAGGCCCCCGCAGTGTCTGAGCTTCTCAGTGGGAAAGCAGAATTCAATGTAGGCTCAGAAGAGGAAAATCATGGTCTGGAAAAGTAAATACTGGTTGGAAAAGGAAAGAATGAGTGAAAGATGTAAAAAAAGAACAGAAAATATGGAGAAATAAAAAATACTTTACCAGCTTCAAAGACAACAAGTTGTCTGGCTTTGTCCTATCAAGACTATTAGTCCAGAAGTACTCTTATCAATTAACAATAACAATTAGGTCAAATAACATCATCTGAATTTTTTTGTATTACCTGAAAGTCTTTAACCATATTGAATTTTTAATCCAGTTTTCCACTGTGCTGTTTTGTCTTGTTTGGTTTGGTTGTTTTATTCTCTCTAAAATAACATAACACTCTTGAAGAATGACCAGAATTTAAAGACCTGAGATAAGTGTCTAAAAGGCTGCATTTTCCAGAAACCTGTGTGGGTGTTCAAGGCACCAAATAATAGCTAGTAACTTTTCAAAGGCTATTTCCTACATAGATGTAATACATTACAAAAGAGCACCCAACAACACAGTAGCACCTGAACAATGACTTCTAGAAAGGATAGTTTCAATACAAATTCTAACAGGGTTTCTGGTTTTCTGATTAATAGATTTTTAGTCAAAGGGAATTTATAATTAATAAGACTGTCTCAAGATATTTTAATTTTATTTGAGGTAAGGACTATGTTGAATGATAACAAGTATAAAAAGTATTTCTTCCTCATTTTGCAGGAAGAGATACAGTGCACATGTCAAGTAGCAAGCTGATAAGAGAAGGGGGATTTGTACTTTATGGATAAACAAGAAAGTAACAGATATAAATTATGTTCCAAGATATCATAGGGAGAAAAGGTAATGCTTTTGAAGAATATCAAGACCTAGGTCTCATATACTATGAAATTTAGATTTTTATGGCTGTTTGGTTTTTTTTTTCAACCTGAAAATATCCTCTCATATTGTGTTAGAATATAAGAATATCAGAGGGGCTAAAGTAACTCATAGCTTTGAAAAATAGGTTCAAGAAATAGCCAAAGATTTTTAGAGGATGCAATGTTAGTATCTAGAATAGGTGTACTATTTTGAGGATTATTTTTTGTTTACTTTTGTAAAATGTGGTTCCATTAAAAGAAAATTAAAAATGTGAAATATTTGAAAATAAAAAATATGGTGGAGTTTGTTGGACTGTATGTGAAATTTTTTTATTCCACATCTTGAACCAATGCAGAAAATAAAATTTTCTTTTTAAAAATTCATGATATTATATTGATTATACAATGTACTTTATTTGGCCTGGATTACCTAATGCTTTGTTCCTATTCTGCTCTCAATACCTCAGTTTCTGGCAAATGGTTATGAAGTTTAATGGAATCAAATAAAACAATGTTGGATTAATATATCTTTGGTATATGAGACAGACAAAAAAAGGATATTAACCTTCAATTTCCTTGATAAAATGAGTGAATAAAGAGGACAAGTTATGTTCCTTGTAGAGGAGCAGAGACAGAGAAACCTCTGCTCATTGATACCCAAGTAGAACTGAAACTGAGGTTACCCCATTGCAGGAGATAAAGGGAGATTCTTCAGCAGACATAGACTAAGACAATAAAAAGGCAAGAGACAATACTCTATTTTATCAAGTTTGACAATTAAGTCTTTTCCACCTCTTTTTCTCATTGTTCCAGAAACTTCAAATAGTATTCACCTTGTTGCCTCAATCAGAAACATGCAAATTGTATCCTGTCTTGTCTCACACTACTGTAATCTCTCTGAAGGAAATACATTCTTTCTATATTTTTCTGACTGACTTTCACTGTGGTGGTGCACAGTGTGCATGTATATATATGCAAGAGACCTTGTGTCTTCATGAATTTAAATTGTACTTTTAAACTGTATTTACGCATCAGTGCAAAGTTTCTAGCTTATACAGAAAACATTTAATATTGTTAAAAGTAATAGTTGCCTGCATATTTATCCTGTTGTGTTTTCCTAACATGCAGAGCATAATGTGAATTAATGAAAATTAATTTTTTTTCTTTCCTTACATTCTTATCTGAAAATATGGTATCATTAACTGTTTTTAAGAGGCTGATTTTATGTTTACTTACTTTACAAATGAGTAAGTTCCCACAAAGATAAGCATTTAAATCTGATTAAGGTCCATTTTCCCACTGACACAGACTGCATAATTTCATTTGAGGGTGTCTTTTACTTACCTAATTTTATTTCGAAAGCTGACTCTAAACTAAAACTACTAGTGAGTTTTAGCTTTAAACAATAATTCAAATGATAGCAAAAAACATCTGCTTTGCTGAAATTCTCCTTGGGAATTTAACATTTGGAGAAATTATATGTCCTCAAAACACATGGGAAAGGTGGATTCATTGCATTATTAGTTTTAATGTATGCAAAAAATAATTATGAATGAAAGAATTAAAGGAACCTGAATCTTAAAGGAAGTTTTGGAGCATTTCATGAAGTGACTTCTTGAAAATCATTTGGCAAACAGATTCGACTGTGAATCACAGAGTGTGGTCCTTAACATCATTATGCTGACAAGTGGTTCTTCAGTACTGAGTGGTATCCTGCAGAGCCGAAAATGTTCCAGTAGGATCTGCCCAGTGAATCAAACATCTCGTAATTGGATTTGCTACTTCTCAACAGTAAAAAGCAAATGCCAGAAGGCAAGAATTTCTGTTTTTACACTGTACATGTGTTAGGTTTTTTAATCAGCAAAATATTTATGCTAGAAGACGTGGGTTTAATCTTAATTTTCTATAGTGCAAACTATCTTAAAAATAAATAGTCAGAGTTTAGAAAAGCTACAATTAAAACTAAACACTTATTTTTAATGTAAAGAGTGCAGTATAACACAATTATCATGTCTCTGGTCTATGAAATTATTCACCAAATAGACCTTATTCCTCACTTAGTAACAGGTGAAAAATCTCAACTTCCAAAAGAAGAGAATACACCCCACCGTGTTGATGTGCCTTAATCTTTTGGTGATTAACATAACTCCACTATGGTAATGAAAACAACTAAAAGACACTTTGGTGTGAGGTAGTAAAACACAAGAGTATGTCACCCCATCCTCTATAGTACTCCTTTGGCTTGTGGGCTGAACAAGGATCAGCTCCTCTGCTTGTGTCAGTCTGTCATTGAGGTATACCAAAACTCCACACAAAAAAGCTTAATTTGTAACTGAAGCCAAACTGCCAAAACAAACAAGAAAACAGCATTAACAAAAATGAACGCTCCAATAACGTTTAACAAATTACAGGTTCAAAGAAAACCCCTCTCAGTCTATGGTACCAAGAAGATATAATCTCTCACCCAAGGGGTGTGGACTGTCTCAAGGATATATCCAGACCAAACAATCATTCATGAGAAGAAGGATGAGTTTCTAACTAGATATGTTTCTAATCACAGACCTACTCCCCCCAGAACCACTCAAAAGTGGTCTCTAGCAGAGGGTCCATTTTTTAGCCTGGTTGGATCTATTGGTCATGGTCCAGAGAACTGTATAGGCTGAGGCGTTCATTTGTCTGAAGACCCTGAGTGTTGGCAGATGGGTACCACCTTTCCTATTCCTGTCACTGGGTGGAGTGAAGTACATGTTGGTCAGCTTCTGAGCAGAGTGTGTAAAAGAGAGTAGCCACAGTGTGATACCAGAGGCATGAAAATAGGAGTATGAAAGAGCAGGAAGCTGTCATACTAAAGCCCTGACCTTTATTTGGGGAGGGGTTTTTGCCATGCAGTTCACTTTTGATCCCTTTCCCCTCATTTAAAAGAAATATCCTAAATTTCTCTACAGTTCTTGTAGGTTTTAATGGTAGACGTAGGATTTGAAGAAATAATGATCATAATTTAATACTGCAAAACATGTTTTGAATTTCTAGTATAGACAGATTTCTTACTACTGCTTGTCATGTTTTGAAGACTCAGGGTTTTGTAAAGCGAAACAGCACCTAGGCTTTTTCCACAGTGCCAGAGATATTCCAGTAAAATAGTGGAGTAAGATAATATATGTTAATGTGCTACATGGAAAGATAATATGTAAACCATTGTAAAGCAATAAGAATTACAGGTTTTCTAGTCAGTCATTTCTACACTGATTACAATCCACAGACTTAAAGGCACTAATAAATTAACAAATTCATTTCCTTAAAGCTGTTCTCTCAATATATAACTGACAGATAATTACTCTGGCAATTCTATAACAGTTAAAAGGCCTTCCCTAGTTGTATAATGGCATATTTACAAAATAAAAAAATAACCAGTTTGGAATGAAGTGAAGTTTATATCACATGCATAATGTCTAAGCAATTGTTCTTCATGTAAGTGAAATGCTTGGTGACTAGTGGAGACACATATAGCTGTACTGTGTTAACATCAACTACCATATGACTACCAGTCAATATGATTTGGTCAAATGTGACACCAAGACAAGTGTTAAGAAGACATTTCTCAAGGTTATGTAATAGATTTTAAAATAGCAAGACTATTGTTGGTACAAATGTGATTAATTGACTGAAGACATTATTACATTTTAGATGTTAGTTCTGCTAACCACAGTATAATTTAATTCAGCATACTTGCTAGGTGGAGCAGTTCAAAAATAGTTTAAAAAGAAGTGTGTGAAAGGCCTGAAATTAAAAAAAACCTAAATTAAAATATTCAGATTTAATATAAATAATATCTGAAACTAAAACAACTCTAAACACTAAGCAAATCATAAAGAAAAGCAATAAGGCAGATAAAAATAAGCTGAGAGGCATTAGAGAAAACGTGACCTGACCTACAGCAGGATGGCACACAAGTGTCATATTAAGCACATGAAAGTTCTAGTAGCAAATTATTGCAAATTTTAGTATTTTCTTCCAACAGTTTTTTTTGTTGTTTTTGGTTTTGTTGTTGTTGTTGTTTGTTTGTTTGTTTGTTTGTTTTATTAACTGCATTAAACATTACTGTCATTAGGAATTTCTGTGCTTGTCTGTGATGGTGGTTATCAATGGAACCAGAGTGTAAATGAAGCATAGTTGGAACTATATATTATGCCATATTTGTTCCTTAGGGTTTCAGTATGACTTTTCCTAGTGTCTCCAAATAAAATTATAATACGCAAAGACTAGAAAAGATATATAAAAAATGTATCCCAGCACTGATGGTAAAAGATCAAGTCAAACCATGGCTAAAAATCAATTAAAAGGATAGTGAACATTCTAATGTGTAGCTAAGAGTTTCATAGAATCATAGAATCATAGAATCATAGAATAGGCTGGGTTGGAAGGGACCTCAGAGATCATCGAGTCCAACCCTTGATCAGCTACCGCCACAGTCACTAGACCATGGCACTGAGTGCCATATCGAGTTGCTTTTTAAATGTCTCCAGGGACGAAGAGTCCACCACCTCCCCAGGCAGCCCGTTCCAATGTCTGATCACCCTTTCCGTGAAAAAATTCTTTCTAATATCCAATCTGAACTTCCCCCGGCACAATTTAAGACCATGCCCTCTTGTCTTGCTGAGAGTTGCCTGGGAAAAGAGACCAACCCCTGCCTGGCTCCATCCTCCTTTCAGGTAGTTGTAGAGAGCAATGAGGTCTCCCCTGAGCCTCCTCTTCCTCAGGCTGAACAGCCCCAGCTCCCTCAGCCTCTCCTCATAGGATCTGTGTTCGAGTCCCTTCACCAGCTTGGTTGCCCTCCTTTGGACCTGTTCAAGGACCTCAATATCCTTCTTGAACTGAGGGGCCCAAAACTGAACACAGTACTCAAGGTGTGGCCTTACCAGGGCTGAGTATAGGGGCAGAATCACCTCCTTGGACCTGCTGGTGACGCTGTTTCTGATACATGCCAGGATGCCATTGGCCTTCTTGGCCACCTGGGCACACTGCTGGCTCATGTTCAGCTTCCTATCAATCCAGACTCCCAGGTCCCTTTCTGCCTGGCTGCTCTCCAACCACTCTGTCCCCAGCTTGTAGCGCTGCATAGGGTTGTTGTGGCCAAAGTGGAGGACCCGGCACTTGGCCTTGTTGAAGCTCATCCCATTGGAGTCAGCCCATCTCTCCAGTCTGTCCAGGTCCCTCTGCAGAGCCCTCCTGCCTTCCAGCTGATCAACACTTCTCCCCAGCTTGGTGTCATCGGCAAACTTGCTGATGATGGACTCAATCCCCTCATCCAAGTCATCAATGAAGATATTGAACAGGACTGGGCCCAGTACTGATCCCTGGGGGACACCGCTGGTGACCGGCCGCCAACTGGAAGCAGCCCCATTCAGCACCACTCTCTGGGCCCAGCCCTCCAGCCAGTTCCTAACCCAGTGCAGAGTACGCTTGTCCAAGCTGTGGGCAGCCAGCTTTCTCAGGAGGATGCTGTGGGAGACGGTGTCGAAGGCCTTGCTGAAGTCCAGATAGACCACATCCACCGCCTTCCCCTCATCCACCAGGCGGGTCACCTGAGCATAAAAGGAGATCAGGTTGGTCAGACAGGACCTGCCCTTCCTAAACCCATGCTGGCTGGGTCTGATCCCCTGTCCATCCTGCAGGTGCTGTGTGATTGCCCCCAGGATGATCTGCTCCATAACCCTGCCAGGCACTGAGGTCAGGCTGACAGGCCTGTAGTTTCCCGGGTCTTCCTTCCGGCCCTTCTTGTGGATTGGTGTGACATTCGCCAACTTCCAGTCATCTGGGATGTCCCCAGTGAGCCAGGACTTCTGGTAGATGATAGAGAGAGGCTTGGCGAGCTCTTCTGCCAACTCTCTCATCACCTTTGGATGGAGTTCATCTGGTCCCATAGACTTGAGGGGATCCAAGCAGCCCAGTAGATCACTGACAGTTTCCTTCTGGATTGCAGGGAGAGTGTTTAGATTCTTGTCTCCTATAGGCTCCAGAAGCCAGCTGTCATCAGGATAGCCCGTTTTACTGTTAAAAACTGAGGCAAAGAAAGTGTTAAATACCTCAGCCTTTTCTTCATCTTTGACAATTACATTCCCGTCCATGTCCATTAAAGAATGAATGTTTTCCTTGCCCCTCCTTTTGCCACTGATGTATCTGTAGAAGGACTTCTTGTTATCCTTCACAGAGGTGGCGAGATTTAGTTCAAGTTGTGCCTTTGTGTCTCTAATTTTTTTCCTACATAACTTAACTGTATTCCTGAATTCCTCTTGAGTAGATAACCCTTTTTTCCATAACCGGTAGGCCCTCTTCTTTATCCTAATTTCCTTCAAAGTCTCTCTGTTGAGCCAGAGTGGTCGTCTTCCCCGCCGGCTCGCCTTTCGGCACACCGGGATAGCCTGCTCCTGAGCTTTCAAAACTTGCTCTTTGAAGAATGTCCATCCCTCCTTGACCCCTTTGTTTTCAAGGGCTGTTTCCCAGGATATGCTCCGGACTAGTCTTCTGAAAAGGCCAAAATCTGCCCTCCGGAAGTCTAATGTAGAGGTTTTATTGACAACCCTCCTTGTGTCCCTGATTATTGAGAACTCTATTATTTCGTGATCACTAAGTCCCAGACGCCCTCCGACCACCACATCCCTCACCAGCCCCTCTCTGTTTGTAAAGAGTAGATCAAGTGGGGCTCCATCCCTGGTAGGCTCATTTACCAGCTGCATCAGGAAATTATCCTCAATACACTCTAGGAATCTCCTAGACTGCCTCCTCTCTGCTGTGTGGAATTCCCAGCAGATGTCCGGCAGGTTAAAGTCACCCACGAGAATAAGGGACGACGATTTTGAAACATGTGCCAGCTGCTTGTAGAAGAGTTCATCACCCTCATCCTCCTGGTTGGGTGGTCTGTAACAGACTCCCACCACAGTATCAGTCTTGTTGGCCTTCCCCCTGATTCTTACCCACAGGCACTCCACCTTATTATCACCTACTTCAATTTCTGTGGAGTCAAGAGACTCTCTAACATACAGGGCTACCCCTCCACCTCTTCTACCCTGTCTGTCCTTTCTGAAGAGCCTGTAGCCACCCATTGCAGCACTCCAGTCATGGGAGTCATCCCACCACGTTTCCGTGATAGCGACTACATCATATCTTTCCTGCTGCACGGTGGCTTCCAGCTCTTCCTGTTTGTTGCCCATGCTGCATGCATTGGTGTACATGCATTTCAGCTGGGCTGCTGATTTGTCCCTTAACTTGCGCTGTCCACCCTTGGGCTCCTTTCCGGAGGACCTTGTTTCAACCCCTTCCCCCTTCGAACCTAGTTTAAAGCCCTCCTTATTAGACCCGCCAGCTTGTGGGCTAGAGTCCTTTTTCCCCTGTTAGATAGTTGCAGTCCAGCTGATATGCTGAAATTCATCCCATAGTCAAAAAACCCAAAGTTCTTCCGGTGGCACCAGTCCCTTAGCCACCTATTGATGAGATATGTTTTCCTGCTCCTCTCCTCATTCATCTGCTCTAATGCAGGGACTGAGGTGAACACCACCTGTACTCCTGATCCACCAACTAATCGACCCAGGGCCTTGAAGTCCTTTTTAATTGCCCTAGTATTTCTTCCATTGATATCGTCACTGCCAGCCTGGACTACCAGCAGTGGGTAATAATCTGAGGGTCGAATTAGTTGAGGGAGTCTCTTAGTAATGTCCCTCACTAGGGCGCCAGGAAGGCAGCATACCTCTCTGTGGGATGGGTCTGGTCGACATATAGGTCCCTCAGTTCCCCTCAGAAGGGAGTCACCAACTACGACTACCCTTCTTCTTTTCTTTGTGGGTGAAGTTTTAATCTGGCTGCTAGACAGGGGGTGAATGGGAGACCTTCTGGACAGATCATCCTCTTGTCCGTCCTCCTCTTGATCCTCTGGGTCTAGGGCCTCATATCTGTTCTCTATGGGCACCTGGGGGGATGGTGGGGGTTGGGGGAGAATTCTTTTGCCTTTCCGGTGGGGGATCTGTTTCCATTCTCCCCTATCCACCTGGTCCGCATCAGCTGCCTGATAGGAGGGGCAGGGCTTTACCGTATCCTGTTGCATTTCTAATGCAGTCGAAAGGGTGTGACTCCACCAGTCAATTTCCCTTTTGCTATCCCTAATACTTCTCAGTCTCTCCACCTCCTCCTTAAGCTCTGCCACCATGCTCAGCAAGTCATTGACCTGCTCGCATCTTACACAGGGCTTATTTTCACTGTCCGCGGGTGCTAAGACGAGGCTTAAACATTTGGCACATCCAGAGACTTGAACAGCTACATCCATTTTTTTGTTCCTCTTAAGGGATTCTGTCTGTATGGACACATCCTTCTTCTTGACAGCAACAGTTTTTGCTTTTTTGGAGACCAAAAAATGTTTCTAACATACCAAACCTGTAAAAAATAATACTATCTATATGTGAAATTCAGCAATGATAAGAAGCATCAAGTTTGGGATTAAGTCCATTAGTTTGCACACTCTAGAAGATTTTGCCATTTTTAAATACAGATTATTAAAAAAAAAATTATTTCAGAATTATAGTAATATAACCTAGATGGTTACCATATTGTGTGAAACCCAAACTGGTCAGTGAAAATGAGTCCTTTTAATGTCTTCTCTTGAAAAGCAGCACTAGAAAACACTAGGATTATCAGTAAAAAGCAGAATAAATGTAACTAGGACAAATAGCCAGGAAACATAGCACAAATAAAAAAATGCATAGGTGAAACTATGAAGATTTTTATTCATTCAAGCTTTTTCTAACACAGTAATCTGTAGGTGTTAGTTGCAAATACTGTTCCTTCTTTATCCTATTAAGTGAAAATTAAAGATAGCAACCTAGAAGGGAGGCAAATTTCTCTATAATCATAACACCACTGAATAAAACAGAACTTGCAACTGAAACAACACCATACTAAGCCTCTGCTTAAGATAAGAAATATGTTTTAAAAGCTGCATATTAATTAATTAGATTGGCTTATACAAATTTTTCCACTTTGTTGTCTGATGTTACAAAAAGAAACAACTGCAACAATGAATTCCACAAAAGGAATGTCTTTCACTGTGGCATTTTTGGTTTTGCTCAGTATTTTCAAGGATATGAATTATTTTTTTTTCTCAGGAAAAAAATACTGGTTCAAAATCCTGAGGTAAATCATAATCAGGTACACATATTAGCTTTAGAAGGCTGTTGTTGTTGTGTCTGTCCTCAGTAATTTATTTTTTCCAGTAAATGTATAACTTCAATGTATTCCTGAGGCTTTATTTTTTAAACCTGTTATTCTCCCTATTGGTCTTCTCACAATGATAGGCAGCAACAACTATTATTTTGTAACGTAATGATATGGTCATAATTTAAAATATATACTATTTTCAAAACAAAGGGTATTCACAACCAAGTCAGTCTACCAGAACACCTAAAACTGATATTCCATTTCAAATGGTGACAGGATGTCAATTGGTGATAGTTCTAGAACAAACCTAGCAAAGGAAACTGCAATTTTTGTCCTAAGAAGGTATACCTGTTTCTACAGGTTAAAAGGAAACTTATGATTTTCATTGGGTACAAAAATAATTTTTTTTCAATGAGAGATTGTTCTATTAAAATTATATCTATTTTCGCATGTTAATATAGCACCTACAATTTCTGTGCTTTTACTAATCCTGCCTGCTGCAGCATAAGTATAACACAGAGTACAAGTGCATTTCATTTACAAAGACCTTACAAACTGAGTGTAAAAAAAGAGAGAACTGATGGATAGGTAAAGATAGAGGACTCTAAGGGCATAGCAAGACAATACTAGTCACTGTGTCAGGCAGCAGTCTCAGCACAGAATGACCTTAAACATGAAACACTTTTTTTCCTTTAAGTAAGCAACAATGAAATGTAGAATTTTTAAGGAAAGACTAGAAACAGAGGGAAGAAAAAATGAGTTTCTGGATATTTTACAAGAGCTACTTCTGAGAGTGAGTTAGGGGAGTGTGGAACATAAAGAAGGTGATTGCTGCGAAAGGGAACAATTGGATTTATAAAGAATGGCAGTATCTGATGGACAGAGGCTGGAGGCAGTGTCTCAATGCCAAATGAGTAGGAAGATACTGCAAGCAAATATGCTTTGAAAGGTCTTGAGAGTAAAGGCAAATTGAATATGTCTGATATAGCAGAGAAGAGAAAACCAGAAATATGAATAACTTTCAATTCAAATTCATAACTTTATTTTATTTTATGATTTCCCTACCATCTCTAGATTCAAGATAAAGTCACTTTATACAGGTAGCAGTGTGCAACTTGTCAAAAACTAAAACCGAATATTCCTTCCCAATTTTTCTGAGACATGATACTTGAATCCATATATTGTAGGCTATTAGCATAAAGTAGTAAAAAGGAGACACCAAACCAGACCAAAATATTAATTCTGCTCTTTAAGCTCCTCATTGTTGATGCCTAACTGGTGAGTGCACTGGTAAAATATGGCCAAAAGTAGACCAGAGTAGCCATATTTGGTACCCTCACTATGTTGATGTGTATATCTATGGTGTTTGTCAGATGAGTTTGATAATGAGTGTCTGTCAGGAATTCACTCTTCATGAAATACTGTCCTGCAAGCCTGTAATATTTGGTTGAACATTGTGAGCCATATCAGAACAAACAGACAAAATATCAGCTAATGGGTAGCCAGAGGCATTAGTTAGGGCCCAGACTGAACACCACTCTCCTCTATTAAATAGTTACTGAAATACATTTTTTAATGATTCTTCAGCAAGGTACCTTTGTTAAACTTTGATTGTTTGAAATATCTGTCCTTTAGTATGTACAGCAATAAAATAAATGTTCATTTTCAAGATTAGTTTCTGTGTAAATTACTTATTATCATTAAATACATCCTTCGTACTGACTCTCTCCATGTCTGTTTTGTCTTTTAAATTCCACTCAAGCTTTACTTAAGAGCCAAGCCGAGCTTTCTTATCCTTGTTTTCCACATCATAATTATTCTTATAACTTTAGGAAAATAAGCAGTTTTACACAGAAAACTGCAATGAGACAGTACCTCCCATGCAAGTCTTTTCTTGCACTTCTAAAGCTTTATAGTTGAAAACCAGAAGATGTTAAGAAATTTGAATTCACACTTTAACACTGACAATTTTATATGCCTTACTATTAAAATTCAGTTTTTTTTCTCTGTGAATTTACATAAACAGATCACACTTAAACAGAATAATGTTCAGCATCATGTAAAATTGCTGGAAACAAAGAAATAGTTGTCTAGATGGCCTGCCTGTCATTTTAAGCAATTATAGCATTTTTCTTTGAATAAGGATGGGTATTTATAATGTTATTATTTAAATAATTATCTTAAAATACATACATTCATATTTTATCCTGAACAGATAAAAGGCCCGTGGATTTTTCAGGCATAAAGGAAATGCAGTCAAATATTTTTTCCAGTGAGTTGTAAAAACTGAATGGTAATGATAAATTCATAAACCAGACTGCTCCTGTGCAGGAAACATTTGTTTTGGGTTTGGGTTATTTTTCTTTCATGGCTTAAGCCTTGAAAAGAATGATTTATGCCATTACCAAGTAAATTCTTAAGACATGAAATGTGCGTGACAAGGAATTTCAAAACTTTTTTTTTTGCTTCACAGAAGATGACCATTCTTACTTCATTTAAAATTGAGTTTCATTTATTGTACAAAAAATGTCACTGAAAAGTCAACAATAGCATATAGCTTGTGCAAAGTTTTCATTTTCTGAAAGAATACTTTGTTTCAGTGGAACTATCTGCAGAAACTTACAGCTCTCAAGATGCATTTGCCCTTTGTCTCTTTAATTGAAGGCAAGAATGTCAGAAATGGTAAAATCAGTTAGGACAGTTTCTGTTGAGCAGGATAAAGAAAGTTGCACATTCTTGCTGCTTCTTCATGATACCCACTACCTCTGGCATCTTTTGCAGGCATTTTTCTGAATTGGGAAAGAGGGAAAGAAGAGTTTAAAAAAAATCTGCACTGCTCAGTTTCAGCTGTCAGTCATCAGGGCCACCAAGGCTTGATGTTCATCCTTCAGGCAGTGGCTGCAGCTCAAAATGAGCCATGTTTTAGTAGAAACATACAATTATTTCAATCAAATTATTTCGTGGATACACAATGCAATTACCCAGCTTAATTTGGAAGATGAATTAATTGGAAGATGATTTTCCTTTTTTGCATAGAAAGTCCCTGTGTATGATATTCATAAGGGAAAATTGAAGACTTGGCTTTCATTCCAATGTCTCTGACAGTATCTCTTGTTTAATCAGAAACAGACTTTGTTTCAGTTCTCTCCTTTTAGGGAGAGGAGGAGGTTTAAACATTGCAGATCAGCTCTTCTGAAAGACAGAAGTGACACCTTGTCAAATTTTTTTCTTCTTTTCTCCTCTTCCACAGATGAAAATTGATTGAAAGAAGGATTCAGCATGAATTGCTCTGCACTGGTATCTCTTGTGCTGATTCTAGTTCAACTTTGGCCTTGCTCTCCAAGCACACAGAACTGTGGTGCTCAAAATACAGATCAGTCTTTCAAAGCACTTCAAAGAGTAAAACGTGGCTGGGTATGGGAACCACTTTTTGCAACAGAGGAACAGACTTCAGAGGTGCCTGTGTACATTGGACAGGTATGATAAGTAATGATTCAAGGACAGTAAAAGGTTATATTTGATGTTCTTATTAGCAGCTTACCACCTTGATTTGGAAGCCCAACATCTCTACTGACCTGAAAATAACAAGAAAGGTGAAAAGAGAAATTTAGGGAGCTGTAATTAAGAAGCAAAGAATCCACCCTTTCTTGTGATCCTGCAGGGTCAGAGAACTCCAATGATATTCATTCTCTTAGGTCTGCTGTCAAGGAAACTCAACATTCACAGTCACCCTGCAACTAAATCTAGTTCCATGTACAGCAAAATAAGGTATCAAGCACAAGAGTTTATTTCTGATTTCCAAATGAAAGGTAAGGACACATTTATCAACACCTGCCAATTTGCTCATGCTATTTTTGGCTCTGCATCAAAGCAGCAGTACTGAGTGCAGTGTAGTTTACAAACAGTATTTAGCATGATTTTCTATTACACTAAGTAGCAGCTGATTTACCCCTCATTAATTTTTAATGGAGCAGATTAATACTAAATCCTTCTACTACTGAGAAACTACAGGAATCTGCATGGTTCATTAGATTAACGTAGCTTTAGCACAAGAAATTATTTTTTACCCTTCTTTAACAATGTGCTTTAAGGTAATTGTATTAATGAAGGTTTATCTGTCTTTTTCTTCTGTTTCTGCTTATTATTATTATAATAATTATTATTTATTTATATTATTTATATTTGTATGCTAGAAGTAATTGTAATCTTGAGATCTAGTTTTCTTTAAGGCACTTTATAGATGAATGAACCAAACTAAGTTTAACTGCTAATTAACCAGCACTAAAACTTAATTGGGCCCAAAGGGTGAAGTGCTCAAAATTCATTAATTACATTTTCACAGCCCCTACTACTAACTACTATGGAAATGTGATGTCTCACTTCTGAAAGAACAAGTATAGGCATACTAATTTTAAATTATTAATTTTTCCATAGGTGGAAAACAGTTTCTTGTATAGAAACGTAATAAATGTTGTGTATTTTCATGCAATTTTAGAAAAAGTTCATACTCTTGCCTTTCTCACAGGTAATCTATGAGAATTTTTCATTGATGTTCATGGTTATTGCAGCCTAAACATAGTCTTATCCCACATATTTACTTGTGTCTTTTATTGAGCAGAATGTATTCTTCTTTCAGTAAATTTGTGATAGTTTATGATCAACACAAAAATTTTTAGTAAACAAGTCCCTGAAGCTAACTGCATCAATACAAATACAGAGGTAGATAGCCTCTATTTTAAAGTCACTATTCCATATCCATCTTTTTGCAGTCAGATTCAGAGCTCAATCTAAATTTTGTTTAACATAGAATACTTTTCCATTATCACATTTAAGAAAAAGAAAACTGTCCACCAGCTCTGGATTAGCAGATATAGGAGGGCAAGTACATAAATTCTTGTTCTCATTTACAATGGAAAGACCATTTATTCTTTTCTGTCTGGCTTAGTAAAACAAGTCAACTGAGAACCTTTGGTACGCTTTCTCAGCAAATGACATCTGTAGAAGACTTTTAACATAATCAAGGTCATAAAAATCTTTTGGGGATAAATGATTCTGAGTGAAGTGTTTCAGCACAGGTCATGTCTAAATAGCCAGTCCAAAGAATCCTCCCAGTCTCAAAAGGATTGATGTACCCTGTGACCACATCTGAACCTCATCAATTTAATATTCATTACCTTTCCCAAGCCCTAGTGTTCATGATGATGAAAACAAGAGTTATGGATCAAAAAGAATCTGTAGTGCTCTTTAACCAGATGCCAAATTTGGATGGTGAAAAAATATATTTGACCAGACCATTCGCCCAGGATTGAACCTGACCCATGTGCTGCACACAGATAGATATGTTGGAAACGCTTGACTTTTAGTTGTATGCAAGAAGTCTCACCATTAACAGTGTTCACTGTAGAATGAAAAAAAAGCCAAAGCCTAAAATGAATACTCCTCCCAGAAATGTGGATCATTTTTCTGTTTTCTACTTGCAGCTGAAATCAGATTTAGACAAGCAGGATGGCAATCTAAAATACATTTTGACCGGGGAAGGAGCTGGAAGCATTTTTATCATTGATGAATACAATGGCAAAATATATGTGACACAAAAGCTGGATCGAGAAAAGAAACCCTTCTACACTTTAAGAGCACAAGCAATTTACAGGAGCACTCAGCTTCCTGTTGAACCTGAATCAGAATTTATTATCAAAGTTCGAGATGTCAATGATCATGAACCACAGTTCTTGGATGGACCTTATATGGCCACTGTTCCAGAGATGTCACCTGAAGGTATGACACACTGTGAACCAAACTCTTCATTCCCTGATCTTTTTTCTCTATAGCTATGTTGATATAAATTCTTACTAGCATATTTTATAGACTGCCTACTATGATAATATAATAATATATACAATATATATACAATATATATATAATAATATATAAATAGCAAACTATTTTACAAGCTTGTAAATTTGCAAAGGTACATACTTAATTTGAGGATTATGCATACATTTATTTAACATCCTTACCTTTAACTATTTAGCTGCCTAATGTATCTAAGTCCTTTTACAGAATCTGAACATGAGTCACTTTTCCATCAGTAATTCAGCCATGAAATTGGTATTTGTTTAAAAATATAACATTATGATTCAAAATAGGTGTAGTATAACAGTCAGTGGAGAGTGCAAAGGAGATTTGGTGCTTTCACTACTTTTTCAATCAGTAAAGCACCATAATCTCTAGAAAACTGTTCAGTGTATGTTTATTCTTAAAACTTGCCCACTCTTCAGGCTTCTTCAGACCTGAAAGAAAAGTAGAATACATGTAAACTTAATAATCCTCTGACCTCTGCTGGTCCTTTAACAACATATATATAAGCTTATTTGAGCTAAAAAGTACTCAACAGCATCCTTCAATTTACTTTGATTGTTCTTAAAACTAAGCAATATGTCTTTATTGTACCCTGTGCAGTATAAATCATACTGTGCTGTAACTGGAAAAGAATCTCATTCACATCGCAGGCACTCACAGTTTCAATCCTATATCCTATATCCTATATGCTATATCCTATATCCCAAGGGATAATTTCCTGAGAACAGGAATGGTATGAAGCTGATATGGGGCTGATAGGGTAACTACCTTCTCACTGTGTGTGATGCCTGCCTGTTTACACTGCCAAGCCTCTTTCCTATCAGTCAGCTTCTCTTTGTTTGGGTTATATGGTGTGAAGTGAAGGATTGCCACTCGATTTTCTAAGCACATGAATTGTGATTTTCCTGTCAAAAGGAACAACTTAGTCCCTGAATCTCTTCTTCCACATCTCCACACAATTAGAAAGACCTCTACAAGTATCTGTCATGTATCAAGAAACTTAATTCAAAAAGTACAGAGCATAGTCACTATCTGACAAATACAAATTTATTTTTACATATGAGTACAAACACATATACATACATAATGTGCATACACAGAAATTTAAAGCCTTAAAAAAACAACAGTATGAATGCAGATGATATAAACAAGCGTTTATCTCCAATTAATTGTCTTCAAAAATCAAAGAAAAATTTGATCTTTTAAATCTTACAGAATCCCACTAATATTTTAAATTCATATCTTTATATCTTTTGAGTATTTCTATCACCAATAATATTAAAAATATATTAAAATATTGTGCTTTAAAACTAAAATTACATTTAAAATGTGTGAATCAATGAGGTCATTAACATAATAGTATCAGTGATCATAAAAAGTAATAAAAACTACATGTTATTCAGCATTGCCTCTTCCACTTTTAGGGAAGATTCAGTGAATCTTTCACAGGGAGCTGTAAACTTTATAGTCTTCTGCCAGCTTGGATAGCAGTTGCAAGAAAAGGGTATTAATGCCTGAGGTTTTTCAAAAGTGGGGTTAGTGTACTAATTTCTGCCAGGAAGAAGTAGCTCAATATCACTACCAGCAGTAGCTACAAAAAGCCATCCATTTACTCAGTTTATTTCTTAGTGAACCTCTTACTCCACCTTCTACCAGTAGAAGAATACTCATAGAAAACATGCTCAGGAACCATGGTCAGTACTTCAGAAAGCAGTTCGCTCTTAGTGAACGTTTTGTCTGGAACCTAGCAGGCAAGAAGAAAATAATTCACAGCTGTCCACTAGGCTCAGAAAACCACATAAGAACAGAAAATATACACAGTTAATTTATTTATATACCAATATATATTGGTATATATTATTATTTATATTATATATATATTATATATAATATTATATATTATTTATATACCAATATATATACTAATCTACAAAAAAAAAATTGAATATATTTACTTCTTTCTTATCTCTCTTTTATCTTCAGTACTAAATTTTATTAGGATTTTATATGCAAGTGTCACAGTAAATGAAAAGAGTATCAGCACATGGACTCTTCTCAGAACACAAGATTATGGGTTTGCCTTAGGCATTTGGTACAATTTTATATTATGTGTCTTCCATATCGTTTTGAAACTTGTACAAATGCAGTATATATGACAGAATGGTTAAAAGTCAGATCCAATACTATATCAGTACTTAATGACTTTATAGATTTCAAGCTCTAGTTACAAAAAGGAACAACTTTTCCCCATATGAAGACCTTATAGTTTAAAAAATGAGTGGCAATATATGTGGCACTACTATGTTTTGCTCAAAAAGGGTAAAACCAAGGCTACAAGAATACAAAGGAAAATATTACACAGCAATCAGCAAAATGTAGCTTGCCTTAAATAAAGCTAACAAAGAGCAAAAGCTGTGAAAGTGTGTTTACTATTCATCTTAAACCATTATAGTCGTACATAAAACACATACTTGGGGTTGAACTTTATATCAACATCACACAGACTCCTATATTCAAAAATTCATTCTTGAAAGCCCACAGATATATTCAGTTATTTTGTTTATCCCATGATATATATTTTAACACAGATTTTGTAAAATATCTCTGTTGGATTGTAAATTACATCATGTCATTACTGGACTGTAAAGAGGTTGGCGTTTGGAGTTTTGCTTTTTTTGTTTGTTTGGGGGAAAGGCTATGTGTTCATTGAAAGATTTAAAAAATACTATTTATATCTGATAAATTACTCTTCTTCCAACCATGAAGTTATAAAAAAATCAGGTTTTCTTATTTTTTATTATTTTTTGTACATAACTTTAACATTGTAGGTGGTTCTATCACTCAAATGTAAATGTAAAAATCAATCAATCAATCAATCAAACAAACAAACAAAACCTCTAAACCAATCAAAAAAACCAACCCATGATCACAATTTTCTTCTAAGTATTACATAATATTTAATGTAGAGGTTTATATAGTGATAATGAAATCTTTGCCCTAAAAAAATGTGAGGAGCAATAGCCCTGTCTTTACATGGTCCCCTGCCACTCCAGTCTAAAACCAGTCTTCCTCCTCAGAGAGCAGGAAATCATAGAACTGTTACTGCTTCCCTCGAAGTCAGCTCCCTTTTAACCAGATGCCCCTTGCCTGCTCACCTTTTCATTATATCCCCCCCAGCTAAATTTCACTGAGCCCAGATGGGCAAATTCAATACTTCTACTTTCTGGTATAATCCAAAAGACTGAAGAGGCAAACAGGAGAGTAGACTGGGGCTTAGAGAAGAAGCAAATGCTGGTTTACATTTAACATTTCTTTCTAAAGAAACCACACTACCTTTAAATGAAAGATCCTCAAAAAACTGTAATGATAACTTTGCATCCTGTAATTGTTGGATTTTATTACTGATTTGTAAAATATATTGCTCTAAACAAGTCAATTTCTAAATGTAGATGTGGGCGCTTGGGTTTATTTAGTAGACAATCACATTTATAACAGACTGTACCTACTGGATTATTTGTAGTTTTTGACCCCTTCTTAACTAGCACTAAATTTATTTTTCAAAGCAACTGCAATCTCATAATGCTAAATTGTCTTTGAGAATAAACATCCTTTATTAGAACACTTTTTATAAACCACAGCTGGTACGAAGTTAACAATTGTGTAGCTGAGGATTTCCTTTACCCTTCAGTCTTATTAAAGAATATTGTTATTTCTGAAGCATATATTTCCCCCGATTGAATATTAATCTGTCATTTTATCTTTAAGTTTCTCCCGAGCAATGAGGATCTGTAGACATATATATATATATATATATACATCTATGCACACTCTTAAATGTTAGATGTTTGGTATTGTAAGTACGTTTTAAAGTGTACATACCTACAGAAGTTTGTGGTATTTAATATATTTTTAGTGTACTTCTACTCTAAGAGAAGATAAAATGTGAAATGCTGCTGAATGACTTGCAAGAAAATGCAAAAAAAAATTGTTTCAATAATCAACAAGTTTAATTCAACATAAACTTACATGAGAAAAACAATTTTTATTTTAAAAATATACTTGAACTGATCTAGAAATCAGAAATTAATGTCTGTGTTTTACTGGGGCTAAGTATCAACTTTGCATTTGCCTTAAAAAGGTGTTTCTGGTCTAAGTCCCTGCACTCCACTATTTCTTCTTTCTTTGTCCTCCAGCATAAATACACAGCTATATTGGTAAGCAGGTGCAGCCATAAAAACATACACCATAATTTTTTATGAATTATCTTGATTTCCCCCTGTTCCTCATGAGAAGTGGTATTTGTATTGTTATGCAGAACCTAGGTGAGGAAAAAAGACAAAAAAAATATTAACCTTACAAAATGATGCTACTATGAATATTGTCTTTTAAAGGACAGTCATCACGGATGGTTTAATGAGATTGCTGTCAGTCTTCTATCTAGGATATAACCATCTTTCATCCAGAGATTAAAACAGGCCTTGCAGATTGATTCTGATGTGTCTTTTTGACTGGGAATTCTGCCATGACTCTTGCACAGGGACAGCCTTATTAAAGACTCAAAGATAAAAAATATTATCAGAGCCTTGCTATACTTCTTGGCTGCTTTGCTTGCTAACAATTAATTTCTTTATCACCAGTAGGCCTACAGGAGATAAAGTGGCTGTGTTTTTTTCTTCTTTCTATGGGAAGCTTCCGTAAAATACCTTGGAGAATGTACAAGGGGACGAGAAACAATTTGCTCTGCTCCACTCACACATCAGAAACCAGGGGGAAAGGCATACAATAAATGGTATTTTAAGCCATATAAATATAGTACTGGAAAAACACACACTAGTTATCTTCACTTTAATTGAAAATGTTAATGTAACAAGAACAGTTCCCAAGGAAATTATAGAAGGTGCCATTTGTTCCTGTAAATATTTGGGACTGTTTGTTAATGTAACTTGTATGTTAAAAGGTCTTTAAAGCGTTTAAACTATGAGATAATTTATACAAGAAGAAACTAAACATAATCTTTCTTTTTTTTTTTTTTTTTTTTTTTTTTTTTTTTTTTTTTTTTGTCTTTGAGGTACTTCGGTTATACAGGTAACAGCTACAGATGGTGATGACCCTTCTTATGGGAATGGTGCCCGTCTGCTTTACAGTCTCCTTCAGGGACAGCCTTATTTCTCTGTGGAGCCACAGACAGGTGCTGCAAATGATCTTGTAACTTGAAAATATTCACAAAGATAAAATGGATGAGAGTAAAAACATTCTTCATTTCAACACAAAGATAAACTGATATGGCCCTATACTTACACACCTTTGCATAGTTCCTAGTTTTTGGTTTTTTTTTAAATTCTTTCCCATAGCAAGCTGAGACTCTATCTCTATAGAGAATCATCATTTTATTTAACAATTTATATTGCTAAAAAAAGAGTTAGATTCTGAGTACCCTATACAGAAAATGGACCTAGGAACACTTCTGGCTTAATAGGTCTACGGCTCATTATGTGGCACTTCTATCTATTCCTGTGTTGGAGAAACCACAGACATGTGATAGCCCTCCAAAATCCTAATTTCTGGGGAAGAAAGAAGGTTATACTTGGGAGAGGAGATATAGGCTGTGTACTGTTTCCCAGAACTGTAAGTATGCAGAATAGATTAGTGTAGATGTTGCCATGAGTACTAAGTCCCAGTATTAGTTGTGCACAGCTTAGGCTGTAAATTAGTAACTGTTTCCAATGATGCATTTTATACCAATATTATATGGTCAAATGTTGGTAAAAATATATATAATAAAACATGGCATTATATGATATTTTCCTTTTTTAGGGGTCATCAGAATGGCTTCCCAAATGGATAGAGAAACCAAAGATCAGTATTTGGTGATCATCCAAGCCAAAGATATGGTTGGACAAGCAGGGGCATTTTCAGCAACAGCCACTGTTACCATCAATCTTTCTGACATCAATGACAATCCACCTAAGTTTCAACAGCGTGAGTACAAGCAACTTGCAGTAGCTGATGTTTTGAGGAAATTTAAATCAACTGTAGTTCCATGAAGTTCTTTTCAGAACAAATCTCCGCTTTAACTTCATCTTAAATCAAAGTGAAATACATTCCCACACAAAAGCCCAAAAATTAAGAGGAAAATAAAACCTATCATTATAAAGGACCTCAGACCTCATGTTTTTATCAATGGTCTTTTGAGACCAATGACTTACTAAACTCCTTTCTATACAGTTTGCCCTACCTAAGCCTAAAGCCTGGGCAACAGGTTATTTAGTACAGTTTTACCTCACCTCCTTTCTTTTTCCTCTCTCTTCATTTTATGCTGACAGATACTGTAAAATTTTGGCAAATTATGTGACCTTTTCTATCCAGAGAGTTTCTAGCAGATGTGGGAGCTCCTAGCTGAGCAGTCAGGAAGAACTAGTGAAATGTAGTTGGGGTATGTCTTCCCTCCATTGATTTCTCATCCTGTTGCTTGTCCTTTGTTCTTCACTTACTGCTAAAATAGAAATGAGAGAGGAAAGGCTGTCATTCTCTGCCCCCAAGACCTATCCATAGCTGGATTAGATACACAGCTCCACTAAAAACTGAGGTCTTTCGCTAACTTTCTGAGAACCTGGGGCCATCATGCCTACAACAGATTTTAAGCATGGCAGACCACTACGCTGAGCCAGTATTTATTTCTTTAGAACTCTACTATATGAGTGTCTCTGAAGAGGCCCCTGTGGGCACTACTGTGGGCAAAATCTTGGCAGAAGACAGTGACACAGGGGAGAATGCAGCTGTGACCTATTTCATTGAAGGAGAGAGCTCGGACATTTTTGACATCATTACTAACAACGAGACTCAAGAAGGAATTATCTTATTAAAAAAGGTGAGATCCCAGAAACCTAGAAAATATCTAAGTACTGGAAAAATTCTTCTCAAGTAAGCTGAATGTTTAAAAAAGACCTGTTGATTTGGACTCTCCTATTTTTTTCTTTCTTCAGGCTTTGTGATTTGATTGAGATGTTAGTGGAAGAAAAAGAAACATACTTTGTTACTTCTGAGTACCATAGTGGCAGTTAAAGTCTCTTACATTATTCCTAGCTGTGCAGCACAGTACATCCCATTGTGAGAAAATGTTTTCTTATGTGCATCATCTGTAAAATCTTTACCAACAAATTGTACACAACATTCCTCAATTCCAAACCTCCTGTTAAACTTAACTGAAGCCAGAATGTATTACAGTATTAGATAGACAGTGAAGGTCCTGCTACAATATAACTGAAAATATATTAAGTGCACTCAAAGAGATACTAGTTTAGGAACTGAGATTTTTAAGAAGCTTTGATATTTTATGATTTACTTTGGAAAAACATAGGAAGATTTCTGGGTCTTCATCTGAAATGGTGAGAGAGGTTGATAGTCTAGTGAAACCCAAGAGCCTAAAGAAATGAATGCTATAAATTTGCTTTGATTTGCTTGTGAGCTGTTTGATTTCTTGTGGAGTTTTTTGTGTTTATTGGGTTTTGGGTTTTGGTTTTGGGTGTTTTTTTTGGGGGGACAGTTTATCTGTTTTTATTTTATTGATTTATTACAATTCAGACAGATATTTACCTTTTTTTCACTACAGAAGACAATGACTATCGAAAATAGTAATGCAAATATGTGTTTATTTAATACACACTGCTGCCTTCTGGAATTTATTTCTTTTGCAGACTAAATTTCAGCATACTCATCTTAGTCCTTACAGATTAATTGATTTTCATTTTTTATATACCAGTGAAGAATAGTGTCTACTAAGGTTACACCTATTTTGGAAATACCAGAACCAGAAGTTGCTTTCCTTAGGGCTGATATTCTACAGGAAGACTTTTGTTACAACGTTCACTATAGCATTAAAACCAGCCTCTATGTGAAAGCATAGCATAGTTTAATTTTAAAGTGATTTTAGCATTAAAAAAGACATCTTAGAAGTAGCTACTCTTGAAACATTCCCAAAAGAAAGGTAGCACTTTTTTAAAAAAAAAAATAAAAATAATATCACACTATTTATTGAACTGTATTTAAATCAAATGTGGAAAAAAAAAAATATTCCACATCTCACTTTCTTAACAGAACGTGGACTATGAGAGCAAGAGAAGATACCGTATTCAAGCAAAAGTTGTAAACAGGTACATTGATGACCGTTTTATGAAAGAAGGACCATTTGAGGACAAAACCATTGTAAAAATCAATGTGGAAGATGCTGATGAACCTCCAGTTTTCACCTCGGAAAACTATGTGATGGAGATTGCTGAAGAAGCTGCGAGTGGCTCATTGGTGGGCACTGTAACTGCTAGAGATCCAGATGATGATGACAGCCCAGTCAGGTACTTAACTTAAAACTGTCACATACAAATACATTTGGGTTTTCCAAAGGCCATTTCTGTTCCTTACCTTGGCTGATTATTACAGCTAAACAGGCTTTCATTGTGATAGCCTTGATTATTCTAGGTGTTACTGCTTCACCTCTGTAGTCAGCCAAGGATCATACAGCTGCTTGCTCACTCCTTCAGACAGTGGGATGTGAGAGACCATCAGGAGGTTAAAGTGCAAAAAGTCATGGGTCTCAATAAAGACAGTTTAGTAATGGAAAAAACAAATCCATGAAAAACAAGTTATGCCAAAAAAAAATTTAAGAACCCCCCAAACAACCCTGTACAACCGCTCACCACCAGCTGGCCAATACTCATCAAGCCCCTGAGAACTGGCAGCTCTGACCAACTCCTTTTACTTTTGTTGCTGAGCATGATATCCCCAGCCTATTCACTGGTGGGGTGGGGTGAGAAACAAAAAAGGCTTTGGCTCTGTGTAAGCACTGCTCAGCAATAGTGAAAACATTCCTGTGTTATTAATACTGTTTTGGCCACCAATCCAAAAAATGGACCAATGCCAGCTACTACAATGTAAATTAACTCTACCCCAGCCAGACCCAAAATGTTAGGTTAAATTCTGCCCCCTAACCCTCAATCTGAACAAAATAGTTTTGTTTGTACATTTTCAATCACTTTAAAATTGTGGTATTATTTTAAAGAGTAGCCTTGAAGAAGCTGGGCAGAATAGCAGAGACAGGGTACTACAGCCAAACCTCTGTGTGCCTGAAGGTTTTCTGTTGTGTTCCAAATAATTCCTGGAGATACAGTGAGATTGGCTCATTGGGAGGGAGACACAGATCAGCTCATCTGGTATCTGGTCAGCTCAGCAGGACCAAAAATTTACCAGTTCCCTCCATCTACCACAATTGCTCCATGGCGATATGATATAAAAAGAGTGACCCAAGCTTTTAATTTTGCAAAATAGTTTTGCTTTTTCTCATGGGGCAAAACAGGCAATTAATTTTTAATAGGGGTTTTCTGATTGAAATGGCTTTTTGAGTTACTTGATGTCCCTTTCTACTGTGCAAATTAGACAACATAGGATACAGGGACAAATGGATGAGGCATGAAATAGTGTATGATGTGTATATGAATTTAGCAGAATCTTAATACCAGCAATACATATATGCATGCCTACCTATTGTTATGACTTGAGAGGTTTAATCAAAACATGATTCTTCATTTGTTTTCTCATGCTTAGTAAGTTAGTCGTAAGTTAAAGTAAATAAGAATAATAAAAATATACATGCACTTTTCTTTAAAAGAAAAAAGGCTTGTTTTGTGGTTCATTTAGATGATTGCGTCATCTGTGAAACACTTAAACACTACATATTAATGACTTCTTAGTTTTGAAGATGGAACTTGCTGCAAAATGATTATTTCTGTATTACAATGATGCACATATTGCACTGAGTTTCTATAAAGTAGAGCATGTCACTTCTAATGTAAAGGTATGTTTATTGGGTTAAGTGCCATGCATTGAGCTAATTTTGAAACTATTTCTATCATAAATGACAGGCTTACACCATAGAAAACTATCTGTGTTGCACCATGGACCCCCTTTGTTCGAGAAACAATGTAAACAAGGACATGCAATAAAGCCTTATTACATCAATAATAAAATAGCATCTAAAATAGTCAATGTAGATTTTCTGAAAAGTATCAAGACTCAAATTAACAAAAAAACAAAAACCCAAAAAAAACCCACCACAAACACCACCAAAAAAACCCCAACACCCCCAAACAAAACAAAACAAAACAAAAAACCGAAATAAGCCAAAACAACCAACCAAAAAAAAAAAACAAAAACAAAAAACCCACAAAAAAAACCACCACAAAAAAACCCATACAAAACAAAACACCAATGTCA
This sequence comes from Calypte anna, assembly GCF_003957555.1. Lineage (NCBI taxonomy): Eukaryota > Metazoa > Chordata > Aves > Apodiformes > Trochilidae > Calypte > Calypte anna. The sequence goes on from NC_044245.1 coordinate 96,383,287, forward strand.
GAAAACCCTAAAAAATCCTTGGATGCAAATATATTCTAAAAAATACAATAAAATATTTTTTAAATCCCCCAAATTTGTAAGTTGTCACATCTTTGGCTCAAATAAGAAATGTTAGTGACTGGGTTGTGTTGGTTCCTTTATTTTTCCTCTTACTGACTGTCAAAACAGACAAAATGTAACTATAAATAACAAATTATAGAGTCATCCAACCACTGGCACATAATCCAAGCTGGAGTTCTAAGTGCCAACAGGAGACACACAGACTTTGTCAAGCACAACTAAATGTACAACAAAAGAGGGAATACTTGCATGTGGGAATTCCAAAATGGAACTATAAGAAACTTTCAACTCCACTAACAGGTTTATTTTCCATGAAATAGACTCTACTAGGAACTGTGACACACAGTCTTTTTTATATGTCATGAAAAACTTTTGTAACTATCATTTCCATTTGAACCAATATCTTTGGTGTCTTTTTCAGTCCATCTCTTGCCTGTGACCAGTGCTTAAGCTTTAACAATTTGAATGGTATGTATGTATGTACGTGTGCATGTGCATGTCTGCATACGGACATAGCATCCAGTCTTTTGAAGTGAAGACTAAGAAACAGTGGACTCATTTGGAATCTTCTCCTGCATTAGGATTTTGCACCCTACTTGTGTGACACATCATTACAGATAGTTGTCTCTCTTTATAGTGCCCATTCCCTAGGCATCAGAGCATGTCAGTAATGATAAAATATATTTGCCATTATACCTCCACTTAGCTGTTAGTGTTATTCATTTCACAAGTGGCACTTTTGCTGTTTCTTTTCAACAAAGTCATTCACCTGCTGTGAGCCTGACTTAGAAGTAAGAATGAATAATACATTTCAGATTCAGTTCATATTAATATAGATCTGAGACATATTTAGTTTTATAAGAAGAAGAGCTTTGATCTTGGCAGCACTGAATTTAAAATGTTTATAAGTGTACATTTTTTGTGGTTTCTGAGTTATTGAAGCACACGTTTATATGTATATATGCACAGCTCTGTTTTTGCAGCTGAAAATAGCTTTCTATGTCCTTGCTTTCTGATAGAACACTTCAGTATTAGAGAATCTCTTTACTTTTTTGGTGCAGATACTCTATTGTCAACAGCATGCAACTAAAGAAGTTGTTCAGCATCAATGAACACAATGGAACAATCTTTACAACAAAACCTCTGGACCGAGAGGTAGCTTCTTGGCACAACGTAACTGTTACAGCCACAGAAACAAGTAAGAGATTTAAGGAACACTGTGTTTTATATACTGCAAACTGCAATTATCGTCTGAATATGGCTTCTTTTAAGTGGAGAATACATGCTTCTTTCTCATTATAGTACTGTTGCTTGCTACATCTAGGAGCTTTATTAAAAAGATTAGTTAAATAGAACTGGAATGTAATGGAACTCCAAGGTCATGTGTTCTTTCATAAAAGATGACCCTATAAAAAAAGAAAGGAAATTATAATAGGATGGAAAGAGTAACACTTTCAAGTTACAGTGAAGCACACAAATTGCTCCTGCACTGCAAGATCTTACGTTAAATTAGACCCTGGTTAATTTCACACCAGATTTTTTACTACTGTGAAATTAGCTGGGGTCTAATTTAACACCAGTCAGAAACCTGTGGCTCATTAATTGTGAATGTAAGGCCTAAATCAGCTAGACTTCTCCTCAGTAACAATTACATCTGAGAAGCATCCTTTATAAAGATTTTACCCATCAGGTTGGTTTGAAAGTCAAATGCAAATTGCCTCTGTTTGTTCTTCCCTTGATCTTGTTGCCATAACTCCAGGATGACATTCTAGAAAATTAATAGCTACTGATCTATAAGGCAAAATAACAATATTATTAGGATATTATTTAATAATTTACCATACTGGTACAGAGAAAAAACTTATGAATCATAGAATCATGGAATGGTTTAGATTAGAAAGGACTTTAAAAATCATCTAGTTCTAATCTCCCATTTATTCAGGTTGCTCAAAACCCCATCCAGCCTGGCCTTGAACACTTCCAAGGAGGGGCTTCCCACAACTTCTCTAGGCAACCTGTGCCAGCATCTCACCAACTTCACACTAAATAATCTGTTTCTAAGGGCTAATCTAATCTTTCATCTTCAAACTTTTTTTCCCTTTGTTCTATCACTATATAGCCTTGTAAAATACCCCTGCCCAGATTTTCTGCAGGCCCCTTGTAGGAACTGTAAAGCTGCTTTAAAGGCTCCCCAGAGCTTTCTCTACTCTAAGCTGAAGAACCCAAGCTGTCCCAGCCTGTCTTCATAGAAGTGATCCAGGCCTCTGGTCATCTTCCTGGTCCTCCTTTGGACTCATTCAAACAGGTCCATGTCCATCTTGTGCTGGGGACTCCAGGACTTGACACAGTACTCCAGGTGGGGTCTCAGGATAACAATTAATAAATCAAACATTTTTCACCAAATACTTTAAGCAAGTTTTTTTAAATTGTGAATCTCAAATTATATTTCTTGCTAAGACCATTTTAAACACGTATTCATGAATTACACTACTCCCAAAAGGGAGCGTTCCCTGATTATATGTTGAATATTTCTGTTAGAAATTTAATATAGGATAGTCAGTAGCCATTTTCATTGAAGTCTTTATTTTGTGCCTTGGAACTGATAGCATTTTCTTTCTTTTCAGCTTCTCTGTGAGTTTTTAAGCATGAATGTATTTTCCTTCTCATGTTGTTGGGCACCTGGCAGGTGTTGGCAAGATTGATCTCTGGCATATTTTTTCTCATGTCTGGAATAGCACTATGGAAACACAGCAGGCTGATTTTGGTCTGAACTTTTATGTTTAGTTAAACAATAAAATAGGAAGGAATCAAATGTTACAAATGAACAAGTGTCTCCTGCAGCAAAAAAGTGAGCCATTCACAGTAATGAAAGTTGTCATAGAGAAACTGAGCCCTCATTATCTTCATATTCTTATTCTTCATTTCTTTAATGATGATAGGGTCACTGTATTCAAGATCATTGCAGTTAGGTCACCTTGGTCTTGACATATCTGAAATTATTTATATTATGAACTAGTAGCATTTTATTTCTTGAAATATATATAGTCAGAACCTATACTGTGTGTGAGGAATTTGGTGGATGATATTATGGCTTCACTGAAGCCAAATCAAAATGCCACTAGAGTTCATCCACACAAGATATTCATTGCAGTTGAGGCAGATACTGAAACTGCATTACAACAGCAACATCCTTAGGGGTCTGTTGAAGTCCTGACATTTATAAAGGACGCAAGCACTTGGCTCCATTATAACAGCAGATATTAGAGATTAGTAAGAGTACATTGACTCTGTTATCGCAGACTTACGGTGTCTCCTATCATTGAGATAGCACATTTTAAAGGAGCCCAGAAGATGTAATTCATTGGGCCTTAGACACAATTAGTCAGAATCAGCAGTCTGTTGATTGCTGTGATTCCACTTTTCTGCTAAGATAGTTCTAGCTCAAAAGAACCCAAGTTTCCTTTGATCAGTTTTTACTAGGTTGTAGTCAGTTTCTACCCACTAAAGGAGACAGCATAAAGAACATCATTCTAACCATGCATGCAAGCAAGAAATCCTTAAGTAGTCAGATTTATTACTGGTTTGCTGAGTCAGATGAGGATACTGACAGTTAATTATTTTAGAAGAGGAATTATCTGGTTCAAATTTCTCTTTATTGAATATAGATGACCAATAAAATTTCACAGTGATAACAACTAGCTCAGGCTTACTTTGATAATAATTTTTATATATGGCCACTGGAAAAGCACATTGCCAGTCATAAGAAAACTTATTTGCAAGAGACAACAGATATTTTACCAGTGGATCTTGCAGATGTCTTTCTATAGTGGGTTGCAGACCTACTACATGACTACAGAACTTCAATCTCTTTGTACTTTTCAGTCATGAATCATATAATTTACACAATACTTAATGTATAGTCATCACCCATTTTTGGTCATATATACTGCTGTTAACAGACTTAGAATAGTCCTTTAAAAAAGTACATAACTTGTGTCCATTTCCTATGAGTAGTAAATAAATTTGATTCATCCTGAATTGTAATGACAACTACTATTACTCTTACTCAAGTTTCCTTTTGATGGCAGATGACAGTGCCATGACTGCTTTAATCTCCTGAAAATATTGAGTTCTAGTTAGTCTTCAGATATGGTCATTGCTTTTCTTTTCACACAGCTCCAAAATAAGAGAATTACTAATTTTGGTCTCTGGTAATTGAATTTTCTACTTTTTTCTTCACACTTATTCAGCCTATTGCACTTGATATCTTGTTCTTCTAAACATTATTTTTCAAGTTCTTATCTCATGATGAGTATGACAAAGAAATTTTCTGCTCATTGAAAGATCTTTTGCATAATGTAGGATATGAGTACAATAGCTATATTCAAATTCTGAAAACTATTTTCCCATGTAAAGGATAAAAGACTAAAAAAGTGTTGACTACCATTTTTCATTCTTGTCTCCAAAGAAGGTACTTCACTTTGCCCAAATCATTTATTAACTGTTTACCAGGCATTAATTCCAAGAGAGGCTTTCTAATATATCTCTGTCTCTCAAATAAAAATATCTGTGATTTCAGGAAAATTAAAATCTTCTGTACTGCTGTATCCAACAGCAACATGAGAAATGTTTTTCCTTGCCATTTAACCAAATCCTGAGCAGAAAAAAAAAGCCAAAAGCACAGCAAAACACCAAAAACTACAATACAACAGCCAAAATATAATAAAGATTTAGAAACAAGACTGTTAACAAAAAAAAAAAAAAAAAAAAAAAAAAAAAAGAGGAAAATTGTGAATGAAAACAGATATGAATGGAATGGCAGCTCTAGGCTGAAATGTGCTGTCAGAATGTTTATGTAAGCAAAGTGGTAGGCTTTAGAGACAGTATAATACCCATGAATCCTATGAACAAGCAAGTTAGGAATAGGTCAAGGCAGATGGGTCCTTCCCATGCCACTTTGTGTATGACTGAAGCCACCAAAGGTATTTCCTGCCTCCCAGCATATGTTACAAAGTTTTCCTTTAAATTATAATCCAGACAAATATCTGCCCTACACATCCAACTCTGAATTATGTAAAAGAGGTTAAGTAAGCCCTGAACTCCTATATTATTTCTAAAATAAATACATGCTACTTACTATGTAAGCTTGAAAAATAAGCTGAGTGTGGTTTCCTTGCCTAATGTATTATTATGGATGTTGGGATTCAGCAAGAGAAATGTCACCCCATAAAGAAGTATTTTTGAGATGGCTCTGATAGATCATAAACTTTTGTAAATTAGCATGGCTCTAATGATTTCACAGGAGGAATAGCAATGTGAAACTGCTGAGTATCTAGCCCTTTATCTCTGTGGTAGTTGCTTTTTCTGCCATTTCCTTTGGCAAAAGACTCAAAGCTATAAGCACAGATTCCATAAGATCCAAGAAAATAAATGTTTGCTCCAAGCAACTGTTGAATTATACATTAAAAAACCATCGTAAAAACCAACCAAAAGCATACAGTTTGAAGTGAGGCAGAAAGGAGTGCATTTTTTTTTATTTCCTCTTAAAGGTCCATTTGGCTAATTTAGGAAAATGCCGGAAAGGACTTCTGAATATGTCAGGAGCAGCAACACTAGCACCCATCATAAGGCACATTTTAATTATAAAAAATTTCCTGGTGAGTGACATACTTCTTGTTTAGACAGAGCAGATTGAGATATTTGTAAATATTTAGCATTCCTGAATTTTCTTAAGATTATTTTATTAACTGGAAAAAAAATCTTCATTATGATACTTACCCAAAAATACTTCCAAGTTAATGTGAACATTAGTGTTTCAGTGAAACTTTTAACCCATTAGAGGAACTGATTACATTTTGGGAAGGAAGACACCTCTCAGAGCTATGCCAAGTGGGATTCAATGTGCTGATAGGAAAAGGACTTCAGAAAGGTATTAAGTATAGAAAGAGTGGAATCATTTAGGTTGGAAAAGACCTTTAAGATCAGCATGTCCAGCTGTAGCTAAACTATGTCCTTAAGCGCTATATCCACATGTCTTTTTTAATACCTCCAGGGATGGTAACTTACCATGTTCCTGTTTCAGTGCTTCTTAACCCCTGGCAAAAAATATTTCCTTCTATCCAACCTAAACCTCCCTGTAACAACTTGAGGACAGTTTCTCTCATGCTATCACTTGTTACCTGGCAGAAGAGATCAGTCCCCACCTTGCTATAACCTCCTTTCAGGTGGTTGTAGAGAGAGGTCTAACATCAGCTTCCTTTTCTCCAGTTTTCTCAGTCATTCCTCATAAGATTTGCTCTCTAGACCCTTCACTAGCTTCATTGACCTTTTCTGGACTTGGTGAAGCACCTGTATGTCCTTCCCATAGGGAGGGACCCAAAACTTCACACAGTATTTTAAGTGCACCCTCACCAATGCTGATTACAGGGATACAAACATTTCACTGGTCTTGCTGGCCACACTAGTTCTGACACAAGCCAGGACATTGCAGAACTTTGTGGCCACTTGGGCACAGTGCTGGCTCATATTCAGCTGGCTGTCAGCCAGCACTCCAAGGTCCTTTTCCTCTGGGCATCTATCCGGCCATTCTTCCACAAGCTTGTAGAGTTCCATGGGATTGGTGAGACTCACGTGTAGGACCCAGAATTTGTCCTCCTTAAGCCCCATTCAGATTGGCCTAAGCCCAGCCAGCCAGCATGTCCAGATATTTGGCAGCACCTTCCTACCCTCAAGCAGATCAAACTCTTCCCAAACTGGTGTCATCTGCAAACTTACTCAGGGTGCACTCAGTCCCCTTGTCCAGATCACTAATAAAGATATTAAAGAGAAATGGCCTCAGACTGAACCCAGGGGAACACCACGTAAGGCTGTCTACCAAGATTTAGCTCTATTCAGCACACTCTTCGGGCCTGGCCCCACAGCCATTATTTTACCCAGCAAAGAGTGCAGCCATCCAAATCAGGAGCAGCCAGTTTCTTCAAGAAAATGCTATACCTACAGATCTTCCTTCCCTTGGATTCAGATGAGATGTTTATAAACAGTTTTATTACATAAACAATTAGCTTTTTAAGCCTAGCATATATACAACCTTTGTACCAAAACACAAATATAGTGAGATCTGGATTTTCCTTGTTTGAGGTACTTAAAGAAACACAGTCTCATGTAGATTTAATAAATGTAGGGAAAAAATGCATTTTATATTAGCAGAGTTTGTTTTTCCTTTTCATACGGGAATTAACTACACCATCATATCTTTTAAATCTAAAGCCACAATAATGAAGTGGCTTTAGATAAACACAGCAATAAAGTACACTTATATAACAGAGGCCGTACAGCTTCCATGAGTAAAAATATGCCTGGAAAAAATCAGATTTCTTTGAAAATATGTGTTCAGAGATTAGTAGACAGAACAGCTCTCTAGTTCCAAAATCAGCCTTAGCTTTATGCCTTGCCTAGGGTTGGTTATCAGTTTCCATTGCAATAGACTCCATGTCTACTAGTGGAAGTAATATTTTTAAACCATGTGAACTTTGGTGACAGTTTCTGACAAAACTTTAAAATTTAAAAATACTAAAAAAGAGGAAGAGTTACTGGATTTCATAAAGGATAGTGATCCGTCATAATATCCATGATGTTAAGTGGTGTAAGGATGTGCAGCTGCCTTGTCTATTAGCTCCAGCTCAGGGCCTTCCTTCTTGAGATGAAAGGCTTCTGCCCAGGCCCAAGAATACAGCTGAAGCTTTCCTTTTTGCAGTCTCAAGCTAAGCATGTGTTCTCACACTAACATAGGAAACTGACACATCTGGTCATGCAGACTACCACAGACACTGCCACTGCCTTCAGCAGCACGTACATACAGGACTCACATAAATCCCAAGGACAGACTGTCAAGTCCTCTTCTCTTTGGCTGGAGAGGCAGAAGATCAGTGGTACAGGTACAGACATACAACAGTCTCCAGGTTAGCAAGCACACACACACTCTCATGGATCCCTTCAGTCCCTGAAGAGATCCTCTGTCTACCTGGCACCCCTGCCCAGATCCCAGTTCCTCTTATCCACTTCAGGGGTCCCCAGTTCACTACCTAGTTGATACTTTATGCTTTCTGACAAACCTACAGAACTCACACACTCCTGCCTCATGCATTCCACATTTGCAAGTCCCCCGGTGTATATTGGCTCAGGTGCCCCATGAGCACCTTTCCTGGACTAAAGGATTCACTATTTATTGAACTGAGCTTTTAATTTTCTAGCAAAACCACACACATTCATGAAAACACAGTTTGGGGAATATACAGACTCTCATCCCCTGTGCTACAACCAGTAGCTGGCATCAATTTTCACTCATCCATATGCTGGTCTCATCAGTAGCTGGAACTTATTCCCTGCAGCATACATACACATGCAATGATAAAGATTACAAGAGGTACCTAAGAAAAGATTTAATAAGAAAACATAAGGTCACTGAGCCAACTGCTGATCAGGCACAGAGCTCACAGAGAGAAGCATACTGTATGGCCCAGTTTTACACACATCCAAGCCCTCTTATAGCACTTTCTGTCTGCCCACTCTTTGTTTCTCCCTGTATTTCCCCCATGGATATGTTCAGCACCATTGGTTCCCATGCCCATTGACATCTAGGGTTCCCTGCTTTACAGTGGCAAAGTCCAGGCTGATCTACCTGGAATTATTGCCCTATGTTATCTGAATATCCCATTGATTTTTGTGGAGTTTGTTTGTTGTCATTTTCTTCACATTTGCTTTTTTAGGTTTGTGTCTTGGTATGTTTTGTCTCACTTTTACCCCTTTTCTCCTCGATTTCCCAATTGACAAGTTTCCTGACATCATAACCTTGAAGGAATAAAGTTGCTCACTTTCTTAGTGCCCCTATCAATTCCTGTGTCTGAACAGGTTTGGTTTTCATCACTCTCTCCTTTATGTCACTGAGACTTGTGTCCTTATATGTTGTTGTTTATAGCTTCATTTTTTCCCTCTTAAGTCTTGTTGCATTAAATAAGGTTCTTGACCATATAGCCTTAGGAGAGGGTAGTGTCTTATAAGACACTATCCTTCCACATACCCTTACACAAGACTAGTACAGTAAGTTGTTCAGTGTGAACAAAACTTTACTCAGTTTCTCCAGATCACATTTAAATCAGTTTCCGATTTGATAAATGTACAGAGTATATTTGATCTCATTAAAAAAGCCTAATATAAAATATGTCTGTAGGTCTCAATGGCTATTTTCTTCTCTGCAGAATATAAGTAAAATTTTATAATGACCACACTAGATTAACATATTAGGTAGATTATAACTTTTGATTTCTCTCTTTTTGTAACTCTTAGGAAATCCTGAAAAAATTTCAGAAGTAAATGTGTATATCCAAGTTCTCGACATTAATGATCATGCACCAGGATTTCCTAAATATTATGAAACGTTTGTTTGTGAAAATGCAGTTTCTGGTCAGGTAAGTGCAGAGGACTTGGCCATCAGTTTTCTCATTACAATGAAAATCTAGATTTCAGAAGATTGATGTGTGTTTTTTCTCCTTTAAAACAAAATCGACACATCTACCTGTCTGTCTACCAAAACAGATAATAGAGAAATGCAAACAGAAACTTTTTTCTGAAAAAACCCAAACAGTATAAAATGCAGACTTGATACATGTTCAGGCCAGAGAAGTTAAAAAAAGGCCTTGTAGCATCAGCATAATTTGGTGTTGAAGAACCAAACTTAGCCTAGATTCAAAACAGACCCATAATGTTCTACAGTTAGAAAACATTTATTGTGAACTGAAATCAAAACCTGTCCAGTTCAGTGAAAATCTGAAGATGTTGAAGTCACTGCCCTTGGAACACATTCTCTAGATGGCAGGTTATGAGATTGTGGTATTAAATATCCTTCACAGGAGGTTTCTTTCATATCCTGCTTACTCCCTGGGTAAATGGCGTCACACCAGTCAGATGCCCTGACTCCCCAAGTAACACTTCTGAGACTCTCCATTTTCTTTCATTCCCCTTCCTCTTTGCTTCCTTTTTTCTACATTATCCAGTTCCACAGCTTAAGCCCCAGACTGTGCAATACGAATGCCACCAGGTTCCACAAAGGGGTCTAAAAAAAAAAAAAAAAAATTAAAAAATAAGCTACAGCAAAAGCTATAGATAGAAAAAGATGTATGTTTTTATTCAGTACATTAAAGCATTCTTTGGATATAGAAAAGAAACTTTTGGGATATCTGGGAGGGTTTAATTCAAAGTTTTTGCTGTGTTTTGATTTCTGAATCATAGAACCTTTCTTTTTACACCAGCCTGGTTTATTTTGACTTTGATTAGTCTGGAGCTAAATAAAGTTTTCTTTGAAGCAAGAGTAATTTCTTTATAGTCTTTTTCATCCATTTGTGTATTTCTATATCAGTGGTTGGTTTGTTTTTTTGGAATTTAGCAGCTTTTTACTCTGCAAAAGCCTCTTGTTGAGAGGTACTTGGAGCACAGTTACTTCTGGTCTTTGTGCAACACATTTACAGATCAAAGTACAGGCATTAAAGCAAATGACACTTCATCACCTTTGTCTTCAGGATACTATGAATTAGTAATACAACTCATGAAACTGATACTTGTAATCCATGATTGGGACTTGCCTACAGTAGAAAAAAAAAAAAGGTGATTTATTTCCTGAGATTTTATTATTCTGTAGATGCTTACTGATAAATTACGTTTGTGTGGTAGCTTATTAATGACTAGTTTTTCAATAAGAAATTACGTGAAGATATAAAACTATATTATGAATCACTAGAAAATATAGCACTGTAAAGAATAGTAATAGTAATTATAATAATGAACTAATTAATGAAATAATTGTAATAATTGAATGAGGAATGACCAAGATATTTTTTTTTCCATTTTACAGACAGGAACTATTTTTTTTATATCTTCTTTTTCCTTTTTTCTTATTTCTTTTTTTTTTTTTTTTTTTTTTTTGCTATAGGATTTTGGGACTCTGGCTATTAAAGTGCATAGTTATACCAGTCAAATGTATATTTTATTTAATGTTTATGATTTAAAAGTGATAGCTGATATATCTCATTCAGTGTTTTTATTCTTTTTTTATTCTTTTAATTCTTTTTTTATTCTTTTTTATTCTTTTTTTTTCTTCACTTTTCACTCACAGAAAAAAGTTTCTTTATTCTCATCAGCAAGAAGCCAAAAGGTTTAAAAAAGGCTTTATTTATGCCCTGGTTGTCTACTGAATAACAATTTACATTTCAGAATAATCAGTTTAAGTACTTGAAGGGCTTTATCTGGACATTACATACCTTTTTATGTTAGCCATACTTCTTCAGTCAATACCTAACTGGTCAATAATCTGTTATGAGTTGAGATCAAAGATGCTACAGATATTCTATCACATTTCAATTTCTAAAGTAGCTACGTCTCTCTGGTTGGAAATGGTATGCTGACAGATATTCTCAGAGATGTTCTGAACCTCTGGAAATCACCTCCTTCCCTGCTCTCAACATTCCTTGTATCATATGTCAGCAAACTGAATATCCAGAATTAATGTATTTTTATGCATGAGAATTTCATTCCTTTTTGTAGATATTGGTCTTTCTTCCTATCATGCAGGAATCACATTTCAGCAGAAGACAAGTTTCAGGGAATACACCTTCATTCTGAATTAATGCTTTCTGCTCTATGGCATATTTGTTCTGGAAATTGACATTCTGTAATGTGGGAATCATGTATGAAGTGATTTTGATGTTGTAGCTTGTTTTATAATTTTTATTACATCCAAAGTAGTGACTATGTATGTGGAACTCTTTGAATTAGAGATAAGAAAAAAAAAAAATTATTTCCTCAGTGCTTAGCATAAAACATAATCATCAGTTTCAGTGAAACTGAAGGTACTCATTTGATATTATTTTATTACATAAAAAGTGTTGACAGAAGAAAAGCAAATTCTAGAGATACAAGATTATTGTTGACAATGAGAAGCTTATTAAAACAGATCCTTTGTAACAAATTGTGATGTAAAATATTTGATAGCAGAGAAGAGAAATTGATGAGTTAACCAGTGCTTATTATTTCACCTGGCTATTTTCTCATTATTAAAAAAAAAACATCTGAGCAGTAGTTTCTGCAGAGTAGCAGAAAATAAATAGTTAAAAAGAAAAACAGCCATGAGGGCATCCCTTAGAGTATAAAAACATGGTGAAGCCATGAAGGCACCAAATATTCTTATAGGTTTTTACTCTAAGCTTGCACCTTCAGATGCATTCAATGTAACTTCTGACCTTTTAAAACAATGAGCAGAGTGACCCATGGAAAATTCCTTATTTTGTTTTATACTGATGGTGATTCAACAACTTTATCTCAAACAGAATGGAACAGTTTGGGAGAGTTTATCAATATTACTAAACAAGCATAAAAAGGCACCTAAGTGTCATGGCATGACCTTTATCATCATAATTCCTTTGTTTAGATGTATAACATTTTATTTATAGCTGAGTACAAACATCTTATAGTAGACTCAGCGAAGTCAGATCAATATTATGGGAATTTGCTTTTCAAAAAATAAACAGAAGCAGTCAAAAGCAACACCTCAGTCTTGAGGAAGAAACTTCACCTGGAAAATTCATATGTAAATTAAAATAATGAACTTCTCAGTCTTTCAGCTGCACTCAATTCTAATGGTCATCAAATGTTATTAAACAAGACAAATCCTACTACTTACAAGACCCCTGCCAATTTGAACAAAACCCTCTTCTGTATTCACAGAACAGGTGGGAAATCAAATCTCTTACATCCCTGAAAACACAGCAGAGCTCCTCTTGAAACATGTTGGGTGCAAAACAAAACAAATGAAATTAAAGCAGTAAGAGAAATATGGGAAATCTGTTCCTGTATCTTTCTGTCTCTCTAATGGGAATGGTAAGACTTTAGTGGGGTATGGCAGCATGTTCAAAGGATTCCAAATTACACACTCTGAGTACTCTAGCATCATAATACTCTAGCATAACTGATGGTTGTTCAGATGGACAGTCTATGCCTTAAGATGAAAGCTGTAAAGCAAAAGTCCTTAGAAACACAAAGTACTGTAAAAGAGAAGCCTTCTTCCTTCTGGACATTTCTATATTTCCAATTCAGGGACAGTACTCGGGATTGAGAAAATAAATTTGCAATGAATTTTCATCAAGAGCACTGTGCAGTCAACTACTCTGTAATTTGTAATAATTTGTAACACAGGCAGCATTCAGCTAGATACGCAGTCCAGAATTATGTAAATTCTCTTCTTTACAAAATAGTGAATTAATGGGAAATCAGAACTGTTATTGCTACCTTATACTCCCCCACCGATGATATTTATTAGTTGAAGGTGCCCGCTAATCAGATGGATGAGGAGTTTGAGTATAACAGGACACATCTTTTTGTGACCTTTGATCAAATGAACTCTTATATTCCCAACAGTGATCTCAGACTGTTTGGAAAATAAAACAGTAAATGAGGCTTCCCACCAGGAAGTTAAACCAGTTTTTCAAGAAAAATCAAGTTAATTGATCTCAGTTTTAAAGAAATGCTCATTTGAAAATGGACTGTTATATTATTAAATCTTTTAGATCACTGATAGCTGAAATAACAAATTTTACAGCAATTAGATTTCAGCACAGTCAATACAACAACAAACCTTGCAAAAGCTACATATAATTCACTCAATTTTCTTGTTTACACACTAAAATGTAGGGGGTTTTAAACTTTGACTCACAGACAATAAATACAATTTTTCAGTCTGTGATGCCAGTTTTCTTGGTGAAAGGCTAGAATCTCCTGGGCTAGATATACTAAAGCCTAGGAAAACAAAACAAAACAAGAAACAAACAAACAAACAAAGAATCTGTTTCATCAGCTTCCTTCTCGTAGGGTGAATTTTCCTTTAGAGTCAGAAAAATACATGCTGCCTATTGAGTCTGAATATTTATAGGCTTATCTGGGTTTGTTGAATCTTTGAGGAAGTGATACCACAAGAAATAAACAATGAGGGCTTGCCCTGTCCTTATGTTCCAAATGTTCCCCTTCTTCTAGAGTGAAAACTTAATGGCATGTAAATATGCCTAGAACAGCAACAGAAGTCTTAGGTTTGTATAAAAAAACACAGTACAGATCAAAACAAGGGCAGCTGTTCTGGGTTTTTTTCAGCTAGATACATACTCCTCAAAATTATATGGATAGGATCAGATATACATAAAATCTATATGGAGAAATACATTTGAATGTAAAGCAATAGAAGTAAATAAATAAATAGCAAAACAGCATTTAATTCACAAATACAATTATTTTATGATTTGCAGATATGATATACTGCTGCAGATGTACTTTACAAAGAAATTAATATCTGGTTAAGTATTAATCAGAATGAAAACTGGAATGATAATGTTTTTAATGGTGTTTGTTTTTGTAGTTAGGTAGATAAGTTTCCTCTGCTGATTACTAAATTTAAAAATAAATCAATAATAATATTTAATAATATATGTATGGCTATGGTATCTTTGTAGGCTGCTGTATTAGTCTGCTTATTTGGCCTAATTTGATAGTCCCTTGATTGTACAGAGAGATACACATCCATACAATTTTTTTTTTCAGCTACAGTCATAGAGATTTAACTAGGATATCAACAGGAAAGACCAGCAGAGTCTATTTCCTTTTTTCAGGGGTGTGGTGGAATATTTTCATAAAAATGTTCCATTGTTTGTCTTTTAGTCTGGATATATTGTTCTGTTCCCTATTACTGTTCATATTGAGCATATTCTGAGAACTTAATTCCCTTTTAAAAATGAAGGATATGATTTATTATGGGGTAATACCAAGGATCAGTTATTTCTCTGCACTTACTCGTTGACGTGAATGCTTGTACCTGTGTTAGCATCTGCTTAGCTATTTTGTTTTGCTCAGAGGAAAGGGAAAAAATTTCCTCAACAAGGTTTGTCCTTTGTATAGTGGTCATCAGGTATATATCACTGAACAATCACTTCTTTCAATAGTGGCAATAAAATTCTAAAGGGTGCTCATTTTTTCATGGAGTGGAAATACAGATTTAAAATAAATTTCACATATAAAAAGGGAGGAGTTCTAAGAACACAAAGATTCTGGGGTATGTGGCACATCTGCTCTCTGCTGTGATGATTTAATCAAATTTATCTTGCTTTAAAAGGAAAAAAATGTGTTCTGAAGTCTTAGATCTTCAGCTGAAAGATGGTTTAATTGGGAGTTTTCAAAGGCACAGATGGAAGACTGTAGTCACTTCCATTGACTTAGAGCTTTGCTTTTAAAGCACTGCTTTTAGTATTGAGATGATTTTTGGTTTGGGGAAAGTAGATGCTTCAAGTATCTGGGTTGTACATATGTACAAGACATGAGATATCTGGTAAAATAGGGACTTAACTCAAACTGGACACATTCTTAAAATTGGTTGCATAGCATCAGTTTGCTTTACTCCTTCTCACCAAGGATGCTCATTAATATATTCTGATGCTTAGCTCATTAAATATTTTCTGATAAAAATAAGAAAAATAAGCTCTTTTTAGACAGAAACATCATTATTTATGTTAACTGTAGTTTGGCTCTTTGTTTACAGAGATTATATAGATGCTTTTGAATACTTACTGATTTTTTCATTATTATTTTTCTATGACTTTCTGGTTTGACATATTTGTAAATGAAGGCTCTTTTGCTTCCTTGAGAAAAAGTGGTAAAGCAGTTCAATAATCAGTCTTATAATATACAGAATCAACGTTCAGCACATGAACTTTTTACCAGATCTCACTTATTGGAGCTACAATATATCAATTGAATGTCCATGTGTTTGTGGGCTGAACAGTAAGGGGTTTCTGTTGAGGGATTTGTTCAGATGCAGAATGATATACTTTTCACCTTGGAAAAAAAAATGGACAAAGCTATATATATATATATATATATGAGAATTTTTTTTTTCTTTTTTTTTTTCCTTTTTTTTCATTTATGAAAGCTTCTTTATCTTGTCTTTTGTTCCAGAAAATATTTTATATTTTCTCAATATTTTAGAGCCTACTGCTCAAATTGCTGAAAAAAACAAATCATAGTATTTACAGAACATGAGCCTCAGGGTGGTCATTTAAGCATTGGAAATATATATTTGTGACTGCATAACATACAGTCAATATGTAATCACAGGTCACATCTCTAGCATCCACAATTTAACATACTTGATATGGCCTTTTACTGTCATAAATGGCAAGCAAATTATTAAACAGTTCTGTTTATTTCTGTTTCCAGCTAATTCAAAACATCAGTGCAGTGGACCGGGACGACTCACCAGAAAGTCATCGTTTTTACTTCTCATTGGCTGAGGAGGCCACAAACAACTCACATTTTACTGTCAAAGATAATCAAGGTGGTTTCATTCATGTAGCACTTTAAGACATTCCAAAGAAAAGATACAAGTTCCTAGTCTTTTATAAAAAATTATGATTACATAGAAAATCTTCTTAAAGATATAATATGTTATGAGATTAATTTCAAAACCAGAGTTCAGTAAATCTAGGAAATTAATTTTGCTTTTTCAGACAAGTAACATACAAAATCATATGACAGCTCTAATTCAAGAAAAGAAAAAAATGATGAGATGAAAAATACACTGATATTCTTTCAAATGTATTTTCTTAATGTAGGATATGATGGGAAGTATCAACTTTTTTGTTGAAATTATCTACTTGTCTATGAAATGCGATCACCAGCAAGAGAAGATGCTGGTAACACTAGTCTTTAATTTCATCACTTGAGCAAGAATAAAATTATAAACAGTAATAAATACAAACATAATCTTATTTTCTAATAGTCTAAATGTCATAAACTGATTAATGGTGACATCATAAAATGTGTTCTATATGTATTCTAATGTTATACAGAACTGATGGGGATTGAGACTCTTACAAAGAGTGATACACAGCAATATTTTAAAAAAAACACTGAAGGGAAAAATGAAGTGCAATATCTGATAGAATTACAGGGAGGATGAATGCTTAGAGTAAATTTGCTGAGACTATGAAAAAGAGGTCCAGATTCAACTAAAGTACACATTACTCTTATTGACTTTGCTAATTATTTGAATGTTCTGGCTAGGTGAATTAATCAATGGAAATAAGTTTTGAAAAGTTCAGACCATGTTAAATAGCAAACTGCTGCTCTCAATATCTCTGAAGTTAATGTATTAATATGTGTTTCAATTTCCAGCTTCATTAATATCTCAGTGCCAGGAAGAGATAACTTGTTACATTAAGTTTAAACTCTGTAAGAGCCACGAGCCTTTCCCACCTTTTCTCATTCTGCACAAAATCTAAGCAGAGCCATGCACAAGGCAATACATCCACTTCCTTTTGGTTGCTATTGATGTGGGGAAAAAAGCAGCCCACCTTTGATAACATAGTAGGGTCAGCCCTCAATCCTCCTCCTTCTGCTGCATTTCATAGATACAGCTGGGTGAATTGAGATAGTCCTAGGCAAAAGCAAAAAATGAGTCTACAGATCTGTAGCATTTTATCTTAGTTATCTTCTGAATTATGACAGAAACCTAGAATAACTTAAATGCAATGGAGTTAACTTCACTACACTGTCTGGATAGTTGAATCACACAGAGAACAGTAGAAACTTTTCCTCTTCTATGTACGTGTATGCACAGATGCAGTAACTCACCCTGCCATGACAAAAATTTCTGACATAGGTGTTTCATTTATACACAGATGTAGACAATTTGTTTTAGGCAATTTGTTTTGCAGCAAGATGAATTTCAGATCTGAAGTAGCTGATATGCAGCAGGATCTAAACATAAGATGCTTACTGGGGTTTGTATGAAACTTATTTCTAAACACTAATAGTTAAATGCAATGCAAAGGGAGAGCCACCAGCGACTTTTCCCTAATTTACAGTAGGAGATAAGCTACCTGAATTTTTTGAGTCAGGGAAAAAAAAGACAATTTTAGAGGACTTTTTTCTTGCTTTCTCTTCTTTCCATTGCCACCTGCTCTCTCTGTGCGTGGCTGACACACTTTTGAAATCTTGTGATTGGTAAACTGTCTATATTTCATCTATAAACTGCTGGATTGGCAGCAGCTGGTTACATGGAACCATTTTAATAACCAATTAGTTAGTCTGAGCAGGTGTCAGGCAATGAACACAGTGGGATTATTTTTATCTCTGAACATTAAAATCAGAGCTCATGGGTCAAATTTTATTATTGCCCCTGGACTACACATGTGAAAAAATATGTGCAATTATGCACAACTGACACAAAAAACCCCATCACATGTCAGTGCCTGTCTTAAGTTTTTGAACTGTATTAATATGTAGCTTCTCATGTAGCTTTTCATTTAGCTTCATTAATATGTAGGGTTTTTTCATTTATTCTTAATTAGGTCAGATTACAGTGGAGTTTTCTTGTTGTTGTTAAAGAAATAAATGCTAAGCATGTATCACATATAACAATTTATCTTCTAGATAACACAGCTGGAATTTTCACAGCAAAAAGTGGCTTCAGTAGGCAACAGCAGTTTTCTTACTACTTGCCAATCTTAATTCTGGATAATGGAACTCCACCACTGACAAGCACAAATACTCTCACTATCACTGTCTGTGACTGCAACACTGAAGTTAACATATTCTACTGTCGATATGGAGCTTTCTTGTATGCCATGGGTCTCAGTACAGAAGCCTTAGTTGCTGTTTTGGCTTGCATACTAATATTCCTAGGTAAGTATGAGAAATTACTTTCTTTCCTTTTACAGTAGGCTTGATTAAGTGATAAAGATGCTCCCTTGGCTGGAAGTCTGGAAGAACTGTGCTATTGAGAAAAAATGCAATGAGGCAACTATTTAATTTGTTTACTCTTTTCTTAATGACACTTCCTCTGCCCCAGTGTTCAGTAAAATTTAAATTCCAGCATACTATCCTAAAAGTTACCTTTAATTGAGTCACGTTCTTCCTTGTTTTTATTAGTCCTCAGTTGCCAAGGTGAGCAGCTCTGGTGCTTGGTCACACAGGGTTTTTTCCCTAAATAGAAGGATCCTCTGGGGGAGCTGAAAGAGTGACCAGGAGCCCATATCTGGAGCAAGAGTGGCTGAGGAGACATGGGGGGACACAGAAGAAACAGTAGCCAAGTCCCACCCCCATGGGTGCAAAAAGAAAAAGCCTTTGAGGAATGTCAGAAATCAGGATCACTATGATCAGGGTGGGCAGAACATGATGTGTCAGCCAGGGGCTGGAGGGGCAGTTAGTATGTAAGGATACAGAGGAAGTTCTGCCAAATGGAGCATGGAGCCGTGGTATCCACACAGCAGAAAGCTGAATGATGGGTAAGACAAACGAAGTAGATATGGCAGGAGTCTGTTATAGACCACCCAGCCAGGATTAAGAGGCAGAAAAAATATTCTATAAGCAGGTGGTAGAAGTACCAGCATCACTAGATCTTCTTCTTGTGGGGATTCAATTTACCAGGTGTCTGCTGGAAATACAATACAGCAGAGAGTCTGGGAGGCTCCTGGGGTGTGTGTAAGAGAACTTCCTGACACAGCTGGTGAGAGCTGTGTCAGCACCTTTCTAGACCTGTTTCTTGCAAACAGAGAAGGATTTTTGGTTGATGTGATAGTTGGAGGATTTTTTTGGCATATCAATCATGAAGTTATCAATTTTTCAATTCTTGGAGAAGTAAAAAGGGAATTCATCAAAACTGCAAACTTGGACTTTCAGCAGGAAAATTTTGGCCTGTACTGGTCAACAGAATACCTTAGAAGGTAGTCCTGGAAAATTCCAGGCAGAATAGTCATGCTATGTCCCGAGTAAAAAATAATAGTCCATAAACTTCTTAAAGAGAACTGCATTTTTAGTTTAAAAATGCATTCATTAATATATGTGAAAGTCATAGATGATTTCAAAGGGATTATTCAGTTAAGAAAATGATGGGATAAGATCAAAAAATAATGCTTAAATATAGCTTTTAAAAAAGCTTCTATATATGAGAGAAACATGCTGCTCTGGTTCACAGGCTTTGGTAGTAACTACTACTACATCACACAAAATTTAGTTATAGTGTTCGTATTTCCAAACAATCATAACAGAAATACTTGAACTGTATAATCTGTGGAACTAAATGTTTCAACCAGCTGATGAGGGTATCTTCAACAGAGCTTCATTTTTTTATTTTATCATCCTGGGACTTTGGTCTGAGAGAGACAGAGAGATTTAGAATTTAAATTTTGAATGTGACATTGATATGTTGTGATAAACCAACACTATTTAAAAAAAGCATTACCCGATTTTCCATCAGCTTCAGACTCCCACCTACCAGAAGAACTACTCGATTTCGTTCATTTATTTTATAATTCCCTTTGTAGCCATTTCCCCACCACATACCAAGCTCATCTCAAAACCATAAAAACAATAAAAATTACAGCTCTATAAAATTGTCAAACTTCACTTTGTAGTAGAATTCATATTAAGAAATCTTATAATTTTTTTAAGTCTTTCTGAGCACATTCAAAGACTTGTTCTGTTTACTTTTTTCCTTTGTTTTATTTCTTTTGTTGTTGTTGTTTGTGTTAACGGGTTTTTTGATGTTTTTTGGGTGTTTTCTTTTTTTTTTTTAGTGTTCATTTTGGCAATTGTAGCCATAAGGAAGCAGAGAAAGAAGACCCCCTTTTCAGAGAAAATGGAAGAATTCAGAGAGAACATTGTCAGGTATGATGATGAAGGAGGTGGAGAGGAGGACACAGAAGCCTTTGATATCACAGCACTGAGGACCCGCACTATCATGAGAACACACAGACCTCGGAAGAAGGTGACCACAGAAATTCACAGCCTGTACAGACAGTCCCTGCAGGTTGGCCCTGACAGTGCAATCTTCAGGCAATTCATCTCAGAAAAGCTTGAAGAAGCCAATACAGATCCTAGTGTTCCTCCATATGACTCACTTCAGACCTATGCATTTGAGGGGGCTGGCTCTTTGGCAGGATCCCTAAGCTCTTTAGGTTCAAATACATCAGATGTGGATCAGAGTTATGACTACCTGACAGACTGGGGACCTCACTTTAAACAGCTTGCAGGAATGTACACTTCCCATAGAAGTCTAAGGGATTAGTTACCTTTTGGTTTGTTGTTTTTTTTTCCTAAATCTCAGCAACCAAAAATTACTGTGGGGCTTTTTTAAAAGGAGATCAAACCACATTTAAGCATGAAAAAAAAAAAAGTTTTGTGTTCTTTTTTTTTCTGTGAAATCTTGCTTATAGAGTTCTTTTGAACTTATAGAGTTCTTTTGAAATATTAAACCCAATGTGTAATGAGGAATCATGATTTAGTCATGTAATTCCTTCACATGAGGTGAAGGAACACAGACTTCTTTTTGACAAGCTTGCCTGTTGAGATACATGAATGCAAACTGTGCTGCTTTGGATATCTAACCCCACTTTTGAATACTGAAAACCTGGGTCCTGCAAGTACAAAAGGAGGAGTAGAAGCCATAAATGGATATTGTAAATATCCTGTCATCTGTATGCTTTAAACCATTTCCAAAGTTAAGCCAGACTTCTGCTGTTGCAGTTGATTATATTCATTAACCAAAGTTAAATACACATATCTGTATAATGCTTCATTATATAAATATACCTGTGTTAAAAAATAGGCCTTCAATCTTCTAATACAATTGCCATAAGAGCTCACAGAATAATCTATTTATTGTTCTTAAGATCATAAATCTAAAACAAATGTATTTTGCTATCAGTGTAAAATAAAGACATATTACAACATCAGAAAGTATTTGCTGACATATTATTTTCATATGGAACCACTGGAAAACATGTAAACGAATACTTACTCTAACAAATAAGACAGAAAAGAAGTAATCAGCTCAAGTTAGAACCAATATTCAACATAAATACTGCAATCAACCACATTACATATTACTGTGCTTAGAAAAAAATGCTATCCAAATAGAAGCATTTTTTATTTCATTAAGACCTTAAAGGATGACTGATTTAACAGCATAGATATTTTTTTTTTCTTATGGAACATGAAATTATGGGCAGTAGTCAGTTTTATTATAACAGTATTAAGAATTTTTAAATGCTAAGTTGATGGTTATAAAACTTTATGTATAATATTAGATAATGAAATAATAAAATGCTGTAATGTTAATCCACTTCAGAAGATGAACCTGAATAATTCTGAAAGACTCAAGTCAGACATCAAAATCAATTTCCCACAGTATTTTTTCTAAACATTCCATAAGTAACATAAAGTTGTCTCAGGATATTTTGTTGGTTTTACTTATATCAGTACAGAGCTGCATTTTTTGATCTGAGAGTCCTCAAATATGTTCAATATATTCAATCAAGAAAAAACAACCTTCCTGTATTTAACTCTCGTCTCTTCCATCCCGTATTTATTTTACAAAAATGTCATTATTTAATTAACTGCTTCATTCCCAGAGATAAAAGCTGAGATCAGGATAGAAAAAGATATGCAATATATTTATTTTTTCCTTTTTTTTTTCTTTTTTTTTAATAATGATGAAAATATCGCTAAAAATCTTTAAAACAAATCTAAAAATTCATAAATAAAAATACTGTATGAATGACTCTAACATTCGTGTTCAATGGCTCTAAAACAGAAGTAACAAACAAAAAACCTTTTATTTGAGATAATACTGTGCACATTTGTAATCTGTTTTATGGAGAGAAATAGAGGAAGACAGAACAATTGTACATGCACTGGTTGCTGGAAATGGTGGAAAGTACATTTTCCTGATTCCATAGATGATCCCAGTGGCATTAATAGAATTCCCCATGCTTTCAGGTTGAATTTAGTACAAAAAAGAATAACAGTGTCTGATCCTTTCTCAGTTCAGAGACTTTGTCCACTTATGTGGGGAAATGGCTTTGAATGATCAACAGGATTTACCCTTGTAATTACCTCTTTGCTGTAACAAACAATAACACCAGATAATTTTTGGAACCAGTGCATACAACTGACATGCAATTTTTGAAATCAAAGGATGCTATTGTCAGCAACTTCAGCATGAAAGTGAATAATGGCCTTCAGTGGCTCTTCAAAGATTTTTACCTGAAAAGGAGCAAAACTGTTTGCACAGCATAGAGAGGGAGCATTTAGCCAAAGAATTTATTCTTAGCTGTTACTGGGCCACATTGTATTAGGTTCTTAGTATTCAAAGTCAAGCCTGTCAGTTTATTTCCACATGGGAGAAAAGAATCACTGAACTGACCAAGTAACTTCATATTTCTTCTAATATACTGTACTTAATTTAGCTGAGAAATGTCTGCAATAATTTTTTGTTGAATGTCTTCTTATTTGAAGTCAAAATTCAACACATAAGATATACATTAAAAAAATAATAGTTGAAATAAATAAAGGATAAGTTATTAGCCATATTTCCTGATTATTAGATCTACTGTGGAATCATTTTCCCAAGAGAATACTCTTTTACCTTTGTCTTCTAAAACCTGTTATTTGCCAGAATTAGCTGTATCAGTAGTTGAAGTGAAGAGAGAAAATAAGGTACCAGATGGTAAATATGTATTCAACTATTCATGACCATATAGAGAAGAATTTTTGGCTGGTCAAAAAAATATAACCATTAACATTGTTTTTCTGGGTGAGACCTTGAAGAATCATCCTGAATATATCTTTTTCTGTAATATGTTAATGAGACTGGTAAAGAACCGATGAATTACCAGACAGAAGATTGGCTTCTTGTTTCAGTCTTAACTCATGAAAATTCGAAGTGTTGTGTAACTGGTTTTATTACTTAAAAGCCAATGAAATGAAGACTATGCATATATTAATAAAAACATTCAGTCACTTGAAGTTAATAAAAGACAAAAAGTAACTCAAGAGCACATTGCAGCTTCAGACTCATTGTGATTGGAATAAGGTATCTTGTTTATTGAGTCACCCAAAATAAAAAGTTTTTCTTAGATTTTCATTTTATATATCATGTTGTTGGTTTTTTCTTACCATAGCACTTGGAAGAAATCCTGCTTGCCACTGAGGATAATCTTAGTCTTTACTTCACATAATTCTGATACCACATTCTCTCACAGATACTGTCATTACACTCCTAGCTTTACTTGCAAAATTTGCATTGGAAATGTGATTATTTATTTATTTTAAATGTGATTATTTATCATTCTTAACTGTATGGGGTAACCCTGTCAGATAAGAGCAAAATATTTTTGAAAAGACAGTATGCATTTCATGCTTCAAAGTCAAATCTAATATATGCTCTCTGTGGAGCAGAAGTTGAAGGAGAGCATATGATTTTTCATTCCGGCAAAGAATATATTTTACCCTTGATCAAATAGAAGTTATATGAACAAAATAGTATCTATTGGTAAAGTCTGTAAGATTTCTCTACCAGAAAATTGATAAACCTATATTTCATAAATGAAAATATAATGGATTAATATTTATTGAAAAAGTTGAGACATTTTACAACAGTAGGTTGTTTGCTCTCATATTTATTCAGGAAAAAAAGTCTCTTACTATGGGTCTATATCAACCCTGTCTCATACACAGAGTCCAAGAAACATAAAGATATAACTATAGTGCACAAAAGGATAAAATATGAATAGAGACTGATAAATCACTAAGAAACACTTTACCCACAACCCCCTCCCCTCAAAAAAAAAACCAAAACAAAACCAAAAACCAATAGATAATAGAAATACGCATAATGCTCAAGAGGATAGCTGAGAGTAAAGGCATTAAGATACATGGAACTAAGAGGAAATATTAATACATACAAATAGAAACCATGACTGTTTCATAGAACTCTCCAGGATACAAATGGCTCTTAATCCACCAAACATTTTAAGTCTGACTTAAATAGCTCCTTAGTGATATTAACACTTAATTAAAAAAAAAAATACTCTCCATGTGGAGGTTCAAAAAAGACTGGTTGGTAGAAAACAATAACATCTGCATACATACATCTGACCAAAAACGTTCAGCAGAAGCTACTGGATTAAAACTTTCAAGGATGCATAGCTAACCACAGAGATATGATACATTCCTTCTGATATTTTTATGACTAGATTAATCTGCCATCACAAATTCTTCTGAAAAGAGACTTTACAAAGGACATCTTGGACAAGTGGTATAGTAGCTTATGAACTGGAATAACATTTTTTAATGTAGTGATTCTGTATGCTTGACTTACAAGTGTAAAAAATTATCCCCCATTATAAACAATAAGGAAATCAGAGAAATAAGAAAGAACTGGATGGCTGTGAAGACTAGAGAGTAGAAAATGGATCAAAAGTAACAGTAAAAAAAAAAAAAGATTATCCACTCTAGAAACAGTTCCTCAAAAATTCTGCAACTGTACCTGGCACTACCCTGGAGTAATTAAACAGGACAAAGATATTCTAGCCACAAAAACAGCTATGAACTTTCAAAAAGACTTAGCCCAGAAGAAAAAAAAAAAGAAAACAAGCAGACAAACAAACAAAAAAGCAGCTCTATTAGACAAATATAGAGATACAGTGAGGAAAACAAAATGCTGACTTGCAAAAATTTGGGACAGCAGACACCCATAAAAATTTACTTGGCTGATAATTTTTTGCTTGATTTTTTTTCTTTTTCTCTCTTTTTTTTTTTCCAATTTTCCAGAAAAAAACCTTTTTAATGCAAGTTATTCTGGGGACAATAAAAATGCACCAAATAACTGTTGTAACAAATGAATTTGGAGTACATGTTTGCAGGCTTTTAATAATGGTGATATCATGGATTAGGCCTGAGCAGCAGGGAAAATGGAAAGTATAATACTTCTGGATATTGAAAATTACATCCAGTTTTCAACCACATTTTAAATTTTCCTTTGCAGTATCCAGGACATAAAGTAACTTTTTCTGTTGTTTCTTGTAAAATTCACTTTTTTTTTTATTTATTCCAAAGATCCTACCGCACAATTTTAGCTTTCCAAGTTTCTCTTTCCTTTTGATTCACTGGCTTATAGAATTCTGAAAGGTAAGGACTTTTTGCTCCAAGCATTTTCTTCATGTCTCTTTTTGTGTGATCTCTTAACAAAGAAAAAAAAAAGAAAAAGAAAAAAGCAGGAGGCAACCAGAAGTTCATCAAGCAGGTAAAAATGCTTATGAAAATGAAATAGTAGTTTGAAACACAGTCAGGAATGGAACTTACCAGGAGTTCTACAATTTAAGCTGTAAGGAAAGAATTTTGACCTTTGTTTTCTCTTTGCTTATCACAAAGTACTCTTACAGTCACGTAACAATATCCCTGCTATTGCAGAGACTTAGGATAGCAGAGATGTTTCCCATCATCTTGTTATCTTAGTGTGGCATGTTACAGATGTTTTGTTGTAACTCTTAAACTCAATATGGTGTTCTGATAATTATTTTGTAATCCTTCTTAGGGATCTGATAAAGGGAAAGATGTTTCTAAGATAGATATAACCAGGATGATTACATGGAGGTGATCAGATCTCATATTCCACTTGCTGATTATTATGGTTATTGTTATTGCTATTATTATTTTCAATAACTTAACAGTTAAAGTCTGATAACTTAAAAACTTTTAAGAATGAATAGTTCTTGCCTACAGGATTTTTAAAGGAAAAGATAAACAAATCTTTATGCTAGACTACACAGCAGTTGCATTGCTTCTCACAGTGGGCTTCAGCAGTGGGTTTCTTGGAGAGCAACACAGTAGGGTTCAAACATTCCAAGAATAATGAAATGCCAGGTGACAGCCTTTTGATGTACAAATCAAATGTTCTGATTACAGGACTAATCCCATGGGCTTCGCTAGGTGGTACTCTACCTAGAGAAGAAAAAGATATATATATATATACATATAAAATAGATAGATATATAAAGATATATATATACATACATAGGTCCAAATACCACTAGTAAACTGGGAGATGCAGAGGCTGTTTGAGACTGGAGTTTCACATGCTAATGCCATACGCACTGTCAGCTCTTTTGCTTAGCTAACACAGAAGAGAAAGCAATATGTTAACTACCTTAAATTTTTGACAGATTTAACAGTTACATCCAGAAATATTCTAGCTGGGAGAAAGAAAAGGTGCACAACAAGTAGCATAACCACCTGCTTATCTAGAATGCTGCTAGTACACAGATGAGCTCAAAGTATAGGCTGTTTTTTGATGATTTAAGAGGTGGAAACAACTTTTTGATGCAGTGTACGTGGGTAAGGAAAGTATACAAACTGTGTTCTCTTAGATAAATAAAATAATCCTAAAACATAAAAAAAAAACTTGTTTATTTCTTTGTTTGATCACATTTAAAAGCAATAAAACATATGAGAATAGCCTGGCATCCTAGGAAATTATTAGCTGCCATTTTCAAACATCGGCATATTCTGAAAAAGTTACCCTAAAACAAATGTTAGATTCCATCCATGTAGACCTGAAAGGTTTTTTGTATTTCTACCTTCTTACAATGGTCTCTCATAGTAACTGCTGAAGGGAACCCTTCTGTCCTCAGATACCTTTTTCTTACTGTTCATGCTTTTTCATGAAAAAAAAATTAATTATCCAGTTTGCAACACAACTTCTAAAACCTACCACCTGAAACTGATATGGTGAGGCCCCAGTGCACACTTAACTCTATTCTGTGGAAAACAAGTAGAATACAAAATGCCTACTAATTTTCTGAGGAGGTATCCTTTTTACTGACAGAGGATTCTCAGTTTGGAGTAATTAATCAGCCATACAGTGAGAAACCATATTAGAAAATTACTTAAAACAGTGTCACTGTGAGAATATTTACCATGAATTTTCTTTTTTTTTTTTAAAGTATGGAGCTACTATATATAAATATTTCAGGCAGGTTTGCTTAGTGTAATGAAAAGGGAAAAAAAATCTCTGCACTACTAGAAATTCTGAGTGTCTGCAGAAGCACATGGATTTGTTAAATACTACACTTATATGCATTAGCAATGGGTAGTTTTATAGATTGTTATACTATTGATACAATTCTGGAAATTTTTGCCCAGCACTTTTCTATTAGTGATATTCTGCCTTGCTGCACTAGCCTAAAAATATTATTGAAAACCATACCAGTTATCTGGTAGGCTTCTACATCTCATTGCAAAACACCAGAGTAAAGCAGTCAGACTAAGTTCTGAGTTTTGAACGTCTGTTATCTTCATTGTTGCAGTATGCTATTTCCACTGTTGAAAACTCTCATCAAATGAACTTATTTTGCAAAGTCATTGAATCAATTGTTGTGAAATATAGGTAGTAGGTCTGTATTTATTTATTTACTTATTTTTCAGATGATTGCAGGAAATATTTTTACATCTATTTAAGTACTGAATTTTTTATTGCTTTACAGGAGAGCTGAAGAGCCAGTGCTTACTGAGAATTACTGCACAAGCAGCTTCCTCTAAGTAGATTATTATATACATCCTTTCTTGCTCCTACATTAACTTAAATGCTGATTATTGTGGTTCTTTTTACTTTTTTTTATTTCTGTTTTTTTTTTTTTTTATATTTTTTTTTAAAGTTAAGATGGATCATATGGGTTCACGTCTTAGCATGTATAGCATAGATGTGCTACTGTAGGGTCTACTCTACATACCATAGAGCTTATAGGGAGGAAAATCCAGGATTAGCTTTGCACTGTGATTACCTTTTCTTTGGCAGCAGGATGGGATTTTTAATTCTGGATTTTAATAAGTTTGTCAGTTATCTGTTGAGCACTTTGCCTAGAAATACATTATTCTTATATGAAATGTCTTTATTCTTCATCTTCTTCTTTTTTTCAGCTTCTCATAAACCAATTCTGCAAATAATTCTTAATCTTTCTTAAAGGATTCATTTCAAAATAGACTCACACGAGGCTTTCAAACTTTAATATTTCAGTTATTTTCATTTCCAAGTGATTTTTCTGTTGAACAAATCAGGCTTGTTTGTGTCTTAGCCATATGGATTCAGCTGGAGGAGAAGAGGAGAAAAATAATTAATAGCAATCTAAAAGTTACTGAAGGTCTTGTGATAGTTTTGGGAAATTATTGGCTTTAAGCTTATTATTGACTTTATGACATTAGAGAAACAAGAAAAATCACACTCAGAAAATGTCTACCTGTACAGTTCTAAGATGTGACTTGAATCCTAAACTGACTGCCATCACCTAACAGCAGTCTGGAGCACTGAGTCTGCAAAAGATTACTGTTCTCTATGAAATAGTGATTTTATGTTTTTATTTTCATTAGTATTCTGTATGTGATAGGATGAAATATTTGATGCTTTACCGTGATGCTCTTCTTGAAACAGGTTTGGATCCATTATGGGGTTCTTAAAGCCTATATAATCCAAAGTCATTTCATATAGCTGTGTTATTTTGTTTAAGAAATACCATCAATTCAGTTTGATTATAGGATATTCATACTTGCATCCTCTTTTCTTTGCTTTTCTATCCCATTTTAAGTGTAACATCTAGATGCTTCATGAGCTGACTTTCCTCCAGTTAATAAAGGTATAGTGATAGTAAATCTAGTTGTAAAAACAAATTGTTAGTCTTGATATTGATCTATACCCTTCAACAGCTGAAAATTATTGATCACACAGACAGTAAGGGCTTTTGCACAAGGGGCCAGAAAAGCTCCATGAGTTCACCCAAACTGCTGTTCAAAGTGATAACAAACACAGCATAAAGAGTTGTGTAGTATTTTGTGTTGTAGGAAACTTCTGGGAATGTGCCAATAGAAGTATGGTAGAGGTAGTGGTCTGCTCCTGTCCCACTGGTTCATGTGAATATTCCCACCATTCTGTGAGATGTTTAGATGCCAGCCACCTGCAGATATCCATTCAGGCACAGAAAAAAACTAAAAAAACAAAAAACTAAAAGAAACAAAGAAACAAACAAACAAAACTCAACAAAAACCCAAACCAAAACAAACCAAAACAAACAAAAAATCCCCCAAAAAAAACTTATTTGGAAGAAAGTATGACAATTCAGTCTAAACCCAACTCCAGTATGTAGCTCCAGACTCCTAACTGGCTTACATGTGGCTACCTTGAGAAATCTACACCTGACTGTTAACACTACTCTATTATTAGCTTAGCTATGACTTATTTGGAGGATTATTGTGCTATTAGAGGTCAAATTCAATAGAGAAGCTTCTCAGGGTAACAGGCACTAGTATTTTATGCGTTGACTGTTCTAACAACATCTATTAACACTGTGAACTGCAGAAATGGGTCGTCCATTAAAAATAATTTGTTTCTTCAACGGGTGTTTTGTTTTCTAATTAACTGGTTATATGAGACTTACAGAAACTTGGGGCCAGAAATTGCTGAAAATTACATGAGAGTAGTTGAGCACTTCAAAACAACCATGAGAGATCAAATGTTATATTCTGCTTCTCAATAGTACTCATGCCAGATAGACTATACCCTGAAAACATTTACTTTATGAAATAAACTTCAGCTATTTTTACTCTGCACAGAGCATGTAAAGACAGACAATTTACTGCGGTTGAGTAGATGCTTATTTTGTTTTGTTTTGTTATTATTGTTATAAATAAAAAGAATGAAGAACAAGTGATCCAAAAAAATGGAGAAATGCTATTGCTATAATCAAAGAGCTCTGAAATATTGCACAAATTGAGAAGGGAAAGAAAGAGAGAACACTATGAAATATATCTAAGAAAAAGAATTAAGAAAATTATTTTTATAACAACAAAACCAACAACAAAATTAAAAAAGGAAAGAATGAAAGGGATTATGTACTGAGCTTTCTTTGTTTCTCTGCCAAGGTGGGTCTCCTGCTGTTTGGATGCTGCATTGTTTTCTGTAGTAGAGCCCGAGGCCAGAGAAAGAGAACTGTAAATTAAATAATCAGCTTCCCTTCCAGAAAGCAGAGCTGAAGGGTGGCTAGATGGACCCATCTAATCCTTCTCGTTGTTAATGAGGTCAGAGGTTACACAAAAAGCTTTGTTCTGAGCGAGGCTGTTCAGAAGGAACAGAAATGTACATTCCTACAGCACTAGAGTGCAGACAGCAGCAACTTGTCACCCAACTCATCCTGTAAGGCCAGAGACTTCGTCAATTAGACAGAGTTGTTTGTGGGGAGGGCAAGGGAGGAGAAAACCACTCACTGTATGGCGAGCATAAGTTCTTACATAAGAGTTCTATTTGAAAAACCTTTGTTGCATTTTCTAGCACTACAAGGTTACATTTTGGACTATTTATCAAATACAAAGAGTGAGACTTGTTCTTTTTGCATACAGGGTTTTGCCTGCCAAGAAGTGGTATTGAACAAAACCAGGAAGTATCCAGACTAATGACCAAAGCCTGTCTGAAGCCCACGTTGTTGTCTGAATAAACTTCACTAACTACACAGTGGTTTGCCTGGCTGATATTAAGTTAGGCTGAACTAAAAAACCAAATGTGTTACTCAAAAAATTAAAATTATACTTGTTAGGATCATGCTTTCAGACCGAACTACACTAAAGAGTGACAAGTTTTTCCTGTACTGTTAGCGTAAATGGAATTTAAAAATCCTGAAATATTCCAAAATGCCAAGTAAGGCAATTGTGATTGAGGCTCCCATGCAGCTGGCATCCTTTCCCCTTAACCTGTTTTACAAAATTGTACATGAAGGGTCCATTGTGTCCATCAGGTTTCTTGGCTGATATCCCAGGGCATATAGTTGGCACCAAGTAGGAATGACAAATTCTGGTGGTTTAGTATGTGACAGAATTTTTATCACCAGCTATCACAGCTGATGACACTTGCTCATTCAGTATCATTGAAACAACTCTTCTTTTTATTCATGTTCTTCTTCGTACAGGTTTCTGGCGTGAGATGTTTTATAGCTATTATATCAGCTTCATGTAGTCTTATATAATATATATATATAATATCTATAATACACACACACACATATATATATATTTATAGAAAATATATATGTCTTCCTAATGAAAATTTGAGACAAGGACATGACATTCATTTGAATTTTTAAGGTATGATGTGATTAGAGCATGAGCCCACAGAAGACCAGGACAGTCTTAATCTATGTTAATGATTGCTTTGTTGTGTTTCTATTTCATTCATTTTAAGCTTTCAAGTGTTGGCTTCAATTTTAACTACCTCCTTGACTGCTGTCTTATGATTTCAATTGGTATTGCTTTTAAAAGATGTTAGTATTTTTATTCTGTTCTATATTAACATTCATCTGTAGCAAGCAGCTGTTGAAGTAGTATTCTATTTTTCCTCTCAAACATATTAAATTCCAAGAATTTAAAATAAAAAGTTTAAGACAAGCTATTAAAAGCTCAAACATTTAAAAAGTTTAAACCATAAAACTGAATATTTTTAATATTTCTGTTGGTTTTTAAAATTATTTTTATAAACAAACCAGAAGAAGTATCATTAAGATGAAAATATCCTTCAGGAACATATTAGTTTAACATATCAAAAAAGCATTTTTTTTTCTTTCCAGATGCATTCAAAATCTTAATATATATATATACATTACTCTTTTCCCTCTGAAACATGTTTCTGTTCAGTAATAGTTTCTTTGACTTAGATTTTGCAACATTTGCTTTTACATTTCACTCATAAAAGTAAGTGAAAACTCTTCCACCATATTTTAATTATTTTTAAATAAAAGTATTAATATGTACAGCACTCTTTTGAGACCTGTATTATTTAATCACTGAGGTTTTACTGCTATATCTAGTGTTGGTAGGGGGGCAAAGCTTCTAGGTTCTCCCACCCCACCTCTCCACAAGCCACCTCTAAAGATCTGCATGAAATGCTAAAAGCACTCATTCTGTTTCACAGAATGAATATTTGAAACTGACACAGTACTTTCGAAATAACTTAGAGTGAATCAAATGTTGTTTGCAGTCAGAAGCAACCTCTGGAGGTCATCTGGCCCAGTCCTTCTGCTCAAGCAAAGACATCGAAGTCGTTTGCCCTGAATCATGTCCAGATCATGTACAGTCAGCAAACCCATCCCCCTGGCACTGGCCATTGTCCTGTCACTGGGAGCTACTTTGGGTTTGCTTTTGAGCAAGAGGACTAAAAGAGGCCTTTGCTGCCTTTGCAACTTCTCTTCAGGTATTCATACACATTGGGAAGATTCTCCTTCTGAGTCTTTTCCGGACCAGTCAGTCCCAGCTCTCTCAACCTTTCCTCATAAGAGAGATGCTTCAGTCCCTTTATCATCTCTGTAGTGTTTTGCTGGCTTCTGTCCAATACCTACATATCTTTATGTTTTGGGGTTATTTTTCCTGGGGAGCCCAGAACTGCACACAGCAGTCCAGGTGTGTCCTCACAGAGAGATGAGAAGAATCTCATATGTTCTGCTTGCAACATTTTGCTTCATACAGTCAAGAATCCACTTAGGCTTTTTTTCCACCAGAGCTCATTACTGCCTCATCTTCACCTTGGCATTTGCCAGCAGCTCCAGGTCCATTTCTTCAAAGTTGCCTTCCAGCTGGCCAGCCCCCGGAATATACATATATATAATATACAGACTACATATAATTCTGCCAGAACCTCTCCCTGGCATATACTCCCCAGGTGATGACCTTTGGTATTCTCTGTACCAAACTCCTTGAGATTACTGCCAGCTGTTTTCTGGAGCCATCTGAGGTGCCTGTAGGTGGCAGCACAACCCTTTGGCATATCAGCCACTCCTCCCTCTTTGTGTCAGCAAACTTGCTGCGGGTGCACAGTGCCCCATCAGCCAGACTGTTAATGAAGATGTTGAGGAATGGGACTGGTATTGACCCCTGGGATACACCTATAATTACTGGCATGCAACTAGACTTTGTGCCACTGATCCACATGCTCTGGACTCAGATGTTCATCCAGTTTTCTGTCCACCTCTCTGTCTGCTCATCCAGCCCATACTTCATCAACTTCTCTATGATGATCTTAACGGGAGACAGAGTCAAAAACCTTCCTGAGGTTTAGGTATGCAATACCCACTGTTATCCCCTTGTCTACCCAGACAATCATTTCATTGAAAAGGCTCTCAGCTTGGTGGAGTAAGGCTTACACTTGGTGTCTTCCTTGCTGACTACTGTCAGTAACCTTCCTGTCCTACATGTGCCTGCAAATGGTAAAATCTCACAGTAAAATCTTATTTGTCAACTTTCAAACCTTTAGAGGAACACTGGTTACTTTAATTTCCTATCTCTTAAACTGGATAAATAATATTTAATACTTCAGATGTAACACTGTTTTTATTTTAAATAGAATTTACAGTATTCTTTTTTTTCTGACACATCTAGGCAAATGGAAGAGTTCTATCAGTCTTACATAAATTAATTTATTGTAGAATTTGATTCCAGAATATGCTAAATTAGAGTATAATTTATTTATATATATATATATAATTACATTAAGAATACACTTGTCTGCAGCTATTAGGTTGTAGATGTGTCATATTAGAAACTTATCAGAATTCAGAACAATTATCTGGGACTCCAAAGGAAGAAAATAATAATCTCTAACTCAACATTCACTGTAATGTTTTTGTAGTAATTTATAAAGACTCTGGTTTCATAGGCTTGCTTAAAATTCATGCTGGCAATAAAAAATTAGGACCAAATTCTAAACATGAGAACCTAGTAGTGACATCAACAGAGAAATTGGGCAATTTCCAGTAATTTATTTCTTTTCAAAATTCAGATAATTAGTTTGATGGAAGGCTTGTCAATGTTCACTTTTCATAACAAATACTGGCTTGTATCAAAATTGTCTATTTTGGAGCGCCTCATTTTTTTTGTCTACTGACCCTAAAAAATAATGAGGGAAGATAGGGTCTTAGTTTTTTGTAGTTTTTGAGGAGGATGACTGGTTTGGTGGTTGGTTGTGTTTGTTGGGCTTTTTTTCTTTCCTAGTTTCCAACAATGCAATATGGTGCAATGGTCACTCAACACTACCACAGTTTTGTCTGATAATAGAGACTTCATCTCTTTGTAGAGGTGATGCTTTGCCTTCTTCTCATTATTTATCTTGTGACTAGGAGTTTGTGTTGTTTAGACTCTTCAAGTCATACCAAAGTCTCAAAGCATAAAACTTATCAAGAGCAATTCAGAACTTTGCCAAAACTGACAAAAGGTTATTTGTCATCAGCTGCTGGTTAAGGCAAAAAATTCTGTTCACATGTCTCTAAAATGATATAAGAATTGGCAACTAGGTCTCTTAACATTTAAGTTGTAATCCTGAATAGGGTTAGACAAAGCTTCCACTGAGTTTTGTGATCTGTGTGTCTGCATCAGGCTGCCTGTAGCTTGGAGGTGTAAACATAATCTGAAATGTCCTGCACATACATATGATCTATAGTGTCTTGAGGCGTAAACATTGGAATTTTATGGGCTACTTCTGACCTAAGCTGGCCATGTAACAACTTTGCAAGATATAATAGGTGCAGGAAGACTGAACCATGGTGATGAGGTATGACTCATTTAGTCAGACTGAAAAACAAGTTGTATTTGGTTTTATATAAAATTATATATATAATTTATATTATTATTATAATTTATATTATTATTATATTATATATTATTATATTATTATATTATTACTTATTATTATAATATTTATATTATTATTATAATTTATATTATTATTATAATTTATATTATTATTATAATTTATATTATATTATATATATATTATATATAAAATGGCACTTCCACACTCTGTACAATGTGACTGTAAGTTTTTTCTAAGTCTGTCTCTTCTTCTGTGCAGCCATTGTGGATAAATGTAAAGTCAGCCTCAAGCATAGTCTTAAAGGTAATGTAGATCTGGCCTTCAGAAACAAAATATTGATCCAACTGGGAATATTTATTAGTATATTAATATATTAATATTAAAAGCTTTCTGAAGAATGAGACCATAGAGGAAATAAATACAGCTGGATAAGTCATAGTTATTCAGCGTTGTCTGGTTTGCCATTATATTTCATTGTTTTTTAAAATTTTTCTTCCAAATCGAGTTAGACATAGGACAACTCTTTTAATATTTTAAAATGAGAGCTAGTCCCTTGTGTTCAGTGCATCAGTTAATCTATGATGGTATTCCAGCAAGGCACTCTGATACCTCAGATGCTCTGATACTGGAAATAAAAGCAAGCAAGGAAAAGGGACTCAAAAGACCAACATCAAACCAACAAAGCACACTGAATTTATTTCTAAGTTCAGAATAAGCTTATGTTTTTTTTCTAAGGGCTGAATGAATAAAAACTGAGAAAATCAGATGGATGTGATTTATTGGTAGGAACACTTCAACATAAACTAATTTGGGGGGTTTTATGTTTGGAGTTTTTTTGTTTGAGGTTTTTTTGTTGTGTTTTTTTTAGTAGAAGGCTAGAGCCATGGTATTGTTAAAGGAACTGTAACTCTTTTTTTTGGACTCAAGAGGCCAAGTCCCCAACACTCATTTGAATTTAGAATTTTAGAGTCCAGGAAAAAACAAAACAACAAAAAAACAAAAATTAAAAAGAAAATTAATAGATTAGAAGGTACACCAATCTAATCTTATTCAATACTGTGCTACAGCTCAAAAAAGGCCCTATAGCTGAAGCATTACTTCTAAAATTATGTTCCATTTCTAGATTGTATTTTATTAATGTTTTCTTTTGTACCACAGTCTTATGGGACATAAGGCTTTTATAATTTATTTAAAATTAATGAGGTGTATATTACTTTACTAGGAAAGGATATGAGTATGAGAAGAAAATATTTTCCCTTAGAAAAGGAAACACAGGTTTTTAAGCAGATTTGATTGTCAGGTTCTGAATCTTCCTGACTTAGATGACCTTTATATGTTCTTGGGGGCATTAGATGTTCACAAAAAGTATTTTAATTGAACAAATAAGCTATTTATTTCTATTAAATATATCACTCAAAAATTAGAAAAGGTCTAGACTGAGCATTTTGACTGATTTTTTTTCAAGCAACCTGTGTCTTCAACTGGTCTATATTCTGACTCTATTTTTTCATTCTGAATGGATCAAATACAGAAAAATGCATTTTTTCAAATCAGCAATTCCCTACCATCATCATCACAATAAATGGGGGTGAGAGATTTAAGGAAGATTAATTCTAACTGATGTGATTAAGGTAGCCAGTACATAATAAGCATAGGATAACAGAACAAATACACAGAGTAAAGCAACCTGAATGGGGGTAATAAGAAAACCACAGTATAGATTGCCATTTGCATTAGTGTCTTCCTGAAGCTCTGGAGAGAAAACAAGTCAGTTCAAATTAAATTAAGTTTGCAACAGTTCATTACCTCCAAAAAGATCAGGCAAATTGTTCTTTCTATATGATTTGTCTGTCTGAGTTTCTGCATCTGTAACTATACTATTCTATTTGGAAAATACCACAAGAAAGCCCAGATTCTCCATTCACTCATCAGAAAAATGATAGATCATCACAAGCTGACAAAACTATGTCTTATTTGTGTGGATATGTAATGAACAGTAAAGAAATTGTAGGAATGATATATACTCACTTCTTCAGCTGGTACGGAATCATGATATGTGGGTGAAATCAGATTTGATAACTTAAAACCAGACATACTTTAAAGTGCAGATGAAGCCTAGCAGAAGAGATTCAGGAATGAGATTCAGGAATCTCTTCTTGTTTAAAAGAATTCATATTCATTTACCTAATTTCATCATTTAACAAAGTTAATTGCATATTCCTGTTGCCATGGTCTAACACTGGACAGGCAATTAACTGCATAACAAAAGCTCTCTATTAACTCTTCACTTGCCTCAGAAAAAGAAAGAGAATAAGGAAGAGACACATATGGGATGGAAACTAAGCCACACAGCTTAGTGAAAACAATAACAATGAAAAAGCAAAGTACATATTTATATAGAGAGATTTATAAAAACCTATTTATAAATAATGCTCATGTCACCACTGAGGCTGCAGGTCAGGCTGGGAAAGTCCCAGACTAGGCTCCTGAAGATATCAAGATCTGGGAGATGGATGCAGGAACACATGGATTCAGGATAGCACAGTTGGGATAAAATGCAGAAGAGCTGGCCAAGTCCTCCTAGCATGCCAGCCATGGCCAAAGAGAGATTGAATTTATACTGCATGTGGTGTGTATGGGATGGAATAACTTGTTTGGTGAAGTTCTTTTCCAGCAGTAACTATAAACATGAACACAAGACAGTGTCCTAGAAGCAGGCACTGATTGAAAAGCATGCTCCTAATTTTAGAAAGTGCAGTTACTTTGAAGAGTCCGAACAGTAAAATTACTAAAATGAAAATTGTTACTGTCCTCGCTCAATCCAAACCACCCAGTTTTCTTGAAGTGAGTGCATTAACCCCTAATCACCACAAATAAGAGAAGAAACATACTTATTAACAAGGTCGATTTGTATCTGGAATATCTAATGGCATTTTTTTTTTTAATTAAAAAAGGAAAGATAAAAATAAAAAGTAATAATGGTCAGCATAGATCAAAATTCAACAGAGATGTATTAAAATAATTTTTTATAATTTAATACCTTTTATCAGTTCCTTTAAAAATAATAACTGTAAGAACAAGAAGGCTTCAACTGTATTCTGTTTGCATACTATTTTTTTTCACCCAATTATGTATAGTATATACATATGTTCATTTAATGACCCAAAAATTATAAAATTCCATCATGTAACTTTTCATTCTCATTCAGAATGTTTTTGTTCTTTTTATCATTCAGGATAGTGTCAGATGTCTGAAAACTGTTGTTGTAGAGTCTATTGACAAAGAATTATAGGTTTTTATTCCAACATAAAGTCAAGAAAGTGCTGGAAACCAGTTTTCAAAATACTATAATCACCTTGGCTCATCACTGCTCTTATTAATCCAGATGCTCTTGTTATTTATTATTTTGTCTTTTCTGAGCTTCTACTTCAAAATAAAAAATTGGAATTTATTGCACACAGAAAATTGATCTTCCAATTTTCTTTCATGTTTGTTTTGTTTTTTTCTTCTTTAAATACTAAGCTATCCTGAATCATCTCACTCTGCTAGTTTATTTTACCTAGCATGAAACTCAGCAGAGTTTAAAAAATAAAGTGAACTGCAGGAGAGGCTTAGTTTGGGGGGTTTTTTGGTTGTTTTTTTGGTTGGGTTTTTGTTTTTTGTTTTTTGGTTTTTTTTTTGCTTTTTTTGGCTTACATTCTGTTTTTCATACTGTTCTTTACATGTATTTTTCCCTTAGGTTTTTCTTTCTATTTTCAAAAGATCACTCTGAGAATACATCTGAGAAAAGTCTGTGTCTTTAACATGTATGTAATTCATGTATCTAATTCCATTTACTTGATTAAAGGTATATGTTACAAAGAGAAAGCCTTAATATCCACTGCTCAAAAGCATCTTGCTGGAAAATAGCCACAAACCCAGTTGAACCTGTTGTCTGTGACACTACTCGGACACAGGCATTTCATACACTCTCTCAAGATTGTTTTATAATATAAAATATATGTTATAGGATATGAGAAAAGGGCAAAAAAACTGACTTAAGGTATTAGGAATTCAGAGGAGATCACTGACCTTTTGAATCCAAGGTGTTTTATCCATTTGTGATACACTTCTGCTTGTGAAGAAAGTAGTTTATTCCATCTTTCAGGACACACAAGAAGAAATGCTTCATTGTGTTACTGGTAAAATCTAGCAAATACAATTGTGAACAGAAGAAGAGTTTCTTGAAGGATTTAAGATTCATCTTTATTAAGAATTTCACCAGAACAGAAATTCAACAATGAATTTAGAGGTGAAACAAAGTTTTTTAAAACACTATAGAGGTATTTTTCAAGTGTGCAAAACAAGGGAAATGTCCAAGGAATTAGTTTCTAAATGAAGATGACATTTTTTGCTCACACAGTGATTAAAAAAACAATTATAATCATTACTAAAGACTTAATCTTCAGAATTCTTCTAAAATAATCTACTGTTTTGCATTCCTCATAAACCTGACGATTTCAGCCATAGACATTAGTAACCACTGAAGTGCATTCATACTCATTATAAGTGTTTTTGTGTTTTTGCCTTTTAATTGCAAGTGTAATACTACTTATTAACAGAGCTGTGGAAAGGTCACTATCATTCTAGGTTTACAATAGTAGAGGGTATTAAGGTATTCCCTCGTACACATTTGGATACAGATTTTTACATAAAAAATAAAGAAAACAGATCTTCATTTTAAGAGATGCAAATCATTTGGAGCCCCCAGGAGAG
This sequence comes from Calypte anna, assembly GCF_003957555.1. NCBI lineage: Eukaryota > Metazoa > Chordata > Aves > Apodiformes > Trochilidae > Calypte > Calypte anna. The sequence continues at coordinate 96,423,641 of NC_044245.1, forward strand.
TGATTAGAGCATTATTATTATTGCTAATATTTGTAGCTGCAGTGTTATTGTTTTGTCTTGATATTTAAATTAAATTTGGACTTTTTTTTTTCCCTGAAGAGAATCACATGAGGGAAATTACTCAATCCTCCATTAAAAAATTCTAGTAAGACTTATTAGAGAGCACAAAAAAAACAAACCCAAAAACCAAAACCAACCAACCAAAACCATTTGTGATAAAATACACTGAAAAATTACTGCCTTTCTATGACACTTTTTGAGTCTTTCAGGTCTTTAGCAAAAAATATTTTCCATATAATTCTACAAAATTTTTAATAGACGATCAGAGCTTGTTGCAATATTGAGGAATTTTTCAATCAAGAACAACTGCCTTCAAGGACAAAAGCAGTATAATGAGATAAGAAAAAATTTGTACTAATGGAATTTGGATCCTACTTTAGTAGAGAATCTATAACTGCCACAGAAATACTCAGGTTTTCTGTGTGCAGGTTACTCTACCTACACCCGACTTTTAGTTTTGCTCTGAGCATATAGGTGATTATCCTTGTACTGCTAAGGTTGAATAAAAATTGTGAACAATAAACCCACTCTGGCTTTCCACTGAACATGGTCTATGACTCAACAGCAGTGAAATATAAAAAAGCCAAGACTGGTCAGCGGTAATGTTGTACAATTTGTGGAATTATTGTTACAGAAGACTTTTCCTGTGGTTAAATTAATCTTCACCTATTTTCTTTGTTCAATACAGAAGAGGCACTAAACATTTCAGGTATCTCCCATAAGGGAATACAAACCAAAAAACACCATTTGCAGATTCATTAGCACAGGTATCTTAGTTTTCATTAAATATACACCAAAGGACCAATATACACTAAATGCTTGAAGTTGATTACTTCTGAAATTAAAAAAAGGTGTTACTCAACTAATAAACCTTGTTAGCATTTTTTGCATAAATTACAAAGTAATAGGCAATCTTAGAGAAAGTGTAAGAGAAACTTAAAGTTGCATTAGAATAATTTCAGTGCTATGCAGTAAAATATGGGAGCACCGCTGATATTTTGCATGTGCTAAATCTCCACAAATAACCAGACGGCATCAGTACTAAAGAAGAATGTGTAAGCAGACAGTTCTGAATTGGCATTTTATGAATAAGACATTTTAATAATTCATTGATTCACACTACCACTAACCTTTGAGTGAGACCAGCCAACTAATTCCTTATCCACCAAGTGGGCCATCCATTGAATGGATTTCTCAATTTAAAGACCAGGATGTCACATGCCTTTGCAGAGCCTTCAGTAGGATTTGTAAAAAGGTATTTCAGTTTGGACCCTATTGAAGCTGTCTTACTGGCTGGGATTACGTTGTTCTGCATTACAGACATTTTTCTGCTGGCCTGTGATACTTCTCCAGGTCCAAGACATCTGTTACTAGCACTGGCCTCAATGAGGAAACAGTGGGATAGCTTGAGGATCCCCTCCCCTGACAACACCAGTTTAAAGCCCTCTTTACTAAACTGTCAAGTCTATGGCCAAATATCCTCTTCCCTTTTTCTGAGACATAAGTTCTGTCAGCTGCCAGGAGACCAGGTTTCAGCACAGCTCTCTCACCAGTTGGGCTGAACAGACTTTAAATACTGGCCGTGGATCTTTGAACAAGTAGAAGAAAGAAGAATAAGCTCCTGCTGCAATTTTGATAGAGCCAGATTCAGCAGACAGGAGCTGTCCTGTAAGAACAAATCCCTTCCTGAACCTGAGATACAACTCCCAAACTTGCTTGAAGAAGAGCAGCAGGTACCTGGGGAGATGTCATGCAGGAGATGCAAATGTTTTTCAAGGCTAGATTTGCAACAGATGTGCAACACTTGAATGGGTCCAAGGTACATACAAGCCAAGAGTATCATAGCAAGTACCTACTTATCTTTACTGACATGAGTCTATAATCCTTAGTCAAAATGTGCACTAGGGAGAATACATAGAAAATTACCCTGAGCTTGTATTTTGAGTGAACTGCAAGTGCCATTTTAAAAATATTTAAGAAAAAATATTCTTTATTCAATTGCATTTATCATATTTCTGCTGACCATCATGCTATATCTGATAAATAGAATCTCACCTCTTACTTTTAAAAAATCCCTGTCCTGTGTACCAAAGATCCCCACAATACAAGCAATAATATTTTCCCTAGCATGACATTACTTGCAACCCAAGTTTGCCTCTCTGCATATAAACACTAGGGAAAGCAAGACTGATAATCATTATGCATAATCCTATTTAGCAGATAATGGTTTTCCTCTGTCTGTGTACAAGTGTGTGTGTATATCTTCTGGAAAAAGATGGAAAGCAATTACTTTAACAACAACTCAGAATAAGATCTCTTTTCTGTGTTTCCAATTTAGCTGTTTTTAATAAATAGTTAATACACAATGACAATTTCTTCCAGATACCTTTCTACAGAAAACCTTTCACACAATTCTCTCTTGTATTTATTCTATTTAGTACTGTGGCACTGAAAAATGAGATGAATTCATAATTATCAAGACTTTTCTCTAATATTGTTTCTTAGCACTTACAGGCTTTTAGGTGATGGTTAAGCAATTATTTTCCATTTATCAGCATTCAGCCATCTTGGTACAATGAAAAAAACAGTGTAGTGTCTTGTTGGTTGTGGTTTTTAATTGTTAAAAAACAAAGAAAGCAAAAATATCAATCTAAAACACTGAGAATATGAGTGGGTTTTTTTGATCTTTCCAGCATAAAGAAAGGTACAGTTGCAGAAAACACAAAGCACTTGCACTTCTTGAGTCTCCCAGTGTCAGGAACAGGGCGACAGTCCCATCCTGCAGCCAGCTGATGCAGAGAACTTCTGCCACCTCTTGACCTTCTCCCCCTTGCCTAATGTGGTGTACCATAAGGAATCAGAGCAATTCACTGCGGTATTTCTCATAATGCTTTAGACCTCGGGGGATGTTTTACTTATCTGTAGTTCTAAAGTTTCTGTTTGCAGAGTTCAAAGCAGTAGGGGATAGTAAACACAGAATGCATTTTCCAAGACTTTGCTGTCTCTTTTCTGTGTACACAGTTTCTATCACACTTATCACAATGCCATCTAAGCACTTCTCAGTGTTAAAGATGACAATTACACTGACGGCTTTTCTAAACCTATTGAAGCCTACCACCAGTTGGCACAGTTTCCTCTCAGATGCTAGATACAGGATAGAAGGCTGCCAATAATTTTTGAGGCTGACAGACCAGCAGTGTTTCAGCCCAGATATTACCCGCAAGTATACACTTTGGCTAGTGCCTCAGTCCATCAATTATAAGATTTAATCTTAGAATGCTTCTACATGACAATTTTAATTGTTGTCAAAAAGCTGGAGTGTCTGGATGCAAATGCATAACACTCTTACAGTTTACAAGACAGCAAAAAACATTAGGATAAAGTAGCTGAAATGCCATATACCTATGGAAAATTTATAATGGTATGCATTGAGTAATTATAGTATTTGAATATACACTACATAGACATGGTAGAACTTTAGTCTTCTCTTAATTACACCTGCCTCTAAAAATTACCAAAAATATAGGAAGTTGTTTGTAACCTGATAACCATCTTTTCAAAGTGTCACTTCATGTATGTTAAACAAATTTGTCTTCTGGGAATGTGAACTTTTTCATTAAGGAAACAAGAAGAACTTTTCCTTCTCTATTTGTCTCACACATCCATCATCCCTGTACCTCAGTAATAGTATTCCAGCACCATTTAGCAAGTGCATTCTGAAAAAACATCTGCTAATAAAAATGCTGATTTCTGAGTGCTATCCTTGGGAGATTCCTAAATGTCTAGTTATTGAGTTAAGAAGTTCATCTTTCCATGTAAATTTATGTATGAGAGCATTCAAAAAACTCACTCTAAAAAAGTAATGATCCAGACAATGACAAGTTAACCTTTTTCACTCAGCAGGATATGGAAACATGAGGAAACCAGGGGTTTAGTGTCAATGGACTATTGTCTTAGATGATATAAATTTGCATGAAATCCACACTTACTTTCAGGAGATGAGGATCTTCGTCAACAAGTTAAAATTAGGAATCCCATTCCAACCTATCTAAATTCTATTTTTACACAAATGACCCCACTCAGAATGGTAACATAAATGAGATCTCATATATTGTTAAGTATATTAATAAAGACCATTCAATAAGCCAATACAGACATTATTTTATGCATCTCAAAAATCAAATATTATCCTTGACCCTTGATTTATTAGGAACCTCTCCCATTCACCAAGATCATTCAAATCTTATTGAAACTGGCCATGAAATTACATTAGCCATCTCCCTCAGCCCTTGTGGGCACATCATGTCAGGCCCATTGACTTACTGGTGTCCAGTTTGCTTATGTATCTATTTGTCAGCCTCGTCTAAACTAGCTTTTTACTTTGTTTAGGTTTTTTTCTCTTTGCAGATTTTTGTCCACAGCAGACAATTCTTTGGGTAAAGAGACTGGCCTTTGTTTCGCCTGTTTCAAGGCAATTGACCTACCAAGGCTGTTTACTTACAGCTATGGGTACAGTAGGCTTCAAGACTTTTTAAAGACATCTGCTGTCATGAGGAAAATAACAACCACATTCTAGGATTTTAGAATATATCTAAAACCTAAGCTAAAACACAGAAAAAAAAAGTATATTGTGGCTGTATTTTGGTGTACTTGAAGCAGCTGCTGTATAATGTGTGTAATAAGTTACATCATATTATTATGTTTGCCACAGAACACACCCAAATAAGGTCAACAGAAGTTTTATTACCAGATTACATGAAAGCAAGTATGTAATTATTCTGTGATGAGAGAAAGTACATATCCAGAGAAAAATCTTACTTTTTTTTATTTGTCAAGGCAGATTTATGACCTGTCCTATCCCTGAAATGAAGTTCAACCTTCTTAGCACTTAACATATGCCTACACTGTTGGTAATGCTATAGTTTTCAAAAATGTCCTAGATATGTCACACTGAAACATAATGCCATGAACTCCCATTTCTTAATCTGAATTAATGAGCAGATGATATCCAGCTAACTCTGGAAAAAATAATAATCAAGTATTGTTAAGGATGATTCATGTACACATACACTTGGTATTTACTCTTATTACAAAAACTGCCTGTGTTCTTCCCACTACACAAGCATCCCTAATGCTTGTCTAGGGGTGTAGAAATAACATTTTGACTAAATGTGAAAGTGCATCTATGTTATCTTTCTAGGATCTTTTTTTTTTTCTTGATATTATTAGTATAATAGCTGCTGACACCAAAACCAACACATTTTGTGGTATTTTTGTGGTATTGTTTTTGTAGAAGTGGAGACAATCTTATTATTTGTTTTTGAATATTTTCAAAGTATAATTTAATATACTACTAATCTGTTCTAACACTTCTACAAAGCACATGAGAATTACTGAGAATAAATTAAAAATGCATACCATATTTTCTTCTACTCATCCATGCTACTCACTGTCTGAAATTCAATGACTCCTTGTTTTTGTGGTAATGGGGTCTTTTTAGCTATTTTTGTATTTTAATTATAGACAGTTGTAGCAAATGAGTATTTCTTGGGACTTTAAAGATGTCTCTCAAGACAAGGAACACAAAAACAACGCCTAGAGACATTTATGTTTAAATTACAGTGCAATTAATCTTCTTCTATTTTGCAAAACAGAAATTGATTGAAATATTTAAAGAACTATCCACTGTAGAACAGAAAAAAAGACCAGATAATTATCTCTGTGAAGATAAATATATACTACTATTTTTGAAGCATTTTCTGAAGGGTATCAGCATATTACTTTTCTACAATCTAAAACAGTTATATATAAGATTATTGAAATTATACTGCTACTTTTTTTTCTTTTCCTGCATTTTATGTAATTTAATGGAAAGAAGTCTCAGAAGTATACATTACATATTCAGCTGGTAGAATGGTTTAGTAAGACTACTGTAGTTAAGATCAACAGGTAAAGAACAAAACATCCCCTTCTGCATGGAGAACTCCGGAGCATGAAGCAACCTGACAGTGTTCCTGATTCTGGATTGCTTCAGAAGTTGGAGCTGTTCATGGAATGTGGTGTGCAGTGAATGCTGAGTCCACTCAATATCTTGCAATGTCTTCCTGACTGACCCAGCCTGCCTCCTTGTATCCCTTTATAGACTCTGGCTCACACTGGCTGGCTGTTCTTGAGCCTTTGAACACTTCTGACAATCAAGAAACCCTGAAAAAGTGTACCAATGCAAAAGGGAAGCTGATGATTCTTCTTGATATACCTTTTATTACTGTGGGTACCAGGTTGGGAAAGATTGTGTCTCAGAGAGATGTTGATGATGATTATGATGATGATAATGATAATGATAATAATGTAACATATAGAATAATAATATTATTAACCTGCATATTTAAAAGGTTTTATTAATTTTCAGCTCCTTTGAAACAATTTTCTCCATTTACTTTATGAACCTATGCCAGTGTTTTAACTCTTCTGAGGCCAGGGAAACCTGTCTGTGAAAACAGACTTGCTTGTAATTGCAATGATAGCTATATACTATTTTTCTTACAATCTTTATGTTGGCATATTTATGTCACTACTTTAACTTGAAACCTATAGCTTGTGTTGTTTTATGTCATTAGGAAATGATGAACAGAAGTGTTTTGACAATTATCAAAATAGAGAGCTGTAAGAAAACTGGGAAAGTGGGATTGTGTGTCATCTAAAGCTGGATTCATCTGGTCAAAAAAAGAAAAAACAAAGCAACATGAACGCAACAAAATGTGTTTTTTAACCATAATTTATGTAAAGCTATACATTTCCATTTGTGTTCCTTTCAGAAGTATCATCGGTAGTAGATTAAAGAAAATTAACTCAATAGTCACAGAACTTTTTGCGAAAACTTTTAAAAATTAGAAGAAAAACCAAGCAATCAACCAACAAATTTCAACACTGAATAGTCAGAATGGATAAAACAAGACTTAGCTCTTCTTCACCTTCTCCTTTCATAGGTCTGTGGTACCTGGAAGTTCAGTAAAGCAATCAGTGTTGGACTGGCCCTCTGAGTACTTTGTTGAATGAACAACAAGGCTGAGGAACTGTCATTCAGAGAAGACATTGATGTTTCTTCCACCTTTGACTGTGCTGAAGGGATTTTTTCCTCATCATTCAGAACTTTCTAGATTTCACTGATTGTATTTCCTCTTAAAGTCAGTTTGGGGATAAGACATTCAAAATGAAGGACTCTCTTTGACCATGTACATAAATTCTCCTGTAATTCATCATGCTGCAATTCTGAAATCAAGCCAAGAAACAGTGTGTTATCTTCTCCATAATGAGAAAATTTTCAGCTAAGCACTGGCTGCAGTTAGTTTACTGTGTTCACCAGTACCAAGAGTTTCTTTGGCAAAACCTTTGTGTCCTTTCTGCAGTGTATTACTCATTACTTATTTCTGTGGTATGTGTTAAAGAGCTTATTGTATTGGGAAAAACAAAATAACAAACCAGAACAAGCACTAAAAAAAACCAGCTATAATTTTTTAGAATGAATTCTACATGTTTTGGGCATCAGGTTTTTTTCCGTCCATTTTCTTCAGACATTCAGTCAGCATATATTACACTGGCTGAGGCCCAACTTCAACACATTAACCAAATTCTAGTCAGATATATTTATGAGTTAGAGTGTCACTGAAAACAGGTACAGTGAAATAGAATACCTTAATTCTTCACTAAATTTTGATGCTTGAAGAAAATTGCTTCATCTCAAAAGTTAGAATTGCATTTGATATCTATGAGGGAACAGATTGACAAATATATTTTAATAAAAGTAAATCTTGTTTTTAAGACATTTTTATTGGTAAAGATCTTATTGTAGATGAAGAAAGAAGAAATAAATCAGTGAGCTCTAAGAGGGAAAAATGCATTAAACATTAAAAATAATTTTTATTTTTTGCACAAGAACTTCAATCCTGTTGACAGAATTGATGGTTAAGTGATATGTAAGGGACTTCATCCACAAATCTTTTTAGGGCTTTTCTGTGTTATTTAAATTTGAATAATTCAATTCAGTGTGAGAATTCTAAATACATTTTAAATAATTAACATAAGGTTTTCAAATTTGAGAGCTTTGTTTTGGCAGTATAAATAAAAAATGTAGGTAATTGTACTGAAGTCTCTTTGCCAAAATATACTCTATCAGGATAAATTATAAATATTAAAATCTGGCAAGTTTTCCTTAATTTTAAGAAATACCTACTAACTTCTTAGGAACACTTGTGATACTTTAGCCCAGTAGGTATAAATAAGAAGGGTTCCAATCTGGAACAGTGCTGGTTTATGTCATATGAATTTATAGCCTATGCACTGATCTTTCTAGTTTTAATCTTAAAAAATATTGACGACCTTTGATTTCAACAGAAATCAGAGCTAGTTTAAGCAGGGAAAGAGCCTATCAGATACCTTAGTAGACTGCAGAAATGAACTTCTGAGATCACAAACTATAATCCATATTAATGAAAATATTATTTTATGCTCTCTTTCATGAATTCAACACCATGGTAAGGAAGACATGGAAACTGAATCTACAAATCTGGATCTTATTCCTGCTGTTTTACTAGCACAAAGAAGGTACATGTTAACGTTATTGAAGCCCAGCAACCTTTCAATATCTGAAGGGGGCCTACAAGAAAGCTGGGGTGGGTCTTTTCACATGGGTGTGAAGTGAAAGGACAAGGGGAAATAGTTTAAAACTGGAAGAGGGGAGATTTAGATTAGACTTTAGGAAGAAATTCTTTCCTGTGAGGGTGGTGACTGGCAGAAGTTACCCAGGGAACTTGTGGCTGCTCTCTACCTAGAAATGTTCAAGGCTGGGTTGGATGGGGCCTGAAGAAACCTGGTCTAGTGGAAGGTGTGCCTGCCCACGCAGGGGCTTTGGAACCAGATGATCTTAAGATCCCTTCCAACCCTAGCCATTCTATAATTCTGAGAGTTTACAAAGTCCTACTTATATCATCTAAGTTTCAAAAGCTCTGTTTTGGTTCCTGCAGAACCCTTATAGAATAAGGACAGTGTCCTGCCTGTCAGAGTGGCATCAGACAGAGCTCCCCTTGCAAGGACAGGGTTCAGCTCATCCAGATGGAGGGGCTGCTCTTGCTAGTATAAGGCCCCATTTCTCAGGGTTGGTACCTAAATGAGGGTCTCTCCTTGAGAGAGGAGAGTCCAGGTGGCTCCTGAATGAGGCCTCCACCTAAGTGCAATGTCCACTTTCTCAGGGAGGCTCTTTTGAGACAATTATTCTTTTTGAGATTCTACACAACCAAACAAAAAAAAAGCTGCAGCATAAATACTTTATTTTAAGAGGAACTAATTGCATAGGTACAAGAATAATATCTCCAGAACATGTCGTGTTGTTGTGTTACAAAATATGTGAGGCTTTTTCTACAACTGCTGTTACTAACAGGAGTGTTAATTGAACAAAATTTTATGGTTTGAATTTAAAAAATAAAATTAAAAAATAAATAAAAAATTTAATTGATGATTAGTCACCATGAAGATATTATTGAAAAGGATACAGAAGCCCTTTCCAGGGTTACAGTTACATGATTTATCCAAATCAACTAATGACGTACTAGACACAGTCTATTCGTAATGTTTACTGGTTGGTTTGTAGCAGTTTAAGTGAACATGACTATTTTTACCCTTTTATTCACTGCATAATAGACCTTTGTTCACACCAGGTCAGTAAGTACAAACAGTAACATAATAAGTTTTCTGGTTTATGTTTTAACTTCTTATGTGACAACATCACATGTGCATCATATGGAAGTGACTGCCTTCAACAAATACATAGGTTCCAGTTACTACTGCCAGAGTTACATCTGCCATATTTAACCTGAAATACATGTATAGAAATGAGGAATTTTGTATCAATCAAGTAAAACTGCTAGTATAACACAGATATTACATCTTACAAGCCAGATCATTGTCTTTTTGAAGGCAAAGACAAAATATCTGCCATAATGAAAGCACATGAATCACAATTTTAAAATATTTTACTTTCAAGTAATTAATTTAACAGAAGAAAGCAAAGCCTTAAACTTTTGATATATATCTACTTGAGAAATTTGTCAAAATGCTTATTTCTATTTTTATTTTTAATGAATTGAAATGTTTTTCTGACATTTTAATTGACTATGTTCTTTAAAAGAAAAAAAATTACACTTTAAAAACTTGAAGCTTTTTTAAGATAACAGTCTTATTTTATTGAAATTGCATCATGTCTCATTATAAAGCTTAAAGTAATTCAAATCATTTAAATGAATGAGATTGATAGTCATATTGACATTATCAGCAGGAACATTTGTAGTTGTTATTAAAAACAAAGAACAGAATTTTAAAGTAATTTTACATTGCCAGTAAGGCTTTTATTTTGAAAGATTGAAAAATATTTGTTGTTATAATTATTTGGCTTTATCTGAGACCAACAACTTATTGTGTTCACTGCTATAAAAAACCAAAACAAACCATAATCAGTTTACAGTTTATTTTCATGAAACAAAAATCAGCAGGAGGAAAGCAAGAAAATTGTATTCCTCAAAACATAGCTTGGGAAAGTAAGAAACAAAGTGCATGCCAGAAGGTAGCTTTGTAAAAATATAAGATGAGACTGAATTTTAGAATTCCTTGATTATTTTTTCCAGCAGGAGAAAACTATTTTTTCTTTTTTTTTTTTTTTTTCTTTTTTTTTTTTTCCCTTTTTTTTTTTTTTTTTAATGCAGTTCTTAACTTACTTAACATTCACTTGCTTACAAACTGGTCATTTTTACTGACAGTGTTCTTTGTTTTCATGGTTTTTACTTACTTCGTATATTATACAAAAGTATAACATATTTCCTATAGAAAGATATTTCTAACCTGCTTTAGAAGCATAGTTCTGATGGTTTAAAATTGGTGAGAGCTATATCCAAAGCTTTAAATAGATTTCTAGGGTAGTTACGGATAAATATTACCAAATTTTTGCATTTTGAAAAAAAAAATTTATCACATACACATTAATATAATTATATAACATAATATTATATATTAATGTATTATATATTATATATGTTATATATAATGTCCATAATATTTTATATATAATAATATTATATTTATATAGTAACATATATTGTATTATATATAATATATAATATATAATTAGATATAATATATAACTATATAAATACATATATAATTATATATACTATATATAATTATATATTATATAATATATAAACATATATTAAACTTATATATATAAAATATATATAATATATTGATATAATTATAATATGTATTATCTTAATATATTATATTAATATAACATATAACATTATTATAATAATGTCATAATAATGGCAGAATAAATACATCTCGTATTGAACCTTCTGTGGGTCACCTGATTAACAGCACCATGAAAATTATAGTAGACTAGAGATAGATCCTAGGATAGAAAAACATTTCAAAAGTATCCAAACAGAATTTAACTGTACTTATGGTTTTGTTTTTCACATCTCTCCAATTCACTCCATACTTGTTTAGGCAATATCATCAGCTATTCAAGTTGAAGGTCACTATCCTAATGTCATAAGTAGGTGTTGGAAAGTAGGAATAGTTAGTGTCTCACTATCATTTCCTAAACCTATTCAATGTATGCATAAATTCTGTAGATAAAACATATTAAATATCAGTAATAGATAGGTAATAGATAGGGATGAATGAAAAATAATACTGGCTATAGGATTTCATTACTAACACTGAAAGAATCTGGAGTCTTCTCATACCTAAAACTAAGAGGAAAATGTTGATTTTATGGATACCTTGCCAGATCCCCTGCTTACATTCTTCCCTCTGAAAAGGGGGGAAATAAACCAAACTTTTGAAAATTATTTCAGAAACTCAGAAGTTTATTTTTTAGCATTTATTATATGAACAAGAACGTCTAGAAAAAATGGAGTCAGAGTAAAGAGCTTCTCAGCTATTGCTTCAATACCAAAACTAAATAATAAAAATTACTGTTTCGTTTTGATTTGGGGTTGGTTTTCTGTTTGTTTATTTGTTTAATCAGGAAAAGCTTTTGATTTGCTCAGTCCCTTACTCAAATGTGCTTTAGAGTTAAATGTATTGACTTTGACATTGTCTATGATTTGAAGGATATCACAAAGAGATTGCTCAGGATAGGGTCATCTTTCACTCTGGGCTCAGCACCTGGGAAACAAAGAATTTTGAATATATATATAGAGAATTCCTTTTGGTAAGTTCACTTTTCACAGCTTCCCCACTGCCATGTTCTCTGTATTTTTAGGTCATTTTTATGTGTAGAAGTTCCATCATATGCAGCAGCCCAGTCTTTCCTTTTCATCCTTCAGATCCTATTCCTTCTTTTAAAGGAGTGCTGGAAGGACAGTTCATGTGTCACAATCTAGATCATGACATAGATGTACAGACAAAGAAATTCTCATAATTTACAGCTGTCTCGACAGCATACATACATATGCAACATACATATAAATGGATAAAGTCACATCACAGATCCTGGTCATAAAATTAAGTACATATTTAAGTTGCAAAACAACTAAATATGTGCTCCTAGATTTTTTTCCTGCTGTACAACCCAGAATTGCCAATTTAGTTGCTTTTTTATGATCTCAAAGAGAGACTGGTCTCATGCAGAGAAAGCAATTCTGATAAATACACACTTCTCAAACTGCACTGCCTTATAAACTATCAAAGCAATTTGAAAATCAATTTGATGTTTGACAGGGAGCCCGTGTATTCCCTCCAGGATACAACTGACATGCTGCGGCCACTTAGTGAGTAGAAAATTCAGACGAGAGCATTTTGCCAAAGTTGGATACATGCAGTGTTTTCTCAGAAAGATCATAGAATCAAATATGATAAGAGTCTAATCCAGATGTCAAAGTTCAGAACATTGGTAGCTTAAACATGTGCCCTCAACTGGTAGAGCTGGTTTCTGACTAGATGATACTATTACATTTGGTTGGTGTTTTTTTTTTCACCTTTACAGATGTGTTAGGACCATAAGGGAACTGCTCATGAGTTCCCAGATGAATTCCCAGTAGTCCTTTATGAAGCAGTAGGCATTAGCAAACTCTGTTGGGATCATTTACCTGTACTTCTAAATCATTTGTGCATGGAATGATTCAAAAGACTCCTGAGAGTAAAGCTTTTTTCCTAGGATTTTTTTTTTTTTTCCATCTGAAGAGGTCTGTGTATATCAGATTGCTGATATTCATAAAATTGTTCTTCTGGACTATTTTGTGTAGCTATTTTGAATCACATCAATTATATTTTTTTAATTTTTATTTTATTTTATTTAGATTTCCACCAACTCGATAATTCTGTAGTTACATTTAAAGCAGTGGTATTAATCTGAGGTACATAAAGTGATGTCTAATAGTATTATCTCTGCTTTTACTTGAAAACTTGCACTAAATATTTTAGTTTCAAATGGAAAATGGTGGCAATATTCTCACAGGTCATAAATGTATCTATTTGGAAATACAGGTTTTTAACACCGGAAAAAAAAAAAAAGAAAAAAAAAAATTTATAGTATTTTTTTTCAAAGTTATAGAAAAAGTACTGGTTGTAAATGGTATAAAACCAGAGCAAGTATGTATTACTTCCCCAAAAAAGTTATCAAACTGAAAAGTCACCTGAGATTAAACTTCCAAAACTTACAAAACAAATTATCATTCAATAGAAGTTCTCCAAGGTTGATAAAAAAAACTTTTTGAGAAAATTTTTAATCACAAATGAACAAATTACAAACTGCTAATTAGAAATTACTGAATGAACAACAGCACACAACAACAACAAAAAAGAAAAATCATAGCAATACTACAAACCTGTCCTTGTTGAAAGTCAGCTGTGGATGACACTGGCAGTCTTGACAATATTAGCACAGAAATCTGTAGATCACAGATAAGAATTTTAGTTTATGGCATTTGCCCAGGATCACACAGAATGTATGTTGCACAGCTAAGAGTAAAACTTCTTCACCATTGTACCCTTAATTCTATTCACCTTTTTACTAAATCATTCTCCTGCCACAAGCTGAACTGCTTTCCTTTAGAAAAAAATAAACTAAAAAACAAAAAACAAGACAAAAAGCAAACCAACAAACGAAAAAAATCAACCCCCAAAAAACCCCACCAACACCAAAAGTAAGTAAGGATCACTTTAACCGCAGCTGGCAATGAGGGTGGGTAAATGATAGTGTGTCAGCTACAACTCCAAATTTCCTTTCAGCTATCCATGCAGGATAATGCCGTTTGAATTTTGGTTGATTTACTGATATATATTTTCTGCTATACATTTCCCATAGCATGCCATGTCATGTGGGTAATTTACTTCTTGAGAGATGTAGCTCTTTTTACACTTGGGGCCATCCAGCTGCATTTTTCTTTATCTTTAATACTTCTGAGTTTAGATATGCTTACAGAACTCTTAGGAAAATATGGTGCACTTTGTCATAAGGCATAAATCTTTTTCACAAAGCCTTCCTTAAACTCTGAATAAACTCTTAGGGAACTGCATCAGTAGTTTAGTCATACACCATATTACACTGTAAGCACTATAAGGCTGTGGCAATTGTGATTACTGGTACCGTTGCAACAGTGCCTGAAGTGTTGCTGTGTAACCCAGACCCAGGGAAAGATTTGTAATTAGCAAACTGACAAAATGTGACTGGGTTACCTCACTTTTTTCATTCTGTCATAAAGAAAAATGCTGGGTTTTATTCTGTCATAAAGAAAAGAGAATAAAAAAAGATGAAGCTTTGCTACATAAATACAGTATAAAGCAAAGTGATCTGATAAATGATAGGTCCTATTAGGTACAGAAATTAATTAGCTTTTAAAAGTCATATTTAATATTTTCCTCTGTTTCTCAGACTGCATGCAGTTTTTCCTCTTGCCTCTTCAAAATCTACAGTCATTCAGCTAGGTCAAGTTTAGGTCTACAGATCAAATTATTGCTTTAGCAAGTCTTACTGAACTAGACACTTTCACCTTCGCTAATGTGTTTTCAATGATCATGTTAATTTAGGTGAGAAGTAATTCATTTGCTAGTGCAAATCAATGCAGTTTCTTTTTGTGGAACTTTACATAGACACAGCCCAGTAACTAGTGGTAAATGAGCAGAGCTTAGTATTAGAAAAATTTGTCTAATACTATGACAGCTTCTAATTTTACACAAGGTAGGGGTCAACAGGAAGGCAAAATATTGGCAAATCACTTAAGCAGAGTGTCATTTAAAAAGGAACAAATTTGTGTTCAAAGCGAAGCATAGGACTAAAATACATGAGAGAGTTTGTATAGCTCAAAAATAATTTCTTATAATCAGTGTTACAATGCAAATCAATAATCCAGTTCTTACCCATTTACTTTTGTAAAAAAGAAACATATTGATACGTGTCCATCAGGGTATTCCTTGGAAAAAGTATATGTGACAAAAAGCATCTTCAACATAATAAAAAAATATTAGGTCAAATACTGAGATATCTGGATGTACTGAATTCAAGTACAAGTTGGGTCCACAAAGACAAATCTATGCAGTGGGATTTTTCATTTGTTCTTTTACATTATAAAGAACAAGACTTCCTATCAGATCATTACACAGGTAACAGCATATACTGTGCATAAATAAAGGTGAGGTCAGTAGGTCAACTTCCAGTAAGAACTACAAGCATATTCCTGTCATGAGACAGCAGAAGAGAATATCAATTGCACTAAATATTTTTTTCTGTAAGGCAATTAGTAGTAATAAAACTACAATGGTATTAACCACAAAAGTCAAAGAAAGATTCCTGAATACCTCCAGAAATAAAATCTTCTAATAGTAATAATTTTACTCCTGAGGTGCTGGAATGCTTTTTTTTAGCACTAAAGTCATTGCCTTTACATTGTTATTTTCCTCATTCACTTTTGAGCTATTGGTATTCAGTAAAAAATCAAAGCTGAAATGTATGTAGGTAATGAGAAGAAATTATTCAACAAGCACTAGAGCAATCTCATTTAGTACATTTTTAATAAATCACCAAAAAAAAAAAAAAAAAAAAAAAAAAAAAAAGTCAAACTTTAAAGAAAGAGCCATGAAGATGTTCTCTTGTAATCAGTTGCTGTCAGGAGCACCCTACATGACTGCCAATCATCATGACAATTATCAAAAATAGTAGATTCAGACTGAGGGTCAAAATCTTACATATTGCAAGGCAAGAATTACAATGGGAATGAATTGCAAGCTTAAACACACAAGGGTATGTTGTATTTAATGATGAATTCTTAACATCAAATATTACTATATAAATTTTACAACTGATTGAGACAAAACTAGATATCTGTTACTGCACATAAGATACCAAAAGCGAAAACTAATTTCTCCCTCTGAAATGCATAAATACTGATGCACAGAGGATGAGGAATAAGCGGGAAGACTTGGGGATTTGTTAAAAGTTGAATGTCTATGAATACAGTCACTGAAACGTCATGTGGCAGCTCCCATGACTGGGATGTTGTCATGGATGGCTGTGTACTATTTAGAAAAGACAGAATGGGAAAGACATTGGTGTTGCTCTTCATGTGTGAGATCAGCTGGAATGTACTAACTTCTCTCCAGGGGTGGATATAGAAGGCGTTGAAGGCTTATGGGTAAGACTTAATGGACATATAAATGGGAGTGGAACTATTGTGGGTGTCTGCCATAGATCGCCAACCCAAGAAGAAAATGCTGAGAAGGCCTTCTACAGTCAACCAGAAGTAGCCTCTAGATCACACTCTTTAGTACTTATGGGTGACTTCAACCACCCTGATATTTGTTGAGAAGCCCACACAGCCAGGAATAGTCAGTCCAAAAGGCTCCTGCAGTGCATCGATGATTTTCTGATGCAAGTAGCAGAGGAACCAAGTAAAGATGCACTGCTGGACCTTGCATTATTTGGTCTGGTTGGGGACATTAATATAGGGAACAGCCTTGGTGACAGTGACCATGACATGGTGGAATTTAGTATTTTATGGGGAAGAAAAACAATGAGTAGGATTACAACAGTGGACTTCCACAGCGCTAATTTTGTACTCTTTAAGGATCTACTTGCAGGAATCCCATGGGTTGAGACTCTCAAAGGAAAGAGAACTCAAAAAAGCTGGTCAATTTTTAAATACCACTTCCTTCAAGCTCTAATTAAGTTAAGTAAAAGATGGTGTAGAGGTGGTAAGGAAATCAAACAAACAAACAAAAAAACAAAACAAAGCCAAAAAAACCTAAACCAAACCATTCAACCAAACAAACAGAAAAACAAAAGCAAAAAACCCAAACCAAACAAAAAAACCCACCCTAAAATAACAACAATAAACAACAACAAAAAAACAAACCAAAAAAACAAAAAACAAAAAAGAAACCACAAACCCCAAGTGTGGAAATACATATCAAAAAGAATAAGTCAGTTTGATCTAAGGCTAGTTAATTTTTTAATTTTTTTTTTCATGTGGCCTGATTATTTTAGTATAGTGACAGTGAGCAACATTTTCTGTGAAACAGCTGCTGTTGGAGTCCTTGCTAGCGAATTCAGCAGAAAGTGTGTGTGCCAGAACTACACTGAGAATCTGTGTATGCCACAGCATGGACATCTGCTGTATTCAACACATGCCAATCTCTTCAGTATGTGCTGGGAAGACAAGGATAGAGTGTAGGGAAGCAGAAGAATTAAATGCAGAATATAAATAAGACATATCATATAATTACTACACTGATTTTTGGGGTGGTGTGTGTGTGGGGGTTTTCGGGTGGGTTTTTTTTGTTTGTTTGTTTTTTGTTATACATTCTTTCTCATTATTTCTTGTTAAGGTCAATGGCCAAATGCCATTTTCTAAGCATAAAACATAAAAAATTTGCATAAAATTAAGGGCTTTGTACTAGTGGTGGGTGTCCCTTCCTATAGAAGGGGGGTTGTAACTAGATGATCTTTAAGCTCCCTTCCAGCCCTAACCATTATACGATTCTTCTATATTTGGTAGAACCAAGCTTTCTAATTTTCTGAAATAAGCAGGATTAGAGATTCCAGCTTCTAATAAGTACTCCTGCTTCTGTGGTCCTAATTTCTGGCATTCATTTCAACAGCACAAGTCTGGTCTTTGAAATTTTTATATTTCATGGAAAATAGGACAACTGAAAGCAACCATTAAAGCCAAGCCAGACTCTCAGAATTTAAATACTGTTGAGTATCTTTGCTCCTGTATATCTCACTAGGGATAACTATTACTATATATATCATCCAAATCTGTGTGTAGGTCAATGAAGAGACAGTGAACCTGTGTAGAAAAGAACAGTCTTACCAAGCAAAGAATCTATTTGGTCTCCAGACAGAGCATGCACAGGTAACAGTTGAGTAGCTGTTGACTGCTACACAGCTGTGCAGTTGAGCTTTACATGATTATTGAGATGTGAATTTCTTCTTTGCCTGTCTGAGAGGTTCTTCAATTAGGACACATCCCAGACATACTTAGATGGCAAATTACACCTATTCATTATGATAGATCCACGGAAAGAGATGTAATCACTTTGGAACTCTCCCAGAAAAGTAATACCATTTAGCAATACCATTTAGACACAAGCTTGTGTTGTGCAACTAAGTGTGTCAGAAGGAGCACTAAATGATATTTGCAAGTTAGTCAGCTCACATAACAAGAAGGTTCTCATCTTCACTGGAGGTAAGTAAAGATACCAAAAGAACAGATCCTAGAAGCTGTGCTTCAAGGACAGAGTGGTGATCCAAAACAGACATCGTGGCTTCACCAAGGTCAAGTCCAGCCTGATCAATCTAGTGGCCTTTCTATGAAGGAATATTTAGATCAGTGGATAATGGAAGAGCTTTGAATGTCATCTATCTTCTTCTGTAATGCCTTTAACATGATCCTCCACAACATCCATCTCCCTAAATTGGAGAAATATGGATTTCATGGGCGGTCCATTTGGTGGATGAGGAATTGGTTGGATGGTCACATCCAGAAGATAATGGTCAATTCTTTAACATCCAGATGTAGGCCAGTGACAAGTGCTGTCACTGCAGGGGTCCATACTGGATCAGTATTCTTTAATAAGCATCATAAAGACATAGACATAGAGATTGAGTGCATCTTTTGCAAGTTTGCAGATGACATCAGGCTGAGTGAAGCACTTCAAACATCTGTGGGATGGGAAATCATCCAGAAGGATCCAGACAAGCTCAAGATATGGGTCCCTGTGAACCTAATGAGGTTCAATAAAACCAAGGGCAAGGCCCTGCACCTGAGTTGGGTTAATGCCCAGCATCAATGGTCGATGGAGGTGATTCTCCCTTCTGCTCTCTACTCTGTTCTTGTGAGAACCACATGGAGTACTGCATGGAGCTCTGGACTCCTCAGCACAAGAAATATTGATTTTCTGGAGATCCAGAGGATCCAGAGGATCACAGGGTCACAAAAATTATCAGTGGGATGGAATAAATCTCCTATGAAGACAAGCTGCGAAACTTGGTGTTGTTCAACCTGGAGAATATAAGGCTACAAAAAGAATTTGTAATGGACTTCCAGTACATAAAAAGGGTCTACAAGAAAGATGGAGACAAATATTTTAGCAGGGCCTGCAGCGGTATGACAAGGGATAATGCTTTTAAACTGAAAGATGGTAGATTTAAACTAGATACAAGGAATAAATTTTTTGCAATGGGGATGGAGAGACATTGGAACATGTTGTCCAGAGAGACTGGAGAAGCCTCATCCCTGGAAATGGTCAAGATCAGGTTGGCTGGGGCTATAAGCAACCAGATTGAGATAATGGTGTCCCTGCTCACTGCAGGAGGCTTGGACTAGGTAACATTTAAAGATCCCTTGCAACCTTAACTATTCAATGATTCCGTGATTCTAAGAGATGACAAAGAGTTGTTTCTTCCCCCACTTTTTTTTTTTCAATTCAGGGTTTCACGTTGAGAGATTAGAAAAAACAATGTTTGTATTTTAGTTATATTTCAGCATACTGCTCTGAAAATCTAAAATAATTTGCCATTTGTATTACAGTGGGAAACAAACTTGATATAGTTTGGTAGCACAGATGGTTTCAGGGATTTCCATCACTTCCTTATGCAATTTTTGTGTAAGAAATTAAAGGAAAATCATTTTGGTCAGTGGTTTTCATTCCAGTGTCTGTGTTTTATGCTGACAACAGCTGTTTCTGAGCAGAGCTGTATCTTTTCCAAAGGTATATGGCACCTAAAATTGAAATCCATATTCAGTGTTCATTTAGTTCTCATATGTAAATAGTTCACATAGTTTAGACAGAGTTAAAACACTGATGGATTTCTAAGATAGCTTTTCATTTTGTGTTCTCTTGGGCAGGCACCTTTTGTGTGAGTGTAGACAACTTGCTTTAAAATACAAGTTTAATTTTATTATAAAATGTTAATAATTGCACAATTAAACTTTTTTTTTTCTTAAGATTCACTAAAGAAATTCTGATTGGCAGCATTTTCAGCCCATACCTGTTTAAAATGCCTATCTTCACATGGAAAGATTAATTGTAGCATAAATATTCTTTTTCTGTCTTTGGAGCAGACATTTGTTCATAATATTTTCCCACACGCTGCAGATAAAAAACTCCCACTATAGAGGAATATTCAATCTATTGTCTTACCATATACATGGAAGGAAGAGAGTGCCATGTTTTGACAGGTACTGTTGTAATCATGCCCCCTCTTTCATAATTCTCTTTTTTATCTGAGCATAAAATGTGGAGATATCATTTTAGTGACAAAGTGGCCTAGAGGAATTTTGGCTTTTTCTTATTGAATTGATGATGGGCAGAAAGGTATGTTCCTGTTTAAATCCTTTCATGTACAGGTTGCTAGTTATTTTCTGTGCAGGCTCAGATGTTATTTATGGAATGAACAGTAGATTTTGATCAAGGAGGGTCCAGGGAATTACAGGCTGATCAGCCATACCACAGTTTCTGAGAAGGTGATAAAAGGACGGAATGACTGATCCTGGAAACAATTTGCAAGCACATGAAGGGCAAAAAGTTGACTGACAGTAGTCAGCAAGGATTCTTCAGTTACCCCGACGTGTCCAGCTTTGTCCTTATGGCATCAATGCTCAAACTCTCTTCTGCTCTTCCCCTCAGTACAGAACAGTCTTTTATTTTTCTACTTCCCAGCCTCCAGTGTTGTTCCCATTAATACTTTTCTTGAAACTCCATAAAGAGCCCATTACCACTGTTATTCATATAACACTTTATTCTGGCATAATATGCTCATCCAAAATCTCTGCAGTCTTTTAATTGGAAATAAAACCCTGAAAATAAAATGTAGGAGTTTTTGGTTAAACATTGAACACCTTTTTAAACTCTCTTAGGCTATTTACAGTATCTGTAGCTTATTTTTTTTCCCAACTCACCGTTCACCCACTTACAAATAAGTATGATGAATAGGCATAAATAACTATGTCTAGGAAAGAATCCAGCTGTAAAAATCTTGCTCAGTAGAGACAAATGGTTTATTTTCAAAATAAGATTTTTCTTAATGTTTTCTACCTTGAAGACTAAACAGAATGTACAGTTATAATGGCTACAGTGGAATATAACGAGTATTTTTTTTTCTATTTTAGCTTTTTCATATTTTCTGTTACTAGTTCTTGACATCTCTAATTAAAAAATATTGAGACCTGTTATGCTGTCATACTTGTATGGCAAATTGTTCAGATATCTGTTTCACATACAAATTCTAAGCAAATACATTTGCAGTTACATATATATTTTTGAGTCCATATCAGTTTCACACACCCACTCTTTCTTTTTTCCTTCACATTTCCATTTGGTGTTTTGCACGTCTTAGATATATTGTGTCATGTCTTCTTACTAAAAAAGGTCAGAATCTTAATATAGGACCCAAAGTGATTTGTACACTAAGTATATGATTTCTAAAGATCTCGGCACACATTTATCTTAAACTGTTTGCAATACATTATGAAACCACTTGACTGTGACCTTTTTCGTGTAACTTAAAAGTTAAATGGACTTGTTTCTCAGTTTTCTTTCCTAATTGGCAAACTCTAATGAGGGCAGGAGATAACACAAAATGAATCCATTTTCACAAAGCAGTTAAAAAGAATAAAGTCTAGAACAAAGGTAATAATTTTTTACAACAGCCTTCTCTTGTGATCACAGATGTTTCAGGAGACTCTAAAGAAAGTGTTTTCCAAAGCTCAATGATTGCACTGATGTGTGAGTTCCTCTAGGCACAAGAGAAATGCTTTGCAATAAGGACAGTAATTCTGAAATTGTAAGCACTTTCTGACAGTATGACCTTCACAATCTGATGAACTACTTCACTAGATAAAGACTCCAAGTGCCAACAGTGGAAATCATCAGGAGCTGCAAGGAATTGTTCCCTACCAAGGCATTGTGAGAATCTGACCTTCTGACTCATCGATCTCAACAAGCCTGGACACCAAGGAGATGAAAACCATCAATAGCCAGTGTAAGCTGTAGGAGGACAAAACAATATAACAATTTGACCTTCTGCTTTGGGATTCCCCACAAGGCCTGCCCAAAACACTCTGCCATTATGAGCAAAAGGAATGCTCATGTTTGGTTAGGAAAGCAAGACAGCAAATAGACAGAGAATTGCTTCTTTTGCACATTACCCTTAGAGCCCTGCTTTCTGTAATTGGAGATCCTTGAATCACTTTTTCTCTATTGCAGAATTTATCTATCATCTGAGAAGAATTTAGCATCTTAAAACAAGTCACAGAAATATTAACCTATAATTTAATTTATGAATATAATATATATAATGATATACAGCAATTACAAAGCTCCACTTCATAATATGATACATATATTATGTATGTTCCACTTCAAATCCTTGTTGAAAAAACAATGTTTTTATAATCATGCTATTGCTTTCCATCAGTCAGGAAAACATTTAAAGATTATGAACATTGATTATGAACATTGATTTGGGTTAGTTGTGTCATGCACCTTGTTTCAGCACACTACAACAACTAAACAACGAGAAGATGGAGCCTGGGATATATCTTTTTGACAGCTGCATGTATAGAAAATTTTTTTTTATGACTGGCTGAGGACTAGTTTATAACTACACAATTTTAAAAGCTAAGTATTTTGTTAGATAATTCATTAAAAGCTTAAGAACACTGGTTAAAACTGTAGTATGAAGATTACAAAGGTAATTTTTAAATTAAAAAAGTGAGAATTGTCTACTAGATCCTAGAAGAATACCGCAGAAAAATTCATTTCCTTTATGTGACGGAGATTCCCTATTTTCTGACAGCCCTGGCTGTCAAAAGAACAAATTGGACAATCTTATATTCTTATAATCATATTCTTGTAAAGCTCTTCACAACATTTGAATAAAATTTAAACTTAGTCTTTGGTAATAAATACTGGCAAGTTAGAATGCATGCACATTTTGTTAAAGAAAAAAAAAGTATAAAAAATAAGGTTTTTAAAGTGAAGGATTAGACTTTTAGTCAAAGTCAGACTTTTCAGAAGAAATATGAAGAAGGCAAAAACCCACCTGTGGCTGAGCATGAAAAATTATTATTCCCTAGAGCTACTATTTAACAGTGTGTTATTAATATACCTTCTACCTGTGTACAAAAGTTTTTTATCAATATTTGTAAATATTTGATACCAACAAATATAACTGCAGTGTTATGGGTTTGTTTATATTTTTATAATGATCTATGAACTGAATGATAGTCCTGGATCGACCTCTACTCAGATCCATTAGAATTCCAGAAAATCTTTAATTTTGCAGTTAAATGGACACAGAAATATTGCAAGACATTCAGGAGCACTGTATGTCTATTTAAAGATGTTATAGATACAATAAAGTGATATTTCCTATGGGAAACATGAGAACTGATATTACCTTTGCAGAATTTTTCTCCATTCTTCCAAATGTGATAAGTGATAGGAAGTGTATTCTGTAAGATCTGAGTGTACATGGACAGCCTGGATCCTAAAAATCCAGTACTGTGTTTTTGTGAAGTTTTGTGATTACTTATATTCTGTATTATCCTTTTCAGCTTAATATATATGGTGCATCTGGACAGTGAGACAGTAGATACTTTGTCTCATAAATTTAATTAAGACAACAATAAAATGAAGTCAGCACACTCTAAAAGTCAGCAAAGTCAGTCCTCACTCAAGGTTGCAACTCTGGGTGAGACCATTAGTGATAATAGTCCTAGGAGGGTGTGAATAGTATCACAGAGTAGATGCTGGGATGATGGCTTTTCTGGTGATGACTTTGTTGAAGCAAACGAATCATTTAGCTTTCTCTGCTGCAGCAGCACACTGCTCACTCATATTGATCTTATTGTCCACAAAGAAGATCCCTTTCCATAGAGCTATTCTCCATCCAGATGGATTCCAGTCTGTGCTGCACTCCTGGGTTAGCAAGGCATTGCAGTTGTCCTCATTGAACTTCAGAAGATTTGTGTTAGCCCATTCTTTCAGCCTGTCCAGCTCTTCCTAGAGGGTGGATCTCCCTTCTGGAGAAGAGTAAGATAGAAACAAGAATAAGATAGAAGAAATTAAGAGTAAGATAGAAGATAGAACAAAAAACAATAAAAGAATGCATCAGAAAAGGTTGGATGTGATACAATTCTAGTCATGGTACATTATCATGCATGGTCTACTATGAGCAGATTGTACAATAGTACCTCCAGTAAATAGTATTCCTCTGGAAGATGTCAAAATATACTGTCTGATTACAAATGTTTGTCTTTAAAAAACATGAGAATAAAACAACTTGAAAAACTGTCACCCAAGACAGATGACATAATACAAAGAGAAAATCTGTCTATACCATGCATACCGTATCAAGTAGTGAGTCCACTGTGATAGGATGCTTGAAGTTTTATGTCCTGAATTACCTTTATTGTTGAGTGTACATATAAAATCATGGTCACAAAAAATCTTAAAAAAAATGAGAAACAGAATATAATTTTTGGGAAAATAAAATTATAATCTGCATATCCAACTTTCAGATTTCCTCTCTTACTTGGAATGATCTCATAATCAAAAAATATAATTTATAACATGGATTAGAGAATGGGTCTAGATAGAGATACAGATAGACTCATAGGTAGCTACAGTTGAAGTCCCTGGGGTTTTTTCAGTCTCACTGAATTTCAGAATGTGCATTGCCTTTTCACCCTTGTGCTAGAGTGAGTAAAAAACCACAGAAAATATTTTAAAAAGAGCAACATTGAACAGGGGAGAAGCAATTTCAACGTGGAACCAGAAATTGATGCATACAGTGAAAAGTTTCAAGGGGACACGGGATACTCAGTCTTTATTTTAAAAAACATAATATCCTGGACAGGTGCAGAATCTCAGTAGAGATTCTCTTTAACTCCACAGAATCATTTCATGTCCTCAAATACAATGTGGTACACAAAATACCAAAGATTATTTGCTGCCTATTTGCCTAAACACAAACAAGTGTTTAATAATTTTTTTTCTAGTTAGTTTTTAAAATGAGCACTTGGTCTCAAATGTGCTGTAGCTTTAAATATTTTCTACTTCATTGTATTTCAAGTCATAAGTTAATATATAGCAAAAAAACAATAAAGAAAACAAAAACCATCACACACACCCTCCAAAATGAAACATTAATAAAATAAAAAAAAAACAACAAGAATTACTTAGAGAGAAAAAATACATTAGTAACTTAGCTTGTATGGTCCAAATAAAAAAGGAATCTGTAATATTTAAAGGCCTGAATAGTTTTAAAACTAGAGCCATGCTGTATAGTTTTATTTTGAGGGTCAGATTTCTTGACATAAGAACAAAATATATTTGAAACTATCCAGTCCAAAAGAAATAAATCTGCCATTCAGAGTGCTGAAGGTAATAAAAGCTTCTACATTGATTTGCTAAATTATGTCCTCTTTTTTCAGGTGTTTGGTTTTTGGTTTTGGGGTGGTGTTTTTTTTGCTTTTTTTTTTTTTTTTAATATAAATGAGAAATTCAGCTGAAATATAGAAACCAACAGGATGTTCAAGAGAAATTTGAAGAATATTTTTCCTTCACCTCAGTGTTGCATCTGGTAATCCATTTGAATAGAGTTCCTGCCTGTTCCTGCCTGAGAGTTATTGCCTGTTATGGCAAGAGACAATTGGAAAGTGCTAAAAGAAGTGCCACAATTTACTATATATATAAGAATTAAATAAAAAATATTTAATTTTGTAGCTCTTATTTCAGAATGGTTTTCTGTTTGATTGAAAATCTGCAACTCTGTTTTTCAATAAGTGAAAATACTTTAGAAGGCTGTGACAAGAAAAGCTTAATTTATTTGCTTCTCTCTTCTCTTTCCTGCAACCCCTTGCCTTTTTTCCTTGTTCAATTTCAAATGCATTGAATACTCCCTTTTAAACTCAGTGAAGGCAGACAAAGAACTGCTAATAGAATTCCATAAATGAGAAATTTGCTTTAGATTATGCTTGCTTCCATTATTTTTTAAGGCTGTGATAAGAACTGTTTGGAGTTCAGAGTGCTAAAGTTAAATAAAAGCTATATTTCATGCTTAGTGCACAAATGGAGAAGGGACATGTACTTCTCAAATGGTTCCAGTAGAATACTGTTCAAAAATCAGACACTTACTATAAAGGACAGAAATGGGGTGTCCAGAACTTTACCTGTAGCAAATGCTATATAACCTAATGGACTGATCATCAATGAGTCTGTCCTTACTTTTTATCATAGTCAGAGGAGCAGAGTGTGATTTGGGTTCAAGGGCTATCTAGTCCACTTGCTTGTTCCAAGCACAGCCACCAGCAAGGTCAGACCATGTTGATCAGAGCTTTATCCAGCCAGATTTTGAAAAATGTCAGAGGACAGAGAGAACACATACTCTCTTTGCAGTTGGCTCCACTGCCTGACTGTCTTCATAGAGAAGCAACTTTCTTGTTTCGATTTATGCCCATTGCCTCTTGCTACCATTAATAGCTGTGAAGAGCCTGACCTTGTCTTCCCAAGTTGCACTTGGGAATGCAGTTAGGTACCCCCAAAGCTTTCTCTTCCTCAGATGAGCCTGTTCTTGTCCTTCAGCCTCTCCTCACAGTGCAAGTGCTCCAGCTCTAAGTGTCCTGAGTGCTCTCTGCTGAAGTTGCTCCAATTTGATAATATCTTCCTTATAATGTAGGGGGAAAGTAAGAGTGCACAGGGCTCAGACTTATAATTTTTGGATTCATGAGAACGAAGTCCAGCCACCCGGGGTCAGGTGCCAGCATAAATTTTTATTTACCAAATAACACAAACAAAGTGATATAACCCCAGGAAAGTATGGCAAAACTGTTGTGAGGCAAAAGAGAGACAAAAGGAAAAAATATAAGGAAAATATAGAGAGAAAGAGACGGGAGTGAAAAGGAGTAATAAAGCGAGAAAGAAAGAAAAGAATGAGAGAGTTTGAGAAAGTCACCACCATGAGTCCAGAGGTTTATGGTGAGAGTTTCTTGTTCCACTTCCAACCAGAACCTGATGCAGGATGGTGGGTGGGTAAAGGAGGATGATGAAATGGAACCCTCAGTGTTGCTGATATGCTCCCAAACTCCCGCTGTTCCAAGCAAATGATTCACTGCTGCACCACTGGCCCAAGGAGGGGGAAAACTCATTTTTCCATCTTTTTTCCCCAGAAAGAGAGCTCTCATTAGCAGAAATTAGTCAGCTGTCCGTTATCAGGAGGCTGAAAGATGTCCCATTCAGTTCAGAGACAGAATAGGAAAGAGGACAAGAGAGAGAGAAAATCACCAGTCCTGGATCCAAGCATTGAGCCAGCCAACAAGTGAGGGTTGATGTTGATGAGACTTCCCAAGCCCTCCAGTACAGCAGCCCCTCCTGTCATAGGCCTGTTCCACTTAGTAAGCATGGTCGAGACATATCAAACAACTGGAGTAGACCTTCACCAACTTCACTCTCCAGTCCCTAGGTGACATGTGGACCCTATCTGTCTCCTTCCTCTCCACCAATCCCTTTGGAAATGTTTATGAGGATTTGGATGGGGGGGGGATTTGTAAAGGTGACTTGGTGCCCACTCTCTTCAGAGCAGCCTAAGAGGGTTCAGTGGAGGGGGTTTCTGTATCCAGTCCCTTGCAGTTAGTATTTGCTAGTATTAGTCTTAAAAACCTACTGCACCACATTTTAATGTAGATAAAAGTACATGAAGACTAACAATAGAGCGGTTTTTCAAACATGGTTGTAAATTGCAGTTTAGTGCTTCCTCTCCAAAGAAACTAATAGTCCCCAAGATGAGTTGGGAATTTATTTAGGACATTCAAGAAATTCCCTCTTAGAATGGAAGTTGCATGACAAGAGACCTGCTAAGGGACAGATTGGTTTGTTCACTGTTCCCATTGCAAAATATTGGAAAGATGGCAGATCGTACTTGGCATCTTAATACCATGCTATAAACTGATTTTACATCACTGACAGTATTTGCCTAAGTGAAGTTTATCTTTGCTTTTTTGTTTGTTTGTTTGTTTGTTTGTTTTGTTTTTTAATAACCTGAGGGGTACAGCGGTTATGCTCTGCTGGAGATCTTTGTGAACAGCATTTAGATAGTTAAATTATAGTACCTAACTGTAATTTTTTTTCTCCTCCAGGAATTGACATTACTTTTTGACTCAGGTCTCAGAATGGATGAATATGAACAGTATTGTTACCTGCATGCCAGATGAAGACAGGAAGTCTTCATATGTTAGTACCTTCTTACTTTCCCAAATGTATATCTTCTTCCAGTCAATCTTAACTAAAACAATTTAAGAAAATCCTAATACAAACTAAAAAGGACACAAAATGCTAAAAATGTCTCTCTGATCTTTCTCGGCTTTGTAACATTTATACTTTATCTGTCCATTTGGAACCTGATGCTACAGGTACTTTGTTCACACTACGGCAGATTACTCAGAAGAATCCTGATTAAGTGATTGATATTATTTTGCTACAATATAATGTTTCAGATTTTTAAAAGGAAGTTAATGAAAAATTATGTTCTATGTACATAAAGGTCATGACTTCTAATTCTAAAACTTATTAAATATCATATAGCTTGAGATGAAAATATTTTTGAGTTTAAGCATATATGAAAAAAGCAGATAGAGTAGATTTAGTTGTCTTGTTTTTCTATCATCTTTATCTATAAGCATGTTGAAAAATACCACATTCAATTTTTTGTATTTTTTGTTTGTTTGTTTGTTTTGGCAAAATACTTGTTTATTTTTCTCACTAAACCTGTTAAATAATTATCTACAAGAAATCCCTACACCATGATTGATTACTAGATTGATATACAGTTAGGTAGATAGGTGGGTAGGTAGGTAGATAGATAGACAGACAGGCAGACAGACAAACAGAACAGATAGAACAAGTCCCTCTTGCATGGATATTATCCCTTTGTTGTTCTAGTTATGGTATCAATACTTTTAAAATTGAATTTATTTTAAAAAATCTGCAACGGGAACTTTTTTTTCCATTAATAGGTTGCCACTTAATTTCAAAAATGGTGTTAGTGGAATGCATTGGGTATCTGGGGAAAAAAGACATTTTTTGACATTATTTTTGTTCTGTTCTCAAGTTTTATACTTTAAGCCAAAAGGAAAATTATTTTATCTCATAAATGTTTGCTTACTAGTTCTATTCCTGGAAAAGCTTGCTGTTTTTATAATATGCTAAATTACCATTTCTAACTAAGTGTTCAAAAAAAAAATAGTTTCATCTCACAGAGAATATAAAAGTTGTTCTTCTCTCTGATAACTGAACTCTTACATCTGCCATCAGTAAAAAAGATCTTAAAAATATCCAGCCCTCAGTTCTGATTTTACATTGTAAAGTCACTACAAGTACTTATGACAACCCCATTATTGCCAAGTCAATTAATCATGATTAATAATGATAATGTTATTGCAAAGATTAACAAATTAATAAAAAAATATTAAGCAATGACTTTACAATGATAACTAGTAGGCTTTAAATACAGTCAGACATAAATTTGTAGTAGATTTCTGGAATTAAAGATCCTAACCTTCTACAAATTTTTGAGCCTTCATGATAGAGATGCATTCTTGTAGATCACAAATAAATTACAGCAGTTAAGAACTAAATATATGCATCTGAGGAGTTCTTAAGTACATTTAATTCCGTGGCAACTATGGGCAACATAAAAAAATATAAATCCTCCTTTATTTGCCTGCTGTAGACCACTTCTGTTGCATTTTAATAATGGAGACTAAGGTGGATTGATGGCTACCTCATAAGAGTAGTTTACAGGTAGAACTCGTGTTTCCCCTCCTTTCATCCCATATTTCAATTTCACCTCTGAAGATATATTTACCTTTCAGCCTTTCCTAACTGTATTTTTACTTGGGGTTTTTTGTTTGTTTGTTGGGTTTTGTTTGTTTGCATTTTTTGTTTATTTGGTTGGTTGGTTGTTTTTTTTTTACCATATTAATTATACTTTATGTCTTTCCTAGACCTGGTGTACTTTTAATCTTTTTCAAGAAAAAATTTCAAAGGTATAACTATGTATCTTCACTAAAATGTTAATAACTTTTTACCTAATTTTCCCTAAAAAAAAAAAGTCCACAAGATATTAACAACTTTGCTCAGTGAAAATACCACTGGAGACAAAATACTGTGAACAATCTTATTTCCAAACATAGTGAATCACACACATCATCACAAAACATATATTGCTTCTCTTTGCCTTGAGCCTGTAAAGTTACTTTCTCCTCTCTAGCAGAGGAAGGGCTAGTAAGTAGACCTGACATTTTTAAAAGAATCTTAACTATCTGCCTTCATTTAAAGTACCTGGAACAAATGTCTTTTGATGGTTTCATCCAATTTCTCTAGAAATCTGTGGGGGTTTTTGTGATATGAGTGATGGATTACTGCTTTTTCACTTGCTTTAAAAATCAAGATTTCACAGAGAGACCCTGTTTTTTTCCAAGACTATAGGCTTGATAATGCTTGAGAAAATAATAGATTTTCTTAGATCTAGTTTGCGTTGCTCATAATATTGAATTATACTTGTAATAAACAAATTGCCATTCAAATAATGAAGTCTTCCTCATTAACATCTAAAATCACCACCCTCTCTAACCAAGAAATAATGTGAATTATAAGTGTGAGATACTTTTAGAGTCTCCCAAGATAAGAATTACACACTTTCTGTTTTGTGTGACACAGTATATAGGGTGGAGCTGTTAAAATAAACATGAACCAATTATTTTCTATTATTGTTAATAAACAATTATTGTTAATAAACAATTTCCTTCTTATTTGGAAATTCTTCCATATTTTAAAGACAAAACAAAAAAGAAACATCAAATCCTAAAAAACCCATCCACTCCCTATTGATTTTAAGCCATTTGAAAAATGAGTGAATACACTGCCTTTATCTTATTTTTCTATAAAAATTAGATACCTGTGCAATTATCTGAGGCACTTTTAAATTTGTGATTGTATTTATTCCAGTGTAAAACTTCACTTGAAATTTCTGTTTCTGCCTTTGGCACCCTGGCAGCTTGAAACCTCTCTCATCTCTAAACCCCACCGAGAACAGAAAAGTAGGAATTTCTCAAACTAACTCACTTGAAGGAATCAATCCAGCAAGTGTCACAAGGTGACACACACCTTATGTATTGTGGTCACACTCCAGAGACTGCCAACTCACCTCTGAAAAATCAGTGAGAAATGTGTTTATATGGGGTTGAAATGCACAAATATAAGCTTCGAGTTTAAACCTTGCATCTAGGTGATTTTCTCCACTAATGAAAAAAGAACAGTTTTGAGACGAAAATTAGCATCACAAAACAGCTTTTGTTAAAATGTTATTTTATATATTAATCCACATATAATTTCTAATGCTTCATAAAACTATGTATTAAATGTTCACTGTGTAAAGAACATATGTTATTTCTGCTAAGGGAGTGGAAAATGTGGAAAGCTGCTGCTTAGTTTGTTGTGTGCAGTAAGCCCAGGTAGACTCTTAACTTTCTGAAACTCTCTGAAAATATTGAATTCTGGTCTTTTCCAGAGAAAAAACAATGAAAGTCAGAAAAAAGGCTGTTTATGTTGATTCAACATCCTTTAGTTCCATTACACAGAAACTCTTGATGTACTTCAGCCTGAAATAATAGATAATAATCATAGATATTATAATAATACATAAAAATAATAACAGTAATAATAGAAAAAATATTGTCAGGAATAATTATTATTTTTGAATAGGAACAATTGATGTAATAACTATTTCAAGGTACAATAGAAATGGACTCATTAAGTAATAGGAATCTTCTGCATATAAAAAATTAAAAAAAAATTGATGTGTAGTTTTAGGAATTCTAACCAAAGCTTAAGAAATCAGAAATAAGGGATATTATTAATTTCTCGCTGAATTTTTTTGCAGTTCCACAGACTTTAAATGCTATCAAAAGGAGTACCTTTTTAATACATTTGGGAAAAAATAATCCCTACATGCTCCGAACAACAGTTGAAAAGATTGCTCTCTGCAGCAGAGTTAAAAGCACAGGCTTTATATGATGAGTTGAGCTCAATTATGCTATAACTGAGTGAAGGCTGCAATGCAGACAAGACCTGTGTAGTGTATTCAGCAGTTCAAGGACTGAACCATCCAATTTACTGAAGATAATGTAATGTGTCATAATCATTCCTACTGTAAATGCCCATGTGGAGAGGATTTTTTATTGATGACAAACACACAGAATGACAAAGGGAGAAAGTATGAAATTGACTTAGCTAAAGTAGAACCGAAAATATAGGCTAACTTCCCTTTGATATGTCAAACTAGTCTAAGTTCTGCTCTAAAAAAAAACAAATCACACAGCGCTTAAGGTCACAAATATTCATCATAAGTATACTTAGAGCTTGCATAGGACCTTATTCTTCCAAAGTTTTGTAGAAATTTTCTCATCCATCTCATTGTGCATGGTCTTGCAAACTGAGGCACAAGATTGACATTAAAAATGTACATACTTTTTAGAGTGACACACCTTTATTTAATTATCATTTTAAGATGAGAGAGAAAGGTGAGGAGAAGGAAAGAAGAAAATCTTGGTTTCAGATGGGAGCTCCCTGTTCCTCCTGATGTCTGTCAGCTCAGCTTCATCAGGACCAGGAGTAGGTACTCTTCTCCTCTTAAGGGTGAAATAGGAAAGACATTGGTTCCTAATCCATCTTCCTCCTGATCCTACCATTCATCCCCATGGAAAGGAGGAAGATATTGTGATAAACAGAGGTAGCTAAAACACAAGGAGCCTTGAACGTCAAGAGAACATCAGAGAAACCAAAATCTTGATTAGAGAGCAGACCAGGACAGAAGAGCCAACTCAAACATCCAAGAACAGTGGGCAAAATTAGTTTTACAGCTGCACAAAGAAAGTAAAATGTGGGCTTTATGATCCTTGCAATGAGAGTCAGATGTCATACTGAGAAAAAGGGGGAGAAATAAGGGGAATATGGTTTGTGTAGCTCTTACTGAGCTACAGAAACAGGCAGTAGGAAGAAATCCTTGTTAAGAGAAACCACCCAATGGTAGCAGATACTAATCCACAGTACCAGCTGGTGTTCTACCTTGTGTTTCTGTAAAATAAAACCCAACAGGCACAGTATAGCACACAGGGCCTTTTTTAGGCTTCTAGCTCTTTGGAATTCAAATTAAATTGCCTGTCGTGAACTGATGGACAAAAGGAAGCAGAAGAGTGCTATTTCAAAATTAAAATTTAAAAAAAGGGGGAGACAGAGGAAGGTAAATGTTACATAAAGTAAAACAAATGAGTAATAAATATAAATTAGGATATCATAGCTAAAATAATAGAAATAGGAAAGAAGGGGAAGCAAATTTAAATAGCAAGCTCAAGACAAACAGAACTATAGAATAAAATACAAAGCTGTAATTGGAAAGAAATGGGAAGGCTAGAGAGGAAGTATAGTTAAAAAGCAGTCATCTTTGTCTCTAATCTGCAAACAATTAAAAAAATAAAGGTAAGGAAGTAAGAAAGTATAACAAAACGTGGCATGTGATCAGTAATAGTAGAGTGTAGAGAGACATTGTCAACCAGGTGCCTTGAGTTGCCAAAGAGTGGGTGTGAGTCCACCTGTGCCTGATTAGGACAGGCCCCTACTGGGCATGAGCAAGACCAGGGGGCCAATAAAGGTGGGACACACACCCACAGAAGGCACCTCAGCTCACTCTGGTGTGAGGCATGGAGAGGCCAGCATCTCGTCGAGCCTCTGGAGCAAGAAAGGTTCTTCCCACTACACTTCTACCCTGGAAGCTCTGTGTGGTGGCTGGAGTCCTGGAAGAGACCAGCAGCCCGTCGAGCTTCAGGAGCAAGAATAGCTCCTCCCGCTACAGTAGAGTGTTACTATTTTTATCTCTTACATCAGTATCATTGTATATTTATTTTCAATACAGATCATGGAAAAAGTTTTCACTGTCTAGTTGTGGTTTTTTACAAGCAAAAATCCTGGGCTTTATTTTGAACAGTTTTACTCTCAAAGAATCATATTTGACTGGGTCTGAACAAAGGAGAACATTAAATATTCATGCAAAGAAACAGTGCTCTTTGCCACCAAAGAAGCTCCTAGACACTGCTATGACAAGTAACAGACTGTTATATACAGGAGTGCAGTGAAATATGCAACAAAAATGTCTAGATGTAATTAGTTGTGATTTTCCTTTGTTAGTGATTTTTCACTGTGAAAACTCATATCTGAATTATGTTCACTGAGGTATATGGGTGCAGAACAAATAAATAGAATGACAAATAGAAGTGATAAAGGATATAAATACACCTACCTATGACATTGTCTCTACCTTAGGTTGCTCTGATGAATTTGCTTCTATGTTAAGGATGAGCTATGAAAGATATCTAGAAGAAGTTTATCAATATTTTCATGACAGTGCTGTAGAAAAATATTTCTGCTTTTACCTATAACACTGTATATTTGTTTTTTTTCTTTTCTACAGGAATCTATTGCTTTATCCCTGATGAAGAGGAGGGGGCGGGGAGGGATGTCACCTCAAAGTGTGATTGAGGCAACCAGTTTGAAATTTATCAAGTCTCTTTGATATGGCCAATGAACCCAGCTGCTGACTGAGTGATTTTTTTCATCATGTACTGGTTTGGGCTGGGGTAGAATTAATTTTCTACAATAGTAGTTTGTACAGAGCTCAGTTTTGGATTTGTGATGAAAACAGTGTTGATTTGTAGAGAAAACAATATTTGGATTGTGCTGAAAACAGTGGAGATGTTCTTTTTGCAGAGCAGTGCTTAAAAAGAGCTAAAGCCCTTTCTGCTTCTCAAGACCCCACCAGCAAGTAAGCAAGACCCCTGCAGAAGTTGGCAGGGGACACGGCTGGCACAGCTGACTCTAACCTACCAAATGGATGTTCCCTTACATATGAATTAATGCTCAGCAATATTACTATGAGGGATGTTATATGGTGGGGGGCTGCTCCTTGGTGTCTGGCTGGGCATTGGTCTATTGGTGGTGAGCAACTGTTTTCATTGACATCACGTGTCCTACTTAGGTTTTAATTTTTCTTTCTTTTTATTTTTTTTTTGTTATTTTTTATAGTTAAAATATCTCAGCCCCCCAGTTTTCTCACCTTTACCCTTGCAATTCTCTCTCCCATCCCACTATGAGGGAGTGAGCAAGTGGCTGTGTGGTGTTTAGTTAAATACACTCTAGTGGTTTTGTGTGACAAATATTGGGTCAAACTTACAAAACAGCTATCCTGGCACAATTGACATCTCCAGCTTTCCAGTAGGAGCCTTTTCAAGCCTGAAGAGAAAACTGTGTTTTATGTATTAATCTACATTTACAAATTTCAGTGTCATACATTTATTTATTTACTTATTGGCCAGTGAAGTATGAACATGGAATGCTCCTTTTTGAAATCAGTTTTGAATAGGATTACCAAGGCAACATGACAAAAAGCATCACTTGAAGCCATTGGAGCAAGTAAGCACCACCTTCAGTGCAGCAGAAATGCCTGTCAATAATTAGAGACTCCAGGCTTATTCCACTAAGAGATGGCTCGCTGTCAGAAGTCCCTATTTTGAACACAAACATCATGGTCACAGTTGCATCAGGCAGCAGCAACAAAACCAGCAGAGGAGATCCTATTGGTAAGGGGAGTGAAGAGAGATGGTAGCCTTGAGGCTTCCCACGTTGCAGCTGACTGTACCTCCAGCAGCGGTGGCTGAGACACTGAACTCACCTGGGGATTCCACACAGAAGTATTTGCACAGTTGCCTCTGAACTGACCCCAGGAATATCCCCCTAGGAAGGTAGATTGAATGCAAAAGCTGTCTCAGCTCCCACCTTGCCCAAGGAGTCTGTCCTCAGCTGCTGTGTGTTACCAGGTATCCCTTTGAATGCCTTGCCCATCACCTCCCCTACATGATGTGGTCCTATGCTTCTCTCATTGTCATGGTTCTTGGAAAGAAGCTTTTATGTGTTGCAGTGACCTTCATGTGTTGTTTGTAAACTCCTATGGGCAAAAAAAAAACCTTTATTCTGCCTGTATTGTATGTGTGGCATCTCTGTAGTAACTCATCACAACTGATCTAAGTGCAAAATGCCTCACATCTTTGACACAGAATGCAGCCATTAAATATCAATAGGACAAACTAAGAGACAAGGCTCTGTTTATATCTGAGACACCCTCCAAAAATAATAGGAACAAATAGTGTAATCCTGAAGCCACTTTTATAGTTTTCAGTCTTTTGAAAAATGCTTTAAGAAATGTCATAAAATTTATCATCAGTCTTGGTCACAGAAATTCAGCAATCTCTGACAGAAATTCTGTATACAGTCTTCACATCTAGTACAGAGGATTTTACAAAGTATTAGAGACGATTTAAGCAAATGACTTTCCAAAAAGTGAGCAAGATTCATATGTGATAAATGAATGAATGACACTAAACATCCAAGTTTTTGTATTTATTGTTGACTTTCAAAGACAAACCATATGTTTTTTCAATGCATGATTCTCCTTCCCCTTCTTGAAGTGTATTACTTATGAGAAGCTGATCAAGTATTCATTCCTAATAACTTACTTAAAATCACACACTATTCACAAGAACCCTGAATATCTTCTCTTATTTTACCATAAAAGCTAATGTTTTGAATTGTATTTCTCCTGAAGTGTTAAATATGTGTGTGAGAGGAGGGGGTGGGGAGTGGCCAAAGATCAATTTAACCAAGAGAATAAAGAAATCATATCAAATTGCTAATATGTATTCCTATACTAATATGTATACTAATATGTATTCCTATGTATTCATATGATGCTCAAAATAGTTCTTCTCATCATAATAATTCAAAATAAAACATAATACAGAAGAGAACAACATAATAAAGAAGCAAGGACCTTGAAATATTGAGTTAAACCAACCATGGAAAAATCGAATCTATTGAAGGCCTTGAGGTAACTTCTATCTCTTATATACTGTATGTGCATGAGAACATTACGTCTCTGGGGTTTACCCTTTGGAATGATTATGCCATTGTGATTTATTTGTTTTTCTTAATATTTCTCAAGGCCATTATAACACTGGTATAATTTTTTCTAGGATAAGTGAATTAATTTCAGATTTTAAACCCAGAGGTCTTTGAGGAACCCCATGAATATATTGAAAGAAGGCTCTGGAGAAAAATCAAACCCTGCACTCTAAAAAAATAATAAAAATTCCTGGGAAGATTTCAGTTATGTAAATCAGAAAAGTCCAGTTGAAATCAATTGCGTCAGCCAACTTCTGCTTTCTTTCTGCTCATTTTTTCCTGTCTGTAAACTGTGCTTTTTTTCTGTTCAGCTATGAACTCAGCTATTTCTAAGCTTTTGTTTTCCGCTTTCTGTATTTTCTTATGGATCTTCTAGAAAAAAAAAATAATAAAAGAAAATTAAAGAAAAAAAAATATATTAATGGCACTGGAGGAAGAAATAGAAATAGAAATAGGAAAGACAAACCCTCCCAGCCCAACAAATTTAAGTTTGTTTAAAAATTTTATTTGAATCTCAACAGAGAGTAAACAAAAACATGAGCTAAAATTGATTAGGACCACCACAGAACAAAAGGTTACCCCAGAATTTTTATATCAACAAAAATTCTCAATGGCATTGTACCAGAGTTGTTCTTTATCATCCTGAGAACTCAGACATGCAGCTGTATGTCAGACAAGGATGTCAGCCAGGATCCTCTGCTGCAGCTAAAGGGACTTATGAAAGGAACAGCCAAATCTATTTGGATAAAAAGATGACAGATTTCATCTTTAAATTCACTTTTACTTTCTTCTAGGAGAAATAGAAGCCCAAGTCCTGAAAGGTTTTTCTGGTTTTGTTTGGTTTAGTTTTTTTCTCCTGACTGGCTGTGCTGAATCTCTGATAGTTTTTTTTCCCATATAGAAGACTGGATTCTCACAGCCAGTTAAGAGTTGGCCTTTTTTTGATAAAAAGTCTGAAACTGTCTTTCTGATACTTCATTTATGTCTATTTTTAAAGACTACATGAGGCTAGCTAAAGTTCTGGGGCTGAGCTTTTTGGAATCAGTAGGAAAAATTCAATTGTTTTCAGTTCTATGTAATTTCCTAAGATAGGACAGACCACTGAGCAGACAATCTAGTAATTTCTATCCTTTTGTACAGTTGGAAACTTTTTGAAACATTAGTTCCCTAATGTTCCTAATCTGGAGATAGATATTTTATGTATCTCAATAAATCTCTTTAGTATTAAGGACAGAATTAATCTATATAAGGACAATTCTATTATAATCGTGAGGATGTTGCTGATCTAAAGTTTGCTTTTACCTGCAATAGATGAGATATGAATGAACAGACTTTTCATTACAATTTCCTGGTATAATAGTAATCTGTTAATATATTTGCTAATTGAATCCACAACCAAACTCTTTCTCCTTGGAAGTGTCCTGCAAAACACCTTACTTTTGAGTTCTGATGACCCTTTTATGGATCAAAAGTAAAAGAACAATGCTACAAAAACTTAGAAGTATCGTTCTGAGCTCAGACCTTTTTCATGCCAGCTGACTCTCTGGAGTTCAAACAGCGATGTGTAAATTAAATCATTTTTCCTTCCACTTTTCCTTCCAGATCTGGTAACAATGAAAACATAGAATCATAGACAGCAGACACTATCTAATTAACTTACTAAAATCTAATTTTTTATTTTTAAGATCAAGCTTATTCTACATCCCAGCTACTTCTTTTCATCATACAGTTTATAAATAAAACTATGAAATAAACTTTGCAGTCAGTTTACAGTGTCATAGGTACAAATAATGAGAAGAAAAGTCTGAGACATCATGCCAAGGGAAGGACAAGGGACTAAAGAATGAAGAAACACATATAAAAGCCACTTAGATACATTGTTCCCCTCCTACTCACAAACGCACCTTTCTGAAGCACACTCAGATTTTTACAAGGACTATTGGCACTTTGAGAGAGGTTATCTTAAGTCGTGGCATCACTGGAGTATTTGCTCAGCAATGAAAGGATTTGGTGAACTTGTGTCTGTTTCACAGACTGTCTTGTATTGCAGTGAATATTATCCCTGTGCATTGGTCTGACTCCATACATCAAACACTGACAAGGTCCACAGAAGAGCAGAAGTGCAGTAGACTTTCTCTGGATCATGAAGTAGTCTTAGAGGTGTATAAGATTACATCAGAGTGGTGAGCATCCTTGGCATCCTGCCTGCTGCTGAGACTGATATCAAAGTCTCCCACACCAGTATGGGTGAAAAGGGTGAAATCAGAGACGGGTATTCACTCTGATTCTCAGCTTCCTTTCATCTTCTTATAACACACTTGCTCTAAAAATCTATCCACAGAGTGAAGGGTTGTGTCAAAATGTAAAAAGAACCATTCACCTCTTTTCCTTATCTCAGAAAGAGAAGTCTGTTTCAGGGTCAGGGGCTTTGTGTAATGAACATATTCTTGGGCTGAGTAGCAATAAAGATTTTCCTTCCACAGGGAGAATAATTCACAATCAGTGAGTTGCAGCCAGACTTACATTTTAGGTTGTTGATACAAGGGGCTTCAAGTGAGACAAAAAAATGTATAGTTCAAAACCCCTTAGATTACATTAAATCCTAGAAGAATCACAAAAAAAAACTCCAAAACAAAACAAAAAACTCAACAAACACAAAACCATAGAAGATATTTCATTTTATTTGGCTTGGTTTGGTTTTTTTTTCATTAAATTTGTTTTATAATTTTAATGGTTCTTGATGTACATATTGCACTGTTAATAATTTCTGCATATGAGCATCATTATTGTTTAATTAACAACTGATAAGTGATATTCCATGCAATAGTCCCTCATGCTTTCATTTAAAGGATACACAGTACTTCTGAGGACTTTTCCTAATAATAGCAGTACTTAAGCTAACTGATCAGAACGTCTGACAGGGTCAGACTTTAACTGCTGATCTGATATGAAATCTAAAGGAAGCATACTTAAGTTTGGACTTTTTTGTTGTTGTTTTGGGGTTTTTTTATAGTTTATTTCTTCTTCGTTTATCTTTAGTAGCAGAAACTGATCTAATTATAATGTTTCTGGATATTTCACTAAGAAATAGCAGGAAAATGGAAAAATATCCTGTGTAGTCATGAAAAGTAGTGTTAGCCCCGAAATTGTCTAGCTTTTCTTTTTGCAGAATTAAGATTACTAAGCAAGGGAAATCCTATGGGATTAAGCAATGGAAAAACTGTGGGACCAATGCCATTACATATTTTCACTAGAAAACCTGGCACAAAACACGCATACAGTAATGAAATATACAGACAGATAAAAATGGAAAATATAAATCCAGGGAGCATTGAAAAATCATGTAGAAAGGCTCAAAGTTATTGCTAAATGAACAATGTCAAAAAACAAAGGCAGAAGATCAAATAGTCCAAACCACAAGACCATGAACCTGTCTGGAACCAACTTTGCCCAGCACAATGCAGACACCCCTGCAGCCCTCTATGGCTAAGACATGGTCACCTACACCAACTACAGGTGTAGAAAGGTATGGAAAGGAAGGGTAAACACAGTGATGCCAAGATGCCTCCTCAGCCTACTCCTTTGCTACAGCCATTTTCTAGTTCTCATGAGCATGAAGGACTCTCATGAGTCCCTGCTACTCCCTTATGTGGAGACATGTTTATGAATCTATTTAATTTTTAAACAGATTGTAATTTCTTTAGCTGATAGCACGCAAACTGAAGATCAGCTAGAAGCCTTATGCTTTAAACACGTTTCTTGGCAGAGCAACAAGGACATTGTAAAACTGAAGTTATTCCAAGATTTAGGAAGTAATGCTGCTGAAATTATTGTCAGTGAAGTGTGAGTAAGTTAGTCTAATTAGTTCTGAGAAACTTCTCTGACCTGCTTCAGACCCTGTTAAGATTTCAGAATTTGAAGAGCTTGTTTTCATGGATGCTGTTCATCTTCACTCAGACTTCTTTGGAATACTCACCATGATTTATTCTTCTTAGTGTAAGTGATCAAGAGAACTGTATCTTCTGTTAATTAAAATAAGATAAAAGTAAAACTTGGCAGATCGGAAAAATCTAAGATCAACTTTAATGTTTCTCTAACTTGCAAGCGTGCAAGTATGTATCAGTTCTGGAAACTGTTTTCTTTTCCATAAGACAATACCACTGCTAAAATGAAGTTACTTTTTTTGTGATTTTTTTTTTCTTTTTTTACTTTTTATATAAATAAACACATACATTTCTAACGTACAATACACTTAATTACCATGTCTTCAGAGTTTTTCTAACAGTGATGAACTGCCTAGAAAATACTAAATGACAAGCAGCACATCTTTCATCTTAAGCCGTATTTTTCCTGTGGAGAAAGAAGAGTAAAGAAAAGTATTTATCAACAAGAATAACTAGTATTTGGTAGGTAGAGAACACATTTTCTGTTTCAGGTTTTAAATATATCTATATAACTGGTAAAACACGGTTCATAGTTTGAGTCAAGGACAGGCATGGGCACTCAGTTCATATGGCAAAAAAGGTCAACACAATAGTGGACTTCAGTGTGGGCTCACATGCCACTGATGAAGACTGAACCTTCTGCTTCAGCCATTATGCTGCCCAGTTCATCATCAGCAGTGTCAAATTTGGCTTTTATCATAAAAATATTAAATAGTGCCTTAGTGACTCAATAATAAAAAAAATGTGCAAGTTATGAGGCATAGTATGATGAAGACTAATCTTCAGACTGACTGGCAGAATAGGTTTTTTGGGACCTGAAATTGAAAATATTAAGGCAGTCAACATCCAAAAACTACAGGGTAAGAGAAAGAGATTATGCATAGACCAGATGGTAGTGATGTGCAATATCTTTTTTGGATAAAGAACATTTAAAAAGGATTCTACCATGGAAATGAAATAAGGCTGCATACCACAGGATCAACATATTATCTTAAAAATATTGCCATGATCAAAGAAACATAAGTTTTCTTTGAAGCTTTTCTTTCAAAGTTGTTTTTTGTGAGTTTTCACCTATCATTCATTGACTCTACTGAAGAAAAAGAGCCAACAAAAATTAAAACTAAACCAATTCGAAACATACTTTTCAATGTTATCAATAAGTGAATAAGAGTTGATCTGCCCACACAAAGAGACTTGAAAAATTTCTGCTACTACACAGAAACACAGAATACTGGGAGTATTCAGGAGTCCATTGTCCTGCTGGATATCAGGCAGATCTAACAAATTTTGTGGTTTCTGCAATTAAACATGATCAGAAAAAAGTATGGAGCGTTTATCATAAGTCCTTCAACACCCTGAAAAATTTCATGTTGTTTAGATAGCTATATGAAGAGAAAACTTTATGGTAACTTGTGTGACATGTACCAAACATTTTTTTTCTTAAATAAGGGTATGTGTTATCCTATAATGGGCATGAGACACTATTTGCATTATGTCATAACGCATTATGAAATATGATCTTATGTCAGTGGTCATTCGTTCACCTTAGGACAAAGTTATAAGAAGCTAGTGAGCAGTGCAGGATTTATGATCTTTTCCAAAATGTTTTGGAACATCAAAAACATGGTTAAAGAAAATTA
This sequence comes from Calypte anna, assembly GCF_003957555.1. Classification (NCBI taxonomy): domain Eukaryota; kingdom Metazoa; phylum Chordata; class Aves; order Apodiformes; family Trochilidae; genus Calypte; species Calypte anna. Next base: position 96,466,905 of record NC_044245.1, read on the forward strand.
AGGAGACTTTTTATTAATTTATGAACTGGAAAGAATTATCCATCATCACACTTGAGATGACAATCTTCTTCTGATTCACAGAATGATTCACAGCTGATTCACAGATGATCCGTGTTTTTCACATTTTCCTTTGTATTTTGTGTCTTAAAATATTTTCTTTATGTGTCTGGTTTGTTTGTTGGCTTTCCTTTGGTGTTCTGCACCAACTGGTATTTCCATAAACCAGTAAAAATTACAGCATTTTATTTGCTTCATAGGAAATGGATAACACAGTCAAAAGTAGCTGTCACTTGTAGTGAACGCAGTGGTACAACCACATTTGAGGGTGGTCAGTAGGCTTTGGTCCATGTAACATAAAACTTTTGCATTCTATTGCATTCAAATTTTAGTGGATTGTAAGAAAGTAGAGTGTGAGAAACAATCATATATATATATTATTTATTGTACAGACTAATGATGCAGTTTCATTACTGTCCCAGGAAGGGTAGTTAAGGAGAATAGTACATTAAATTACTTACAAGGTAGTATCCATGCACATTACAGTGTGTGTTAAACTATTCCATGTGGATGTACCTCATGTTGTTGCTGATGTTGTAGGCTTGGGAATGACTCAAATGACTCCTTGAGGGTCCATCACTCTTATTTTTATGGCAATATAAAAAAAAGTAAATATAATTATTTGCTGTTTCCACAGTTTGTTTTTTTTTTTCTTTCATGCTTAAATAAAAAGCAAAACAAAGGCAAAATACCCTTTACTGATCAAGAAAATGTTATCTCAGTCTCAGTGCTGGATTTAAGATATCATGATTTCTGTTACTTCTTGCCAAGTATCAGCTAAAATGATTTCTGTGTTTAATATGTGCAATTACATATATTTCCCGGTGATGCTAGTTTCTCTCTCATTTAACTGTATATTTGTGGAATTGAGTGGAACAGGATAATATTTGGCACAAGTACAAGGAGCTAAAGAGGTGGTCTTCAGGATACCAAGGGATCCAAGAGGGGCAGAAGGATCCGAGAACACAGAAGACTCTATTACTCAGGCACATTGGAATCCCCTCCTCTCTTTTTCTCTATCTCCTGGCTGTGCTGCTCTCCTGGTGTCCTTCACCATCAGCTCACCACGTGTTCTTCAGAACCCACATCCATCAGGTCCTGGGAAGAGCGATGGAGCCCTCTCCTGCATCATCCCTGCTGCAAGGGACACCTATCCCTGCCAGCATCCAGATTGGGTTGTGTATACATTTATAGATATTTATATATTTGTTTTTTATTCTATGTTATTTGTTTTTTATTCTATGTGTTACAGCCCTTCTCCTGTTCTAGTAAATCTGTTTCAGTTTTAATATTCAGCTTTTAAGTGTCTCATACTTATTCTCCCTTTATCTTTCCTTGGGAGGTCGGGAAAGGGGTAACAGAATAATTCAGGCCTCCATTTTTTCATCCACACAGACTAATAAACCAGGACACACTAGTTTTCCAACTTCAGCTGCACATTAGAAAATACGTAATGACGACACCAATTATATGGAAAAAATTACAAAAGCCAGACTGATTTTTAAAATCTATTTATGTTCTCTATGTTCTGGTAGATTCTTGTAGGTTATAGGATAACTACATTTTCTGTATATTTTCTATGGAAGTAATTTTAGCATTTCTTTGAAGGTTGTAGACAGAATGCATACTAGCACATTTCTAAAAATATTGAGAATTTAAATGTTGGTATTTTACAGTGTATAAAACTGTTACTTCAAATGGAGACTGGAATTAGATACTACATTTCTAATTATCATTAAAAAAAAAAAAAAACATTATAAAAACTGAAGTGGCTCTCTTATTTCATTGCATATTTAAAGCTTTCTGTTCCACGTCACTGTGCACATTTCCACTGAAAGTTAACTGAGATCTAAATAATTTTGTAAAATAATATCTGACATTAAATTGAAATCTGGCTCTTCATTAAAATGACGACTATATATTTAACCTAATATATCATCACATAGATAATGCCTTTATTTTTCATTTGTACTTATCCAGAGAATATATTTTTCAGTTAGTGTAAATCATTGACTTCATGAAACTTGTACATTTTCTTTAACAATGGTACACACACACTACTTTTTAAACTTTCTCTTGTTTTATTCCTACACTGTGTCTGTCATTATGAACCTGGTCCAGCCCATGAGAAAAAAAAAAATACAAATCCAAATTGATTTTGCTATGTTTTGGGCCAGGCTCTATAACAGTTTCAAACCTCATTAGGCATTTTCCTGTCTTCAGCCTGTTCTGCCAGCGCCTGCTCCTGCCACTACAAAATGTCACACTTCCAAAGGTGTGCAGCCATTTTAAATCTTTCTGTCACATGCCTTCAACCCAGCACATCATTTTTGTAAGATAACTATACTTTTCTTCCCCTAATGATGGACTATATTCATACCCAGTGTAACTCTATTTTCAGTCACAAGGTTTTATTTAAATCTAAGATGCCTAAGCTACAGGCAGAACCAGGAAATATTATGTACCAACAGACTCTGACCTTGAATACCAAGTCCTTCATAAAATCTTCTCTTTGGTGCTAAGCATTGGATCTCTAATGTCTATGTTTAATACCATTATAGATAACAATGCTGCATTAAAATCATATTGGTAAAGAGCATACATAACATTTAAACATTTCTTCCACACAAAATACTTTTCCCTTATTTCTCAGAATTCTCTTATCTTTATGTAGTTCCATGAGGTTTTTGAATTTAAAAAAAAATTATAAAAAAGAAAGCCACAAGACCATTTCACTAAGGAAAAAAATGCCCAGGAAAAAAAATTTTAATGTGTAATTACAAATAAAATAAAATTGAATAAATGTCCTTATTAGAAAAAAATTTGATTTAGAGTATAAATAATTTTTTTCTTTGGAAAACTGAATAAATAGTAGAATTCAAACAAGAAAATCAGGGTTTCTTTCCTATCATGCTAGTTACAGTTAACTTTCTTTACAATTTCTTTACAGTTATTCTTGATTCATACCAGAATAAAGCTATAAAGAAATGTTCTTGTGCAATTTTCTAGACATGCCCAAGTTTCATAGTCATGAAACTACTTAAGGTCAAAATTTCTGAAAACTGTTCAATCTAGTGACTTCTGTAACTTCTTGCCAAAGGATAATGCCAGAACAAGAAAAGTATCCAATGGGATATTGGCTTGTACCTACCAGTGTTGTACTATTTTTTTAGGAGTTTAGGTTTAGAGTAACTGATGACTTGTCAAGATTAAAAAAAATGTATGCAGTAAAATAGGTGGAGAATTTATAGCACAGAAGCTACTTTGAACTAGTTTTCTATGTGGATTATTTTAGTGTGAACAAAGAACATATTTGTAAAACTAAATGACTTCAAGTGATTTATTCAATATGCACTTGATATTTTCACTCTGGAAATGAGCCTCCATTAGTAATGATATGCCAATTTAGATGTACAGGCAAATTCTCTGAGGATATGTGAAATTAGGAGTTTAAATTATATAACAGTGTCTTATAAATTGAGGTCATGTGCCCTATAAATAACAGGGAGTGATCTTACATTTATTCCATCAACTAATTACCTTAGTCTTCTTCAGCTTTCCTCAGCTTTCCTTGTCACCGTCTAATCCGTAGCATCGTCTTACCTCTGTTCTCCCAGACCTTTATACAAATGCAGTCTCACCAAATATATATGTGTGTAAATGTGTGAACATTGTCTGTTTTTACATAGTTGTACTGAGTTTCAAGGTTTTAGTTTAAATGAAGGCATGTTTAAGCTGACATATCCACTGTGATGTCAACCAGAGAACTTCAGGAACTTTCTTTGGGAGAGGTCACCTTCTATCTCAGTCTGATGACAGTTGTTACTCCAGCTTCTGCAGTCGCTCAGATTTTTTTCTTTTAAAGCTCCAGGGACACTTTGTCACTCCTTTCTCCCCCACTGTTCCCAAGGCCATTCTTTTATTTTTCACCTTATTTTATTTTAGTAGGATGAAACTATGACAACTTGAACCATATTCCAGGTACTAAACAGATCCCTGTATGACATCCTTTTGCAGTGCTAGCCAGAAGCAGTGACATTTTTCTGTCCAACAGGAGGTGTTACAATGATAAACAGCAGTACCACTAGTTCATGCCTCAGTGGCAGACAACATAGCATCATCCCAGTCGCATTAAATTAAGTTTGGATGATGAATCAGTAGAATTGCTGAGCATATGAAGGTGAGACACAAAAGAGTGTATGTGACCAAAAGGTGACCTTTTTTTCCCCCATTTTCTATTATATTTACTTAAGTTCAACTGTGGTACAAATCATGGTACACAATTAAGGCTTCTGGATGTCTAGTTAGAACTTAATTGGAACACAGAAAAAAATGCAAAAATGTATAGAAAAAAATTAAAAGCCTAATGGATAGTTGGTGGCTATAGCTCAGTTGTAAATGATGATTCAGGTAGAGGAGCTATTCAGGGTTTTATAGTTACCCAGAAAAACACTCGGCTGGAAAATACTTAGTAAATGGTGAAAGAAACATGAGGTTAATACCTTCTTCTCAAAGGAACAACACACTCTGATATGTTACCTTTATTTCTGTGTAAACATATGTTAGGAGAGTCTTGTAGAAATTTAAGTAGAACTGAAAAATTAGTTGTATGAGTTTAGTTGAATAAAAAAGCAAGCAAACAAACAAACGCTTTTTAAGTGACCATAAAATTTACTGTGCAGAAAAACAGGTACAAAATGCTACTGAAGCATAGTACATACATACAAAATAGTATATGAATTAATACTATACACTTCTGCAACACATTCCACTCAAAGATCACCAAAATTCACTATATATACATATATATGTGCAACACAGAGCTCTGAGGCACAGAAATGTTTTTTCATGACAATTTACAGATGAGATACCATAGTTCAAAAGTTTCAAGTCTCAAACAGATTTTTCTGCAACAAGAATAAAACCTGGATGTCCAGAGAACATGATATCCCAAGATAAACAGACTTTTTCTTCTTGGACATCTTTTCTACTGTAAGCTTTCAGAAAGATATAATGACTTACATTATGACTGTGTATCAGACTTTTCTGTTTATTCAGACGAACACAGTCCATTTATAGGAGGTTGTTTTATTTGTGTAAAAACTTTGATAGATCTTTTTGCTTATAAAGTTGAAAATAAACACACGAAAACCTCTTATACATAAATAGTGTTTGCATTATTGCCACTGTTCTTGCACACAGAGGACAAATGTATTATCTGGTAAGCAGGAGGAGAGAACTGAAGTGTCTCTTCCTAGGATCAAGGCAAATAAAGAGTAGTATTTTGTTAGCCTGTTGCCATCACACTTGTAAGCACCTCACTTGTAGTAGCTAGCTACATATTCTCTATCAATGAGTGCACTTACGTGGACCCTCTGAAGACGACAGCTCGGCTTTTCAAACAAAAACCCCACACATAGTTGAGCTTTAAAAGCCTTGCATAAAACTGTTAATTGCCTCAGGATGAGGGATTAATGCATTTTGGAAACATATCTTTTCCATCAGATCAGTTCTTAATAACTACTATGAGTCAAAATAATAATAAAACCCCCTACTGTTATTTACTTAAAACATGCTTCTATTAAAACACTAAAAGCACTCATGAGGAAGAAAATGATGGTACTTTATGTATTATAGAGCTTTACTCTGAAATTACTGTTACTTAATCAACTTGACAAGAAAAATGACCCAAGAGTCACTGATACACACTACAAAGAATACAGTTCTATGTTGGTTTGTTATCAGCTACAAAGGCAAGCTTCACATACAGAAATATCATAAGCAATGACATTAGGGATAAGAAAAAAATAAAAAAAGAACACTACTCAAAAGTTTCTAAATTGCAAGGATTTTTTATATTTTGAAACAATTATGCTTAGCTTCCTTTTGTTCCATAGGAATATCCCACTAATTCTGTACTGTTTCATATTCCACAGTGTGCACAGGAACAATGACATTTATCTTTGTGACTCTTGAATAAGGTGAAAGACTGTTTTAGAAACATGGAAACATATGGAACGGCAAAGTTTTCCAAACCCATAAAGATAAAAATCTTTAGGAGATATTTGTGTAGTCATACATTTGAGCCTGATAGTCTCTTTTAAATAAGATGCAATGTAAAGGGTTTACATAACATAAACCTAAGGACTGCTTCACACGTGGATCAATTGCAAAAAAAATCTGAGTTCTAACCTTTTATTTTAATAAACAGTTTTGACTTTAAAATGTCTTTGGCATGTTTAGCTGTAGATACTCATTTACATTTATATGTGTACTTGTAACACACTTGAAGAAATAAGATTGATTTGACAGTCTATTTAAGACATAATCCAGAATGGCAAGGATATTGTGAATAAGTAGTCCTATGTATTTTAAGAAATTAAAAAAGTCCAGTTAAAGCTTGTAAAATTATTTAATATGAATATTTTAAGCTAGTAAAATCATTTTTCCCCATTGTAGGGCCAAAAAAAAAAAAAAAAAAAAAATCTGAAGGAAACTATTAGTGAAATGAAAAGTTCATACACACTGAAAATAACCTCATTTTCATGATTATTCAACTGTTTTCAAATAATAGGTAAGTAATACTCAAAGTTGTCATCTACATATTTTAGTGTATAGAGGGGAAAACATTTCAGAAATAATGGTTTTCAAATGTTGAGCATTAAAAAACTGCTAGTCAAAGTCAGAAAAATCTGAGCCTAGTAAAAAAGACTGTCATATTTATTTTCATAAGACATCCAAGAATATATTTAAATGCTTAGTCATTTTAAGGACAAGTTCAGTTAAGTCTGAAAATCACCGTAAAGTTAGGATATACTTTTTCTTTTTTTTTTAATTGGTGTAATCTTGTAACAACTCTGTGAGTTTTGAAGACAGAGGAAATTAAAACTTCACATTTGTTAAAAATAGCCAGTATTTCAAATTTAGATACCAATCGAGACACTTGTCTTATCAATTCATTAGTTGCACTTGTTTGAGAAGTAAAAGGTAGCTTCCTGGAGATAAAACCCTCTGTTGCCCCGTTTCCTCAGTGACTCTCCCTTTAAGACCTTAAACACTCCAATTCTGTTTTTTTATCTCTTGTCCTTTTCCACAATTCACTGCATCAAGGTTTTGTGCATGTCTCTCAACTGTCTAGAAGCATTTTTCATGACTTTGACACATAGATTGCACAGTTACTGCCTTGTTTAGTATTTGAACAAAGACTCTCAGAGCAATCTTTTCTTGATATATTGGAACAGCAGTAGAATGATTTCAGAATTACATAACTTCTCCTTCTTTTAACCAGGGGAACAAACTGCAAAACAAAATTTTATTTCAAACTTGCCCTGTATGTAAGACTGGATAATCTCTCATGAAGTAACAAGTTGTGTAGCCTACAGAAAAAGCATCAAGTCTTTATTCAGTGCTAAAGCTTATCATCTATAGCTGATATCAGACTATAGCACAGCCAGAATTAAGGTTGTTAATTCAAACCCAGGGATGTCAATGACCAGTTATCAGGAGTATAATATAGTCTTTTCCTACTTCCAGGAATTTTTTTTTCTTATAGTTTGAATTGGATAGGGAGGCAGTTTAGCAAAGTACACTCATTTTAACTTGTTCTGTAATAAGTAGAATGTGTTTAAAGAGGTGTAATACACTGCTGTACTTTCTAGGAAAGCTTGCACTTTTTAGAGTTGTTACTACATCTGTAGTAACTTCAATTAAAAAAAAAAAAAAAAAAAAAAAAAAGAATTGCCTCAAGTTTTGAGTACATTTCTTATTTCTATTTTACATGGACTTAAAACTTAGACATGTAACCAAGAATTGTTATCCTCTTTATATGATAGCAAATATTGAATTTACAATCATGACTTGCAATTGAAAACATTAACAAACTGTTTTTGAAGGAACCAAACCTAGCCTCTTCCCCCTCCCCCTCTTTATTACCAATGTTGTCTTATTCTCTTCATTTCTAAGGTGCTGGGTTCTTTTCCTGTCTACATAAAAATGTCAAAAGAAAGAAAGAATTCTCTTGAGAGTTTCCTAAACTGAATGTAAATGTCCCTCAGATATTTCAATTTCATCTTCATTAAAAAGAAAAAAATAGTCATAATTTATTATATAGTGAATATGCATATGCATATTCAAGCTGAAGAAGCATCCTGCCTCAATAATTGGTTCATGTGTCTTTCAGGAATATTTATAAAATAAAGAGAGATGTGAGGTGATAAAGATATATTGTGACTAAGCATATGAGATAGCTGAGGAAACCTAGGCAACTAAGGATATGACTAATGTAGCCTTAGGTGACTCCAAGATAGAAAGAGGCCAAATCTTAAAAAAAATCCATCTTTAAAGACGGCAAATTTCTCAAGATGAAAAACTGCAAGGAACCAGGACTTGGTGTTTGTTGTGGACAAGATAAATTATCTGACCAAAGCCACATGGAACTGGAAATTAAAAATTGCAAACTGGTGAAGTTTAAGCTCTTACTGTTCCATAAGAGCTCAGAATTTTCTTATTACAAAATAAGGGTCCTGACCATGTGACTACTGGTTAATTACTTGGTTCTAGCTGAGCAGATTGCATCTGAGGGTGTTTTCTCATTTTTGGAGAAAGGGAAGAGAGAGATTTTGCTTTTGATTTTTTTTTCTTTGTTTTTATGGGATAAAAACTAGAAGGGAAAAACCCTAAAACAACAAAAAACAACCAAAAAAACAAAAAACAAAACAAAAAAACCCAAACCAAACACCAACAAGCCACTGAGGGTTTGCTTTGGGGTGTGGTTTGTGGTTTTTTGGTGGTATGTTTTTTAGGTCATAAATTTTATGATTATTCATACAGACAATTTCCTTCAGTAAATTATTTTATTAACTCCTAAAGCAGTCAGCCATATGACTGTTTCATCTCTGCATCTCAGTTACCCTACTTTCTCACTAATTATGCCTGACACATCAAATTTTATCATAGGTAGTTTGGGAGAAGGGCACCTATCCACAGCACAAGTGACTCCAGTTTTTGTGACACAGAAGCACAGTGTAAATAGAGGATTCAGTAGGAGGTTCAGTGACTTTGTAGCCTACATTGCAATCCCTTTGTAGGGTACATGTGTCTAACCTTGCTGTTCTAGTGTAACTCATCTATATAATAAACAAAAAATTCAAGGCACTGTAAAATGCCTGGTAAAATCCTTAGGTTCTCTAAGTCAGCATGCCATATACATCATAAGTAGCATGACAGCTATGACTAGAAGTGATGAATGCTGATCAGGTTAGTGCTATTCTATTGCATGAGTCACACAGTGCATTAAATGAATATTTTTGGAGTCTTTTAAAAATGTTTAAATTATTTTCAGGTTATTGTTACAGCTTTTATTTCACAAGCATCCAAACAAAATTACAGGGAGTTATATTGAACACATGGATATCAAGGAAATTGGTTTCCATGGGAACCTTATCCACATGACAGTTTTCAAATGCTTTTCAGCTTTCCAGGTGACATTTCAGTAATTCTAACAGTATTAATATTGCAACTGGACATGAAATATATGACACAAAATGATTTGTTTGTGTGTGTATGTGGATAGAACCTAAGCAAACAGCATATTGAGTGAACAGCTTTTTCAACTCTATGGCTGTTACAGTTTGCCTATTTACTGTAAACTATTCCCAAATATCTCATTTGAGGACAAATTTGAATTTCATTTGTTCTGCATCTAACTTTTAAGCACATATACACTTCTAGAAAAAAGGAAATTAGTTCCAGCATAATGCATAATAAGTTCACTATACATTAAGGCACTACTACATTATGAAGCATTCAGATCTGAAACCAATTTTCTTCCTGCAGAAGGAGGTTACATTAAGAGTGCTGCAGACTAATTGAGATAGCAACATGGCAACAAATGTGGAAAACTTTATGGAAATGTGGTAACTGGTGAACCCTGCTGCCTTGATTAGCACATTAATTACATTGCAGGTGTTAGTGGGCTGTGTTAATGGTTTGCATAAAAGGTCAAGAGGGCTAAGCTAGAATTTTTTCCTCATCAGATTATTCAATATGTACTTCATAGATCTGACTTTAATATGTCTGAGGAGAGACTAGATATCCCTGTAAAGCAAAGCAACTTTTTCCTTTTTTCCCCTCCTTTCTTCTTCGTTTTACGCATCATACAAGAGGTGCTTTTGAATGAAAGTAATGCAGTAAGTTGTCAAAACAAAACTAACACAGAAGGGCTGCACTGCCTTTAGTTAAAATCCCTCCAACCTGTTTATCTGTCCTGATTGTGGATCACAATATGCATCTCTGTAGAAAAGGTGGCAGTATAATAGGTAACAATTCATTCTGACATTAAGTATATTAGTTTTCATTATTTTTTTCCAAGGGTAGGCACTTAATGAGCATGTTATTTCTCTTTCTTTTTCGGGAAACCTATAATTTTCAGATCCCAATGTTGAAGTTAATGTCATCAGTGATGAGAAAGAGCTGCCTCCCCTTTCCTCTTCTATAAGATGTGGAAGACATAACTGTTTCTGGCTTGAAGGAAATGGCTTTTCCAAAAGAGAAGTGTTTCAAATAATTTATTTAAATAAAACAGGCAAGTGCAACCTATATTTATTACACAAAGTTGGCCAAATAGTTCCATGGTACTGTAAAATATAGGTAAATAAAATATGAGGTACAGAAGACAAATAAAAAATGGAAGCAAAAGTTGAGGAAGTTCAACAGAGTCCAACAACCAGCTTTCAAAAAAAGTAAGGCTTTATTGGAATATAGAATTACACAGAGCACAAGACTGATATTACCAGAAAACATCAATGATCTATATCTAATACCTTCAGAACAATAGTTTTAGAGGTACTTTCTAAACATTTCAGAAAAAAAGCCCTTATTGCTTAGATGCACTGCATATATCTTTCTGTGAATACGGTCAATGAGAAAATCCACTAAAGATCATTTTCTGATTAGATCTTTGGAATTTACCTTCCAGGATGTCTGTAAGCAAATATATGCCTTTTGTTCACATCTTTCCACAACGCAAATTTGTAGAACAGTTTTAGAATATTTGTAGAATATTTTTTTAACTCTATCATTTCACAAAATCTTAATGACAATTTCTTTATAGATATTTAAACAAATACTCGCCTCCTGAGTAAAAAATCATTCTGGCCTTTCCTCTTCAAATAAGTCATCTTTTTCTGGTCTCTAGACATAAAAGAATGTACTACCAAGCAGAATTTTGTCTTTCTTCAGTAGATCATCTGTGTAGTGGTACGTGCTTCATGAGAAATACTGAAGGCAACAAACCTAGGCCCAGCTATGATGAGACATATCTTCCACATAAGAACTTGTCTCATGTGCTCTGGAAGCTGCAGTTTGGATTATATTGAGGGCTGCTTAAGGTGATTTTTTTTGCCACTTTCTCACATCAGAATATCATGTGTGAATGCAGAGTCCTGTGAAAATTCCTACAAATGAAGAAAATATATTAGTATCTAAGGGCAGTAACTAGTTGTGCCCACCATTCCTACACAAAAGCTATTTACTGTGAAAGATAAAAAGAAGCTGTTTTCTACATGATATCCCAACCTTCAAGGCATTGAAATTGTACTAATAAAGATAGGTTATATGAATGTCATGGGAGAGAAAACTGAACATATAATCCAAAAACAAGACCCTGAAAATTACCTGAAAATAACTTTTACATCTCTTTTAGCAACAAACTCTAGGTGATGCACATAGAACTGGAAGCTAGAGGAGACTCTCACAGGATACATTCACAGAGAAACCAAAGTATATATTTGGTGCAACCTCTTACAATGCACAGAAGAAAAAGAAATGCAGTGCTTGTTCTTCTTGGACACAATAAATGGGATCCCTGATCCCTGTTTATGTTTTATCACTGAATATTGCATGCACATCCCTTATAAGAAACAGTCTTCATTCTGAGGGTATAATTTAAATAATACGTGTCTTGCATTCATAAGTGCCATACAGCAGCTTGATAGTTTGTTATACATGTAAAACTAGAAAAGATTTCTGTTTCATTAATATAAAGATCTCTTTACATAGCACTAAACCGTGTATTTTTTTCCTCATTCTATACACCTAGTATTAATATTTTGTTATGTATTTTTAGTCCGTTCAGAATATATCTTTTGCATCCCTTGGAGAATTCTTTGTTGGGAGACATCACTATTATTGCACTGATAGCTGTTCTTTTAAAATCTGTGTATTGAGATTTCTTATTTAAGCTACTGTATTCCTGAGGACAGTTCACAGGACAAATGGGTAGAAGTGCTATTAACTATCCCAATTCGCTTCTTCTCGAAAGATGAAACACAAATTTAAGAAAATATGGTGTAACAACAAGTAATTTAATTCCTGAGGACAGTTATATATACTTTATGCCCATTTCAGATAAACTTGGGAATAAATTCTTTTTCTGAGAGTGAGAAGTATACAGGGACCATATTCCAGCCCTTTTAAAAAGAATGAATAATCAGTCTTACAATATTATTTTTTTTATATTTTTTTATATTTTTTTTAGAGCGCCCAAGCATCTATGGCATATCTTTCCAGTGGTTTCAAGAGATCTAACGTCCATTAATTTCAATGAGAGCTATATCCCTAAATATTTATTGAGGCTCTGAAAAACATCTAATCTGATTTCTGTCTCCAACTGTTTTTCAATGGGTCTGTAAGTGATAAATCACATAAGATGTCTGTTCTGTAAAAATCAAGATGCTATACACAATCAACTTTTAACTTATTACAAAAAAATATTGCTCTAGAAATCCAACAGTATACTTTTTTGTAAATCCAAATTTGACTTAGTTATAGTACATAAATTATTCGTGGGCTATACCTACTTATGTATTTCAGAATTCCTATTTCTGTCATCTCTTAAGACATTTTAGAAATAAAAGAAAAACATAAAAAAAATGGCTGCATTTTCTTCAGTCTCAGAAGAGACATTAAAGATACTTATATCTGGGGGCTGGAGAAAGGGGAGCCAGCAAGAGAGGAATAGTTTTGTTGAGGGACTGATATCTACTGTGGTGAGCAAGTCGACCTGGGCTTCCTCTGAATTCCAAGAAGAGAAGCAGGATTTAGTAGTATTAGGGACACCTAGAAATGGTTTCCCAGGTGGCTTTTGAATCTCTCCAAGTATAGACACTCCACACCACCTCTGGGCAATCTGTTCCAGTGCTCAGTCACCCTTGCAATGAGAGTGTGTTTCTTTATGTTACACAAAAAAGGAAATTTTCCCTTACACTAATTATGCAGGAAGCCTTGGATGCATAGAAAGTAAAGCTTGGGCTGTGTGTGAACATCATTTATGCATATGAATTAACTCAACTTTGATCTGCCATAAACAGCAAAAAAATGAGACTGCCACAGCACATTCCAGACTAAGACTGGGGACTTGTAAAGCTGAGTAAGCACTGTCAAACTGATACACAATCTTACTGGTCCAATATGATAGCTCTTAGAAATTAATACCTTCTGAGAAAACAATCACACATTATTTTCTTGTACTAGACTGCACATAGCAGTCTTTAATATATCATTATTCGCTATATGGAACACTGTTATTATTAAAATTCTATTCCCTAACTGTGTGTTTGAAATGCTTGAGGGAGCTGCTTAGCAGTTTATCAGCTTCTTGCAATGAGAAGTGCCTGTGTGATCCTAGTGTTAAAGCTTGTAGTTATAAGTCCTCAGCATCATAATTTACTAGTGTTATAAACCATACCTTCCTCATTAGAAAAAAACACAACAAAACATATTTTTTTAATTATTTGAAATTTTTCATAGGGAAATTATATCTATAACCATTGGAGCCTGATAGTTTCATTGTCAGGTTTTGAATTATTTAAAATTAAATTCATGTGCTATTGAACCATATCATTTTGTATCTTGGTGCTATCAGGTTTGCCAAACATGTCATTCTGAGTTTCCCAAACAAATCTATATTTTGAGTTTATCCCCAAATCAGCCAACACTCTCACAGTTACTGATATGGGCATAAATGTTTGATAGACACAGTATATATGCACTGAATTAATCTGTTCTTGTACTTGTTTCTGCATGGATTTGTTTAAAAACAAAAAATGAAAAATCACATTCAAAGAAGCTTGTTTCCCACAGTGCATTCTCTCCTGCCCTATCTTGCCTGCCTTACTACCACTGTTTGGCACTAAGTGAGTCTATCAAGGTCTCTTTGGTATCTACCAGTTCCAGTTTGATTGCACAGAAGCCCTTGTTCCTCATCAGTGCAAAATCAGGTAAACTTCAGAACAGCAGCAGAGTAGTAGTGTGATTGACAAGGCTGCCTTTGGGATAACAGCAGACATGAAAGTACATTGGTAGAGAAGGCTTCCATTAATTTAATAGAGAAATAGCACAAGCTTTGTCATAAAAAAAAAAAAAAACAAAAACAAAAACAAAAAAAACAAGGAGCAACAAAGTTTTATGACATGAATCTTAAGAAGTAACAAGTGAAATATGTGCAATCTCAGAACTGATCTTTGGAAATCAGTCTGACATAAATTATCTATAAGAAATGCTGATTGGGGAAGGATTTTGCTTCAAGCACACTCCTACAGCACTTATCCCTAGGGATTCCTTTACGATGGTATAAAAAAGAAAAAGTGCTCAGACAAGGTTAAAACACAAACTAGAGTTGCAGAGAAGCTGAAGCTATTTCAGTAATTAAAGAGCAAGCTTTTTTTTCACATTGAGAGGTGAAAAAGGGCCAAGCTGCAGTAAACCAATGCCTACTGCTTTACATAAGCAACATTTACACTGAAAACTTGAGTCATTTTAAGGGTCAAACTTAAAGGTAGCTCTGTAGCACTGAGTTGCAGAAAATACGAGCAAACACTGGCTTTAATTTGTGCACCAGATTGTAGCCTAGTCAGAGCAGGTGAAACTGTATGTTCATGTATTTTTTCATTTTCTGAGGGATTTACAAAATTCAGTCCTTCTTCTCCTTTGCCATTAGCCTGCTACTATTTAAACTACTTTCAGCCTGTGTTGTAATATGTCCATATAACCCTGCAGCATAGGCTAACCTGTGGCTCTTTTCAGAACCCATTAGGTCTGATTTTGCACACTGCAGTGCTGATGGCAGAATGTCAAGGGGGAAATAAGCAAAAATTTATATAGCATTCTCATATATGCTGAGGTGTGTAGGTTTATAAAGAAGGCTTGGTTTGAAATTTTATGTATCTCATGTCTTCTTATTGTAGTCTTTATGACTGTGAAAACTACACATTGTTTCCATGAAGGATTTGCTATTAAAACCTGGAAAATAATTAAGTAACCTGAGGCTGTACAAATTTGCCCTCATTAGTAGATACAATAACAATGTCTGTCAGTGACAGACTTCTACCATTCAGACACACAAAAAGCAAAACATCTTGTAAAAAAATGCCTCTTAGTTTCACTGTCTAACAGGGATCATGCATTTCAAAGCCTAACTAACAAACAGAATATAGCTAATATAAGCTATTACAATAATAGATTATTGATTTTCAGATACCTTGAATGCCTTTCAAAAACTAATATTAATTTGAGGTTCAGGAATTTTTCAGTGTCTTGGATTAGTAATTCGATTTACTGATGTATAAAATGCTGGTAAGAGAGTGGGTTTTGAAAATGCCTTGTACAGGCTGGTGGATTAACTATGCACACAATTTTTTGCTTCAGAAACTATTTTTTTACTGTTATCACAAATGTAGGCCCTTATCCAATTCAAACTGATAAATCTCCATGTTCTTATTCAACTTTGTGTGCCAAAAAACCTACTGTTCTGAGCACAGAAGTACGATCACTGGTAAAGGACATGGTATTTTAGTCTGAAATGAGTGGCTGAGATCACTGGCACCAACAAAAATTTTCCTCCATTTCCTCACCTAAAAAGGTATATGAAGTTGGAATAGAACTTCTCTTGAATTTCACATTAAGATTAGCTATCTGTAAAGAAACTGGAAAATGTCAGAACAAAGGTAGAAGTAAAACTTACAACTCACCAGCCCGAACACCTCTTCTAAAGTTCATAAGAATTCCAGCTTTTATTGATAGGCGATTGCATCTCCCATGCACTAGGCAGAATACCACACAAAAAATCTCAAAGGTGTACAATAATTCAACCATTAGCCAAACAATTTCTGTGTTTGGTGTGAAGTTCTTCACCCCTTAATATGAATTTTACACGTGGTCCTCCTTCATGTGCTTACTTACTTGGCAGTGAAGTTGGCATACAAATGCCTTGGCCATTATTCCATTTAAGATACATAGGAAGTCCACTGGAATCTTTAATATGACTATAAGTCATACTTTAAATCCTTTAGATGTTCAAAAGAAGAAGCACAAAACTGAATATGAAAAACATTTAAATTAGTGACATCTGACCTGATAAGGTGCTGAGTTTGAATACTAGTTGCTGTGGAACTCTGCCTCCAAGGTGGTTGCACAGGATCTGTCGGAAGGAGTACAACTGCGGATCTGCAACAGGAAATACCTTGTGTAATCTACATTTTTTAATTTACACAAAAAAAAAAAAAAAGAAAAAGAAGAAGAAAAAAGAATATATTTTTTTTAACCTGCATATATGTTACACAGATATAGATACATGAAGTACGTGTCAATAAAATAAATAAGTTTTGCTTGAATTACTTGGAAGGTTGCTGTTACCACTTGTTAGTCATTTTTACATCAGGGCTACTGCTGTATTGGGCATGTAGTCCAAGCACTTGTAAAATCTCTTCATTCGATATAGAATATATTCTTTTAGTGCTGAAGGTTAGTATTCTATTACATATAACACAAAATTATAGTTTTATTATTATTTACTTGAATTCCATTTAAATTTATAGTGAGTGTCCTTTTTATTTGAAACATTGGCCACCAGATATGTTTTAAAGTGAGTTGAGGATCATTGTTACCTGGGATTCTTTTTTCAATATCTAAAAGATTCCTTTGTTAAGTGAGGCTCATGCTTAATTTTTTAAAGTTTATTAACTTAAAAAGTAAGAGCTTAACTTTTTCAAAATCATTTTGCTATCTATTAAATTCCTGGCAGCACAGATATTTTGTCCTTTACCATTGGGAGTGAAGTCTGCTGAAGGCAAACTGGATTGGAATTATTTAGACATCTTTGCTGAAAGAATTTTAAGATGTTTTTTGTCAGTTGCAATTATACCGCTGGCTAAGGAATCCAAAAACAATGGTCTCATTAGTAAGTGTTTCTGTAAAATGTGCCATCCATTGTGACAAGATATATTAGATTTTATGAATTCTTTTGAAGTCAATGATAGCTTTTGTACATATGGAAATATATTTCCCCCATGCACGCCAGAATTCCTTCACATTGTAGTTTAGATCATCACAAATTACACTAGAAATTATCAATTTAATTCTCAGAGCTAGTTTTTTTCATATTATTACCTTGACAAAGTGATTTCTGTAGAATGGAATAAACTTATTGACATGAATATCAAGCACAGCTGTTCATGGATTTCATAACTATGTAGAAAAAGTATACCAAGTGCAAAACAATTTCTATTATCTTTATCTTACTCCAGTTACTTTTGCATATCCACGCTTGGCAGCTTGTGCTGAGCCTCCATATTTTTGCTGTCTGATTCACCTTCCCTGTTTAAAGTATTGATGTACTCTCCTGATATTCCAAGAGTGACTTGTGTGAATTAATTTGATCTTCTGCAGATAATGTATCTTTGGTGTAAATTAATTGTAAGAGAAAATAAGGAGGTTTCTCTGCCAGGAAAAGGAAGAAAAGTAGAGAGATTTCTACTGCTCTTTAGTTATTTCCAGGAACAATGAAGGTATATCAGTGAAGCATAGCAGAAGTATGCATTTTTACATCCCCACCACATAAAACATAGAAAGTGCTCAACACAGTCAGTGAACCAGAAAGAACACCAGGGTTTTTCTAAGCTTTGAGCACTCAGTATGCTGCAAGAATCATGTCACACCTGCTGAGATTGGCTCTTAAAAGTTATTAAATGAATGCATTCTCCAATTTTCCTCATTTTAAATCTGTATGTAATTCAGACCAAACGTTATACTGCTTTACTTAGTCCCCTTACAGTATGTTTTTTTGGAAATCTGCATTTGGAAACATAGTAGATACAAGAGTGCAGCATTCAGTGATAATATTGTTGGGAATAGCATATGTCTTACCCCTCAGATAATAAATTTTTCAGCTGGATGAATGTACCTTCCATCAAGAAGCTGCATGGCCCATGGCTGTTCCACAATGAATGCACATTAGAAGTGATTAAAGGAGTATCTTGTTTCCTGTAGAGGCCTGTTCATACTCCATGTGCCCTGATAGTCATTGATTAAAATTATTTGGCATCCTGTCCCTTTTCATATAAAGATGAGGGAACCTTGTCAACTACCATCTCTCTGTTGACAATGCTGAGGACTACATCTTCATTGCAGTGTTTTAAATGGTGTATGCACACCACATATGATCTACCTGTGCAATCCATCATTATTTCTTTGTTCCTTCAAGCACTTGATGTTGATTCAGCCCTATCTCGAAGACTTAGAATACTGCAGTGACTGACTAATGCAATTCTTTTTTTTTTTTTTTTCAATTTCTTTACTAAGTATGCAGTACCAGAACTAATGTTAGTGAATCTTTAATATTTCCCTCTTGTTCTGATTTTATGCAATATGTAGAACTGGAATATGGCTAGACCAGGAAAGGTCCCAGAAGAGCATTACAGAAAACCCACATCCATTGAAAATTCTGTTCTCGGAAAAGAAGTATTCCCCAGAGGAAAGAACTCTTCTTGCCAGGAAAAGAGAGCTTTGTTCTGTTCCAGGAGAATAGGCTGTCCTTAATAAACTTATTCTGCAATTACCTACATATAAATAACAACCTGCTTTGATTTTGAATTTATTTCTTTTGACAGAGAACCTGTAGGATTTGTGTGTAAAATAATAATTAATGTATTCAGTACTCCTGTATAATTTTTATTCTTTTTTCCCCTCCTGCACTAAAAGGCTAGCTTCATGCTTTCTGTATAGACAATGTCTTTCCTTCCCACATCCTGTCCTTTTGTATCTTGTAGGAGCTGGATGGGTTTCTAGTTACTACATCATGTTTGCTATTTCCAGAATAAAGATTTGTTTTCATTTCCTGGCAGACCTCTTTATGGGAAATGTCATAATTCAAATGTAGGGGTTCTCTCTCTTCGTCTTCTTCTACTGCCACACATCAAAAGCAAAAAAAAATAAAATTAATTCCTGTCCTGTCTGTTCTAATGATTAAAAATGACTGGGTTTGCCATTTAATTTATGATGTATCAGGCATTTCACAAGAAAAAACATCTTAGTAGTTTTGAGACTAGATATTGAGAAATTATTAGCAATAGGTAAATATCTTAAATATATCTCTGCTGTCTTAATTTATTCCTTTATAAAGTGGGTGGACCTCTGAAATGCCATCTCATACAGCAGAAAAAACTGCACATTGAATCTATATATTACAGTTCAGATTTCTCTGGAGAGTCACAGACTACCACCATGAACTTCCTTTTTTTGTACTTTTACACAATCTGAGTTAGATCTTCATTACCAGAGATAGCAAATAAAGACATTTCTCCAGTTTAGAGAAACTGGTTTTAAATATAAGGTTATGACATTATAAAAATATAAATATCGCTGACATACTGTCTCTTTCTTCAATGAATCTGTTAAAAATATTTAATTCCATCCCCTTTCATAATGCGAAACAACTCAGTTTGCTGAAAATTAAGCATGTGCTTAGCTTCATGTAAACGCTGGTTTGATTAAGGTAGCTTTCTTGAAGCAGCACATTCTGGCAATAAGGTTTCTCCTCACCCTCATCTTTTGGTCATCAATACAGAGTAAGAAACAGCTCTTATTTCTCAAGTATGTCTAAGTATTTTTTGGCTTATACCTGATTAATATTAGGTATGTGAAAAGGCATAAATCATGTATTAGAACCAGATCAAGCAATTGTTTTCACCTTTTCTTTGCAACTTTATGCATTCTATCATTGAAAAAAGGAAAATTTTACAATTCATACATTTTCCTCCTTTCACACTAAGGCCACGTTTCTTAGGTGATGACATATTTAAGCAGAAAACTCCTAATAACAAAGACTAATGAAAAACTTGTCCTGTGTTTAATAGTGATACTAAGTGATTATTATAATGGCACTGCAAAAATGTGATCAAATCCAACTGCAGATATTTCTGATAGGTCATATACCTCCAAACTACTAAATTGTTAAATTTCTAGTCATTAAGCTAAATCTCATTCCTATTTCTTTGTGCAGAGATAAAAATGAAACATTTTGATGAATAACTTAAAACAGTGCCAGAATCATCATCAAAGGTCATCTGCACCAGCAACTCTACTTTTCCAGGGAAATCTTTCGGTATTAAACAGCAGTTATGAGGACAGTAATGATTTCAGTGCAATAAACCCATACTTGCTATTTGCTCCACACTCCCTGCTGAATATTATGAATACAAATATTCAGAATCAGAAGCACTGCAAGAGAAGAAAAGAGAATAATGTGCTATGTTAGTCCTTGCAGAGGACCAGACTGGTGTAAGCATTCCTAAGCCATTCTGTATCCTCTTTTTTTTTTTTTTTTTTTTTCCTATATAGCTAGGTACTTGTTAGCTACTGCAGTAAGGAGGAGTCCAGAAAGACTTATGGAAGAAAGGGAAGTTATTGCACTTTGAGTCACTATTCCTGGGCTGGAATGAGCGTAGGAAAGGAAATGAGTAAAATCTAGCATACATTTCGATTGCTGAACTGCTCACTACAGTTTTGTGCTTGTTAAAACTTAGTATTTACAATGGGAAAAATGGGATTTTTGGATGCAAATAGGTGAGGTCTGGTGTAGTGAAGATTTCACACCTGATCATAAATATGTAAATTTTTGGCCAGTGTGATCACAGAAATGGGTGCTTTATAAATCTACATGTATTCACTGATCAGTTCCTATCAGAGGAAACGTGTTTAATACACATTGGTTTCATTTGGAGAAGAAACCCCTGAAACCCCTGAAAGGCACAAAGATTTTGTACCACATTTCCATGAAGAAATTTCGGGTAGAATCATCCTATTTACTGATTCTTGTATTTCCTGTACAGTTCCAGCCACCAGAGGAGCATTAAAATATAAAAAGAAACATCATAATGCCAGAGGCTGAGAACTCCATAAATCAGTAACACATGAGAGAACATGGGGCTGAAGCACATTCCAAATTTGTGCTTCTTGTGAAGTTTTAGACACATTGTATGAATATAACTGGACTTGTTCATGGGTCATCAAAATGATCTAACACTCAGGTATGTAAATTCAGAATTTTTTGTACAAGACTGCATGGTTTTTAGGACCAGTGCATGTAGATAGAGATGTATATCTATATCTTACCTATATCATATATCTTTCTTCATATATATGATATATATATACAGACTCGTATATGCACAGGTTACAAAACATGAACATGAGGGACTCTGGAGAGCTCCCTAAGCCATTCAAGCACAATAAAGCAGGATAATTTATTGACCAACACACTGTCTCTATAAATTTAAATTTTTTCATTAACATAATCAGCTATGTCTCACAAATATTTCTGAAAGTATTGGACTACTGTTACAAGTTAAGTTTTCAGAAAAAATCTGGCTGACCTGTTGGAGAAAATTTCTTATTTTTCTTTAAACTAGGCTTTTAATCCCCCAAATATTTCTTTAGAGGATGATGGCAAAACACTTTTTATCTCTCAAGTAGCTTCTCTGTTTGTCCCAGCAACTGGCTAAATGGGCATGTTAGATGACACACAGTCAAAGATTCACAGAACAGTTAAGGCTGGAGTGGACTTCTGCAAATCATCTTCTCCAAACATCCTGTTCAAGCAGGAACACCTAAAATGATTTCCCTGGATCATGTCCAAATCACTTTTGAATGTCTCCAAGGATGGAGACTCCATAACATCTCTGGGTAATCTGTGCATAAGGCAAAACTGCTTCCTGATATTCAGCAGGCACCTCCTGAATTTCATTTCATGACTCTGGTCCTGCCACTGGGTACCACTGCAGGGAGCCTGGCTCCATCCTCTTTCCAACCTCCCTTTAGATATGTATAGGTTTTGATAAGATCCCCATGACCCTTCTCTTCTCCAAGCTGAACAGACCGAGCTTTCTCAGCCTTTCCTCATATCAGAGGGTCTCCAATCACTTCATCCATCTTCTTGGCTCTTTGTTAGACTCTCTCCAATATGGTCATGTTGGGTTTTTTTGTACTGGGAAGGGCAGAAATTGACACAGTGTTTTAGGTGTGGCCTCATCAATGCTGAGCAGTGGGTAAGGATCTCCTACATTGACCTGCTGGCAGTGCTTTGCATGATGCAACCCAGGATACCATTCACTGCATTTGGCACAAGGTCACCTTTCCCACTCAATTAAAGATGCATCTGGACTTTTATGGGAGCATGATAAGATACAGATGTATAGAGGGCAGAATAGAACCTGGAATATCATTACAAAATCTATATATTTACCAATATGGATATTTGAGAAATATTTTTAGTAGTATTTGGAGTGAACAAGATTTATAATCTGGGAGAGATTTACATGGTTTTACTGGAAGAATGATTAAGACTTTATTAGAAGACTTATTAGAAGACTAATCAACTGAAGTTTTCAACCTCCAGGTGTATTTTTGTAGGGTAAGAAAAAATATTATGGTGTCAATGAATCAGTTTAGTATTTTGTAGATAATATGACCTGGAAAAAATATTTGTGACTGACATCTATCACATTTTTGCAGTGCCATTACAATAATCACTGGTAGATTAATATTGGCAAGTGTTGGTCATTTCTGGAAAAACTTGGCCTTCAATGTAGAATCACAAGGAAAACTTTCTTATTATGATTTTGAAATTATTTTGATGAAAAACTGTTTCAGCAATAATTTTTTTGTTTGGTAGAACACCAAATAATTCAAAAGTCTCATCACCTCCATTAAGAAGGCAATTTTGATTTAAAAAAAAAAATAAACAATTAAAGAACTGTGAATGGAGTTCTATTTTAATAGAAAAGAAAAAAAAGCCAAACCAACCAACCAACCAAAACCCATATATACTTTATAATGAGATTCTTTGATTTCTAATTTGGAAATCAAGATCTTAAATATGATCTATTTTTCACTTTGCATTCATATTTCTAGATTTCATTTTTCATACAGTGCATTTGCAAATACTATTTGCATCTGATGATAAAGCCTAAATACAGAGGATAAAGAATAACTGACGTTTAAACTAAACAGATACATTACTTTCCTCTGAAGTATCCTGTGCTGTAGTGAATATTAATACATCTTTTGAGGTGTAATTTCACATCAAGACAACAGACTACAAGGTCAAAAGCTTTTACAAGAGCTTTGTGGTGCCAGATCCCATAGCACCACATAGAACTTAAGGACTTTGATGCAGAAATTCAGTAACAGAATAAGTTATTGTTCTATTGTTTCATTTTCTCTCTAACTTTACGTCTGAGGGAGGTGATAGTTATGATTTGACTTGGTGCAAATGATAACCAGCTAAAATCAGAAAGCAAAGCTGGAGCTCTTTCCCTTTGGATCCTAAGCCATTCAAGTGAGACTTCCTCAGCAGACACACGTTGAAAGCAAATGTTCCATAAAGGTTCCCTTGGACCTAATCTTGGCTCCAGACTCAGCCATAGGGATCAGACTGTGCTCTGATACAGAAAGAGAAAGGTTTGGTATCTTGTCCTGAGGGGAGAAAAGAAGAAACTGTGAAGGATGCTCTGAGCAGTTCTAGTAGCAATGATCGGTCTCGACCCCTTCTCTCTGTAATAGTTGTCTGCTTACCTCCCCCAGAGTTACAGGCTCTGGCCTGTGTTACCTATCTTGTAGCCTTTCTGCTCCTGCAGGATCTTAAACTCTACCTGCCCTGGTCAAATATTTTTAAAAGGAAAAGGCAAATTACTCTGGATTTTTCAAATATATTTATTAAAGCCCTTAGACTCCAAAATATCTTACAACGGAATACTATTTTTCTTCTGCAGCACTAATTCTTCATACCAAGGAAGACTATAAGACAGATTAAAAAGACAGAATAGATGGGAAGGTATAAGAATGAGCAACAGAAGAGAAGGAGAAGGAGAAGGAAAAGGAGAAGGAGAAGGAGAAGGAGAAGGAGAAGGAGAAGGAGAAGGAGAAGGAGAAGGAGAAGGAGAAGGAGAAGGAGAAGGAGAAGGAGAAGGAGAAGGAGAAGGAGAAGGAGAAGGAGAAGGAGAAGGAGAAGGAGAAGGAGAAGGAGAAGGAGAAGGAGAAGGAGAAGGAGAAGGAGAAGGAGAAGGAGAAGGAGAAGGAGAAGAAGGAGAAAGAGAAGGAGAAGAAGGAGAAGGAGAAGGGAAAGGAAAAGGCAAAGGGAAAAGGAAAAGGAAAAGGAAAAGCAAAAAATAATCAGGGCAAGGCAAGGCATTCATCCTTTTGGCTAGCAAAAAATTTATTTTATCCTTGTGCTGCTTCATTATGACACCAAAGCACTACATTATATTGTAAACACAGAAAAAATTCTAACGCTCTTTTGTAGGTTTTCTTCTTATACAGATGCCGCTCCTAAAGATAGAACACACTCACCCATGCACATTCACTCTTTATTTACTTGATTAGTTTTACTAAACTCCATCTATTTATATTCTAAGTGCCTACTGGCTCTCTTAGACTGAGGATACTAAGGAAAAAAATACGTTTGTATATTTATTTTTTTTTTAAATATATCACTACATAAAGAAATGTAAAGGGCAAGTTTTTTCCCCTGTGAAGGAGGAGAGCCTGATTATTTTCAAAATTTTGGAATACAAAGTCTCTCCATTAAAAACAGAATCCAGACTGGTTTTCACTGTTTTGCTTAGCACTTAATGGATTCCTCCTGTATTTGTATGATAAAGACCATTTATTGAGCATCAGTACCAAAATTATACCAGTTTTGATGTTGGATGTTAAGCCTGTCATCTAGTAAGGAATAAACAAAGAGTATCTGTGAGCAGCTGACCAATAAATTGGAGTTCATCACAAATTCAATACCCTCCAGCGAAGCATTGGGATATTGCTGGCTTCAATTTATGAAAAAAGATTTTCACAGACAGCGTGCCAATCATCCAAAAGGATAGTTGAAAATAACTGTTGGATTGGCATATTAATGATCACAGGAGAGCGATGTAAATGTCATGAACTATTGGGAAAGAATAAACTGAGAAGTGATACTGCTCCTCATCTGTTCCCAGTGTGTACAGATAAAAATTTTATCACAACAAACAGCATGGTAGTTTGCATGAATTATTAAATCATAGGCATACAAGAGGGTTTGTAATTAAACAGAAAATACTTACTGAGAATTCTCATAACTGACAATGTCTACAGCCGGCAAAGTCCAGCTGTAAGTTAAGAGACTAATGTGTATGATTGCTTTTAATTTGTACCACAATTTGTGAGTTATTAATTTATAACACTTTCAGATGTTGTCACAGGGGAGTAGAATGTACAATTAGTCTTTCAGTATGCATATGTCAAATATAAATATTGAACATATAGAATTATTTATATGCAATCTATTTTGTCTGTCATAATAAGAACAACTCCATTACAATAAGCTATTTAATGCATAAATTTAGTTTAAATTTACAGTAGTGTCCTTTATGAATTATTATTAATTAATCCTCCTGGTATGCCTTCTGTTTTACATTTTTAGCAATAGACTCACATTCTTGTAACTCCCAGGGGCTTGTTTTGTATTTCAGTGCTGACCAATCCAACCTTAAGGTACTTAATTCAGATTATAAGGCCTGTGACATTTAGGATAATACTAGAGTTTCCTATTCAGCCAATTATGTACCCAAAGTCTTGCAGTGTGCTAATGTGTGCAGAAGGTCAGTAGCTCCTTTATTACTGCCCTCCACCCATAAGGAAAATAAAGAATGTAGTTTATAGAAGCAAGTAAAAGTTTTGAATTGCTTACTCCTTTCTCTTGTAATCTTAGATATAGGGAAATGTCAACAGGTAACTGTTCTTCACATCTTATTTTAGCTACTATTGCTGGATGAATTGCATCATTCTTCTCCTGCATATTGTTTTGGGGAAATGGTAAAGCTCTTAAGTAAATGACTGCCATTATTGCTGCTAAAAAAAACCAGAGAAGTGCATGGTGTCTGGGATAAAATCAATGAAGGACCTATCTCTAAAAGCATGGCCTAACATGAAAATCCAAAAGGTAAAAGTTCTGCATCTTTTCTGAAAGGCCTAAATGTAGTATTTAAACTAAATACTACAAGTAGTGTTTAGTATAAATACTAAACCCATTATTTATACTATGAAATACATTTTTATGATCTCAATTGGACACTGACCTAAGATAGACTCAGCCCTGTTCATACTGGAGAATGTAACAGCGTATGTGGCATAACCATACACATGACAATGTTATCTTTTTAGTTGAAAGTGGGTATGTAGGTAAGCATATAGTAAGCTTCCAAAATTTAGTTCTGGGTCTGTAGCTTTCTCTACACAAATATTTAACTGCTTTAATCTTTTCTCTTTGAAAAATTCTCATTATTGTATTTTACGGATTTTCTGCATTACTTTGGTTTGAGAAGTTCCTTGACAGTTATTCATTTAATATATCACACCAAACCAATTAGTCACATATATATGTTATTTACAGTGTTGGTATACAAACCTAAATTCAATTTTTAAAGCAATTCTTATAACTTTGCAAACTGTTTTCCCATCCCAGTTTTACAATTCTTAGATCAGTGTAGTATTAGAAGTCCTAATGTCACTTACAATGCCCCAAAGGATTCAGAATAATTTTTTATAGCCATGATAAACAGAGGAAAAAATACCTCTAGCTTTTGTGCTTACAGGTGCAATGGAGAAATTTAATTTCATCTGTCTCTACATTGATCTCTTTTTCTTCTGCTCTCTGATATCCATTGAGCTCAGATTTAACTCTGGACTGTCTTTTACTATTAGGTTATGAGGACCTCAACATAAAGAAGCCCAAGGTTTTGGCACATCTTAAGTGAAATTGTAATTAAATAACAGTACACTTTGCCTCATGTTCACAACTCCCAAGCTTGGGAGTGATGCTTTAATGAAAAGATAATATGAATTGTATACTATATTTTGCCTATTTGACAAAAAGCTTTATTTATGCAATGAGAAAAAATGCATGCCCTGGTTTTATTCTTCTAGTTCATTGAAGTAATCACAAATAATGATTATGGCAAAGAAAATAATAAAAAAGTGACTATTCCTTCTTACAGAAGACAAGTACCATGTATTATCTTGTAGAGGAAAGCCATGGGTACTGCTGGCCACTAACTAGGCATTTATCAAGCATGTACTCTAGTATTCATAAGTACATTAGTCCTGAAAGAAAATTGATCATCAATACTAACATATCTGTGCTGGAGCAGAACTTTTTCAGGTAGGAGTTAATACTATTTCCTCATTTGGAGAGAAAGTTTGAGGTTTTTTTTTTTTTTCCCTCATAGTTTGCCTATTCTATTAACTGTTGACAGGGCACAGGTCTCAATCTTCTTATCAGGAAAACATGGGCAGGGATTCTCAAAAAGCAAGTGTTTCTGTTACAGTTCATTGAACAAAATGCACTTCAGGAATACAAATCTTAATTGCTCATCCTGATCAAGAATCATCCACATTTGTTAGAGAGAAAGAGAGGAAAGAAGATGCTTTTCTTTCCAGTGTAGGATCCTTATTCAGACTTCTGTGGTAGACATTGAGTTCTGAAGTAGATTCTGTGCTACTGCACAATTCATAGAATCATAGAATTAGCCGGGTTGGAAGGGACCTCAGAGATCATCTAGTCCAACCCTTGACCCACCGGAGCAGTTGCTAGACCATGGCACTGAGTGCCACATCCAGTCTTTTTTTAAATGTCTCCAGGGACGGAGAATCTACCACCTCTCCGGGCAGTCCATTCCATAGCCTAATCACCCTCTCCGTGAAGAAATTCTTTCTAATATCTAACCTAAACCTCCCCTGGCACAACTTAAGACTGTGTCCTCTTGTCTTGTTGAAGGTCGTCTGTGAAAAGAGTCCAGTTCCCACCTCGCTACAGCCTCCTTTCAGGTAGTTGTAGACAGCAATGAGGTCTCCCCTGAGCCTCCTCTTCTTCAGGCTGAACAGCCCCAGCTCTCTCAGCCTCTCCTCATAGGGCCTGTGCTCGAGTCCCTTCACCAGCCTGGTTGCCCTCCTTTGGACCTGTTCCAGGACCTCTACATCCTTCTTAAACTGAGGGGCCCAGAACTGGACACAGTACTCGAGGTGTGGCCTAACCAGCGCTGAGTACAGGGGAAGAATCACCTCCCTGGACCTGCTGGTGACGCTGTTTTTGATACAGGCCAGGATGCCATTGGCCTTCTTGGCCACCTGGGCACACTGCTGGCTCATGTTCAGTTTCTTGTCGATGCAGACTCCCAGGTCCCTCTCTGCCTGGCTGCTCTCCAGCCACTCTGTCCCCAGCCTGTAGCGCTGCATGGGGTTGTTGTGGCCAAAGTGCAGGACCCGGCACTTGGCCTTGTTGAACCTCATCCCGTTGGAATCGGCCCAGCTCTCTAGTCTGTCCAGGTCCCTCTGCAGAGCCCTCCTGCCTTCGAGTTTAGTTAGTTTAACTTCGAGTTTAGTTTAACTTCCTCCCAGCTTGGTGTCATCTGCGAATTTGCTGATGATGGACTCAATCCCTTCGTCTAGGTCATCGATAAAGATATTGAACAGAACTGGGCCCAATACTGATCCCTGGGGGACACCACTAGTGACCGGCCGCCAACTGGATGCAGCCCCGTTCACCACCACTCTCTGGGCCTGGCCCTCCAGCCAGTTTCTAACCCAGCACAGGGTGCTCCTGTCCAAGCTGCGGGCTGACAGCTTTTTCAGGAGAATGCTATGGGGGACGGTGTCAAAGGCTTTGCTGAAGTCCAGGTAGACCACATCCACCGCCTTCCCCTCATCCACCAGACGGGTCACCTGATCATAAAAGGAGATCAAGTTGGTCAGGCAGGACCTGCCCTTCCTAAACCCGTGCTGGCTGGGTCTGATCCCTTGCCCATCCTGCAGGTGCTGTGTGATTGCACTGAGGATGATCTGTTCCATGACCCTGCCAGGCACTGAGGTCAGGCTGACAGGCCTGTAGTTTCCCGGGTCCTCCTTCCGGCCCTTTTTGTGGATTGGCGTGACATTCGCCAACTTCCAATCGTCTGGGATGTCCCCCGTGAGCCAGGACTGTTGGTAGATGATAGAGAGAGGCTTGGCGAGCTCTTCTGCCAGCTCCCTCATCACTCTTGGGTGGATCCCATCCGGTCCCATAGACTTGTGGGGGTCCAAGCAGCTCAAGAGGTCACTGACTGTGTCCTTCAATATTACAGGGGGGCTGTTTAGATTTTTATCACCTTCTATAGGCTCCAGAAGCCTGCTGTCAACAGGATAACCTGTCTTTCTGTTGAAAACTGAGGTAAAGAAGGTGTTAAATACCTCAGCCTTTTCCTCATCTTTGATAACTATATTCCCACCCATGTCCAGTACAGAATGAATGTTTTCCTTGCCTCTTCTTTTGCTATTGATATATCTGTAGAAGCATTTCTTATTGTCCTTCACAGAAGTAGCAAGATTCAGTTCATGTTGTGCTTTTGTCTCTCTGATTTTCTTTCTACATGATCTGACTATATTCCTAAATTCCTCTTGAGAAGTTAGCCCTTTTTTCCATAATTGATAGGCCCTCTTCTTAATCCTAATTTCTTTCAGAGTCTCCCAGTTCAGCCAGACTGGTTGCCTTCCCCGCCGGCTCGCCTTCCGGGACTCTGGGACAGCCTGTTCCTGTGCTTTCAGAATATGCTCTTTGAAGTATGTCCATCCCTCCTGGACCCCTCTGTTTTCAAGGGCTGTTTCCCAGGGTATACTCTGAACTAGTCTTTTGAATAGTCCAAAATCTGCTCTCCGGAAGTCCAACACAGAGGTTTTAGTGACAACCCTCCTTGTATCCCTGAGTATTGAAAACTCTATTATTTCATGGTCACTAAGTCCCAGTCGTCCATCAACCACCACATCTCCCACCAGCCCCTCTCTGTTTGTGAAAAGAAGGTCAAGTGGGGCTCCGTCCCTGGTGGGCTCATTTACTAGTTGGAGCAGGAAATTGTCTTCAATACACTCTAGGAATCTCCTAGACTGCCTCCTCTCTGCGGTGTGGAGTTCCCAGCAGATGTCTGGCAAGTTGAAGTCACCTACGAGAATAAGGGATGATGATTTTGAAACATCCTCCAGTTGCTTGTAGAATATTTCGTTGACCTCATCATCCTGATTGGGCGGTCTGTAACAGACTCCCATCACGATATCGGCCTTGATGACCTTCCCACTGATTCTAACCCACAGGCATTCTGCCCTATTATTGGTGGTCTCAACTTCTACAGTGTTGAGAGATTCTCTAACATATAGGGCTACCCCTCCACCTCTCCTACCCTGCCTGTCCCTTCTGAAGAGCCTGTATCCACCCATGGCAGCACTCCAGTCATGGGAGTCATCCCACCACGTTTCCGTGATAGCGACTACATCATAGCTTTCCTGCCGCACGATGGCTTCCAGCTCCTCCTGTTTGTTGCCCATGCTGCGTGCATTGGTATACATGCACTTCAGCTGGGCTGCTGATTTGTCATTTATCTCGGGTAGTCCACCTTTAGGTTCCTCTCTGGAGAGCTCAGTTTCAACCCTCTCCCCCTTCAAACCTAGTTTAAAGCCCTCCTTATCAGCCCCTTCAATCTATGACCTACAGTCCTTTTCCCCCTGTTAGTTAGATGAAGTCCATCAGATCTAATGACACAAGGCAGTTTGGGATTTGCCCCATGGTCGAAGAACCCGAAGTTCCGCCGGTGGCACCAGTCCCTTAGCCACCTATTAATGAGATGGGTTTTCCTAGTCCTCTCCTCATTCAAGTCTTCTACTGCAGGAACTGAGGCGAAGACTACCTGTGCTCCTGACCCATCCACTAACCGACCCAGGGCCTTGAAGTCCTTTTTAATCCCTCTTGTACTTCTTCCAATAATGTCGTCACTGCCAGCCTGAACTACCAACAGTGGGTAATAGTCCGAGGACTGAATTAGCTGAGGGAGTCTCTTACTAATATCCCTCACCCGGGCGCCAGGAAGGCAGCAGACCTCTCTATGGGATGGGTCAGGTCGACATATAGGGCCCTCAGTTCCCCTCAGAAGAGAGTCACCAACTACGACTACCCTTCTTCTTTTCTTTGTATTCTACCCATAGCTTTCAATAAACCTCCAATAAAAACCTCTCAATAAAAAAAACCACCTCTCAATAAACCTCCAAACAGGTCACTGTTATTCTGAGGAGCTTAGAAAGCTGGGATACGCTGCAGGCCAGTTCATTCCTTCCTAACCTTTACTTCCCAGGCAGAGCATTGAGAAATGGACAGAAGGCTAATTGCATAAAACTCCATGATGGGAAGGTGAAGAAGAGGGGAAGTGCAGGGACAAGAGGAACTAAACCAAACCAAAAACCAAGAATGACAACAAGGGCAAAACTAGTCATATCCAGAGACCCGTACCTGCCATGCATCTGTGAAAGGTGGAGTTCAGATGGCTAATAGTAATAGGTTATAATAACTGTTCAGCTTGTGCAAAGAGCTATGAGACTTGAGGCAGTTAAGCATCTTAGGTAAAACTGGGTTGAATCAGCATGTTTCTGATACAGTCATTATACATATAATGAATAATACATCTATATAAAGAAAAACAAAGAGTAGGACACATGCCAGGGAGAGGCCTTCAAGCTTCCTTGGGCATCTGCAGAAACAGAAAGACAAAATACTTTTATTGTGAGCCTTGTCAGGCCTTAGTGCAAAGTAACAAAAAGAAAGCTTTTGGGCTCAGCTTTCTTGAGAAGTAAATTAAACGGCAGAAAACTACTGACTGTTACAAGACTTCAACAGCTATTGAAAGTGTTGTGCATGGAGCAGCTGAAATAAAAGGAAAAGTGAGATCCACAGGCTCTGACCTTTCTACATTCTGATGAATCACAGTGCAGTGATTCCGATGAATCGCGGTGCAGGTCTGTAGGATCAAACTCTTCCTAATACAGAAAATAACAAGAGGGAAAGATAAAATTGTTGATGTGCACACATCCATGAGGCTTTTAAAAAAGTTGTTGGTGATGAGTAAACAGACTCACACTACCAAATGATTTCCTTATTGACATCCCAGCTCTCCCTCAATTCTTTGTCCTCTCTTGCAGTCAAAGCCAGAAGAGCAGGTTTTGAAGAGTCACCACAAGGACTTGGGAGAAGCTGTCTTTCCCAACAAGCCATTACAAGATACCCTGAGGCAGCTTTCTTAGGTCAAATGAAATCAGCAGTGTTTTTTTCTTTTTTCAAGCATCTGCCGTTCAGTTCTGTATCCTATACACTTCTAAAATGTAATATAATCTCATTTTGTCTGGTGAAAGAAATATATGACAAGCTCTCTGTTTAATGCCTCTTGATTTTCTTTAAATCAGAAAGTAAGATTTCAAAGTCATATGAGGGACTGATCCTTTTACACAGGTTGGAAAAGCTCCTGTGTTCACTGCCTGCAGGCTAAGCTCAACTCAAGCTAGTGGATTCCTGTGTGGTATGGATGACTGGCATAAACAGAAAAATGTAGAAAATGGAAGGTGAGAATCAGACACTTAGCTTTTAGAGGGCAAATCCTACTTTTTTGTGTGAAAGATAAATTATATAGCTCTGAATAACTTTTCACATAGAAAATTGAGTAACTACCAGGATGGTGATCTCATGAGAATTTTAGAGGTAACCACAACATGGGATTCTATTTTCTTATCTTTTACAAGCAGCTGCCTTAGAAAACCATTGTAATTAACTGTAGGTAAAATATCCAAAAAGTGAGATGACTTAATGGGAAATACAGTGAATTTAGCCAATAACAGAGAGGATTTTAAGTTAAATTTTAAATTAAAGACCTTTATATTAAAGCACATAATTTATTCTTTCTTCAGCAACTTCTTTCTTCCATTGTCTGCATCTTCTCACATATTTCTTAAAATATTTCTTTCACCAAGAGAATTTTTTAGATGATTTCCAGAATATGTCTGGAGCTAGGTATTACATTTTAATTTTGTGAATGAGATCTCTGACCTACCTCAATTCCCTTTTGTTAGCCAGGCTTATTTACTCCAGTGACATTCAGCATTTCCAAAATTAAACGGCATCCCCACTTGCAATTTGATAATTATTTGAAGAAATACTGTTCCACGCTCCCAACTTATATAGACTTAGTCAGTTGGCAAGCTGTGGTACAAGCAGACAGCACTTTCTCCTCTCTACCTATTCAGAAATCACACACAGGCTTAAAACCATTGAAAAATACCTTAATTTGACTTAATACAATAAGTGTATATAAATACATATGTATACACACACACACACACAGTTGTTTTCATTTAGAGAAGCTACTGCAGTATTTCAAATAAAGCTATGTATAAAAAGAAAAAAAAAAAGCCAAAACCAAAAAGCTAGAAAACACCCTAGTTCCCATCTGAAGCTATATAAAAACCCCAGCCAGTATTCAGTAATGAAATTCTCAGCCAAATGACATACAGTCAAGAGAGAGAGGAAAGTCGGTCTTCCTTGAAAACTGTGAAACTGTGTCCAGAAATTTAAAGGTTATGCTGGAGAAGAAACCAAAAATGACCCTTCATTGGAATGCTGTGTTTGGCCATGACTTTATAGCAAGTAGACTTAGGAAACTTCTTTTTCATTTTCAGTATTGTGTCATTATTTTTTCAAATCCTGTCATTAATTTTCTTTCTTGCATGTCTTGGGTCACTTGCTGCAGGGAGGAGTGACTAAGCAGCTGTGTGCTGCTTTGCTACTAGTCAAGATTAACTCTCTACACTCTGCTCCAAAAGATTTGATAAAACAAATCAAATAAGATACAGGAATGATATTGTGTCTTCCTACTAGCACTTTCTCTAATTTTCACATACTATGATAGATTAGATTTTTCTGTCTTCTTTCTTCATTGCTATTAGCACCAGGTCCAGGCTTGAAATTAGATGGTAATATCAATACATGAATGTCGTTACAGAGTAACTATTTACTCCAACACTACCAAGGAGTTGTCCAATAGATTTCAAAATTAAAGTGTAAGCCTTCAGAAAATCCTTCTGGTCTACCCTGAGGAGTCTTTAATAAATATTAAGCTTGTGCTGCAGAAGTTGATATTGCTGTGGAAGTTGGTATTCTCCGTTTGTTGCTGATTTGAAAATCAAATAGAAATCCAATACTTTAATCCTCAATGACTTCTGAGTTAGACTGTAGTGTTTTCTGCAAGCTTGAAACCCTTTTTGCAAACTTTAACCTGAACATTTCATGAAAATTAGAGTAAGTGAACTTGATTATACTATAGCAATCAAAATAATGCTCTTTACATTTACAGTCTAATGCATTTCATGAATGTACCACAGGAATTAAAATTTGGAATTCGGGTATTATTTTCTCTTTAAAGCCAATTCCAGTGAAAAGTAAGAAGAAAAAAATCTCTGTATAAGTGATCTGTAATTACAGCAGTTTTCAAATAATCTCTCATAATACAGACTATTAAAGCTTATATAGAGTTGGCATTTAATGTGCTAGTTGTTCAGCTTTGACTCTATTTTCTGAGATCAGTCTTTAATTTTGGAATACAAAGAAAGCAAGGAAAATATGTCCATTAGACTCATAACAATATGAAAAGTGCTTCTAATACTGGTTGATGAATGTAGTGTACATGTGAAACACATTTTGCATTCAGAATTTAGAATTTTAATTTTGCATAACACAAGATAAAACCAAAAAGAAATAATGAGTCTCAAAAATGTATTCCATGTATTGCTTTTCTGCATGGAGCTATATAAGTTGAATGTTTCATTTTATTTCATAATATGCAGTTAGAAATATCTGCTGTCAGTGAAAGATTTTGTGATCACTTAAAAGGAAGATTTAATTTGGTTTAAAATGAACAACTGAGACTTGTAAAACCCCATGTAACACATGCTGTAAGAAGCATCAGACAGTGTTAAACAGCCAGAAAATTCCCTTTCCAAGAGATAAATTATAAGCTTCTATGGCCACCTTGGCAGAATTTTTCAGTGATGTCTAATAATCTGGAAGAATACATTTGAGCATATAGAAAGTATCTGTCTTTCCTATCATTCCTATCCTGTGAATAAGCAGTAAAAAAAAGCAACATTTAGGTTCTCTGAAGTATTCTTCATCAATTATTTTAAAAAGATAAGCTGTGAGACTGTTTTATTAGAGGAGTTTCCTCTTTTAGCCCTGTGATCACCTCTAAGAACATAATTTTCATAGCACTAGTATACTAGTTAACTACCAGTGAATTAATATTTGTGTAGCAAACCAGTGTTCTAGATAATTCCACTGAAGCTAATATTTCTTAATAATTTTGTAATGAGTATTTTCTCTTTTGGCCATGAAAAACAAATCTCTCTTCCTGAGTCAGTACACAATTTCTTGATATATTTTTTAAATATCTGGGGAAAGAGGCAAGCTACAGACTAAAAATTCTTTTATTGTTAAAAGGCTATCCTTATCCATTTCCAAGAGTCAAATCATCATAATTTTCTTGTCTTATATAGTTGGGCTTTTATTATGTATTTTAAGCTAAACAAAAAACATAAGTAATTTTGTCAGCTGCTCCTCTCCAAAATTTCCTAATTTCATACAGAAAACCTATATAAAATACAGATCTACTGTCTAGTTATTTCATTATTAAGGTATTGTTAGTAATTTCTGTTGCTTTTAATTGTGCTTGGTGCTTTATTTCATATAAGGCAGGCCAAATAAGATATTATGATGACATTCTAAAACAGATAAATTACCACCTATGTAACACATCCATCCTCTTTTTCTTCATTCAAACTAAAAAAAATGTCTTCAGCTTAAACAAGAAACAAACAACCAAAAAAACAAAACAACAAAAAAAAAACCACCAAAGACAAATGAAAAAAATTCAACAACATTATAACAGTAGGAGAATGTTACTGTATTTTCTATTTAGAAATGTAGGCCATAGCTACATATAATGGAAAGATGAAATGCATTTCATGGGCAGCAGGTGCTTACATGAGCACACAATGGAAAAAACAGAATTGTGAGTGTATGTCCTCGTTGCTTCAAGAAAACTGAAGGAATAGTCCTTATAACACAAATCACCTATCTTGATGGACTGCTGTCATTGAGACAGTGGGTGGTGGCTTTTATCTTCTTGATTTTTTAAAACACAGTTGTCCTGGCATGCATCTTGGCTTCCGATTTAATGGTCAGTCAAACCGTTGCTCTCAAGAAGATGAAATAGGTTTTTTGCCCTGTAAAATGCTCATAACATAAGTAGAAATTACAAATCAGCAAAGGATTCTGGAGAGATCACTTTCTACTTATTTATCTGCCCAATTCTTCATTATAATTGGCTATCTTTAATTACAGCATTTTAATTTTAAATTATTCTGATTTATGCAGTCTACTGGTATTAAAAAGAAGAGGGAAAGAAGATGATTTAAACTGAGAATTAAGTATAAGAAGGAACAACTTTATATAGTGTATAATAGTATATCGTGTATAATGTTATCAATACTGTAAAATGCATTGTCACCCTGTAGTTAATGTAACTTCTAGCATTGCTTTGGTCCAATACATGGATAGATCTAAAGCCAAAATATAAATCTGGGGAGTGGGTTTTCATGGGTTTTTGTTTGTTTATTTGTTTTAATAATTGTATGGATTCATTTTCAGGGGCCAATAATGGCCCAGGGAGGTAATTATTCAAAACCTTCTGAACTTTCTCATGTCTAAGACTGTTATTATTGACATTATTAATATTCTGGCAAGTGAAATGCTCCTTAGTCATTCAATGTCTGATTGTAAAAGCTTTCTGCCATAATGGTTATTGTTCTCGTCATGTGCTGCTTCAGCATGAACAAGTTGTTTCTCTGTCATCACTAATGGCCCATTATTAATAAATGTCCTCAATTACTGACAGATTTAACTGAATAATTGTTGTGATCTAACTCAAATTTCTCTGCAGTCTCTGGGTCTATGTATGCTAATGCTTAAATAAGCTTTTATCAATATGAACAACTTTTTAAATGAAATTTGCAACAACCTAACCTGCTAATCATAGTGGCTACATTTCAATGCCGTGATATTTGTCCTAAGAGTCATCCAAGTTCTCTAAGACAATGACTCAGTGGCTCTTTGTCATATTGCTTAATAGAAAACCCTGATATATAGAACTGCACTGCATTACACTATATAGCATTTGGAATCATCCCTATTATGCCACGTGACCCCCCAGCAACTAATGTCTAAAATTTTGCAGCTATATGCACACTGCATGATCACATAAAATTGAAGCTTCTTCTGCTTTTAATACTGGTCCTGATTAAAAGACATCAATATAATTTAGGGCCATTGCCAGGCCTCACTCATCGTCTCGTTTGAGCCAGAGACATCATTCCAGGCAGACAAATCTCAGATCCTCACATTCTTACAGAAACTGCTTGTATACAATAGAGAATGACAAGAGATGTCATTGCTGCTTACTGGTTTCTCTTTTTATGCTAAGTAGTATGAAATATTTAGATGAGAGACTTCCATAGCTCCTGTTCTGTTTTATGGCCTGGGTTTGAAGTTCTAAATCTCCAGCTAGGTGCTCTTCAGCTCTTTTTGTTCTCTAAATTCCCTTGACTTAACACAGTAGAACATATAAATGAGATACCATGTTACAACATATTATGAGGCTCAACACATTAGACATATGATGAGATATCAAGGAAAGGACTACCTCAGAAATACATTTTTCCACATTATTTTTATATGTTTTTTCATCCTAGTGGAATAAATTTCAGTCATAGCAAACTGTAGTGGGCAGCATGATTATATCTTCCCTACACTACCTCTCCTATCCAGCTATTAGGGTTGTATTTTTTGCAAAGAGCAACAAATCATTGTGATTTACTCTTGTTCTCTTATGTTGCTTGTATCCTAATTTTTTTGAAGATTCCCTGCAACTGTCTCTCTCTTTTTTTTTTTTTTTTTTTTTTTCCTAACAGCTTCAAAGTGTGGTTTACTGATAACAAATGCTTTATTAGCAAAACTTACCCATGTCTACAACCTTGTACTAGCCAAATTTGTGCTCCTCTTAAGAGACCAGGCTAGTCAGGAGACCCCCTCTATACTGCCTTGAGCTACATGACCCACGCTGCTAGGCAATCCAGTCTATTCTACTCAACAATATTTTTCAACTTTCTTATTCCACCTTCCAAGACCATCTGGCTATCTTCAAAGCTTCTCATAAATCTGAATAGACATATACTTGTCTCCTGATGCAGCAAATTCAGGATAAAGTCAACAGAGAACTCCTTTAACATTTTTTCTCTCTCCTGGTGTGGAATCCTCTCATGTAAGTTTTCATGACTTCCAGCACCTACTGAACAGTTACACGTGAATCTGTGTGGAATGGCTAACATCAGCAGTGTTAGAGTACCAAAATCAGAATGCAATATATTCTAGCCTTCTAACAGAAGCAAGCATTCAGATGCATGGATTGCTACAAAGCCTTGGACCAATGAAAAATGAAGTTAAAAACAGTCCCTCCACTGGACTTACGAGGACTTTACTAACCCAGAATATAGCTGCATCCACTACATAAAACACATTTAATTTGCCAGATGATTCAGTTGTGCAAAAGACCAGCAAGAATGCAGATGAAGCTACAGGCCAAGACCTGTTTATTCCTTGACTGAGCTTTCCTTGAGAGATTTCAGTTTGTATACCAATGAGCAAGAGGTTCTGTAGTGGAATTCTTATACATTTTTTTTTAAAGTTTCTAGTACAAATTGGTGTGGAAATGATTTCTTTTTCATTGGTTATATGTTGCCTAGGCAAGTAAAATTTATTTTATTGCATTATAATAAGTAAGTCTGTCTGAGTTCATGTGGCTGCTTGATGTTGAGCTGCATAATAAAAAAACCTGCAGTAATTTTTTTTGCAAGAGTCTACTCTAGTTTTTTGTCTCATGAGTTTCATAGTGTTTGTACAAAACATTCTGTTAATCCATTTTGAGTTGGGTAATAACTATCTGATCTAATGCATTTTCTTACTTTTTTTTTCCTTCAGGAAAATTGGAAATTCTGCAGAAAAATATGAAAACTCTTTATCTAAACAATCTCTCCAGGCAAGCCATATGGGACAAAGCTAAATTACAACATGCCTCAGTAGTTTTAACAGAAGTGTTATCATATGTGCCACTTCTGTCTCCTGCAATAAACACAATCTATAATTAAGTACATTTATTTATCTTTCTCTGCTAAACCAAGATGCAACATTTCTACCAAGGCTTACTGCCTTATTGCCATTTCTGTCAAAAGGATGGAGCAGTTTGAGTGACAGTTTTCATATTGATTTCCTTTTTCAATACCAATCCAAAGTTTCTTACGATCAGGTACAATCTGCTTTTCTCATTATTTTTTATTTTAATTATGCATTCACTGCAGCATGCTGGAATAAAAATTACATTTTGTGGCCTGGGAAATGGATATTAGCTGAACTGCAAAGCACATATAGTAACTCTACACAGAAATTCTTATTCACCTATATACCGAGAACACATAAAATCAGTAATTTATATTTATGCTAGTAGAGTTTACCACTTCTGTAATTATTCTAATTGACACTTTCACTAATAATTAAAAACTGGAGAAATCATTAAGGCATATACCCAAAATTTTACTTTTACAGTAGATTAAGAGAAACTTTTATACAGTTATAAACGGACTCCAGTTCTCCCTTTGGGATTGGCACTATGTCAGCATTATGGTACATCGTACTCTGCTGTTTCATATTGTTTTCATACGATTTTGGTTAACTTGTGAAAGACTAGTTGCTTCTGTACAAATATTGACAGTTGGAAACATTTGGAAGAATTTCGCTAACTTCATTTTACCTTTATATTTATATATATTAGGTGGTCTACTATAACAATAAGAGGGCTTGGTTTTTTTCTGGGCTTTGTGGTTGTTTTTTTTTGTCACAACTTGCCCTTGGAAATGATTGATCTATTGGGTTTATGAGACAAGGGCTGCAGGATATCATCTGTGACAAACACCAAGGCCAGAGAAGAAGACCATGTAGGGGAGGTGCTCCATGTCTCCGAGCAGAAATCTACCTGCAGCCTCTGGAGAAGACCACTATGATTCAGGCTGTCCCCCTGAAGCTCTTGGAGGACGACACCAAATCAGATATCCACGATGCAACTCATGGAGAAATCCATATTACAGCAGGTAGATATGTTCTGAAGGAAGCTGCAGTGCATGGAGACCTTAGTCTTCCACAATCACATTTAAGAACTCCACAAGTTTTCTACAATCCCAAGTGCTAATCCCTCTACCTGCCATAATGAGCCCTGGACCCGTTAAAACCATTACTTTCTATAGTCTGGAGTGGATACTGCAGGGACAATTTCTCTAAAGTCATCAAAAGGTGACTTTTTCATGGGTTTCACAGGAGGGGCAATGTTTGCTCTCTTGGGATGGTCTTCCCAGTTTGCTCTGTTCTCACTGATAAGGTGACTGGTTTTATAGATCTATAATTGCTCTCCTGAACTTCCACTGCTCCCTTCTCCCTTTGTGTTTACAGTACTTACCCTTTAAACAACCATATGTTAGGTAATTTGCAGAGGGCTGGGCTGCCACAATTATGAAAAACAAACCAAAAAAAACCTAAAACCAAACTACAACAGAGAACTGGACATTTTAGCTATCAACCATTCAACAAAACCTAGAACCCAGTATTTACACCATGGGCAAGAAGCATATGGTGGCTGGCTTCAGATGAAGCTTGTAATCAACCATCTTCCCCTAGTGGCTAGCCACTTCCAAAAAAGCTCCACAGAGATAAGTAATTGGGATGGAAAGTGGTTCACAGTTCCATCACTACTGTCATCAGCCAGTTCCCCCAAGGGGCAAGGCAGTTCAAAAAAAGCTCCACAGAGATAAGTAATTTGGGGAGCAGCAGCTCTGCTCATGGTGCCCTGATTTCTGAAATGAAACTGTATATATAGGGGATTTCAAGTGTGAGTCACACTATATATAACATGAAAAATTAATGATGAGATACAGGCAACTCAATCAAACTTATAATGAACAGCTTATTTCAGATCACAGTCCTGAACATCACTTCTAAAAGCAGTGTTTTTATGTCTTTTAGGAGCATTTGTTTAACATTACTTTTAGAAAATATCTCACATTTTATATGTGGTAAAATACAGTTAACTGAAAAGTGTGATGAAGGCAGAGCTACTGCAATAAATGATGACCCAGAAAGTGACATCTCTCCCAGCTGACAGTGTTGCAAAGTGTCAGCTGGAGCCCAGGCACAAGCCAGCCCTCTAGGAATTATCATATTGCAAGTGTGGAGACTTGGGGCAAATGAGCATGGGTAGAGGTGGTCCAGCCAACTCATGCTGTTAATACATAAGAAAATTTAATATTACAATTTGTATGCATTTTTATCACTCCCCCTGTTAGATATTATCAAACACCTCTGAGCATGTTCAGATCTTTTCTTTCCCATCAGTATGGATACTCAGCATGCTCCGCAGTGTTGTTCAAGGGGAAAGTGACTTTGCTGAGGTTCCTGTGTCCTGGCCACTGGAGATAGACTGAAGGATGTGAAACTTCTGGAGGCTGTAAAAAGGGGCCATGAGGATAAGGGTTGGCTGGTAGGGTTTAAGTACAATTTTGAGTCTGCATCTCTAGGGACTACATTGAGAGAAAGGGACAATGATGGATGACTACACCAGAGCATACCTGTGACAGTACTGTGCCTTAAAAGGCCCAGGGCTAACAGTTTAGCATGTTTAGCTGTTTAATATAGGACTAAAACAGTTCTGGACACCAGTGTAAAGCAAATTAATCCTTTTCAAGGAATGACATTCATTTGGCTACAAGTAGATAGATATTTAGGAGAATGATTCAGGATCTTATATAGTTAATATGTGTTAGTGCTTGATTTAAATTAATCTCATTGGTGAAATCTCTGACACTCACCTCCATCCACAGAGCTATGCCCTCAGCCAGAGCTTTTGAGACCACTTTTTATTCTCTTCCTAATATGAATATTTTAAAACTTCTTTTAAGATGAACACAAACTGTCTAAGAAACTGAAACAAGTGGCTACCCTCAGTGTTCCCCTGTTGAGGGCACTGCTTGAAGACATTTCAGGCAGGTATAGTCACCTAGAAAAAAAAAAAACAAACTAGAGGAGAATAATACAGTCTTTTGAGCTATGAAAATAGTACAGTTGGCTGAGAGTTGGTTTGGTCTTCCTGGGGAACATACCTCATTACCTCTGAAGGATTTATTGAGATGGAACTAAAATATAATCTTAAAAGTATTAAAGTATGCAAGACCTGGCTCTTCTAATATCTTCTTTGCCTCTGTCTACAAAGTTTAGTCCTTCAGGCCAGCATGAGTTCATCAGTTTAGCAGGCTGGCCTAATCTTGTCTACTATATACGTAATTTAGCAGCAAGACCATGTAGACCTACACCAAATATTTGCATAAGGAATAGCATCATATGTCTGAGAGCAAAGTCAAGAGATGTATCCCCCTGCATCTTGGCTGTTGAATTCAATCATCTGGAATAAAAAGGGCTATCATGACAGTCTGGATCTTGTGCCAGACACGTCCTGTCTCTGCACTTCAGTGCTATGGTCCAGGTATGCCTCTAGTAGGTCTCTATTTAGGATGTTTGAACTGATGTACAGGAGTGTGTGTTTTTGAGCAAGTGCCACAAGCTGTGACTGAGGCAGTGGGAGGTGATATATCCGTGTCATTTCCTTAATATGGTTGATCTTAATCTGAGGTGAAGCAGTTTTTAGCTGCTCATTGGAAAAGAAGGGGAAGGAAATTGCAGCTTGGATCAGGATCATGGTTGTCTTCTTTTCTGATTATGGTGATGGCCAAGTAAGAGTAACCAACCACTCCATCAGTCCGCAGTTCTAAAGGTGGTACAGAGCCTGCAGTTCTGCAGGCCCCAGCCCTGAGGAAGAAGATAGTTGCCATTTACACTGAAAGCAACATGGGCACAAACACGAGTGACAAAAAATATGAAACCTGTATTTTTGGCAAGAAAGCATTAGCCAGTTTTTAGATCATGGAGAAAAACTGGTTCATCTTAACCTGAAATAAATTTACATTATGTTCAAATGTAGTATAATTTAAAATTAACTTTTTAATAGAAAAATGTCAATGTTTATATTTAAACTGTTCACTGTAGTTTTCAGGAAATAAATGTGTCATTTTAAAATGCTTGAAATTATTTTCACTATCTTC
Organism: Calypte anna; assembly: GCF_003957555.1. Classification (NCBI taxonomy): domain Eukaryota; kingdom Metazoa; phylum Chordata; class Aves; order Apodiformes; family Trochilidae; genus Calypte; species Calypte anna. Next base: position 96,510,471 of record NC_044245.1, read on the forward strand.
CTTATTGACTGAAGTACTTCTTAAGCAAATGTTTGCATGTGTAATGAGAAAACTTTATGCATGAACATGTGCAGAAACCATATTTGCATCTCTGTATATTTTGGACATTTATTTCATTGAAATTAGTTACCTCAAACATTTGCAATGGTTATTTTCTTTTTAAGATGCTATCAGAGACACTTCAGTTATATTGAATATATATTCTGCATGTATTATTAATTCATACCTATGGAGTATGGTCTGGTTTTTTTTCTTCCTGATTCTTCTTGTTGCCATCAAATTAGGACAATTAAAAATATCCAAAGATATTCTTCTATAAAAGATTTTTTATGAGATAAAGAAGAAATACTTTATTGGTTTGAATGACACAGATTTTACTTCTGTTTGAAAAACAAAAATCTCTATCTTTTTGCTGAAAGACTGAACTGTATTCCCTGAATTTTTAAATTTTTACATGTGCATGACTCTGGCTTCTGTGTCATTAGTTAAAATGTTAATAGAGAAGTACATTGATATATCATTTGGGCAACATTCATGAGTTCCTTGATCTAGTCAAGGCAATTTTGAAATATATAATTTTGAATAAGTGCAGGTTGAGTTTAATGTCAAATAAGACATTTTTGTCTTTTTTCTAATCTGCGCATCTAAAGAGCTGGAAGGTTGCTTTGATGAAGTAGTAATTTCTGTACTAATTTCAGACTCATTAAAAATTAAATATGATAGTTCTTCATGGTGACATGTTTTTTTGTTTCACTGGCTGAAGTCCCTTTTTATGTTAAACAGGAGCTCTTGGGGTGTATTTTCTGTTTGCACTTTGACCAATCATACTTCAAACCCAGCTGCTGAAATTTATAACAGATTCCAAATCAATGATAAATGTTACATTTTCCACTAACTGTGATTGCTCATTAATAGTTTTAAAGTTTTAATGTTATTTATTGACTTAACAACTCATTGGCTTTTCTCTAGTAACAGAAAAGTGTCTCTAAAATGCTGGTGATAGCATGGTCCTTTGCCAAATATGGTTAAAACTGAGAAGTAAGACAAAACTCAGCATTACTTAGGTGTGACTGAATAGAAATGAAATGTTAAAGGGACAGAAGGTCAATGCCTCTTCACTTTGATAAGTGCTTTGATGAAAAACTCAAAGAAAAAAAAATGCGTGGATACACTTGTGCTATTCAAAGCAAGGGAATTGGACAGTGAAAAAGAAACTTTTCTTACCAAGGCATAAAGGCTAACTGTGCATCTGCAGTTTGAGATTAAAGGTAATACAAGGACAATAGTGCTTTCATTGGTAATGGTCTTTCCCCATTATAGATTGTTCCTGCAATGCTTCATTTATCAGGAATGTATTATGGGAGACAGTTTAAAATATCCATGTGATAGATACTCTTTTTCCTGTTGTGTTTATAATAAATGGCTTATTGTAATACAGGACTTACTGAAGAACTTGCTTTAGAATTTCTGGGGAAATGAACTTCATAAGCCCTTAAAAATATTATCTATTTCTAATGTCTTCTTCTTTACCAATTTTTTGTTGTTAAAAGACCAAAATCTTTAAAATATTATTGGCCATATTTTTCTAGTGTGTTTAAGGTATAGGGGTGACAAATGCACAGTTTCTTCACAGTTTCCTGCTGGTCCATTTTCCAGAGCTCCAGAAATTTGAATGTATCACAGTTTTTCTCTTTTCTGGCACATGATGTCTATAATTTTATCTTCTGAACACAAGTATTTGCATACAGCCACTCATGAATTATACACCCTGATAATAATTTGGTTTACAAATGACTTGTAATTAATTTTTGGGTAACAGATCCTATTCAAAATTTCCTTCTGGAATACAGAAGATAGGTAATTTTGCTCAGAAAAAGTAAGACAGAAGTGTTAAACTTTTCCATTAGAAAATTCTATTGCTCTAATCATGCTGAATTTATGTCACTGCATCTTAAGAAATATACTAGATACAATCACAGAGGCCAGATAAACTGAAGACTTGCAAAGCAAAGTTGTAAATTCCCTGCCCATTTTGAGCAATATACAGGCCCATCAGTAAAATATAGCACGTGGCATAGCTGCTGTGTTCTATATTGATATGGTCCTTCCATACCAGTTAACTCATTCAAGATGCAGGTGTTGTAAATAGCGTCTTATTCTCATAACATTTACTTTTTATCACTATTCATTCACTAAATTGTTGGGCAAACAAAAGAATCACCATTCAATCTACAGAGTCTTTATTTTACCAGCTTCACAGAAAAGTGGAAGTGTAGGACATGCATCCAAACATAATGGAGAAAAGACAAAATGGTGTCCAGGTGTGAGTTTCCACACCGTATTTCTGCATGGGTTTCTCAGTGTTTATCCATGTAAATAGGTTTCCTCTATTTATATTGCAGGGTTAAGGTCTCAGACTAAAAAAGATTTTGAAAGGGATACAACTCATGAAGCTATGAATTTACCAATCAATACAGTTAGAAGCTGTCAGACTGTTCATAGGTCTTCTCGGTGCTAGCGCTAAGCAATTACATTTAGGAGGTAACTGAGATATAATATCCAATAGCAAAAAAGATGGACACATGAATGGAAATGTATTTTGATTCTTATAAGATAAATATATTATTATTTCCCAAATAAGCAGAACAGATTACTTTACTGCACAAAAATTTATGCATGTTTCCAATAAATTCCCTCTAAACATGGAACTATGACAATTTATATTTCCAGTGGTATTACACAAATTAGGAAACTAAATCCCATTTGTTTATATGGTCAGGGAATTATCATTCCCTTCCTCAACTTCTGACATGATGCTTCTGTCCAAATTAATCAACAAAGTTCCTCTGTTTCAGAAGATTTTTGGACTATCAGATGACACTGAGCTTGAAAGAGTCACAAAATCCTATGACTATCAGCCTAGGATTCAAAATCTAATTGTGTGGCCTTGAAGATTTAGCTAGTAATAGTAGTGTTAGAAGAGGTCCTAAGGATTATGATACAGTAGTGATTTTTCAAGAGTTTTTTGCTGGCTGAAACTCCCATATGTGTTCCTACAACTACATACAGAAGAATATCCCAGGGGAAAAGAATGTAGATTTGCATTACTTTAAACTTTCTCTGCCCATATCATGACTCAAAGGACCAAGTGGGTTGGCATTCATCAAGCTTTCCATAGGAAGCTGTTCTGGTGTTGCTGATTTCAAACGAAAAATCTGTTCTGTATTTGAGTTCTCATGTAGCACAAAAGTAATTTCAATTCTTTGACTCCATATGAGTAAGGAAATAAAAAATCACTTTCAACAAAGGGTTCACTCATTCGGTCTGCCTAGATACATTATGGTAATATTTTGTGTGAATAAAAAGTGAAGTATTCAGCACTACAAAATCATCTAAATTACCTGCATTGTCTGACCTTTCTGCACAGAAATTAATTGCACAGGTTTCAGGTATTTTAATACAGAATAACTGAAAATGCTATCTGAGTAACAGTAGGAAGCAATGAATTAATTTATTTTCTAGAATTTATCCTATTATTAGGCCCAGCCAGCATGGGTTCAGGAAAGGCAGGTCCTGCTTGATCAACCTCATCTCATTCTGTGACGAGGTAGCCCTCCTAGAGGACAGGGGAAAGGCTGTGGACGTTGCTCACCTGGACTTTAGTAAATCTTTTAGCACTGTCTCCCACAGCATTCTCCTTGAGAAGCTGACTGATCATGGCATACACACATATCTCCCTGTTGGGTTAAAAAATGGATGCATGGCAGGGCCTGGAGTTATAGCCTGATGGCAGATTGAAGCCAATGAGGCTTCTCAGGGCTCAGTTTTAGGCCAGTTCTGTTCAATATCTTCATTAATGATCTAGATGAAGGGATTGAGTGCTTCCCCAGTAAGTTTGCAGATGGAACCATGCTGTGTGGGAATGTCGATCTGCAAAGGGACTTTAACAGGCTGAACCAGTGGGCCAAGGTAAATAAAATGAGGTTCAACAGGGCCACCTGCTGAGTCCTGCACTTTGGTCATCACAACCTCATGCAATGTTACAGGCTTGGAGAGGAGTGGATGGAAAGCTGAAAGGAAGAAAAAGATATAGAGGCTTTGTTCAAAAGCCAGTTGAATATGAGGCAGCAATGTTTCCAGGTGGTCAAGAAGGCCAACAGCATCCTGGCTTGCGTCAGGAATAGTGTGCCCAGCAGGAGAAGGGAAGTGATCATGCCCCTGTACTCAGCACTGGTGAGGCAGCACCTTGGGTACTGTGTTCAGTTCTGGGCCCTTTGCTACAAGAAAGACATTGAGCTGCTAGAACGAGTTCAGAGAAGGGCAACCAAGCTGGTGAAGGGTCTGGAGGACAAGCCTTATGAGGAGAGATTGAGGGAATCAGGAATGTTTAGTTTGGAGATGGCTGAGATAAACTCCTGAAAGGAGTTCATAGGGAGATGAGAGCTGGCCTCTCCTCTCCAGTGAACAATAGGACTGCAGGAAATAACCTGTAGTGGCACCAGGGGAAGTTTAGACTAGATATGAGGAAAAGTTTATTAACTAAGAGAATACATAGGCATTGGAATGATCTGCCCAGGAAGGTGATGGAATCACCATCCCTGGAAGTACTTAAAAACCATGTAGATGAGATACTTCAGGACATGGTTTAGTAGATACTTATATATATATTTTATTGAGGGGGTGTTGACAACCGGACACAGTGATCTTAGAGACCTTTTCAACTGTGACAATTCTGTGATTTTGTGATAACGTTGTTTTCTAGGTGTCTGTTTGAACACTTCCACGTAATACACTTCCTTTATACTTATAAATTTATACTTATATATAAGTTTATGCTTATAAGTTAATGCTGCAGAAAGTTAAAATCACCAGGGGTTTTTAGGTTTTATTTTCCAAAATATAAAAACTTTACCATTTCTTAGACTTAAGCCCAAAACAATTTCTTTTCTTATTACTTCAAGAAGAGCTAATTTGGGCTACAGTGAAACAAGGTATAATACATATACACATATATTTAAAATTTATGTATAGATATTTGCAGCTCATTTCATAACTCACTTGGTTCATACAAGTGTATTTATTCCTCAATGTATAAGAATTTGTATCATTGAAACTATTAGATATCACTTAAGCACAGTATTTTGTTTTTCTCTGCTGTAGCATGTCAGTTGAAAGCCATGATTCCCCAAATACATTCTATCTAAGAGCCAAACACCATTATCTGATGACATTTACAATACTGTAGTTCTCAGCAGTACATACATAGATTTCATGCCTCTATGTAAAGAGAGTGATTTACAACATTTTATTCCTGCTTCTATAACCTGATATTGTGCAGGATTACAATAAGGTTTCGCATCTGCTCTTCTTGTGTTGAAATTCAAGGTATGGATTCATTCCCTAGAAATCAGGGAAACAATATTCAAAGTCTGCAGAGATAATGCCCTGTAGTATATCTCTGAAATCAAAAGTAATGATGACAAGTAAACAGCTTTGTTAAGTGTGTTCTTTTAAAATTATGTTGTACAGGTATAACACATAGGTGTTCAGGTGTGACTATGTTTTTTTACCAGAAATGGATCTTGATACTTAACAATACAATGCCTATTTAGAAAAACTTGTCTTCTAAATAAATTTACAAATGTTAATACTCCACAGATTGCATTCCTTTGCTACAGTAGCTTCAAGAGTTTCTTCTGCCCAGGCTTAAGCATAGTCCAAATCTCTAATTATTTTTTGACTTAGTAGTGTTCATGTAAATAAAAAGGAGAAAGACATTATTAAAAGACCAAATGCTGATATCATGTAATTCTACAGTCTGAATGTCTAACCCATCATCTGGGTTACATACAGTCAACAAGGTACAAGTGTCATCACTTAAAAAAGAAGCAGCAGAAGAAAAAGAAAGAAAAAAAAACCTAAAAACAAAACAACAAAACAATAATGTTATGTTATTCTTTTTTTTTTTCTTATAACAATATTAAGATGGAAGGATAAGCTGATTTTTAAGGTTGTTTAATGTTCTATGAATATGAGAACAGGAAAACACATTTCATTATTTTACTAGAGCTGCAGAAATAAATGTCAATGGAGTTTAGGTACGTTTTACAATTCTTTCCAACTCTCCAACCCAGTTCATTTTATTAAGTGAAAGAAGGGTGCATATAACCATAAAAATTGTTACTAATGGGGTTATGCTGTAGCGGGAGGAGCCATTCTTGCTCCTGATGCTCGACGAGCTGCTGGTCTCTTCCAGGACTCCAGCCACCACACAGAGCTTCCAGGGTAGAAGTGTAGTGGGAAGAGCCTTTCTTGCTCCAGAGGCTCAACGAGCTGCTGGCCTCTCCATGCCTCGCACCAGAGTGAGCTGAGGTTTTCTCTGTGGGTGTGTGTTCCACCTTTATTGGCCCCCTGGCCTTGCTCATGCCCAATAGGGGCCTGTCCTAATCAGGCACAGGTGGACTCACACCCACTCACTGGCAATTCGAGGCACCTGGTTGACAATGTCTCTCTACATTATGCCAAAGCACAGAATTGTGTCTCACCATGTAATATTTGGGATGCATTTGCCTGAATAAAACTTTATGGCCATTCAGTGCTAAACATCTTAGCTTCTGTACACATGAAAACACAGGAATAATACTTCAACAAAAAAATATTGGAAAACTTTAAACTTTGCCTTATCATTTGAACTTTCATCATAGAGTTTACATGTGTCAAAAATCCTTAATACATTTATCACATACTGAACTTAAAAATCCTACAAATAACACTGGTGTCCAATTATTTAGAGTTGAACTCTGATATTTTTTTCTTTAATTTTTTTTTTAATTCATAGTCTTATGCTATTTATGTTTGTTGCAGTGCTTTTCCCCTTTAATAAAAACAGAAATTAATCTTTGTACTTAGTTAACTATAGACCTAAGACAATCAGACTTAAAGAAAGCCTTGCAGTCAAATGAATGATGCTAGTGTTTTCTTCCTAAACAGCTGTTAATTTGTTGCTTAGTACATGCAATTATTTTTGTTGGGATGGGGGGGGGTTGGATGTGTGTATTGTTGGCGATGGTTTTGGTTTTGTGGGTTTTTGTTTGTTTGTTTTTTTAATAAAATTGATTTGAAACATTATTATTGGGTTAAAACTTCAATGCATTAGTTGCTTTGCATTTGGCGTAATGATGAGAATTCTGCCACATTAATAGAAATATTTTGTTCTTATAAAGTATTAATTATAAGGTATTAATTTAATTTCAATAAAAGTCCTTTACCAGAAAGACTGGACATGTGAAGTTTAGCATCTTTGCCAATGGAAAAAACCCAAAACCTCTTTTCTTTCATGGTTTTATGATGCAAGTGAAAAACCATCGGCAATAAACTGATAATTATTCAGCAATATTAATGTCAGTCTACATGCACTGAGAAACCCAAAAGGGAAGCACAAGGAATTACATCTACAGAATAGTTGATAACTGTGTATCTTCGATTTCTGTCTGCATGTTGTGAAGACAAAGAATCCAACATTTATTAGTACCATTTTACTCTAACAAAAGTTTGTATTTTTCTTGCTCTTCCTCGCCAAGTTGATACAATGCAGAGTTTTGTTTTGCTTATTAAATAAAGGTCTATTGAGGATATTACATAAGTCCTGACAAAAGGACAGTTCTGAGCAGTCAACAGAGCGTGCTCTGCTTTTGTATCTTCTTACATTGCCTTCAAGGTGTGCTGTAGTGTTTCAGTTCCCAGCTGATGTAAACAGCCATAAAGACATTCTCATAAACATACTGACAAAGACTGATATCTACTCACTAAGGGGCTCCTGAGGTGAACTCAGCACTCCAGTGAACTCATCAGGTGTCAGAGATGTCCCTGATGAGCTCAGCTGGAGACTGGGACATCCCTGATAAGCTAACCAGGAGCTGAAATATGCTTAATAAGGTACAGCTGGCAGAACAAAGAAACTATGATGACAAAGACAGGAACTGATTTTCTATGCTCACATACATATTAACACAAAAACTGTATAAAATTTAACTTGCTATCTCCCCAAGATGAGCTTCCCTATGAAAACTTTTCTGTAAAAACTTCTCTGCAAAAGCTCTTTTGCAGGAGATTTCCTGGAGAGATCAGAGCCTTGCCAGGGATGTCTGGATGACTCCAAACTCCACGATACAGAGCATCTATGAAATAGACTTTTTCTGCCCTACTCCTGGGAGCAGATTGAGGAGTGCTGCAGTGGTAGTACCTCACAGAATACATGTAGATGTAAATAGATAAAATTATTATAAGCATATACTTTCTTTACTAGTGGTAATTTTTTGTTTACATGCATTTGCTTTGCATTTTTAGTTACTTAAAATATGCACTTAGTTTCTAGTAGCAATCTGCAAGAAGGAAATTCACAGAAACCTATACTTCTCTATCCTTGTTTCTTATGGATTCCTGAGAACACCAGTCACAATCTTAAATATCTGCAGGTCAGTAATTCTTGTAGGTTGTGACCATGATTATTACACCAATATTCAGTCTAATATTCTAAACACATGTATTATTGTGTTTACGTGGGTTTCATTGTGGTTTTTGTTATCTGTGGTTCCAAAATAAGATACAATGTTCAGTATTTCTTGCTTTTATTTTTACTGCAAGGTAAAGAAAAACAAGGGATGAAGCATGTATTTAAAGATACAGCCTAGAGAAGATGTGAATGTTACCTTTGCTGAACTGAAAAAGCCTTTCTAGAAACACACTGATACAGAACCACTTGAGAAATTTTCAACTAAAAGCATACTGGTGCTACATTACACCTCTGTTATTCCCTATAGTTTTTGTAACTTGGATTTACTTTATTTTTTAGTCTGTCTAAGGTAGACTAATAAAGAAAATAAAGAAATAAATGCAAATAGAAAAGATATTAATGTTCAGGATAGGTAGAATTGGTTTTTGGAAATATATATCTTTCCTTTGGTATCCAGTTCCATTCCATCCAACTTCAACATATGCCAAGCCTCAAAATTCTTCATAGTTGACTGATTTTGTAAATAACTCTCGTGAGATTTCAAAAAAGCTTAACAAAATAATGGCAAGGTAGCCTTCTAAGAAATAGACTTAATTGAAGTGACCATGTAAGAATAACATTTTTACCCATTGGCTTTATTTTACTCATAAAAAATTTAAAATGAAAATTTCCTTCTTAAATTGTCTAGTAAACAATATTTTTAGTAATGATTCACTTATGATGCAGATTATTTCATTTCCTTTCAGCTCTTTTTGTACGAGTCAGAAATACTTCCATTGAAATCCATGAATTTTTACACGTGCAAAAGGAGTATTAACACTCAACAAGGCTTTCTATGTTGTTGGGATGCAACAAACTTTTTTTGTTCCTATTTGGGCTTTTATTTGAAGTTAATTGCAGAATCTAATGCACGTTTCATTAATTTTCTGTTCAGGTGTATCTTTTAGATCAATGGCACTATAGCATCTGTACTTTGCAGCACTTTTGTGAAGGAGATAAAAGCAGGCAGAAGGACTGAGATACATCAGAGGTACAAGCAGGACTGCTGAAGCCCTGAAGCAGTGATCTAAAAGTGGACTTATAATGATGTTAAAAGAGTGACCATTGAAGTGTGTTTTATCATAGAGGAAAATAAGATTGATAATAGTTGATTTTGTTCCTTTTTTACGTATAACTTTTCCACTCTGTCATCCTTCCGCTTGTTGAAGTAGATACTTTCACAGTCCATGTACAATTGATATGGATGAAAAATGAAAACAAAAAATTGTCCTAACCACTGGTAATGCAAAATAGAAGGGTAAATGATCGCAAAGAAATTATATATTTTAAGTATATGTGAACTAAAGAGCACCCTCAAAGAACATGTTTTTTATTGAGCTATGTAAGTCAAAAGTCAATTCTGTTACCAAAAAAAAACAGTGGTAAAGTTTTAATTTTCTTTTCTTTATCACTTTAAGGCAGCACTGTTAACCCTTCTTTTTTATTTTCCTTTTTATGACATAGTTCTCTGAATATTAATGTGAAGGGAGGGTTATTGCGTTTGATTTGTTTGGTTTTTCTTAACTACCTGTAGGACTTGAAACAATTATCTTTTTAAGAGTTGCACTAATGTCTTCTGAAAATATTCAAGAATTCTTTTTTTAAAGAAAATCACTTAATACAAGTACATACCTGTGAAATATTGTACAAATCATAAAAAACATCAATACATAGGTAAATACACCAGAATATCTTAATCTATGTTTAAGAGAGAAAAGTCTGTAATCCTATTTTGATTTAGACCTTTCATATTTTTTTCAATAACATAATGTTAACCTAGTCACATGATGAATAACAAATAAAGAAATAGAACAAGATAAGAGGAGGATATCTTCAAACAGTTTAGTAGTAATTGTTTTCTGAGAAATGTCTACATTTGTGTAAGCTAAATATTATTAATATAAGAATAATAGACCAAAATTTGCAAAAGCTACGATATTTCTTTGTAAACCATAGAGTTTTTTCTCCATAGACCAGTAGAAAATTTTCTGCCCACCTCTGCTTACAGCTGGAGAACTTTTACTCACTCATAAAAATAAGAAAATGGGAAGAAAGACATTTTGGGAGCACAGCAAGAATGAAGAAGTTTTACTTCAAGTACTTAAAATAATTCCCAATTTCCTTCTGACACGGTAATATCCTGGAGGAGGTTGAAAAGGTTCTTTCTGTTTTATTGTGATACCTGCAATTGAAGACAGTGTTTTATAAAAAGGCAATTTGAAATGGAGTTGAAAGCCAGGGGACAAGTAGAATATACTTTCTGTAAATAGAAACAGTGGTGATATGGAATTCCATTCATGATCATATTCCAATATGAATCCATTCATAAAGTTAAAAATTACCCAAAAGCATCTGAAGATCTTGATATCAGGTAGATTTTTTTTCCATGAATGCCCTTCCTGTCTTTCCTGGTTAGAAGTAATACATGAAGATTGTGGGTTTTCTGATAGTAAGATAAGCATTTCTCTTGCTCACTGACTTTCTTCTTCTATTTGAAATTAAAAACTGCTCATTATTTTTGTTATTACACATCCATGAGGAAAGCAAATCAAAGGAAGAGTTGATATCAAAGTAAAAGAGATATCAAAATAAAATTCTCATTTGATAGTGTTCATGAGACATATGTGCCACTTAAACATACCCTTGGCTTCGAATGGTCATCAAAATCATGGTCTTGCCACAGTAGTAAAAGACACTTTTAGTTACTGTGGCAAGACATTTCTTTAGATACCCATCCTGCTTCTATATTTTTATTACATTTCCAAAGCGCTTCAACATAACCTCCTTTTGTAACTTTATGTATGCAAGTGTTTTCATACATGCAAGATTGTGATTGTATAGTGCTACCTACATTAGTGTATTGTCCTTAGTTTTACCTTCTGTGTTATATGAGAGCACTCAAATATGCAGATTTTAGAGATATGTCCTTTGCCCTTATTTGAGCTGCTTTCCTAAAAACAAACACCAAAAAAAAGAACAACCAAGCAATAAAACCCCAAACCAACAAAAAACTCAAAAACAAACAAAAAAACCCCCACCACAACAACAAATAAAAAAACCAAATAAACAAAAGCAGCATATTTATGTTGGGAGGAGAAAAAAAGCTGATGCCAAAGTTTAATGATCCCATCAGACAGCTGTCAAGTGAGCTCTCTGCATTCCCTGTTATCAGTTTTCTTCTGCTATGACAGAAGAAATTACATTCACTAACAAGACACAATTGGCACTTTCTCTCTGTAGTCAATTAATTGTTTGATCTCTTCTGTGCTCTATCTATTATCTTTAATCAATGAAATCTTGAGGTAAAGAAAAAGATAAATAACAGACACTGCTGCTGGAAGTCAATGAGTTACAATGAAGATGTCATTGTTCACCAAGGATCTGAATTAAGAGTAAGATTCATATACATTGGAGTAGTGCTGTGAAGTGTGAGTATTGTTGTTCTCACTTTGCAGATATGGACATAAAATTTCTCTAAAGAAAACTAATTCTTTGCCACTTTTATTTCTCACAAAATATATAACTTCATAAGATCAAGAACAAATATCTGTAAAAGATCTTAAATTTGTCAATAAAATTTTCAAACATAACACCAGTGCCACAAGATCTGAAAATGAGCAAAACATCTTTATCCCTGCACCTCAGCTCTTTTGTAGCACCCTCTCTGCTGGCGAGTCTCTTCCAGCTCTGTTCCATACTGGGTTCACATTACAAACCAGCTCTTGATGCTCCTGGTTGGGCATTATTGAAGTGAACATCTCTGTTGTGTCATTGAGATTCACAACATAAAGCTGCAAATAAGCAGCAAAAGTTAGGAATATCCAAGTCATATTTATCCTAGCCATTACAGGGCACTCTGTAATCTATTTGTTCACTACAGCTTGCACAGATGGGGTCAGATGGATCAAGAGCAACCTGGTGATCTCTGTGGTATAGCATTGTTAAATGAATTGTGTGACATGACAAATTTTAATGTACAAACTATCAGTTGTTATATTTGTGGCACCCAAAAGTCAAATAACATCTTATCATTCACTTGATGTTCACCAGATCTTCAACTTGGCCTCACCCGTACAGTATGATATTCAGCTACTTGTTGACTGAAATAGGGTGGTGACACAGTGATATTGTCACTGTGCAAGAAGTTCTACATGGTGAAGATTTTTGATCTGAACTTTGGTTAAAACAGAGTCGTGTGTCAGTAACAGTTTCAAAACAAGTAAAATCAAACACTGAAATATTTAAAACAGCAGATGTCTAGCTTGATCCCTAGGCACAGTTATAATTCAGTGACTGAACAAAGCTGAGGACACTGAGCTGGAATGAAGTCATGAACAGCAATATGTAGCACCTCAACAGAGGTTTCAGCTGTAGTGTACATTATTTAATAAACTGTCAATCTAGAAAAGCATTAGATCAAGTTCCAAAGGAACTAGTTCAGGATCATATGGGAATTCTGTATCACTAAGTCTTGAAATCATTATCCAGATGCTTCAGGGTAAAGCAGTGATTGCCAGTAAAGTCAGTGATAGTTCTGACTAATTCTGATTAAAAATGGACATCTTTTTTTTCTTTGCACACCAGAGCAACTGGTAATCACCGTATGGAATAAAGCAACAATAGCTTGGAATATTAAAATATAGATGTCAGACACCCCTACAAGCATGATTGTGACAGTGAAAACCACTGTGTTTTTTATTTTCTCTCAGGTTCTGGAACATGTCCTTGACAGAATAACAATAAGCAGAATCTGTTGGAAAGAATCTTACCTAAAGGTAATCTCACAGATGAAAGCTGAACTGATATGATTTTCTGCTCACAGGCAAAATCAAGGAAAGCTCAGAGCATAAAACAAGGTCTTTGTATGCTCTTTGCCTCTAACAAAATTCATTAACACTGGGATTCTGTGAAAACAGCTATAGAGATTTCTGTCCAGGCAAGTCAATTGTTGCTCGTTTTAAAAGAGTAAATTTTGGTTGCAAAGGTGAAATTTGAGAATTGGTTTTCTACCTAAAATGGGAGCAGACAAGGCATTATTCTTGGACAGGTTGAGATTATCATTATGTGAGTTCATGAAAGGGTTTCATCTGCATATATATGAAAGCATGTTACTCATTACCAATGGCTGCATCTTAAAAGTCTTGTTAGAGGTATAAATCACACTAAACCAATAGGAAATATTGAAATTTGAGGACGAGTCTGATACTACAGTGGTGTGCTGCTGAGGGAAATGTGCCTGAAAATTGGACTCAGAGAACAGCAAAAGCCAGTACAGTTACTGGGAGAAGCAGCATGGCTGGAATGAAAAAAAATCCAGCTTCAAACAAAAGTGAGTACCATGTGATTGTTCTTCCCATTCCTCTGTTCTCTGTGTCTTTTTTCAGAGCTGCCACATCAAATGATTTAGCCAGTCACCCATCAACTGTATTTGTGCTCTTAGTACAAAATGGTTAAATGTCTTGAATAGTGAGTCTCAGAACATTGCCTATAGCTGGTATCAAAGCAATGCTCCTGTGAGCCAAGCTACACCAGACATCTGGAACATAGATCAAATAACCAACCATCCATAAGCATTTTGTATAGACAGTTTAAATACAATGAATGGTTGAGATTGACCCATTAAACATTACTAAGACATTCTCAAGGTAAATCTTCAGTCATATAACATCAGCCTCACAACACGAGATACAATTAAAGGTCATCTACTACGGCAGAGAGCATATGCTGGTGTTATCAAACATATGGAGAAAACAAAAAAAAAGAAAATTACACTGAACAAAAATGCAGCAAAATGAAATTATAGTGTGTAGAGGAAGCTGCATCTGTCATATCCCCAGCTCTGAGTGTACTTCAAAAAATTAAAAATCCCACAACTTCACAACTGCACTTCAGATTCTCACTCTCTGTTGCATGGGTGTGATACTGCAGGGTTTCAGGAAGCCATGAAGGTGAGCAGAACCATGAGGAAGATGACCTCAAAGCATGGGTAACATCATGGTGTGCAGAGCAGGGATCATAGAATCATAGAAAGTTAGGGGTTGGAAGGGACCTCAAAGGATCTAGTCTAAACCCCCCTGCCAGAGCAGGGGCACCTACAGCTGGTCACACAGGAATGTCTTGGGGGAGACTCCACAACCTCCCTGGGCAGTCTGTTCCAGTGTCCTGTCAACCTCACAGTGAAAAAAATTCTTCCTAGTATTTATATGGAACCACCTATGCTCCAGTTTATAACCATTGCCCCTTGTACTGTTGTTGGTCACACCCGAGAAAAGCTTTACTCCGTCCTGGCACTCTCCCCTTGCATATTTATAAACATTAATGAGGTCACCCCTCATTCTCCTCTTCTCCAAGCTGAACAGACTCAGCTCCCCCAGCCTTTCCTCATAAGGGAGATGTTTACTCCCTTCATCATCTTGGTTGCTCTGTCCTGGACTCTTTCAAGCAGTTCCTTGTCTTGAACTGAGGGGTTCAGAACTGGACACAGAGAAGAGGAGGAGAACCTCTCTCCACCTACTAGCCACACCCCTTATAATGCACCCCAGGATGCCATTGGCCTTCTTGGCCACAAGGGCACACTGTTGGCTCATGGTCATCCTTCCAAGGATGTCACCAGAAAGAGGTTCAGCCCCACAGTACTTAAAAAAGGAGAGCAGAGAGAGAAAGGTGATGGTAATCAAGGTCAGAAAAGAACCTGGAGTTCCTAGGGACACCCACGGGGACAGAAACAGGAAGCAGATGGAAGTCCAAGGCAGTGAGAAGATGTCATGGAACAGGCAACCTTACAGCGCAACCCAGGCAAGGCCCAGGACAGGGCCTGAGGGTCAGAGCTAACCCTGTGGGAGGAGAGGCTTTTCCCTGACTTCATCCCAGATCATCCTGCCACAGAACTGGCTCTTACCACCCACATCCCAGCCCTGGGAGGAGGAAAGAGGTTGCAAAGCCCACTGGTGCTTTGCTAGACCCTGACATATGGTTACTTTTCTGATCTAGATGGGACTCGAACCTTTGCCACACTGTTATCCCAAATGAAATTTCTTTCTTCTGGACTGACCAATGTTCTTCATAACTGGAAGCAGAAAGAAGGAGGTGTTTGTGTGACTCTGGCTTACATAGTCCTAAATCATTTAGTCCTGATTAATATTAGGCCATGTAAAAACTGTCCCTCTATATCATAAGACTGAAGAGCCTTTAAAGTACTGAGAGCTAGCACTGGCCCTCTCCATTAGGTATAGATTCCTGTCCCCAAGAAAAGATATCAAGGGCAAAATTACATGATAGAATTGTGCACCTTTAATACTAGATTATATTAAATATAAGATGACAACAAACCTGCACCATCTAATGTAACAGATTGTTTGATCATGGTCTTTTTAACTTCATCCAGACTTGGCCAAAGTGCACTTTTTTTGCTATCAACTGTAATAGTTTGGTGTGTGAAAAACATCTCCTGTGGTCATACTGGAACAAAAAGAACCCACCTGTGACAGCAGCAAGAGGGACCTTCCAGGAGTCTGTTTCCCCATGCCTTGATATTAACAACATGGATTGGTCTAGAAATATGGGACCAAATACAGTTCCATTAACTATATGTAGGTATATTTCTAGTGAATGCACCAGAGTTCCAAATAACACTATGTGAAGACATATGGTGACCCAAACCTTGAGTTTTCAGTTCAGTTTTAATTTAGGGGTACTAAAAGAATAAAAAGAAATTAAAAAATGAGCCAACGGGAACCATTTAAAATTCTTTCTGTACATCTTAATTTTATTCTTGTTTGTCCTAACCTTATATTAAAAAATTGTATGATGTATACAGGGTTAGGTTGTGAACTCAGGGTACTATCTTGATGTGTCTGATCACAGAATCATCTTGGTTGGAAAAGACCCTTAAAATCATTACTTTGAACTATTAACCTAACACTACCAACTGATGGATCAGGTGACAATGGATTTTGATGTGAATTAAAATCAATTAAAAGAAAACAGTAAAAAATCAGTATATTTCAACAAATAGCAGTCTTGATATTAGTTTTTGAAAATCTGCAACAATCACATTAGAAAATAAATAACTGCCTACAAAACTATTGTGTGGAGAGTGGGATTTTAATATATATATATATATATATATATGTAGCGGGAGGAGCCATTCTTGCTCCTGAAGCTCAACGAGCTGCTGGTCTCTTCCAGGACTCCAGCCACCACACAGCGCTTCCAGGGTAGAAGTGTAGTGGGAAGAGCCTTTCTTGCTCCAGAGGCTCAACGAGCTGCTGGCCTCTCCATGCCTCGCACCAGAGTGAGCTGAGGTGCCTTCTGTGGGTGTGTGTCCCACCTTTATTGGCCCCCTGGTCTTGCTCATGCCCAATAGGGGCCTGTCCTAATCAGGCACAGGTGGACTCACACCCACTCTTTGGCAACTCAAGGCACCTGGTTGACAATGTTTCTCTACATATATATATATAAGAAAGATTGTTACACCTTCTCATTAGATTTGTAAAGACTTTGGGAGAGATTTTTTTTACTTAATCAACAATTATGTACAGAGAATTTAATAAAATTTTCAGGAATGCTTATCAGCTAATGCACAGAATCAGAATATAGTTGATTAACTTAAAACTAATCTTGAAAAAATAGCTTGTTGTTCAAAAGCATGATTTATTCCACATAGGATGGGGTGGGGAAACAAGGCTGATTTCTTATAATGAAGTACTGCTTCTTAGATATTCAAACTGTAATTGAGAGAAGCCCAAGGAAAAAAAGCTTCAAAACAAAATCCAATGTGCAGCATCCTTGAAAAATTATCTTCTAGTTCAGTTCCATTGAAGGGCAAGCTGATTATGAGTATTTAAAAATTTTCACCATAGAGAGAGCAGTTGTCAATTGTTCTCCTTGTTGGAATTTCATATTTTAAGCACTGAATAATCAAACAGACCATTAAAAATGTTGTTTTATAATAAGTATTTGAAGAGACCATCTGAAAGCAGATAGTGCTTCCATGTGACCGTCTGCTTTGTATATGGCCTGGTATCAATATACTGTGAGAACGGCAGATGGTTTCTTTGATGGAAAGTAATGGAAAATGACAGACTGTTTGAAGATACTGTGGTGCCAATTTCATGAATAATGCATTAGGGTAACAGATATAATCAGTGCAGTTTAATAGTCTGCAGCCTCCAGAGATACAACAGCAGCATACAGAGGAATTATCCTTGTACTAGGACTACCTGACACTTATTTTTTTTTTTCCTTGACTTTATTTGACTGAGACTACACTGAAATTATATCTTTAAAAAGGCAGTCAAAACCAAAAATACTATGTCCTGTGTCAGAATGACTGTAGTATATATGTGCTGTGCAATGTACCTTTTAATAGTATGTAATTTCTGAAATATCTTTTTTTGTTTTGTTTTGTTTCATTTGTTGTTGTTGTTTTTAATTTAACAGGTTTTAGAGCTTCAAATTTTTAGGAAAAAAAAATCTTATGCTTGCCATTCGTGGGTTGAAACCATTTTCCATTTTGTAGGAATGACTTTAAGTCATTTCAAAGGATGCAGTATACTGTGTATAAACCAAAAATGTTTCCAAACTTATTATCCTATACCAAAAATAAGCATAAAATTAATTTGTAAAAAAACTTGCTTGTGGAATTCCAGAAAAATATTTTTAGTGAAGCAAGTACAGATTTGTATTTAATGATTATAGAAAAGCTTTGTGACAGAGATTTATACTTAGACACACATATTCCTCTTGGTACCTGGGTTTCACATTGTAATGTTGTAACTACACAGCAGTGAATATTAGTTAAGGTAAATATCTTGGGACACAGGGTTTTGGTCCTTGTACTTATGGTTTTTGTCGAGGAAAAATGCCTATGTTTTTGAGTTAAAAGTTCAATTTGCCACCTGACAAATGAGGTATGGTAATGTATGTACTAATTTCATCTTAGGAGTGTGCTCTGCTTGCTGTGTATCTCCTTCTGAAACTCCTCTTTGTCAGGGCTTACTTTAGAAGTTCACTATCAGTTTTGAAACAGCATTCTACAAGTCCACTAGGCAGTAAACAGTAGCTTCACATATATGTGGGTTTATACACATATTCATTCCCAAGCATCCAGACACATACACATTCTACATATAAGAAGAGAAAAAAACCAAGTGGAATATAGGTTGTGTTAATGTAGGAAATATTTTAGAAAAGTAAAAGAAGGTGATCAAGTGGTTATAAAGTCAGCTGGCAGAAATAAGATTCTGAAGAACAGCATTGCATATGGACAGATTATGATAGTCTGTTTAGTCTTTCCACACTTTCCACAGTTACAATTACATGTATAATTATACATGCAATTATGTGTATGGAAGCTCTTAGCAAAACAAGTATATGCAAAAGGGCATTATAACATTTTTGAACCAAAATGCTTTATTTTCATTTTATATCAACTTCAGAATATCTAGGTTTTTTTACTATGAATACTTAGCAATAAAACCTAAATAGTGTCAGTCATCATTAAAAGCATAATGGTGCTTAGCTGGAAGCATGTCTTATTCTTCCTTTCAGTAAAAATCTGGTCCTGAGTAGAGTTCTGTAATTGAGCATGTAAAATTTAAGTTTCTGGTTTCTCAACTGGGAAATATGTATTACCCTTGCCCTACCTGGGAAATTTAGCATACAAGAAATATGAACTCTGTAATGACCTGTTTTTCTTCACAACTGCTTTTTCCTACAGACTGTGTTAACATGTTAGGAGCTTTCAGCTACCAAGATGGTTTGAATCCATCCCCTTATAATAAAATTCCTTGTCAGTCCCATCTGATACTCAAGCCCCCTCTGTTGGTTGTAGGTCAGCCATTATTAATGAAATTGTACAAATAGTCGTTGCTGTCTCTTGTACATGAAGACTTTGTAATGCTAGAAATTTCTGTATTCCAGCTATAAGGAAAATCATAGCAGATACAGGAGTAACTGTAGGCCTGGAGGAATAGGATTGAGAAAATAAAGCAAAGCAAAAACTGACAGCCTGAACAATTTCCCCATCTATTGGATTGGTTTGATGCCTGAACTTTTAAAAATACTTAAAAAGTGTATCACTTACCTGAATTCACTCAAATGTAGCAAAATAAATTCCCAGCCTACAGAGTATTCATACTTACTTAGTACCTGTCTTCCTTATGCTCTGCATAAATATCAGAAGAAAAAAACATGAATGCTAAGAATTATCTAAGACCTTTCATGGGAGCACAGAGTTCCTCATAAGGAATTCTGGGAGGTCAGATTTAGACATGGAGTTTACATGTGCACTAGATCAAAAGCTAAAATAGCAACTACATTAGAGTCTGAGGATGTGATAAGAGATAACATGGTTTTCCTAGGGCAACCCCCAATCAGTCAGTTGCATTATGAAAATACTGTTGTGTGCAGAAATGACAATTGAAACTGAATTGTCTTGGTACCATATAATTACCAGCAGCAAGATAACTTGTCCATGCACAAAAAACTGCTCTTGGAACCCCCTGCAAAGTATATGCATGCCCACCCACACCATGATTACATAAAGTTCCAGGTATAAATAGCAGCAGAGAAGAAAGCAGATGTCTTCTGATTGCTGAAGATTTGCCAGCCCACCTGAAGCAGACTTCTTTCCTGTCAAGTGACTACTGCACACCATGTATTCTTATGATATGGACATTGTTGATTCACACTGACAGTTTGGGCATGCCTCAAAGACTGTCATTCTGTAGTTGTGGGATCATTCTGGGAGATTTTTCAACTCCATCTCTCTGCATGGCAACCCACAGCTGTAAGCAGAGGCCAGCAAAAAGTCATTACATACCCACTAGAACCAATACAGGAATTAAAACTCCATTCACAAGCACATCTTATGTTAATGCAGTGCAATTGTTAACAATTCATGGACAAACAAATTTGGCCAGAACTGCAGAGACCTCAAATGCCATACTTCTGTGGGAGGGCTAAGACAATCTTTTGCAATGTCCTTGACAGTTCTGAAGACAAATGTGGCAGCAGTGTATGGAGAGACAATAATTTTCCACAATGCCATCCTTCAGCAGAGAACTCTGTCTGAGCAGAACAGAGCTGAGGTGGCTCTATACACACACACATGCATACACATACACTTAATGGCTTCAGAAATTAAGGTTTCTGTAGGAAAGGAGGAATCTATTACTCATCCAATCTGAAATATCTCTTATATTTTTACATCTACAAAACTCAATAGTCCTCCAGAAACTGGAAATTCTGTCTGCTCTACTCAGCATTAGTATTACTTGTCGCCTTAATGTAGTATCCTTTTCTTTTTTTTTTGGCTTTACCTTCTCACTTCTGTGTTCCAGGGCAGACACAGGACAGATGGCCTGACTATCTTATCTTTCCAGTTTCTCCTACAGCAGGGAGGAAATTGAATGGGAAGAGCAGTGCAGCAGTTCCTTTATCACCATAAAAATATGTGAAGAGATAAAAAGCTTTAAAGATCTGTGAAGACACAATGAACTGCTCTGTTGTTGTACAACAGCCTCTCCACAGCCTCCTGACTCTCAAGGCCAAAGATTCCTGTAAGGAGTGCAGACACAGACTCATTCCTTTGTTGACCATCTCCAGGGATGACTGAATAAGAACTGTGAATAGGGTGATTCATCATCTGATAAACATCCCTTATGCTTTCCTTCTCACCGTGTCACAGAAACCACAGCTGCAGGGGCAGCAGAAGAAGGCTGAGCTGCCAAAGCAATTCCAGCAAAGAGTATTTAATGAGACTGGGTTATGTAACATGAAAGAGAGGACTGCCAAAGAAAAATGAATGGGATGCCCTTCGGAAATGCCAACGCCTCACTAGGCTTCACTGAGTGAAGAGTCAAGAATTACCCCAGAGTAGTGGGAAAGGCCTTTGAGTACTTTGAGTAATTTTTTATGTTAGAGAAGGAGAGAACCTGCATATGCCATGTCTGCAAAATATTGCCTGGTATAGCTGCCCTCAGGACCTTTAATTCTTCCTAACACTCAACATCCAATATGATGCTGAGCAAGCTGGTTCTGACTGAGACCTATAAACTGTATTTCTGTAGGTAAGAGAACAGGAAAGAGACAGATGGAAATAAAGGAGGAACAAATCAGAAAACAAAACAGAGTGGAAGGTGGACTATAGACAAATTTATATAAGTATATGGGTTGCAATCAGGTCCTTTTAACATTTTGGTTTCACAAAAAGATCATTTATTATAAATTTCCTTTCTATGAACAGATGTAGATGCTGATGAACAAGGTCAAGCAGCTGTAGTTACAAATTTAGAAGAAAAACAAAACAAAATGCAAACCAAACCCAAAAAAAACACAACATGACTTCTATGACCCCACCTTCTTTTTCTTTTCTCCTGATACCCAAACTTAGTTTTGCTAAAGGATCTCTAGACTCTAACTTGCACACCATCTTATTATTGAGTTCATTATTGGCAAAGTTATGCACTTTGACTTGGGAATTCCACAGCATCACCAAGTTTGATAAAACAGATAATCATAAATAGATAAAAATATTTAAACATTCTCTGGAAATAGTTATAACAGAGGCAGGCAAATTAGGTCAGGGTTATACAGATGGTAACAAAAGTAGCAAAGGGGATGGTAGACATGCTGACAAAAAACTGGCTGGAAAAGGGCAATGTGTAAATGCAAGTTAGTATTCATCTTAACAGTGAAAGAAAAGATAATAGGAAAAGAAAAAAGAGTGCAGAAGTTGTGCTTGAAGATCTGTATGGATTGCAATTAGGACATGGTAATTAAGATGGGCTGCATGTATTTAACATAGGCGAGAAAAATATATGCTAAAATTTTGCAGGGGTTGCTGTACAGCTAAGGGTAATTAAGAATATGTACAATAATCTGTCAGACAAGCACAGAGAGGAAAGGGTATGAAATAGTAATGTTAAAAATCCTTTGGTAAAAAACAGGTTAACCAATGACCCTTGTAGTACCACTATCAGCAGACTGCTCCAGGAAAAACTGGACCATACGACCACAATTTCCAAAGAAATCCTGAAGTTTTCTTTCAGCCAGATCTATACCCTAATCATTATAATAGTTTCCTTCAAATATACTTTTCCCTTACTTTCTGGAAAGCGGAACAGTTCAGAGTAAAAAGCACTACCACTTGCATTGCAATTATCACACTAAGGATCTTTCAGCAAAATTTGGAGAAAACTAACATGAAAGGAGTAAAAGTTAATGTTCAGCTTTTCTTATTCTTGTTTTGCTGTTTTTTTGTTGTTTTTCTGGTTGGTTTTTTTTTTGTAACAGAAACTGTAGTTACAATCTTTTCTTCCATTGTCAGTGAAAATTCATCTAGAAAAAAACACTAGCTGGAAATTATTTCGCTGCAGAAAGGTTTCAATTTTAAATGCTTTTAATTTAGAGTATAAACAAGAAGTTCCCTCAGTCTATACTTTTAAAATACATCACTTATTGAGAAAAAGAGGGGGATGTTAGTGTGGCACTTTTAAAAATTTTATTTCTTTTTCAGAGTCAAAACTACTCGACAAAAGAAGGTGAAACACGAGTTCGGTTTCATTTCTAAATCACCAGCTGCATAATTTTTTTCTGTAAACCTCTGTAGTGATAAATTCTCCCCATTCCACATGTTGTCTTCTCTTACAAAGAGCACTTGGAAGAAAAACAGGGGTACTAAAATAACAAGGACAAATTTCTGATACTGAACATCTTTTAATCTTATGCTTCTTTTGATGGAGTTTTGCAATAACTCACAGTGGAGGGCAGTATGACTTGAGCTGCAATTGTGAAGTTATCGGCATTATATTGAGACACATGATCTATCAAATCTCTTTCCGCTGAAGAATTAAAGGATCCAGAATGAAGACAAGAAGATTTTCAGGCTTTTTTTTTTTTTTTTTTTTTTTTTCTGTGTAAGAAATAGAAGGCAAGGAATTTTCATATTGATGGTGAGCATGTAGGATACTTAGTTCAAGATGATGGAAACTCATACCCTCAGATAGCATCAACCTCTCTGAGTGTTCCAAATTTAATACAGTTCTCCATGTATTGCAAATCTTTTCAGATAGACAGACCTTTTGTGGGAATTCAATATTTTCTAGATTTTAAAAATTTATTTATTTAATAATAACATATTAATTATTTTATTCCCTCACTGCCAATAATCTGCATACATTGATACATCCAGACTAGTTCTGCCTTCCCCTCAGTAAAGTCAACTAATTAATATATAGCTAATTGTATCAATGGTAGTATGGTTATGTTCATTAAAATGCTCATTTAGCATGCTGAATTATATAATGCATACATGAACCATGACTGACAGGGGAAGGAATTATCAAAACGCCACACAGAACAGTTTTATTCTTAGGCAAACACTCAGGCCTGGGTAGGGGGTGGGGGAAGAGTAGCTGAAATATACAACAACAAATAGCTATGTTAATGCACACTTTCTTGAATGACAAAAAGAGGGGATTATACGTAAGAGTTTATTTTATTCTTGCATAAAGAACACCTTTCATTGTTTCTCTTGTATTATTACTAGGAATTACAAGTCACTGTATTTTGGAAGGTCTTTTAAGAAAGAAACATTAAGTTGTGAAGTTATTCTACAGACATTTGTTTTTCCAATTCCAGTCCTGATACCAACAAATTAGTGTGCACAAAACCCAGCTATTTGTCAAAACTGTAAGCAGACATATTTTGACTGTCTTGCATGAGATTTTGCCTATGTTGAAATATCATCAAAAGTCAGCAAATGTAGTATAATTTATAAGTAAACTTCAAAGTGACTATTTGTAATTAAGAAGTTTTACGTAAATGGAGTTTACGTAATCTTTCTGTTTAATTGCAATTCCACTTTTTTTAATAACTACAAATATCATTGGTTTTATTTGCTCGTTCATACAATAGAAGAGGAGCTACCAGCAATGCAGAACATCAAATGCTTTATCTATTCTGAATAAGTCTAAGTAGCGTGATGTAGGTAGCAAGTACTCATCTTGTTTTCCAATAACTAAAGTTTAAAAAGTGGCCCCTCACCTGCTACCAAAATCACCACACACACCCAGCAGGCATGCTGCAGGAAAGCTATATGAAAGCTGAGAAAGTAACTGCAGGACAGTGAATCAAAATAGTATTTCCATTGTAGAGAAGTTAGCCCAACTTCTCATTTAATTTTGTGACATATTCATTGATCCTTTCCTCCTTAATCAAGAACAAATACACGTTTTGAGTTCTGTTTCAAATTCATGAAAATAAATAAAGAATGCAGAACCACTTATTTGTCTTTTCTTTTGAATTCATAGTAAGCATAATGAATTTTAAAAGATTTTAAGTATTTTTAGAAAAATAGATTTTAAATTTTTAAAAGTAATTATAGCAACTCTTACAGGTCACAGGTCACAGGTCTTTAAACCTCTTGTTTAAATGGACAAGTAATTCCAACTAAAGAGGCATTTTGAGCCTGATTTTTCAATTTCAGTATGTCATGTTGTAGGAGATTCATCCTGATTGCTTCTGGGTAAAATTAATGGAAATTCATTAGCTTCACGTAATTTAAACACAATTAAATAAATACTAAACTGTATTAAATACAAGTTAAATTACATTATTCTCATTTGAACAGGTAATACATTTTAAAATGTAGTAGCATATACTGAACATTTACTAAACTACTATTAGTGAAAATTTCACCCTTTTTCACAAGTCCTTGATTTACTGGCAGGAACTCCTGAAGCTTCCCAATTAGCAGGCACATTTGATGGTATCATCATGTTTACTATAGCTTTATTATACTCCTACTTCCCATAATTAAGTGTCAATTACCAGCTTAGTCTAGCACAATCTAAGACAGATTTTAAGAAAAAAAAGAGACCAATAAACATTACTATAAGTTCCTCCTTGAGAAATCCTTGGATTCAATATCAAAGCAAATGAGCAAGTGGGTGTAAATATGTCTAAAATGAGGATTTCTAAATATTCGGTATTCAAAAATATTCTAAATAACTTATTTAGAGAAGTCAGTCCATTAAAGATATATGTCATTTTCCCCCACTCATCTATTTTCTGCCTCCAAAAGTTAGGTTAAACTTTACTGAGAGCTAAAAAAGACATATGTATGTAAAATGTATGTGTATCTCTGTGTGCTTTTTCACAGGTGTGTGCATTTGCAGTACACACACACAGATACAAATCTAGCTTTAAGCATTTTATGCATAATATTGTGCACCCATGTACCTGAACCTGTCATTCTTCAGACTGTATTCCATCAAGATTAATTAACAACTTCTATGAAAATATTAAGATGGGGCATGAAGGGCAGAGATTTTCGACACTGAGTTCAGCTTCATTACTTCTTCACTCCAGTGTTTCATTTGCACCTTTGGGCCTACTATTTCACCACAGCCATTTGGAAATACTATGTTAGTGTTTCTGAATCCTTTAATTACCAACCATTCCTCCATGATAATTCATTTTCCTTCTCCAAAGGTTATGTCTGTTTCTGAAAAAAATTTTTTTCTTTTACCCAAAATAGATTTCTTAGTATTGCCAATATTCCCACTGGAACTAAACAAAGAGTAGGAAAACTGAATTATTTCATTGAGTCTCCAAGTGTCTAATAATTGATTTGAAAATATAAAACATTAGTGCTAATGAAGCTTTACAGGAAGTGTGAAATGAAGATGGAAAAAGAGGAAGGAATTACAAATTGTAAAAACCATCATCCAAAAATTCTTTTATGTTGAAAGTATAAGGCAGAGTGAGTTAACATTGAAGTAAAAAAAAATAAGATAGCTAAAGGTAAAAGAGTGGCTAACATTGGAAGAGTCAGCTGGACACTTAAGCATGGGAAAAAACCCTGCAAATTTAAACATGAAAAAAAAAATAATCTTCTGAGGTGGAGAATGACCAGGCTGGAATGGGAATGGGCTGCCCAGAGAGGTGGTGGACTCTCCGTCTCTGGATGTTTTCAAAAAGAGAATGGATGTGGCACTCAGTGCCATGGTCTGGTAACCTCAGTGGCAGTGGATTAAGGGTTGGACTTGATGATCTCAGAGGTCCTTTCCAACCTGGCTGATTCTGTGATTCTGTGATTCTGTTATTCTGTGACCTCATTCAAAGTGATTTTTCTCTTTGTTTCCAGATATCATCTTTTGCTTGCTTTGATCACAACAGAAATAAGTGGCTGAAAATGTGGCCTATCCACCAGACAAATTGGTGTATTTCAATTGCTGATATATTTGTATGGCACAGAATACAGAGACTAACAGTCAAGTGGTCTTTAGAAATTTATTAAACAGTGGAAGAATAATTTTCTTTGTAAAATGGAAAGCCTTGCACTGGAAAAACAGTAAAATTAATTACATTAATGCAATATAAACATAATAATTAGGTGTTTGTTTTGTTTGGGGTTTTTTTACATTGTATTTAGTTTGTCCTTCTGAAATTACTATACTCGGCTAAAAATTAGAAAAGTAAAACGAAATAATGAAAACCAAAATCTGTGTAGGATTTCTACAGTTGCCTTATCAGATATATATAGGCAGAGGAGAAAATAAAAGATAAACCAACTTTTCAGTGAATGGAATAAACCCTTTGGCTGTATAAAGAATATAATAGTAAAATAGTTGTTCTAAAATTCTTGTTATAATATTGTAATCTGCAATTAAATGAACTGGTCTGATCAGATGTCAGATGTCTTAAAGCATTTTCCAGCTTTATTTGAAACAAATTAAAAAAAAACTAAATAAACCCAGACTTTTAGAGATTGAAAATGTGATGTGTTTTTGGAAATGTTCTGTTACTCTTTGAAGAATTATCTATTTCTAAATATTAATTTCAGAATACTCTGTTTAATAACTTCTCAGTTTCAGACATTCAGTGAGCTCAAGAAATAAAAGGCATAAATATTTCTGAGTTATCCTTTTTTTACTCAGATAATCATCAAATTTTGTAATTTAAAAATCCTCTTGGATACATATTTAGCGTGAAATATATACATGATTTTCTGTATGAAACTATCACAGGGGCTCTTTTCCCTTTTCTTTCTTCCACTATGTCTCTACCTCTAAACTTGTTTGGAGTAGTTACAGACATATTTTCCAATGAGATTGCAGGTTTGAAAATTTTGAAGTAGCTAAAAATGTATGTCCAGGTCCTTTTGAGCTATCTTCATACTTTTCATACTTTCAAGCTGACACTGATTTTAATTAAAATTAAGTATCTAATAATGTGGAGAATTAAAAAAAAAAAAATTTCTATAAGAGAGGGACTGATCAAAAACATCCCCAGTTTTCTGAAGGTGACATAATAGCAAAAAATTGACTCCCCATTCTTTCCTCTATACGAAATAAATATCTTTACAAACCCTGGGGATGTACTGAAGACATTTTGAACTAACAGGTCTGGTTAAATCATGGAATGATTGTGCATATGTGTGAGTTACTTTTCCTCAATAAGAAACCAGTTCTTGGTAAGGGTTTTCCCTAAGTAACACAGAATCAGGAAAAAATATTTTCATCAGAAATGATACCTCTGAAACTACAGAAAATCAAGAATACACTAGCTGTGTCTAAGTCTTCCCACTGATGCATTTTAGATGCACTTACTTTATGACAGGAAAGTTATCAGAGTAGTTTTCAAAAGCTGTTACTGTTCCTGCCTATGCTGAGTACCCAGATTGATCATGAGCACCAAAGAATTGGAGGTGAGTGGAAAATAGTTTATTATGCTAAAATCTAATTTGCAGTGTCATATTGATGCTTCCCTAACATGCTGTATTCTTTTCATATGTGATAAGATTGTGATGTAAGTCTAGAAGGCAAACAGATAATGTGTGTTATGCTCTTTTGTATTACAAGTTACAGAATGCTTTCAATCTCTATCAATTTTCCCAGAACTAACAATTTACATGTGTAGCGGGAAGAGCCATTCTTGCTCCTGAAGCTCGACGAGCTGCTGGTCTCTTCCAGGACTCCAGCCACCACACAGCACTTCCAGGGTAGAAGTGTAGTGGGAAGAGCCTTTCTTGCTCCAGAGGCTCGACGAGCTGCTGGCCTCTCCATGCCTCGCACCAGAGTGAGCTGAGGTGCCTTCTGTGGGTGTGTGGGTCCCACCTTTATTGGCCCCCTGGTCTTGCTCATGCCCAATAGGGGCCTGTCCTAATCAGGCACAGGTGGACTCACACCCACTCTTTGGCAACTCAAGGCACCTGGTTGACAATGTCTCTCTACATACATGTATTCTGCTCTTAGCATGGATATAGAAATTTTTACTTAGTCTCATTATAAAATTACAGTTTTTCTAGTTTGAAGTTTGCATTTTATGAAACAATCTGGTCTAATTGACACTTAAAAATAGATTTTTACCCCTTAGTGAATATTTATTTTCTGTAATTCAGAAGAGATTAACATTTTAGTGCTTTAATTTCTTTTGTTATTTCAGTCCACTGTCTCCACATAACTTCTTAATAAGAACACCTAAGTTTTGCTGTGAGATATTTAGAGATTAAAGCAAGTTTTTCTTAATGTGCACAGGCTATTTTTGTCGTGCTTTCCAAAATGAAGGCAAAGATTTGTCCAGAGCAGAAAGCCACCTGTCAGAGACAGTACTTACCCTATCTCTGTCACCTATCATTTCACTTTCAACAGGGTGAATGTGAACATTGCTGACTCTTCAAAATCTGTCCATTAATAAATGTCTTTCAAAGCTATACCATCTCTACAGAAACATCTAGATATAGGAGATATGACAAGTTAAAGGAAGCTAAGCTACTCTGGAGAAAAATAGATGCTTTGACAGTGTAAGTAGCTAAAAAAATATGTATTTTGCCTCCAGTGTACTTTTAAAGTTCTTTTTTATTATTGTTAATTCTCTGCCATTTTACTGATTCATTTCACTTAAAAACAATTAGAAAAAAAACCCCAAAGCAAAATAAAAGCCATTGTTGAAATGCTGTGAAATACAGAAGGTATTCACCTTCCTGTGAAGGTACATGCCATGGTACTCTTAAATATTTTGAAACTGTGAAGTATTTAACTTCAATAATCAGCTGTAAGGTTTTAACTTAAACAATTAGCTGGATTCAGGCACCCCCATCTGCTTCTGAGTCCAGTTTGGGACTTTTCTGGTTGGGAAAAAATTACCAACTGAGGAACATATGTTCCATATTTACATAATTGTTGTAATTCATAATAATAATCATTATTATTATTATGTATAATTTCATTAAATCTATTTTAGGTTATTTCTTTTTTTCAACCATAAAGTCTCTCTCTCCTTTTTACTCCTTTATATCCTTTTTATCTTCCCCTGGGAGGGTAGTGTGGGAAGGTAATAAGGATTATGGGTTACCCAATTATTGGGTAATTGGTGACACCCTTTAATGTGAAAAATTAGAGATACTTTTTTCTCATTTTTTTGTATTAAAATGATAGGAAATTTTTCATGTTGTTTGTAACATTAGCTCCATTATAAGGAATGTCTTTACAAAAAAATGATCAATGATAAAAATATTTTCATGCACAAAAGTGATATGTCCAAATGCCTTTTCATAACATTGTAGTCAGTAATTTTTAATCTCCTCTCCATCAATAATACTTTCATCTCATATGATATCAGCATGCAATTCTTTTGTGTATATATGAAGACTTTGGGTTTTTAATACCAGTTTCATATCCATGGTAAAATCATATAGAAGCATAGTACCAAAGAGCCTTCACAGGAAGAAAAAAAGATACAAGCAAGTCTACCATTACCAAACTGCTAAAAATTAAGAATGCATGTCTCATCTCTTTGCTGAGTATTAAAATCAGTGGATTATTAGGTTTTCTGGTACAGTATTCCTTCATTTCTCAGTCTCAGAGCTTCTCTATTTGACAATCACAAGAGAAAGATGGTCTCATTTGGACACTTGGACTTATTCCAATTTAAATATATAAAAGACAGTTTCTTTTAGCCAAGGGTGTAACATGCTGTCTCATTAACTGAAATTGCCTCAGACAGAAGAAAGAATTTGAGGAGGTCTCCTGTATCTCAAATAACTGTCCTAATCACTGAGTTATCAGCAACTAAGAAGCACTCATCCACTGTTTTGAGGGTGAAAAATGTAATGGCAATTTGTTGATGTTCACTTTTGTGGTTTTAAGGATACAAGATAGAACACAGGAAGTTCCACCTCAACATGAGGAAGAATTTCTTTACTATAAGGGTTACAGAGCCTTGGAACAGGCTGCTGTTCAGAGAGCTTGTGGAGTCTCCTCCTCAGGAGACTTTCAAGACCCATCTGGATAAATTTCTGAGTGACCTGCCCTAGTGTTTGTCCTGATCTGTGGGGCCGCTGGACTCAATGATCTTCAGAGGCCCCTTACAATCCCTGACATTCTATGATTCTACAAATGCCCTCACCAACTCTTTAACTTACAATCAGTCCTCTGAGACACTCCTGGTAAGCAATCAAGAAGCTTAACTTTTCCCATTTCTTTAGCAGTGAGTATAGATACAAAATATTAATTTAGTTTTCTCCATGACCTTATATTCTCAGGGAACTTCTTTTTTCTCATATCTATGAAGGTTTGTTGTTTCTGTTGCCTTTGGGAAAGAGTTTATTAATGGCTTTTATACCAAATGAAAGCTGTCCTCAAACTCTTTTTTTGGCCTTCCTTTTATATTTAACCTGCCAGCATTTGTTGCTCCTTTCATTTTCTTCATTTACACAGGATTTTCTTTTTGAACAATGTCTTGAATGAAGTATTTTCTATGACTCAGCAATTTAAGTCTGCCAACTTTCTTTTGCATTTTTTTTAAGTCCCTAGGCTATTTTTATGTAGTTCTTCCCTTTGAAATTATGCATATAGTATTGAGTTTCTTGGCTTTTGTTGGTTTTACAAGGACATTGAATGCTAGGTATGTAATAATTTCTATGCTACAAGAGCATTTTGATAGCAGCATTTCAAATAGTTTCCAACTCTGTTTAAGACTGAGTTGGTTTTGGTTTTTTTTAAATGTTTCCTAACTAGCTAATCCATTTTTATTTAGCATCATCTATGTGTAAAAGAATGGCTCTGTCTAAGGAAAAGATTCAAAAAGAGAGCAAAAGAACTTCATAATGAAGGTAATTTTCATTGATTCCAAGTCAATGAAAACAAATATTACTGTGTTGAATGTAATTTTTTTCTTAAATTGGTAGAATAAATGTCTTATATTTGACCTTCACCTGGAAAGCAACAAGAAATCTGACAGACCATTTGAAAATTCTCCTTTCAAAAATCTGTAAAAACAAAATATATAAAATAATCAAATTTCTTGTCTTACTTCCATAAATTTTTCGCTGCCTTCCACAGAAATTCATGATACCCTTTTTGTTTTCAAAATTACTTTAAAATAAAATTCTCTGAAATACAATTTTAGACCTCATTCCTTGAAAAAGGAAAGCATGATATATGTTTATAATTTTATCTGGAAATCAGACTCTCTCACTTTTGCTATTCACTGCCTTTGTAAGTGTAACATCAGTGTCTCAATCACATGTTGTTTCTCTTTGGGGCAGACAGCTCCAGTGCTAAGTATCCTTCAATGCTTGGCTGAGTGTTGCAGCTGCCATGGTGGGGAATAAGTACTGAGAGAAAGGAGAATAACTTGGCACTCTTGCAGCAGTGGCACGACTGCCTAAACATCTTTTGGACAGTTTTCTATTTCTAAAGCCAGAGAAGACTTTTATAATTTCAAACAAGTTCTAAGCCACCATATAATGAGTTAAGGTTCTGAAAATCTACCTAGGTAGGAGAGTCAGTATAATTAAGCCTGAACGGAATGCAAGCAATCTTAGCATGATTGGAAGGGAGAAGGGGAAATCTCACTTGTCATGTAGGCAAGGAACAACACTGTGAATTTAATCTTCTTCTAAGGGGAACTGGGGAGGAAGCTAGGGGATGAACTGGAGGACTTGAAAAGGAAGAAGTTAAGCCTGGAAAGAATGGGTGAATAGACAGAAATTAGTTTTAAAGTGTTGATTTTTTTTCTGAGTGCTTTATTCTATTTTTAATTAATTGGGATCAATCTTCTGCAAGTGAAGTCTGCATGAAGCCTATGACAGTAACTGGTATGAGAATTCCCTATCTATACCAAGTCATGAGCTCTACCATCTTATTTTCAGCCCCTCATCCTTTTAAGAAGGGGGAGAGAGAGGATAGCTGGATGAGAGACTGCCAGCCAGCCAATGTCAACCCCATCATGAAGAGGAAAAAAAAAAGCCAAAAAGGTAATGGTATGACTTATAAAGTCATGAAGTACTTTAAATTAAATGTTATCAAGATTTAATTATGTGCTTATTCATTTGTCCATTAAATAAGTGCATATAGCACCTTAAAGAGGAGGCTCAGGGGAGACCTCATTGCTGCCTACAACTACCTGAAAGGAGGCTGTAGCGAGGTGGGAACTGGACTCTTTTCACAGACGACCTTCAACAAGACAAGAGGACACAGTCTTAAGTTGTGCCAGGGGAGGTTTAGGTTAGATATTAGAAAGAATTTCTTCACGGAGAGGGTGATTAGGCTATGGAATGGACTGCCCGGTGAGGTGGTAGATTCTCCGTCCCTGGAGACATTTAAAAAAAGACTGGATGTGGCACTCAGTGCCATGGTCTAGCAACTGCTCCGGTGGGTCAAGGGTTGGACTAGATGATCTCTGAGGTCCTTTCCAACCCGGCTAATTCTATGATTCTATGAAATTCATAAATAATATTATCTTTCATTGAAAGGTTGTTTCAACTTAGAGATAGTTAAGCTAGTTCCCCCAAAACATCCACATGTCCAATTACATTCCTAGCCATGAACTAGAAATTATATTTATAATCTTACTGTCCTTACGACACTTTCATCTCTAAGTACATCATTACTTATGCAGTACATTATCACATCAGAGGGAAAGACCATGTTTTTTGACTTTGACCCACAGACATACTACATGACGTACAGTTAATTGGCAAACAAGGATTAAAAAAATATATATAAAGTAAAAAAATCCTTGTGCTGAACAGACCTTACTGGGAGTAAAAATAAAAAGTACTTAAGACTACAAGATTTTTTAAAATATAGGAAAGAGAACCTCAACACTAAGTAGGGGAAAATATTATATACCATAAGTTGATTGTAGCTTTCATAATTGTACAATTTTTACTTGTATTAAGAATTGCATCTAAGAGAAAAAAAATCAGCAATTATCTATTTTATTATCTTTTCTTGTGCTTCTTTCTTTGTTTTCTCATATTCTTCAGCTTTGTTGTTATAGAAGAATATTACATAGAAGACCGGATCTAAAACCACTAAGTTCTTTTTCTTTGATCAGCTGTGCTCTCATTCAGCAAAGCACTTAAGAATATAGTGGGATCTCACCATTCTTGGATCAAGTTGGTAACCATGATCAACCTGCAAAAAAGTAAAAGTATGTGCATATATAATCATACCTTTTATCAGGCAAGAAGGGAATCCATACTTAATATCTGCTTAATCACACAGAAGGAAGAAAAAAAGCCCAGCTACCCCACTGAACCGTGGCCCAAAATAACTCTGACACTGCTTAAGATTTCCCAGAGTTTTTTAAACTACATTTTAATTTACTCATGCATGCAGTTAAACACCTATGTAAGGTCTTACACAACAGTATCTAAACTGAAGGACCATATTTTTAACCTTTCTACTAGTATTTGTCAAACCAGTTGTATTTTTGCATCCAGCAAAGCATCCCTGTTCAGAATAGGGGTTTCTAACCAAAATGTTTCACTGTTCAAAGGACCTAGGGACAAACACATTATTAAGTATACTTGGGATATAACAAAATGCAAGTATCTGGCAAAATTAAGGGAAGAGTTTGTATTTCTGGAAAGTTCACAGAATATATAGCCATGAAATAAATGTACAGAAGAAGCAATGGAGAATTGAGGGAAACTGCTTTCAGTGATTTAGCCTTGCAGAAGTAAGAAATTACAATAACTGGTAACTGAGCTAAGGAAATAAAAGGAGGTTCATTTTGATATCAAAAAGCTAACAGGAAGTTAAATAAGTAATGTCTCTATAACAGGTTTCCTCGCATTTTTAATGCAAAACCTGTAACTGAAGTATCACAACATTGAAATCTGTTGCAGAACTGTATATTGAGATACTGAATAAGCTCAAGTGGAATGAAGAAGTTTATAGACCATGGAAGAAAGGGCAGACAACTTAGGAAGAATACAAAAATGTCATCAGAATGTGTAGGGATGCAAGGAAAGCTAAGGCCTCCTTAGAAATAAACCTGATGAGGGAGGTCAAGGACAACAAGAAAGGTTTTTTCAAGTACATTGGAGGAAAAAGAAAGTCAAAAGGGAATTTGGGCTCTCTGCTGAGTGAAGCTGGTGCCCAAGTGATGAAGGATAAAGAGCAGGCAGAGTTCCTGAATGCCTCCTTTGTCTTCACTGCGAAGGCTGTCCCTCAGGAGACCCACACTACCAAGGTCACAGACAAAGTGCAGCAAAAAGAAGACTTTGATCCAGCTGAAGAGGATTAGGTTAAGGAGCAATTAAGCAAACTGAACACTTACAAACCAAGCCCTCACAGTCAAGAGCAATGTCATTCTGGGGTGCATTGAGAAATCTGTGGCCAGCAAGTCAGGGGGCTGTAGCCACCTCTACTCTGCCCTGGTGAGGCCTCACATGGAGTATTGTGTGCAGGTCTGGGCTACCCAGCTCAAGAAGGACAAGAAACCGCTGGACAGAATCCAGCACAGGGACAGTAAGATGATGAAAGCATTGGAGCATCTGCCCTATGAGGAAAAGTTAAGAGAGCTTGGACATTTTAAATTAGAGAAAAGGAAGCTGAGGGGGGATCTCATGAATGTTTATAAATATCTAAAATGTGGGTGTCAAAAGGATGAGGCCAGACTCTTCTCTGTGGTGTCCAGTGACGGAGAAAGGGGTAGTGATCACAAACTGGCACACAGGATATTTAGCCTGAATATGAGAAAATAGTTCTTTACTCTGAGGTAAACAGAGCACTGGAACAAATTGCCCAGGAAGGTTGTTGGGTCTCCATCTCTGGAGAGGGATATTCCAAACTTGTCTGGACATATTCTTGTGTAATCTGCTCTAAGGGATCCTGCTCCAGTAGGGGAGGTGGTTTAGATGATCTCCAGAGGTCCCTTCCAACCCCTACCATTCTGCAATTCTGTGATACAACTTAAAACAAAATAAAATTTTAAACCCCCAAACTCTTTTTTTTTTCCAGTTTAAATGCAACAGGCCTTTTATGACTGTTTTCAAATATACCCTCAAGCATCTACACAAGCATGTTCATTTATTCCGCTGTAAAACACCAATGCTTGCATAACAATATCTTCATAAATGAGATAGTAACTGATCATCAGGAATGCTCTTGTTCCCAGTTGGAGATGTTTAAATGAATATATTATATGAATTTTTAGAAAATTTTTATTGCACACAAGCTTGAAAATGAAACAATTTTATCATGCAAATTCCTATCCATTTAATGGCTAATTGACTGCTGATTAAAGGGTCAGGTAACTGTTGTTCCATAAGATCCCTAAGAGGTGTGATCAAATAAAGGCACCAGTCAACTATTGTATTTCTGTGGCAAAATGTGCAATATTTTGGTAAATGAAGGAATACACATTCTTAAGCCATTAAACAAATAACATAATACACATAAAACAAGTCAGAAACGAATAACATAATACACATAAAACAAGTCAGAAACGACAAAATCTTTAAATTTTCAGCAGTTTCTATAAACCATTGCAAGATGGCCTTCTTCTGTTTAGAGAAAAGGAGGTTTAAGGGAGATCTTATTGCCTAAGGACATTTACAGGTTGGGAGAAGAATAGGGTTTTTTCCCTGAGGAAAAAGACACAGGGATGACGGTTGAAGAGAAGCTCAACATGAGCTGGCAATGTGCACTTGTAGACCATAAAGCCAGCTGTATCCTGGGCTGCATCAAAAGAAGAGTGGGCATCAGGTCAAGGGAGGTGATTCTCCCATTTTACTTTGCTCTTTTGAGACCCCAGCTGGAGTCCCAGGTGTCCAGTTCTTGAGCCCCCAACATGAGAATGGCATGGGCCTGCTGGACCAAGTCCAGAGGAGGTCCATGAAGATGGTCAGAGGGCTTGAGCACCTCTCCTAGTAAGACAGACAGAGTTGGGGTTGTTCACCCTGCAGAAAAGAAGGCTTTGGGGAGACTTTAGAGTAGCCTGAAGGGGATCTAGAAGAAAGCTAGGGAGGTATATTTTATAAAGGCATGTAGTGATAGGACAACAGATAATGGCTTTCAGCTGCAAGAGGGTAGATTTAGGTTTAACATTAGGCATTCTGTAGTGTGAGGCTGGTGAGACAATGTAACAATACGCCTGAGGAAGTTGTGGATGCAGCCTCCTTGGATGTGTTCAAGGCCAGGCTGGATGAGGTTTTGAACACCCTGGTCTGGTGAGAGGTGTCCCTGCCCATGCAGTGGGGTTGGGACTAGATGATCTTCAAGGTCCCTTCTAACTCTAACTACAATATGATTCTATGAGTCTCTAAAACTGTCAGAAAGGAGGTTGTAGTGAGGTGGTTGTTGGTCTGTTCTCTCAAGTAGCAAGTGATAGGATGAAATTACCTCAAGTTATGTCAGGCAAGATTTAGATCAGCTATTAGGAAAATATTCTTTACTTTGTTAAGCACTGGAACAGAATGCCCAGAGAAGTGGCCAGCTCACCATCCCTGGAGGTATTTAGAAGACACGTAGATGTGGTGGTTAGGGATCTGGTTTAGTGGTGGACTCAGCAGTATTCTAGGTTAATGGTTGGACTTGATGATTTTAAAGGTCTTTTCCAATCTAAAGACTCCATGCTATTAAGTATGCACTGGTTTACTTTCAGTACCATATCCCACACTTTTTCTCCTCTAGTCAGAGGACATCCTCAAAGTCATTTGGGGTTCATCTGTAAAATGGTTATGGTGCCTGATGCACAGAATATTGTCAAATTAACTGCCTTTATTTTGTATTAATTATTGATCTGTAATATTTGCTTTTAATGACATTGTTTCTGACTACTTGTATATTGGGTCTGTGTGGCAGGGATTTGGTAGC
This sequence comes from Calypte anna, assembly GCF_003957555.1. Classification (NCBI taxonomy): domain Eukaryota; kingdom Metazoa; phylum Chordata; class Aves; order Apodiformes; family Trochilidae; genus Calypte; species Calypte anna. Next base: position 96,548,145 of record NC_044245.1, read on the forward strand.
AGGGGAGGGGCCACAGGGGCATCATCTGTGAGAACCTGTTGGAAGCTCTCTTGGTTCCAAAATCCAGCTCCACTTCTGGCCAAGGCCAAGCCCATCAGTGATGGTGGATGCACTCCTGCAAGTAACACACTCAAGAACAGGAAAACAAAATTGCTAGAAGACCTGCAAGGGAGAAGAGAGGGAGAGATGAGAGCAGTACCTGAACAGAAGCACCAGGGTTGGTGAGAAAGGAACAGGAGGAGGTATCCAAGCAGAGATTTCCCCCCAGCCTCTGGTGAGATGTCAGGCTGTCCCCCTGCAATCCATGGACGAGAGAGGTGGAGCAGATACAGACCTGCCACCCATGGAGGACTACGGTGGAGTATATGTGAACCTGCAGTTGTGGAGGACCCCACACCAGGGGAGGTATCTGCTCCCAAAGCAGGCTGTGAGTCTGTGGGAAGCCAGCACTGGAACAGTCTGTTCCTGAACTCATGGAAGGGACCCATGTGGAAGAGCTCACAGAGGACTGGGGAAGAAAATAATTTGGGCATGGGAAGAAGGAAGGGGTAGGGTAAGGTATTTCAGATTTGGTTTTCTTTTTGCCCTTCTTTGATTTTACTGGTGATAAATTATTTGCTGGTGGGTTTTTTTGTTTGTTTTTTTTTTTTTCACAAATCAAGTCTGTTTTGCCCATGACTGCCATTAGTGATCTGGATATCTAATAATGTCTAATAGAAGAACACTCTAAATTGAATACTACAGTAAAAATATGGAGTGTGAAGGAAAACATTTGACACCTGGGTTTAGGGTTTAAAGAAATGTTGAAAGCTGATTGAGCTTAAGTAATCACCTTTATTCATGTTTTATTGTCTTTTTCTACCTATGATGTCTTTATTGATTTATCAACAAGTATATTCCAGATTAAGTGTTTCACATCACAGAACAGCAGGACATGGACAAAATAATCTTGAACCAGAAATTTGTGGTTTTAGTTGTAAATTAGGATACAGAAATTATGTTTTTCCTTTGCAGTATTTGAGACTTATACGATCCCATATGTTAACCTCTTGAATAGCAGTAAGCTCACATGACAAATACCATGTTATTGCTAGAAAAAATCAGTATTTACAAGCTAGTTTTCTAGAACAAAAAACTCTTTGAAACTCTCGCAGGAAATATGTGCTTCTATACTAGCTAGAAGTTAGTTTACTAGTTAGAAGTAGTAACAACTGATGATAGCTTAAAGGTTCAATTGGTGATATTTATGTATAATCGTAGCTGTGTGGACTTAAGATGTTGTTTGTGGTTATCTATTTCACTGGAAGCTGTGTTTTTAAACAAGCAGTGAAGTGTGTGTTAATTCACTAAGTTTGGTCATAGTACTTTCTTCTTAATTATACCTTTTTGAGGTTATGATTGTGTGAAGATGAGATTCCTGATGGGTTTTGATGCTAATGCACACAATAATGCACTTTGCTAAATAATGCTTCAGTTCATCATTTTCACTATATAGAGCTTACAGCAATTTTTCTGCTCCTGTTTCTGTTTTGTTTCTGGTGTTCTGTGATCTTTTATGTGATCCTTCTTATCAGCTCATATAAGATGAGTACGCATTTTCCAGCTTTGATCTATGCAAGCTGCAATTGGGCTGAATTACTTGATGTTAACATTCACTTCTCTCTGAGGCAAAATTTCAAAAATGCTTGTCCAGTTTATTCTTTTTTCTTTTAAATCAAAGAATATTAATGCATATGCTTTAACTGAAAAACATTTCATGGAAAATTCTTCAGAATTATTGCATCTGTGCAGTTTGTGAAATGCTTTGCTTTCAATCCTTCTCTTTCCCACTTTTCTCACGTTTTCCCTTACAAAAACCTGTTTTGCTTCAGAGTAACCTAAAATGTGTTCCTGTATTGTCTTTTAGGCTGTATGAAAATAACATGCTTGCCTAAACTGATGATGACTCTTTCTTTCTGACAATTTTTGCAAATTATATCAATAAGTCTGAGATATTTGCTGTTAGTGTATAAAATATATAATCCTTTGGTCCTTTCTCTGTTCCATTGGGTTATATACAGTCATTTTGTTTGAAAAGTCATAATCCTTTCATAGCTCAATAAAATTAGTGCCTTTAAGAAAAATATTATCTTGTAATAAACCAAGATGCCATGTGTTCAATGTTTTCTAAATGTATTTAGGTCCAGAACACATGGCAAATTAATACAATTTTGGTCTAGTTCCTTGTGTTCAGTACTAGAGAATTGTGAGGACAGAACTAATAATAACAGTCTTTCACAGCAGTTCTTTATTGCTTTTTGGTTTTCATCTATTTAAACCATCTGCAGAATGAGAGCATAGTTTATTTCTTGTACCTGTCCAGTTACTTACTTAGGTTACCTCTCCATTTGTGCATACCAATATAGCTGCTAACTAATGCAAACTTGCAAGGGATTTTAATATGGTAATTACCCAACAAGAATAAGGAAACCAATTTTCTCTGGGCTGCATGCTAACCTTCAAGCTCTACCTTTTGGTTAGAATGTGAATACTTATCATAAAAAAGAGCGTGCTGATAATCTAGTGCTCTTTTGGTGACACATCCTGCACTTGTAGAAGTTTTCTGGTCCAATATCCTGGCCAGAGCAAGGTCAATTACAAAGTCAGATTCAACATTAGAGTTAAAGAAGGTTGCTCATATTTATACCCAGTCAATTTTTGAGTATGACTATGACTGAAGATTGCACAGTGTTACTATTCTAGCGTTTGAACACTACTACTTTACCAAGTTTTCTCCTCCACTAATATCTAGTTAGAATTTGTCTTTTTAAATAGGCAACAGCCTCATGTCCACTGCCTCATAATCTTACATTGTGCACCTCTGGCAGAAGTCTGGTTCCAGATTCTGTTCAACTTTCATCTGATATTTGAGGACTGTGTTAGAAAAAGACCTAAGAACTAGCAAAAAAGCTGGGAAAAAAACCAACCAAACAAAAACAAACAAACAAAAAAACCACCCCTGCTAGTTTTGCATGTTGAAACTGTCTCTGTTTAAAGCATATTCAGCTTTTATATTGATGCATTTTGTATTTTGATTATTCCGTAACATGTTATTTTGTTAAATAGTAGCTATAAAATTGGGAAAAGATTTGTAAAACTGAGAAGCATCCATCAGGAGTGTGTATGCTTCTAATGTAAAAATGAAGTATCTGAAGGATTTGAAAATGAATGATAACGTTTTTGTGTCAAGAAGACTGTAATTCTATTGACAAATTGAGTCCTTGTATGTCTCTGGAGAAATGTTTTGCACAAGTAAAATTGAGATAAGAGTCTGTGAACCAACATGTCCTTTCTGGTTAAAGTCTGAGAATTGATGATTCTTCACCATTTCACAAGAGTGATTTAGTATCTAAACTTCCTTATCTTCCTTGCCATATTTCTTCCAACCATCTAATCTACATGTTTCAAAACTGCATCCTATATACATAAGTTCATATTTTTATAAGAGTAACAAGATATGCATGAGTTGTGCAGTATTCTGAGATACAATACTTTTAAGCTTCTGTTATCTGAACATGTAACCTTGAATGAGTTATGAATCTCACTCATCAAATTTATGAAGAGCGAATGAAAGGATAAACAGGGCACTTCACAAAATATACTGTTTACTAAGAGTTTTCAGTTCCACCTGATCAACTGTAATACCATATTTTAATTATAACTTTGACTGTCCCTGTACAACTCCATAAGATTAAATGTATACATTCACCATAAATATTTTTTCTGCAATGCAGCGGCTAAGAAATTCCAATAACTGCAACCCTCATCAGTTCATATCCCTTCTAGGTATTTAGACTTCTTTCCTGGTGTAACAAAAACTACAGGTCTACAGGCTATCTTTAGAAAGTCTTCAGGTTATTAATTTTGTAAAGAAAGTTGTTCTGCATTTAAACAATTCAGAGAGGGGTGCACAAATTGCAAATCATTTCTTGAAGAGCAGTAATCAGAAGCTAAAACAATACAGATTTCCTGAGTGAGTCTCCTTTTCTTCACTTGACTGATCACACATTATCAGTATTTTTCTGATTTTCAAATCTGATAGACTTCAAAGCATACCTCCCAAAGTTATAGAGACAAAGGAAAACAGAGGCCAAAACACTTCCACTTTTACAAAATAAACTGCATGCATCTTATTTGCAGACAATCTCTGTAGTGTTATCTATTTGTCAGAGAGCATCTTGATAAAAAGTCTATACCTTATCTTAAGCATGACCTGCTGTGGATGAACTTGACCTTAGATATATCTCAAATGATAAATGATCATCTCCTTAGTGAGGGTTTCCAAGTAACAAGCATTATCAATTTTAAAGTAGCTTTACATGTACAAAACACTTCAGGAAGAACAAGGTCCTGCCAGCTTATCAGTGTTGTCTGACACTTAATCCCTTGCAAAAGCTTACATTCATGATACTCTTATTGGGGAACTAAGGAAAGAATAAATAAATAAACAAGGCTTAATAGCTAGGCTATCTAAACCTAGAAATATGACTTGATACGCAAAGTAAATTTGGCAATATTTTCTTGTTGTGTGTTACAGAACTATTCTAGAAAAGCAGATCAATGGAGTTTTCAGATACTGCAGAGTACTGCTCTGACAATATGATACTGATCAATCAAGCCTTCACAGGGACTTAAAATGGCCCTTGTGCTTGTCTTGTCCACAAGTCATTGTAGGAGTTTAGTGGTATTTATCTGATAGCAGTAGAGAGCTAGAGATGGTTTTGTCATACCACAGCTTATCTGGTATTCTGCTTTACAACCATCCCTTGTCTCCCCACAGGCATGCGTATACCAGACTTTTCTGTCTAGTGAGCAGCTACAATAAGAAATTTCCATTTTGAAAGGAAAAGTTGTATGATATATGCAACTCTCATCAACCACCATTCCTAAAATGTTCTGTTCTAGATGCCCACATGCCCACTACAGTGTTTTGCTACATGCAAATGGTGGAAGGAGTTGGGAAACAAGAACTTAATTTGCTCTTGTTAAATTCTCACTGAGAAGCAATAGAAGATATAAAGAGACCTGAGAGTTTTTCCTTTATTAGAAGTGTTTACGTGAAGAACTGAGAGTTCAGCAAACAGTGAGTGAAAACTGTGAAGGAAATGAAAGGTGAAAGTACATGGGAATAAAAAGTCTTGGGTTTGTGTTGGTTTTGTTTTGGTTGTGGTTTTGGTTTGTTGGGTTTTTTGTTGGTTGTTTTTGTGTGTTTTTTGGGTTTTTTTCAGAGGTGGGTAGGAAGATTTCAAGGCAAAAGCAGGTAGGCATGATCAGATTTGGTCTCTTCATCCTAACACCCTGCTCTGCATCCTTGAGCCCTGATGAACTGGATCATTCAAAAGGGTGGGTGAGGAGTCTCTCTGGGACACGTTGGAGGTGGCAAATTTGTGTTTGTACAGAGAGGCTGGACAGAAGCATCTTGATGACTATTCCATCCTTTCCCTTTCTGAAAGTATGGTCTTGGAGGCCTTGGAGTCCCTGTGTGAAGTGGCTGTGTGGGATTCCTACCCTGTTCTGGTAGCTACAAATTGCAGACCAGAAATTAAAGCACAAAGAGAAAGCAAGAAAGCTGCTGGAGTGTGGAGAGGAAACAGACAGGAAAAATGTCTGAAACCAGCCTGAAGCCCACTTGGTTTGGCATTTCTCTGCCTACACATTCACATGAGCTGGCTGCAGACAGTGCTGGTGTTATTTAAAGACAGGCCTTCTGTTGTTTTGGGACAAGTGACTGGAAATGAGTGGAATCAGGAGCAGCGTAGTCAGATGTGTTCAGCAAAGCTTGGAAATCTTTTTATTTTTGATTGCATAGTTTGTTCCAAACCCTTAAACCCTTGTTTTGGTATTTTTCATTACTTTTCTATTCCTCTGTTTTCTTTTATTTTCTTTTCAATTAGTGTAAAAATTATGATATTGTATGAATGCACTTAATAAAGTTAATCTAAGAAGTTAATAATATTAAAATTCTGGATGGTGTGACTAATAGAACAACAGAAAAACAGACAGATTAGAGTCTGAAATGCAATTAATTGATTCAATTAATTGTTTTCCAGACACTAATCAGTCTGTTTTTCTGTTGGTCTATTATTAACTTCTAAGAATAAATAAACTGAACTTCAAATCACTTTATCTCCCTAGAAAGTAAAGAAGTTGCATATTATTAGTATTCAAAAAACCAAACAAATGAGCCCACCCCCCCAAAAAAAACATTAAAAAGCACAAAAAACCCTAAACCATCTATCCTATGTTCACCAGTTCATGCCTACTAATCTTAAACTGCTAAGAGTCTGTTTTAAGCAACAAAATTTACTTTTATAAGCAGCACCTTTTATTACTGTGAACAAAGATCTTCTGTAGGCATAATCCTACTGGAATCACCTCAGCTCTGAAAAGCTGTAAAGTACGGACTGGGGATGGAAATAAGCTACCTGAGAAGATGTTAGTTGAGGGGTTTTTTTTTTTGTTTTTTTTTTTGTAGTTTTTTTTTTTTTTTTTTTTGCTTGTTTTTTTTCTATTTTTTGTTTGTTTGTTTGTTTTTTTAGTGGTTTATCTGGATATTTTCCCTTTTTTTCCTAATGATGTATTTACTGTGAAGTGATGAAATTGCTGACTTGGGCAATGACAGCCAGAATAATGATTGTTGTCAAAGGCAGAATACCTCTTTTCTCCAAAACTCTGAAATATTAAAGCAGAGAGAGCCAACAGATATTTCATTTTTTAAAGTGGATTTCCAGTTACCTTCCCTTTTGTTTCCATTCTCATTGCACAAAAGGAAGCCAAAAATGATGAAATATTTCTTCCATGCCATGTAAAATAACCTTTGACTTGAAACTTCACATTAATAGACAAGATGCTTTTAGGATTTTTGCATAATGGGAATCCAAAGCTTTACTGAAAACCTGTACAGGAAAAAAGGATAAAAAAACAGGTAGTCCTTGGTGTAAAGTTACTGTATTCTTTTATATTCAAAAACTATGCAAAACAAATAAAAAGTTCTAAAACTGACAAAAGTATCCAAAAAATATCCAGTTCTATACAGAGACAAGTAGGCAGATATAAGCATGTCTGTCATTATGGTTTTGAACAGTGAAAGCCAGATCAATTCAATCACAGCTAATAACCAGATTAAGGTACCATAGAAATAATATGAGGTTTTTTAAACAGTTTTAAATAAAAATTGGTAAGATTTCTGATTATTTTCTTTTTTTTGTTTTGTTTTCAATATGTATCTATAAAGATAAATATCTATAAAAATAAAAATGTTTATGTGCATAACTTGACACAAATTCCATTACACCTTAGGCATCTCAGGCTAGTTTTGTTTCTATAAAAATCCTGGCATAGTTCCTTGAAGTGAAGTTTGAGTATAACTTTAATGGAACATTAATTTACATATGAAATAACAATTCAGAGATGTGTGGTAAACTTCTGAACTATTTTTCTTGGATAAACCAAATTTCTGTGTTGTAGTGTTGTTAAAAGTGTATTGATTATTTCAAAACAAAGCTACTTGTGAGAAAAGGAATTAAAGACCTTTTAATCCAATTTAATAAGTTTTAGATTTATTTTATATAAGTATTTCAAAAGGACCAAAACCATGAATATATCACAATCCCATTTTGAAAAACAAAAGTGTAAATTTAAGAAATTACTGAAAAGTTTAGGCATTTCATAGAATTATTTGGAAAAAGAAGTGTGTGCCACAGAGCTTCAATTTATTTTTTCCTATCATACCTTCATTAACTCAGGAATTTATTCTGCATTTGCCTCAGAGGTATAGATGGTATAATTAAGAAAGGACTATTTAATTAGGTTATTACATTTCCTAATGTATGTTATAATTAGTAAATTTATTTATGTACCTTTTTTCCTATAGCCAGACCTAATCCATAATTTATTCACACCTTCTAATTCTAATCACCTTTATTGTTATCTATTGCTATTATTTAGATAATTAGGTGAAGAGTTATGGAATTCTTTGATAAAGCTGTATGGCATTCTTTTGTAGCTATCAAGATTTTTAAAGATGCCTTAGTCTTTACCCCTCTGATTTAATAAATATACAGTGAATTTCTGCAAAACACATGAGAAAGATTTCTAGTATAAAACATAACATTGTTATGTAATCTTCTGAATCATTTTCATTAAAAATTTGCAATAAAAGAGATTGAAAAAAAAAAGAAAAGATTGCCTAGCTTAATACTGTGAGGTTTTCTTTATTCTGTTGGTGGGAACTTACATGCAGAAAAGATATATAATTGCCTTTCACCAAAATCCTTGTCTGTTAGGTAAGAAAGATTCTTATTCAGGCTATTATCTTTAGTGGTATTTTTAAATATGAAAATTTTAAATTTTCTTATGCCATACGACATATTTGCTTCTACCAGATGTAGGATTATCTATTGATTCACCTCAAATAAAGCTGGAAAGTAGGCAACACATTTGTTCAGTTGCACATGTTTGTTCGAACCTGATCTCTGTCCTGGGCTAGGAAGTAAACTTTTTAAGTTCATATAAAATGTGGAATTGTGAAGTATGGAAATTGGAGAAATTATTTGCTACTGAAATTAGAAACTAGAAAAAATAGAGAGGGCTGGAATCACCTTGATTTCATTTTCAAAGTTGCTATATTAATAACTATTACATTTACAAATATGAACATATTTGACCTCTAGTTTGAGTGTATGATTTTCATTTTTTACAGAGAAAGATAGCATAAAGACTTAGGATAAAACTGAGCTCTCTAGAAGCTTTTAGGATTACTGCTGTTATTTTAAGAAGGCTAGCATTTCAGTTATAACTTTATTCAGTGCCTTGTGACTGTATAATATATTCAATGAATTACACATTATGACAGCTAGGAGAGCCAGTAATCTGTTTGCAATACATCTACACTATTGGATTCCATTATGGTCTCTTTAGATTCTGTGAATTTAGTATTCTCTGACCTAATAATATTGATGGAATGATATGGAGTTATTTAAAATTTGAAAATGCTGGAAATTATAAGGTCAACAGAGAAGTTTACTTAAAGAAATGTGATTCTATGCTAAACCAATTGATGATTTTATGCTAAACCAGTTGTTGGTGGTGAATATTGCTTATCTAAGTGATTTTCCATAATTTTGACCCAATCAATACCCATGTATCTGATTTACAACATATGTTCTGATGAAAGCCTGGTGACATTTTTCTGTTGATTTGATCAATTTTGATCATCTGCCACAATTTAACAAGGCGGTGACTTATACATTCAGATTTGTGACGAATACCTTAGCATTAAAGAAAGTGTTTTGGTCCATTTATATTAATAACTAAATACCACAAATATTAATCATATCAGTAGGTTGCCTCAGAATCAGTGTAATCTTTAGATTTTTTTCTCTGTTTTTAGAATTTGCTCTTTCACCTGAGATTATGAAATTCTGCATCCCCCCCACACAACATCTGAAACCAAGCCTCAATAAAAAATATGGAACAATAAGTGTTAGGATTTATTTTCTAAATATTTGATCTAAAATGCATGTGGGTATTTAGAACTGCTGTAACAAAAGTCATTTTTGTTCCATCTGAAACACTGCACACTGCATCTCTTGAGACTGAACAGCTCATATACCTTTCTGAAGAGTCTTTTTCATTGGATTCATAGGTAAGATCAAAGGATTTACTCCCTCTTTAATTAAAAATCATGTATTTTTACTAACACCGAAACAATTCTAGGGGAAGAAAATGCATCCAAAGAATTTTTTTAATGGTGTACATTAACACAGCTAACATTCAATTGTCTCTCAAGGTTCTAGATACATTTTTGGACAACAGAAAAAATTCTAGAAAGTGCTCTAGCTCTTCCTGCTAGTCAGCGTGCAAACTTGATTAAAGTGGTATTTCCACAATACTACACAAGGAGAGAACTAGAGGTTAGCTCATATCATTTAAAGCCATTGATAAGGGTAGGTGAAATCAGGAAGCCATTTAATACAATTATTGCAACAAAGGAAAATAAGAGGACTAATGTCTGTTTCTCCATAAAGTCCATTTAGTTCATCAGAAACCCTCCCCTAATGCTGTCGTGGTCTGAGTGTAATGGTAAGACATCTGCTAGGCATGTTGTTTTCTGAGATAGCCATTCCAGGGCAGTTACTAATGATAATTGATACAGATTAACTACTTGTGGGTGGAATATAAATACATGCTCAGCATGCAAGCAGCCAGTACCAACTGACTGTAAAAAATCAATAGCTTTGAATGTCTGCTAGGCTGTTTAAAAGGAAGATGATACTGTTTCTGTGGAGTCAGCTACTCGAGGTTATGCAGATGGCTGGCATCAATAAGACAGAAATAAAATATAGTAATGAATCTCATGTACGTAAAACTATGCAAATATAACCTTAAAAACACCAGAAACACCCCCCAAAAACTGAAAAACAAAATCATTCAAATAAAAAAAACCCAAAACCAAACAAAAAACCACCACCACCACTACAAAACCAATACACACAGTTAACTAACTTTCACTGAGAATTTTTTAGTTTAGAAAAATTATACTATGTACAGAAAATTAAGTCAAAATTTATGATGATGAGTGTTACCTTATTTAAGTTTCCATTGAAAGTATTAGCATTATAACAAAGGATTCTTCAGAGGAGTTTTGGAATTTAGCTTCCAAGCAACAGCTCCCTCTGGAAGAAGAGTTTACCTTAAAATCACAGAAGACAACTAGACTTAAAACATGCAACTTCTGTGCTATGTTCAGTCTCACAAATCTTATAACCCCATAAACCAAAAACACCAGTATTAAGAAAGCTTTGTGCCAAGAACACAAATGTCAGATTCATATAAGAACAGAGACCCTAGTAAGTAATTTCCTTACATACAGAAGATAGTATTTTCAACCAGAACTGTGTCTCAAATCCCACAGATATATTTAAAACTTGATAGCATTTCTTAGGTTGACTCCATGAATGAAGAAGGTGGTAAAAAGAAGTACTTCAAATTTATTTTTCTCTGGATTCTTATTTGCACTCACATTTTCCAATAGTTCTCTCTTATGACAGTTTTATATCTGAAAAGATTAAAAGAGCAACCCTTATGAGCATACAATCTCTAACGAATTTGTACAGCCCATAATTTTTAATAAAATGGTAGCTTTGTCTCAATACTGCTTAGAAGTGTACAAATAATTCTATGAAGAGAAAAGCTTTATAATTTTTTTCTAAGCATATAAAATAAGGCAAATTTTTGTGCATGTGCATTTCTGTACGTGACGAATCAAAACTGGTAAGAATATAAAAGAACATTTTAAAAATATTAACAATAACTGGATGTTATTATCTGCATTTTGAATCAAGCTTATTTTTATTTTCATGGTAATAATTATGGAAATCTCATTCTGAAAGGAGTAGGAATCTATTTATAGAAAATATTATCTAAATTTTTTTCAAGTACATTCATTCTAGACAAAAATATAGAATTTTACATCCCAGGTCTTGGTTTTTTTGTTTTTTTGTTTTTTGGGGGTTTTTTTTGCAACAACCAAATCACTGTAGTAAGACAGTTAAAAACATAGAAGACACAATTGTGTAAAGTATTGAATAACAACATCAGGATGGCTTGCTGGTGGTCATGATCCATCTCACACTACAGTTCTATCACTATGTCTTCATTGTTCACTGGAGAAACCACCTATTCTACAGGATGGATAAACAGTACAAATAACAGCTGTTATTCCATGATGCATTTTTTAAGTTATGCTTTTTTAAATTTTATTTTATTATTTTTTTTATTACTAAAGACAATTATATTTTTTTAAGATAAATTGTCTTGGATAAGGGGTTGAAAAACATCCTTTATAATTTAAAGAAAGTAAAGAAGAAGACTGAGGAAAAGAAAAAAATATGCTAAGATGGTCATGTATGTAGATAGATCTTTTATAGAGATGTCCAACTTTAGCAGGATGCTGCCAAACATACAACAGTGTAGAATATCATCAGTGAAGTTCACCATGTGAAAATAGAGGGGCCTTTCATCCTTTCCCCTAAATAAGGTGTTTGTGAGCCGTAAGTGACCAATTAATACTTGCAGAAGGGTAGAGACAGTGAGAGCAGCCTCTAACTCACTGCATCCTTCCTCACTGCTAAAACCCTGCCCATGATGCAGCATTTGTGTACCTGGTCTACTGTGTTAAGTCATGGATTCAAATGCCACTAAGACATCAGACTCTCTCACTACAGCTCCAAGGTCAGAACCATCTTGGCCACAACTGAGACACCACCTTAATGCGCTGGGCTGGGGTCCTGGAACCTTTTACCATCAAGAAACTTCTGAGTAGGCAGTTGTAGGCTAAGGACAGCAGTATGCACTCCCTACTGCAAAGGGCATCTTGCACTGGGGACACTGGGAGATGTTGGGTTTAGGTTGAGAATACCAATGTTAATATTGGTTCTGTGACCCCACTATAGCATCAGAGAGACATAATGGCATGGCATTGCCAAATGTCCCTATTTAGAAGGAAGGTTAAAAAACATATCTGGCTAATAGAACTTTCAGGTCACAGATATAAGTGAGTCCTAGCCAAGAACATTTGGATGATATAGCCAACATCACCTATACAACCTAGATGTTTGGACATAAATGAGACCTAAACATATTGGAGTAGCTCAGTTATAGCATGAAAAAGAGTTCTTGCCAAGGAAGATTTAGCAATGGTGAAAACAGTTGAGTTGATCTATGATGATGCTTTCTTTTTAAGTTTTTGTAGAATATACAACTTATATTCTCAAAATACAACCTAGTGAATTTAAAAAACTTTAACTAAGAGAACAAAAAATCAATCTAAAATATCAGAAAGCATCCAAAATTAAAAAACAAAATGAAAACAAAAAAAACCCAAGTCCAAAACAAACAAAACAAATAAATCAATCAAGCACACAAAAAACAAAACCAAAAAAAAAAAAAAAAAGTAACAATCAAACAAATGAACAAACTTGAGCAGGAAGTAATCTAATTCCCTTCCTCACAAAGATAAATTTCCATTCATAGTTTATGGAAAGTGCCTCAAGCCTCATCTTCCAGAAGGTATTTAATATTATGAGTAGATATTGACACTACTTGGAATACAATGGCAACCAAAGCCTCAGAAATATATCAGGGAAAAATGTTAATATAGCACTAATATTGGGGTATGAATCTGGTTTCTTACTGCTCTCATTCCATTTGTGAATTCTTATTGCAGTACAGTACAACAATCTCAGTGAAAGAAGATTAAAACCTGTATGTGAAGGGTAGGAAAGCTCCTGCTCTGAAATTTACAGATTGTAGTTGGTCAGCAGAAAAGTCGTTACTGTGAATATGCCAATTAGGTGCAAATCCCAGAAAACCCCATAGAGACCTAACTAAATGTTAAAGTAATTTGACTTGGCTGAGTTCAATATGTAAAACCACCTGCCCTTGCCTCAATCCTGTGTGTAAAGAAGACATCATTTGCACTTCTGTGTCAGAGATGGTAAACAATATTTAATTCCCAAGAAATCATTCCCTGTGGGAGATTCTGTCTGAGCATTTTCTTCACTTCTGACCCCTTTGTTATCACCATGCAGAGTTTGATTCTGCAATCAATACTCATGGGATTTATGGGACTAAACCTTATTAATGCCAACAGAATTTATGTAAGGTTAGTCTCTACTCTCTGGTAGCTGACCGGAGCCAATAAGTGCAAGCCTAAGGTAGAATGTTATATATAATTTGAGGATTTTAGTGATATATTCAGCATTTTTTGTCTTCAATTATTTTTTCTTCTTTATTCATCAGGAGGTACAGATTCAATTACTAAAATAGCATCTCAGTTTAAAAATTATATTCCTGAGGTCGTTAACACTCACTTTCTGAATAATTAGTACAGTCAAAGGAAGACTTTTTTCCTTTAATAGCTTGGGATAATTTGGGGTCAGCAACATTACTGTTTATGACAGTAAACAGGTTTATTAAATAGATCAAACAGAAATTTCACAATCTGCTTGATCCTTAATTACCAGCAAATTTAAATCCCTATTTTATTGGAAGTCTCAGGTGTTCTTTGCAAAATCTCTATTAAAATGCAAATAGGTCATTACATAATTGAAACTATTTAAATAAAATAAATTTTCTTCACTAGTTCACCCTGTCATGAATTTGTGAAGAACTGGATTATTTGACAGGACAAGGGCTAGAGGGAATTTGATTGAGGTTTGTGAAAATTATAAAGAACACATGAAGAATGTCCAATCTTTCCATCCAATCTTTTCACCATATAGCAAGAAAACCCTGTAAAATTCAACATTTATACATCTAACTTTCAAGAAAATTGAGGTTTACATAACATACATAACATGCAGTTCATCATTGGATTTCATTATTCCAGGAGGTCATTAATACAAGCAATGTAACTATTTCATTTTTGTCAGTGACATAAATTATGCAGACCAGGGCCAGTGTATGGGAGGAGAATTTATATCACCTGTTTATCAGTGGATATCCAATGTAGATGCTTTAATTAGTACACTATTAAATTTGATAGACTCTCAGGCTGATTAACTGGAGGTCACTGGTTCTTAGTAAAATGTCAGAGCCATTGACACCAAAAAGGAGGCAGACAAAACAGGTAAAATTTCAATTGTAAAAGAAACATATAAATGCTCAAATTGGTTTCCCTCAGAGATTATAGCATCCAATATTCTGACAAATACCTTTTCCCCAATTAAAAAAAAAAAATCAAAGTCATGAGATATCCTGTAATATACCTTCCATTTAAATCTCAATTTGGAACAACTAGATTATTGTGTTTCAGTAGTAACTATGTGTTATGGTATTGTTACGATCCGAGTTCTTATCTAGATTTTGATTGCGAGGAAAAACTAGCCACTACTCATAGCCGACGCGTGAATTTACAAAAATAACAAGGCTTTAGAATTTAAACAAGTTGCAAGGATTTATTTTAGGATTTATACAATTAGCTACTTTGGAGAGAAGGGTCGTTAAGAAGAGAAAAGAGACAAAGGGGGTAATCAAGATGTTATCACCGTCCGCCGGCCCAGGCCTCAGGCTGTATTTGTTTGTGAAGGATCCGTAGCTTTCTGCCGCTTTCCCGTTCCTCCGCTGTAGGTGTCTCGTAGCTGAAGCCGAAGTGCCGAGAGAAGGGAGCGTCTAGAAGAAAAGCTGCTGCTTTTTCCTTTTTTACTGGGGTTTTTTTATACCCCAAAAAGAAAGAGGGGTCCCTTTATTGCATAAGTCCCCGATACATACAGATTTCCAGACTTCCCGGAGATGAGTCATCCTTATCTTTTTGTCTTTTGTTGTTTTGCTACTTTCATTGTTTTTTGGTCTCCACCATGCACCAGGAGACGACCTGATAAGACGGCAGTCTTATCTTTTAGGTGTCAGTCAGGCATACATTGAGGTAAACATATGTTAATTGCAAGCAGGAAGAGAGAAGAGAAAAAAAAAAAAAGAGACATATTTTGTATTTTCAATTCCACGTGTATACATCAGGTATATTTACCCCCCTTAAGATGCATCCAACAGTTGCAGCCTCACATGTCTCAGGATCTCAGACTCATGAAGGTCCCTGAAATGTAATTATATGTATATAAGTAGGATCCTATATCTACTTAAGGCCACAAAGCAAATAAAGCTTCAGTAAATTGTCACCTGCCAGATAAACAAACAAAATGAAACTATTTCACTTGGAAAAGAAACCCAGTTGCTGGATTTTAACAGAGAAAGACAGGGTTGGTACAGTACTTCTGAAATAAAATTTTTGTCAAAAACTTATTTTTAAACTCATACAAAAGTATCTCACTATTAATTTCTTTTAGAGATATTCTTATTGACCCCTGTGCTCCTCTGTAACCACCCATTTTGCTGTCACCCTTGTCCCTGACATTAGTGGAATCCACATCAGAACACTCACATGCAGCTGCGCAATGGTTGGAGCTGAAACAATATCACCATACAAATACTCCTCCTGTTAGATTGGTTGAACATTCTTAATGTGAAGAGGAATTAACTTCCCTTTGATGTTTGAGCTTCTAAAGGAAAATAAATCAACAAAAGGATTCTTTGTTTCTCCAGTTGTGACATACCTTGTCATGCCTCAAGCTGTATTTCAGTGAGAGTAAGGACCTGAACCTGTCCTGTTAGAACTTTCTGATTTTGACTTGGACCTCATTTGCTCCCCCAGACAATTTTGAATGAGCAATCTCCCCATCATCATTACAAAGCTCCTTCTTTCCTCCAAGATCCTTCCTATGAATCTGCCTTCCCAATAATTCCTGCCTTGAGACCTGTACTATTAAGTAAATATAATTTTTCAGTGTTCTGGTATTTCTAATTCTTAGGAAAATATACTAATGTGATGTGTACAGTATAGATTGGAGGCAATCTATCTAAAATCATTATATTCTTATTAGTAAGAAAATATTTTTAAAAAATAACCCCAATCTTAAATGATTCTCCAAACTCATAGAGACATTACATGAAAAATATTAAGAAACTTGGTATGATTTTATATAGCATTTATTCAAGATGTTAACTGGAAACAAAGAGAAAAATCACTTTGAATCAGGTCACAGAATCATCTGGGTTGGAAAGGACCTCTGAGATCATCAAGTCCAACCCTTGATCCACTGCCATTGTGGTTCCCAGACTACGGCACTGAGTGCCACATTCAGTCTCTTAAAAACCTCTAAGGACAGAGAATCCACCATCTCCCTGGGCAGCCCACTCCAATGCCTGATCACCCTCTCTGTAAAGTTTTTTTTCCTAATATCTAACTTAAATCTCCCCTAACAGAGCTTAAGTCCATGCCCTCTTGTCTTAAACCTTAATCTAATATTTCTAGATTTTAACCCTTTCTTCTTTTCCCTTTTAAAATAGAGGTTGTGTTTCACAGTATAATGCACGATTTTATCTCATCAGGACTTTGTCTTCCCTTGCAAAATAAGATGGGCTCAGACTGTGGAAAAGAAACAAGCCCTTCAAATGCCCAGTAGCAACCTTTCACCTTTGCTCCTTGCTCTCCTGAAAGAGTGGAAAGCTAAGTCTGGGTAATGCTTTTCAGTGCCAAATAGCCCCCATAGAGATCTCTTTTGAGAGTCTCCAGAAATGTCAATCAGAAGGCAGACTCCTTGACACCAAGTTAAAAAAAACAAAACAAAACTTGTATTTTGAGCATCACAAGGGACTTATTGTTGGTGACTGCTAGAAAGGGAGAGAGAGGGGGAAGGAGGGAAGAAAAAGAAACAAAAAAGCCTGATCAACAATCCCACAAAAAAACCTTCAGAGGTTTTTAAAGAGCTTTGGGCTTTGAAAAATGAATAAAACATTACATTTTAAATCCCTTTGTGCATTACAACAAAGAGATAAAAGTTTATCATAAAATAAAGGTCTGGCAACTTCAGCAAATATAACCATGGAACTGGAACTTATGAAGTGTTGTAAATAAAAAAAAAAAAATTAAAAAAACCCTAACCTGTTAAAGTGAAGTTTGCCATCTACGTTTGAAGGTTATAATGTTCTTTTTTGAAAGGTGAGCTTTTTCAATTAATGACTATGTAGATTTGGATCAGTAATTCCTTTAGTAATTATACTCTGTATAAAGAAGGAATTATATGCCTTGTAAGCATGTTCCATTCTATGAAAGTAGATTTGTGCAAAAACTGAATTAAAAAGATAGTTTATCAGTAGCAGTTCACATAATAGATATGTCACTCATTGTATCCTGGGAGTCAGAAGCAAAATGCAGACTTGATTTTTCCTAGTAATTAGATTACTTCCTACTTTAAAAATATATTCTTACCTGTTAGATTATTAATCTTTTGTTTATTAGGCTGAGGAAGAAGAAAATGAATGCAAGTATGGATCAGCAGTGATTATGTTTTGTTACTAAATTGGCCATAATTTCTATTATGCTTCATGTTTTATTGAAACATTTTCAGCCTTCAGTGTG
The DNA here is from genome assembly GCF_003957555.1 of Calypte anna. Lineage (NCBI taxonomy): Eukaryota > Metazoa > Chordata > Aves > Apodiformes > Trochilidae > Calypte > Calypte anna. The sequence goes on from NC_044245.1 coordinate 96,566,161, forward strand.
TTCCCATCATCAGCTCTCTTGCTCAGTACTTGAATTTGAAACAGTGGAGCAGAATCAGATGGATATTATAAACCTTTTTTTTTTTTTTTAAGTTCTGATTGAAAGATTATATTCAAACAATATTGTTTTTTACTTCAGAGAAATTACAGGAACTCACAAATATTCAGCTTACAAAGGCTGGTGTTTTCTTCACTTATATGACTTTAAAGGAAACACCAAACCATTAATTCAGCAGAGGAACAAATTAGTCTAAAATATTTACAACAAGAAAATAACAGGGGTTACTAAATGAAATGCAGTTGCACCTCATCTTTTAGGACTTATTTCTTAGTCTATGCTACAAGATAGATTAATGTGGAAGCTTATTATAAATATGTTCCCTCTGATTTCAGCGTTCACTAATGGTGCCAGAAAAAAAGAAAATGTGAAGTATTTTCAAAAATAGATGAATAAAAAGGATGCAAAGCCAAACTGGAAATGAAACTGCATTTGGAACCAATATAATAGAAAAAAATTATTTTAGATTTAATATTAGCATTTATTTCTTTGTCACCACAATACTAGCTTCCTTTCCTCTTATTATCTTTTCTTTCATCTAGTAAATTTGGCACTTGTTAACTAGAATAAATGTTGATTTTCTTTTTTTCTTTTTTTTCCCCCCTATTGTTTTAATACATCTGCATGATCTTGAGAGTGAGATATTGAGATGTAAGCAGAGACTCCTGCTACTCTGGCCTGTTGCATGGCTTCAGTTATTTTGGCTTCTGGCTTCTGTTTTCCCTCATATTCTTTTTCCATGCATGATTATAAGGATCCTAAAAGTCAAAAATTCTTTATCATTATGTCATTATCTGTTATGGAAAAGGAAAACAAGATCCTTAAGGTGAATACTTTACCACAGTCAATCAGACATGCAACAACATAATGGATCCCAGTTTTCCCCTGAGGACATTATGTACTAAGGTAATTTAATTTACATAATACCAACATCAGCCCTTTCTACTACTTTCCTGTAGAGTAACATCTGTTATGGACTTCTGTTTTCCATTATTTTCATCTCTTTTTCATTATTATTTACTTAATGTGAACATTTTTCCCCAGCAATAGCATTTCTTCCTTGATATGCCATTTTATTGTGACCACATAAGAAATGGAGGTATCATTAGTGAATTGTTGTGTTGAATATAAAACTGGAAAAAAAAAAACCAGAAAAGGTGGCTAATATCTTCACTTCAGAATGTCTCACAGCTTTCATATCAGTGAGATATGATAACATTGATATCATATGACTGATATCACTCACTGTTAGATATCTATGAAAACAGAATCTTTTTGAAGGTATTACTACAAAAAGAGAGAAAGTGGTTTTAGAGGTCTTTCTTTTACAGATTGTCTGCTTGTAATTTTTATATTAATTTGCTGGGAGTAAGTGTAGTGGGGGAGGGCAGTGCTATATTAATTTTTAAAAAAATATTTGGTTATTACATGCTGACTAATTACAAAACTGTAGATCTAAAATGTTGTTAGCTGCACAAGAAAAATGACACAATTGCCATGATCATGCAAATACTTTTTGAATTTTGTTTTATTTTCCGATAAAAAGGGATCATTTGCATAAAGTAGTACCATGAGTAATCTGAAAAGAGTGTCAGGAGTATCACTTGCCTTTTTATTTCATTAATTTATATTTTATTAGTATCTTTCTGTTTGGGTTGAGTTCAGTTCTCTAATGGATAATGTGCATCTGATAAAGGGATAAACAGTTTTTCATCAATACTATTCTTTGTCCTCAAAGCCTTCTAATCAGTCCTATGTGACTGATCACAACTCCTTCAGCAGTGACATCATTTTTATCTAATCTTTGTCTGACAGAGAAAATGTTTCTCTGGCTGGCACTATTTCCTCAAAGCATATCAAGAATTAATTTAATAAAGGTTTTCTGATCAGCAGTAAAACAATTTCCTAAATTTAAGCTGAGAATATGTTCAATAGTTTCCTGACTCTTCTTTTTCACCCGGGCAATAAACTGTTTTTTTCATGAGCTCTAGGGAACAAATTCAGCAATTTTATGAGAAAATAAGAGAGTAAGAGAAATGTCTTCAAGAAGTGAAAAGGCTGAAGGAGTAGCAAGCTTTCTTGCAAAAATGGTAAGAGAGTAGTAAGGTTTGTTGTCCCTTTCATGATGATGAATGGTCATTCACTATTTGAGTCTGTACAAAGCTAGTCAAGAAATACTTATTTCATTAACATGAATTGAAAAAAACAGTGTTAACTGCTGCATAAGGTTTGAATTTCTTTTACATATTTTTCCAGCGTTTTTTTCTCTTCAATGTGGTCCATCATATTGAACTTCAGCAGTGAGCAATCAAGAGTAATACCTTCACTTTAATATTTTTGCATGGATCACTCTGATTTCTCTGGTATCCGTGAAGCTAGTGTCATGAATGTGGTGAAAGAGAGATCAAACATGGGCTTTCTTCTCCTGTGACAAGGCACATCTCAGCATTTTTGCCTTCATACTTCCGGATTTATTTATATCTGTTTATATTAATAATAATAATGACCTCTTGGTCAGCCATTTCCTGGCAGCTAATCACAGAGTGCAGGAAGGGCCTGAGGCAAAGCCTGTGGCAGCTGTTGCTTTGGCTGGTGACTGCCTGCCTCTTAAGAACCTCTCTCTTTATCTGGTACCACTCTTTAACATAAGTTCTTTGTGGACTTCAAAACACTGAATTGTCTTGTTTTGTTTTCCAAGTACTAATTTCAACAATAAAACATTAAATTGTTGATGTGGGTTTTTGTTGGTTTTTTTTTTCTCTCCAGTTAATGTTTAAAATTCCAACTGTAATGGTATATTTCTGTTTCTTTTCTCTTTCAAGCCATCCGTGTGTGCTAAAAGATTATCTGATGTGGAAGACTCAGCTGGGAGAACAGAGAACTTTGGATGGAACTCAGGAAAAGAATGAGATGAGAGTTGATGGGCTTTAAAAGAAGGGACAGACAATTCAGGACAACAGGGAGAAAATAAGAAGGGCTAAAGCCCAACTAGGACTTAATCTGACTGCTGCCAAAAAAAGACAACAAAAAATGTTTCTATATTGCTGCTATGAATGATACTGGCAGAATTTGGTGTGTTAAACTGAAGTTTCTAGTCACAGCACAAGTCATAGTGTAATTCCCTTCCTCATTGTGTTAACTACTTTCATTATGTCCTTTGCTGCCCCGAAAGAGAGGTAACAATTATTTTCAAAGAACAGTGCTTTCTTTTTGCATCCTTCTACTTAGAGACTTCATTACTTTACCCCTGAAATAAATTAATTCCACATCCCTTGATTAGCAATAAGGGGAAAGTGCAGTTAACCCAGTGAAGGTACTATGGTGGTGCAGACCCTCATGAGCCATATCAATATCAGTTGACATGGTTCTTAATCCACTTACAAGTGCAATGGGCCTGCCTTGTTCTTGTTTCAATAGCAAGTGCAACGGGGTGAGACAATCCAGAACTTTCTGATCTTCCCTGCTTAAGCAGTAGATTGAAATCATTGGGTACATTCTAGCCCTACTGCAATCACGGCTGTCTGGGATGATTACACACTCCCTAACTGTACCTGGAACTCTGCAGAATGTACCTGGGAGCCCTACTTCTTGGCAAACAGGCCCAATTTGAAAGATTACCTAACCTGAAACATGGCTATCATAGAAAAAAACCAACAAAAAGTCAGATTGGGACGATATAAATATTGGTGTCAAGAGGGAGGCCCTTAAGATTTTCCTGGGATTTCACTGAGCTGGGGCTCTGCATCTCACTTGTCTCATGAAGGAAGATGCTTCGTCTGATTGAAGAAGTAAGTAGCCAGCCACTTCTCTTAAAAAACGGGGACATTGTTATCAAATTATCTCAGGCTGTTACAATTTGACTCCATTGGGAAATAGGGGGTATATTGAAACTTGTTTCTTGAAATTAGGTACCAAATTTTAACATCTTAGCAGGTTAAACTCTATGCATGAATGTGTGTGCACACAATTTGGTTTAGAAACTTTGTTTTTACTTAAACCTCTGTATTGATTATAAGAAATTGTTGGTAATTGATTAGAAAAATGTAAATTAATTTTATGATTCATTACAATCGTGTGGATCATTCTTAATTTGCTGCTATTCCAAATCACAACAGACTGATAACACTACATTGAAATCCCTGCACTTAGTTGTTAATCACTGACCACATCTGGGACTAGGAGTGGGTTCAGCAGCCCCTAGGCTCTTCTCTGAGTAGTTTAGAAAGCAAGAGGGTTCACTCTAAGCTTTGTGACTCAATGGGATGATTTTCCTCATTCTTTTCCCTGATAGTAGTGGTCAAGTTTTTATTGAGCATAGTTAGCTCTGTGTTACCATAACCATTTATAAATTCATAACTGTTTAGGAAAGAAAAGGTATAGAAAGGGCTTTAAACAGTTCTTTTATGTCTTGAAAGGCTCGGCCCTTTTTGTAAGAACTGGTATTCTTAGAAGGGGAGAATTTTTATTTAAGGCACGAAGATCAAGCAGTGTTTCTCAAAAGCATCTGAATTCTTGATCTACTGTACCTCACCTTGAAGTTTGTCCAGAAAAACCTACTTCTTGAAAAAAAGTTCTCTAATGTCAAATTTAACTAACTCAAAGTACAATATTTTATTCAGGTAACAGTATTCTTTAATTTCCTAATATTCAATGCTGAAATTTGTAATCATATTTATTGGATTTAGCTAGGTAGTTTAATATAACATACTGAATGTTACTTCCTAGATTCTTCCTACATACTTCCCAGATACTTCCTAGATTCCTTTCCTAGAAAGGAAAGGTGGTAGAGCAAAATGACTGAGCAAAATTCACTCAAAACTCCTTGGAAGCATAGCCTACTATAAAAGAAATACTGAGTTCTGTGTTAGTGGAACAAACATTAAACCATAATGCACTGTCCACTGTGCAAGTCACTTTTGATGGAAGAAGAGATGTCATTGTTGACAGTGAACTGCATAAAAAGAGATTTATGAGATTTAGGATTCTTGGGTTTGGCAACTTCTTGTGCTTCTGCCTGCCTCTTGGCATTAACCTCATCTTTTCTGCCTTGGAATGTCTAGTTCTTCAAACTTTATATTTTTATTCATTTCTCTATGAATTTTTTTTTCTTTTGTACTTCCACTCAGCACAGATTTATTTCATTTTCCAAACCAGGTTCTTATCTTTCCAACTCTGAAATTTGCAGAATTTGTCATAACTTCTCTAGTATATTCCAACAAAACTGAGTTCTTCTCATTTTTGTAGTGAAGGAATAAGTGCTCTGAAAAGACAATACTGTTTCAGTATTCATTAAAATTTCAAACAGCCCTCACATTTTTGGTAGTCTTACATATTTTTGTTGATTTAGGTTTACAGAAGCTAGTAAAGCATCTGCATTTAGTTAGAACTTCACAGAAATCATAAAAAATTCTATTTGCCTTGGAGAAGTCTGCACCTCTCACAGCAATTCTGTGTTCCAAAACTTTGCATCTAGTGCTTCCTAGGCACATAGTTCAAATAAATTGCTCATGTGAACAAATTTGTCTTTTCTCCTTTCATCATATTTTACTGAGCTTTTACAGAAAGATAATTCCCAGGGTAAACTGCATAAAAGCAACTGAAAACACACAATGGGCATTCTCATTTTACAGTGTTGCATTAAGCCAAATGTACACATTTGTTCTGAAAAGGTCAATGTTGGAGATAACAGAGCTTTTTTATTATGGCCTGGCATAGTTCTTTTATGTGCTTAAAATGCCTTAATGTATAAATGTGCGAAGTGTGGAAGATGGAAATAACTAAGTAAATTTTTCACATATAAGTTTCTTTGCTGACACTTGTGACAGACTTTAAGCTGGTGACAGGCCAGATCTGTAACAGTCTTACTGTTCCTCTAATCAGCAGAACAAACAGACTCTTACATATCTTTTTACCAATATCCCCTTGTGTCTTCTTATTTAATCTCAGTAAGAGATTCAGTCAGCTAGTTACTTTCTACAGAGTTATCAAACTGGATTTGTTTGTGAGGATGTGTGTTTCTAAGTCATGCAGGCTGCTGTAACTGCCAATGTCCTCAGAACTTTATTTACTTCAATTCTTCTCCACTGGTTTTAGCTGAATTACATTTATTTTTCTAGTAAGCAAAAAATGGAACCGTTTTCTTAACCCCAAATAATTTTATTTAATACTGGGTCTGTATGGTGGATTCCATCTTGATGAGAAACTGGAAGAATTTGCCCTTGCTGAGCTCCGTGTTGCAAGGGCTGGACTGCCACAAGCACCTGCTCAAGCTATTTTGAACAAACTCAGACACCTTTACATTATTCTGAATCCTGGAGTGCAGACATATGTTTAAATGTTTGTGTATGAGCAATGCAAAGTTGTGAAGGTCCTTTAAAGCTCAGAAAATGCCACCTCCTAGTTTCTCAACCACTATTAATTATACACCTGGCAATGTCAAATACATCTTGGGCACTTAAAAGTATGATTTCTCTCAGTTAAATGTGCTAAGAAAAGCAGCACAAGACATATTTAAAAGCTACACTCTCAGCAGTCAGTGAAGCTGAAAAGACAGTGTCCTTGATGTTTACTTGGAATTTTCATCAGCCCTTACAAGACTAATTTGAGATTGCTTTGTATTTCCAAGAGAACTTCAGCATGGGATCTAGTCCTAAAGTCTTGATAAGATATTAAAATAATGTTTTTAGATCCACTATGTGTGGATCCAGATAATCTTAAAATGCTACTAATAATTCATAAGACAGTGTTAATTTTTTTTCTTGTATATTGTTTTCCTTACCCTCATTCATCCTGGGAAACATTAGGATAGGATAGCATGGGAAGAGCTTAAATACATTTAAAATGAAACTATGACTCCAGTCTGTTTCAAAATTGGAGGTACGTTTCTACATTTTGCCTTTGTAAATTGTTTATGGGTGAGAAGACAAATGGAGCAAACTATTAAATAGAAGTACTTGGTGTCCTTTGTTTGACAGAACATCCCATAATTATCTAATATTTATGTTGATCCAGTGCAAGCCATATCATTATCTGTCAACACAGCAGAGACATTTGCAAACCAATAGCAAAAATTATAGTTCATTTAGATAACACATAGAAATCATATTGCTGTGCTACACATGTGTAATCTGAGTATTGATTACTACAGCCAGAGAAAACATTTTTTTTATAATGTGAATTTTTAAATTATGGGTTTGGCTCATTATTTGGCAACAATACTTGGGACAATGGACAGAGCTATAAAACCCATTTAGCTTTCTGTATTTGAAATTATCCATATCCCTTCAAGATTTCTTTTTGCATTACAGAACAGAAGAGAATACTCAATTTCCTCTTAAAAAAAATCAACGGCACTAGACTGTGGGTGACTGAGGTATATATTTTCCTAGACAATTTTAGACTTTATGAATTTATGAAAATATTAGGGTACCAGTTCTTACAAATCTACTGTTGCATTTCTGTATGAATTACTCATTTATGAAAGGAATGTTTATTTGATTGTTTGCTGTTATACACACATGCGATCTCTAATAGATTTTGATATTAACATGGTTATTGGGATCTTTGATTTATAACTTTAGTGGGGTAAATCAACACTGCTGAAGGTAAGAAAGCAGAGAAAGCAAGCTGTGGTTCACACTAGCAAATGCTTTGGATGTTGTTGTAGGCCATTACACTGATTCTGCTTTAAGATGAACCTACCAATTAGTTTCAGGTAGACAGCCTGGCTGCAAAATGATAAAGTAAAACAGGGAAGATTGAATGCCCCAATGTAGTGAGGTCAGGCAGACTGTAGACAGCTGAGTGTGAGTCAAAGTAGAGAGAGAGGAGATACCTGAGAGAGCAATGCCAAGGGAAGCTGCTGTAGCAGTGAGTTGATGCCAAAAAAGCCAATTGTTTTCCTTGTCCTACTGTTGCTCATCTGTCTCCACAGCACACTCATTCAGAGAATTAAACTATCCGGAGGAAGATCTCTGCTGTTACATAGTTTGCTCTCAGCTGGACTGGATCACTTGAAACTCCAGTGAGTGCCTGAGCTCTCAAATGAATCATCAGGAGGTGGGAAGGGAGGGAAATTGCTCCTTTCAACCACAGTAACCCATCACCCTTGGAGACTTTACCAGAAAGAACAAACCTCTGGATGTAGAAGAAATTTGCAAAAAAAAAAACAGCAAACCCAATACTGACTTCTGCTGAGATAACAGAAGTAAAGTAAGCCATCGTCAGTACTGTCAGAGCTCCTGATGACAAGAGCTGTGATTACTCACTGGTCAAGGTCAGATGAATCAGAGCTGACACAGAGTACTTATATCTGGGGGCCTACTTAAAGACTGAGGAAAAAAATAACAATTTAATCTCATGCAAAGTAAAGTCAAAAGACTTGAGACTCAAAGAAGGTAATTTAAAGGAGAAAAGAGAAAAAATGTGGCAAACTAAGCAACCCCAATGAGAAAATATAAGAACTCCTCTACTTAATTTCACATGCTGACTTTATACATTTATATTTATACATAATTTTAACCAAAATTCTTCATAAAGCTATTTGCTATTAAATATATCTGGCTTTTGAACATCTACTTCTATGAGAGAAAATGTTATAGACATGCTTACTTCATAAGGCAAATATCAGAGCAGTAAAATCTCTACCACAGCTTAAAATTTTTCAGAGATCAAGACTCCCAAAGCAAGTTTTCAGTTCTTCTTGTGAGCAAAGGGTGCTATTAGGAGATATGGTGGATGTCATTTTAAAGTATTACAAAACTGAGAAATATCAATGTCTTTTTGGAACTAAGAAGGAAAAAATAAAATTTTATGGTAAAGTCTGTGCCTCATGGAAGCTGAAGAGCCAGAAAACAACTGCGAGGTGATATTTGAATTTGCTGATATATGGTAAAGCTTCTTCCTGGTTCCTAACCCTACACAAGAGCCATGTTAAAAGTGTCAAATAGTGTTGGTGGCCTGTAATCCAGCTCTGCATGGGAGGCAGGACTCAGAAGTCAATGACTTGCCAAAATTCTGTACATGTATGGGATCAACATATGACCACAATGCATCAATGCACTCTCTTTTACTGAGTATTCACTAAAAAGCTTTAATTCATTCTCCAGGAAAGAGCATGTCAAGGTTGGAGTCCAGGAAAAAAATAAGTTCAAGAAAGATGATTCTGTTGGGCACAGAAATAGTGGCTAAACTTTGTCAATCAAAGAATATGTGTCAGGCCATCCAAGGGCCTCTAGGCCTCTCAGTTTACCACTGATACTCCAATTATCATATGAAAATGGGATGAAGGCAGAAATTAAAGCTAAGTCTGTAGTAAAAATTAGAAAACAGTACACACAGGTGCTTATAAAATAACATTTAATTCAAGAACAAACAAACAAACAATCACCCTCATAGTGATACACTGGGGTACATTTCTTTCCTAAATTGTGAAGGCAGCTACAGTGTGCACAGTGTAAATACAGTGATGACAGAACTCCCCACAGAGATGAATTTCCCCCTTTTGGTGGAATTGACTAAGAGGTGCAAAAGAAGTGAAAGAGAATATCAAGATAAAAACAAGCTGGGAATTGCTTAGTTTAAATTGGATGCTGTTCTACAGTCACTGCCAGAAATATTGTTAGTATACCTAAACTAAAAGCTGTCAATAGAGAAAGTAAACAGATAATTCCAGATAATGTAGCATTGTATGTTCTTTTGCACTGAAAGTAACTGAATGGATTTATGAGTAAATAATCAAAAGAATATACAATCAATCTAGAGATATAACCTATTTTTTATAAAAGCTCATAATATCTTCAAGATGATGCCCCCTGTAGAGACTGAAAGGATAAAAATAACTGAAGTACAGTTGATAAAAAAATAAAAAATTCTTTCAGGTAGAATGGAGATGGAGTTAAATTTTCCAGCCTTTTTCTGATTTCATAAAAACAGAAGATTTCTTGAGTGGCAAACTCTTAGGGAAAGATTTCACTGAACACAGCTGCCAGAGCAGCTGTCTGAGTTTATTGCTATTCAAATATATTTACTATGTTTAGAACACACCTCTTAAAAGATTTGAGTAATGAGAGAATTTATTTTAAAAGGCACTGGTCCTAAGATACTATGATAGTAAATACATATGTAGCAGATCTATCAAGAGAAGTATTAGTGAAACCTAATTCCCTATGTTTTTAGCATAATTTACACATGTTTCATTGAAAATAAGAGATGTTATTTTAAATCTTTGTTCATAATGTCTTTCTCTGACACATTATACAGGGATAAACAAACATCCAGTCTTTCTCTTGATGGATTGCAATAGCAGAACCTGTGTCACCTAACTGGTTTTCTGTTTTCATGAAGCAGAATACCTGTGACACCTCTGCTTCTTTTGTGTGTTTATTGAAAACATTTTTTGGAGGGTGAAAGATAAACACATATCTGATGACAGATGCTGCATGAGAACGTCTTCATATCCTCACAAAAGCAGGCTAAACAGCATGTGCTTCAAAGGTGCTTTTCAGAACACTAATAAGAGTTGCCTCAAAGCCATGCAAAGCCAAAAAATATTCTTTCTGATCTTAAAAGTATAGTAAAAGAAAATTATAGTAAATACAGGAGTATTGGAACACTGAACATAGAGGCATTTGCTTAATTTAAGTGTAATACACATTGGGCTGTATTTTTATTGATGGCCACTCAGTAAACATTTGTCCCAAACTCATTATTGCCATTGCAAAAGATGAACATTTAGTCTTTCCACTTATGAACTTGTACTTTGTAATTACATATATCTTATCTGACATCTGAATTAACACATAGGATAAGATTTGTGGAAGCAGGAATAGTCAATAGTGTAGTGAAGCCCAACAAAATGTAGACCTAAACACTGTACATTCTAAATGACTTCAGTAATGTTAATCTCAGAGTAGCTCACAGAACAATTCTTCTCCATGAAGAGCAGATGTGTCAGACAGGGTACACAATATAAGCCACATAATTGAGACAGTTTTAGTTCTAGCCAGTAAATCCAAGCCTGGCAATGATTACCAAAGTTATAATCCAAGATAAGACCCCAAGGAAAGTGATGAAAGTGTGACCAGTGCTGTTTGTTTCCAGTTCATAATGGAGATGTGCTGCCAAAGGGATTTTCTTTTCAAGAACCAGATTAATTATCCCAAAAGTGTTAGAAAAAGCATTTTAAAGAGATTCTATGAAGGCCACTAGAATGAGCAAAGTCAAAATAATAATTACAATCTTCTTTCACAGTAATCTCGAATGAACAGTGATACTGAGGAACCTGTAAAACCTTTCTTCAAGTAAGACACATTGAGTCAAAGAATATATTTGACACGAGATATATTAAAATATATATACATAATATATATTAAAATATATATATTAAAATATATTTACACGAGAGAAAAGCAACTTCTGTGAAGTAAATTAAACATGTAGTTGCTTATTTTGACCTGGTATAACCAGTCTTAGATTATATTAGAAGTTAAAATATGATTGTACATTTCAAATCTAGTATAAGAGGGGTTATTGTTTTGTTTTGATTTGCTTTGGGTGTTTTTCATTTTTGTTTTTAATGTTGGTCTTATTTTTTGTTGGGTTTTTGGTACTGGTTTTTTTCATTTTCTTTTCTTTTTTTTTTTTGTTTTTGTTTTGGTTTGGTTTAGTTTGTTCGTTTGTTTTGTTTTGTTTTTAACAAGATTTCATGCCACAGTCACTTAGTTGAAGGCACAGGATGAAGAACATTAAGACTAATGGGTATTTTACCCAGAAGTTTAAAAATTGTGAATCCCAGAACCTAGGAAATCCAGATATTGGTTTCTATTTTTGAATTATAGACCTATATTTTTCAAGTTCGACTGAGGCTGGAAGAAGCCTCAGGACCAAAGCAGTCATCTATGAAGTTAGACTAGGTTGCTCTTGCCCTGGCAAAAATCATATTCACATCTCAAAGATCTTGGAGTCCAGATGGCTGCTGGAGTGATTGATCAAACACATATAGTGAGTGTCATGATTGGTTGACTATTATATCACCTGGTGAAAGAGAATACTGCATACTACAACTTTTAGCAGCTTGTATCATATGAGGAAAGGCTCTAAAAGACTGAATGAAACACTGCTTTAATGTTTTTTTTCCAGTGATTGTTAAAAACTACAAACAAGAGACTTACTTACAGATGGCAGTCTTCAAAAAACAGTATTTCTACCCAAGAGCTGTGCTTTTTATGAGAAGATGTCCTTTACACCAATAAAAAATAGTATGTTTGGTTTATGTAAAAAAATAAATCCACAGAAACTCTTAATAATAAAACTTAATATTGCTATGTGTTTACAAAAGAAAACATTAGACATTAAACCATTGTTTCCTTCTAATTTGCTTCAATTTCATGTCCTCATAGTGTAATGATTTGGGAACCAGTAGGAGTAAGTTGGTATAGAATAATTAACAAGACACTGGTGTCTAAAAGATAACATTGCAGTCTCATTTGCTTATAATGATATTATATTGCTGGGGTCAGTAAGTGCTAATAGTGGATTTATAGAAAGATAGCAACTGGAAAATTTGATACTGCACACCCTGAATTATGTAAAATAAAATAAATTAGCCAGCCCTATATTACAGAAAGTAATAAACTGCCAGGTTTCACAGTTTAGCACCAAATGAGTGCACTTCATCTATTTATAACTGCTAAGCTATTCACCTGACTAGCATGTTTCCAGCATCTAAGTTAGCACCTCTTTGTGATAATACACTGTGTCCCAGTGCCTTACTGGATCCCTCAGCTGTCTTGCTGATGTGTGCATATTGTCTTCCCAGGGTTTGAAAGTGATCTCCATAAGTCTGACAAAAAAGTGAGAAGTGGAGGAGAAAAAAAAAATGTCCTTCTGGGGAATTCTAATACTGATACAGAAGGTAATGAAAGGTATTTATCAGGGGATTACTTTCAAAATGCTTAGACCAATGTTTTTATCTTATTATCAGAATCCAAATACATGGGCTTCAGAATCATACATTACCATTTTGAATAATCATAACCGGCCTGTATGACCTTATGTGACTTCTAGCATTACAGCAGAAAAAAGTCATAGAATAATTAGTTTTTGTTTTGTTTTTTTAAAACATGTAGTTGAAAGGCTAACTTGTAGACATCATACTTAAATGGATAATGTTCAGTCATCTACATACCTGAAGAAAATTTGTCTTTTGTGAAAAGACTTCATTTTAATAAACCAATATTCAATTTACCTAAGGTAACTTTGCTGGCCTTCTACCTTGTTTCCAGTCCCACAGTAATACAGTATTTCTGGTTGGCACAAAGTAACGCAACCAGATTTATCTGGTTTTAATTCTTTTAACAAAAACATAAAACCGGGTTTATAGTCATACTTGTTAATTCAAATTTCTGTCTGATTTCCATTGCTGAGGCCACTAATCCCAATGTTTTACAGAAATTGCAACTGAGTTGCATGGTGCCTACTTGAATTCCAACAGCTTTAATTAAATGTATTGAACAATTGTAATGCGGGGGAGAGGAGGGCAAGGTCTGCAGGCTTTTCAACTTCACTGCAGTGTTGCCAGGAATGTTTAAAGTGCAATGAGAGAGATGAAGTTCAGTGGGGGATGGGAGATTGAAAAAATTTCTGTATGACATTTAGTATATTACTTGTGTTCTAAGGTGTATTTTCTTTACATTAAAAAAGCACTTTGAGATCTTCAGATAAAAGGTGCTGCAAAATGAAAAGTGATGGTGTTTATGCATTCCAAGGCCCTCTAGGACAGCTGCAAAATCCACAAGCTGGAGTTTGCATTAGAATCTCTGATCATAGATAAATACTCTATCTTTGAATTCTTCAATTAAAGAAACAAAAAGAAACAGAGGCTTTTCTGTACATGTGGGTCTTGTTTACACCCTTACTCATTATGTATTATAAAGCATATATATGTGCTTGGTGCTCCAAGTAATTACTAATAGTGAATAATATAATAAACCTCATCATGTTGTTATATTAGGATAGTAAGGGGGTTATGTGCTTCAGTAAGTACAGGCAACATGTTATGTTCTCATTTTAGGTGTGTGGAAACTGAGAGAATCACCAAGAACTTTAGATAGGTTGAAGAAGAGCACAGACTGGAATTGCACACATGAATTAGACTTTATACAGGATCTGCTCTTACTGAAGCATTAGGGCTTGCCATATCTGCTCACATTTCCACGTGTTTAATCTCTTATGTAGAAATACATTAGGAGTGCTATTTGCATTATACTACTGTTATAGTGCCCCTTAGACCCATAGTTTATTTCCTTTCTCTGTAACATAAATAGGAGAGGTGAAGCATTTTAATATTCTAGTTGTTTCCTATAGCACCATCTGTGGAGTACATTTGTACTTGATGTCCTGTAAATATTACATGTAACAAAAGATTGTACAAAAATGGAAGACATGAGGTTTTTAGAGATACATTCACTTTCTAATATCAATAAGCTAATGACAGAATACAGACAAGATCATGAGTATGAAAAATAGCTTTCAAATAACATTTATGTAGAGGACTTTGTTACCTTCTTGCTTTTACCAGGCTTTTCTTTTAAATCTTTATTTTGTTTTCTTTAGACTAGACTCTAAATTGGAGCATTAGCTGCACTTATAATCAGATTTAAATTGTTCTTGCCTTCTCAATTTTCTATTTTTCTTTTAGTAATTTAAATGTAATTTCTCAGAAACAAATAGGTAGAACAAAGGGAAAGTATTGCATTGTTGGATGGTGTTTAAAGACAGACAGATAAACAAAGTCCATTGTAATTATGCCAGGGGCATAATTTTGGCTGTTCTGATCTGCCTTCTATAATTAGTCTTGGAAGCAAATACTTTTATATTCAGCCATGAAATGAAGTGGAAGAGCTGAGTTTATTAGAGATTAATAAAGTCTCCATGAACATTCCTAAAAAGCTACTGAACCCTTAAGTATAGATTATAGGTCAGAACATATTACCAGTACTTCCTCAGAGGGCAAGAAATTGAGTACACTACATCTATTAACTACAAAGAGAGTGAACAGAGGGCTGCTGAATGTTAATGGGAAATTTTAACAAATTACACCACAGAAAAAGATGTATGGCATTTTTATTACAACATTTAAATGTATTTTTAACAGTGTTGTAACTTAGAGGTTTCAAGAAAAAATTCCACAGCTCTAAGTGCTGAAATTCATTACAGCATTATGTGCATGGTAAAGTACTATTGCTTATTTATAAAGACATTTTAATGTAATTTTAATGTCATTTTCTGAAAAATTCTAAACTATATTTTCACACTATATGAAACCCCACATTTGCAACAATGACTCTTGCCATACAACCACTTTCTAAAGGCAAGTGTCAGCTAATGAGAACATGTTTTCACTATTCCTTTCATAAACAGTAACTGAAAATAGAAAGTGATAGCATTATTGTGTAATTTTCTCAAACTATGAATTACTTGATCACTGCATTGTAAAGAGCAATATCAAAGGGAGAGTTATACTTAGTAGGGAGAAGAGAATTTAACAACATGCTTGCTTCTTCATGAGCTGGAAAATGCTCTTATAGATTCACCTTAAAGCCTCTTCTGCTGCTGCTTTAGTCTGTTAATTATTCTGTTTCCCATAGTCAATTTCTCCCTGTTGTCACAGTTTATTTTGAGGCAACCACTTATAGTTTTCACCAAATCACAAGAAAATTGATCTGTACTTTTTGAATGGATTATCCAAAAAGTAGTCAAAAGTAGTCTTTTAAACAGATATTAACCTTCTCTTTCTTTCCTACCTCGTCTTGAACAGTGAGCATGAACATTAAGCCATATACACGTAGCAAATCTACCATCAGGCAGACCTCAAGGACAAAATCTAATACCCGACTTCACATTCTCTTGAACAATTATCTAAATTAACTTTGGGATCACCCGGCTCAAAAGATAATTAACCTGATTTGTCAACTCTGGAACTGTTTATGCTGCAGACCTGCAAAGTCACCGTTGCTCTGAACAATATTAGCACCACAACCACAAACAAATAAACAAACAAAAAAATCATAGCAATTGAAATAAATGCTAAGAGATGACTATCAGATATCTAACCAAATAAGTATGCTTCTTTATCCTGACAAAGCAGGTAGTAATGCTCTTTAGTTGAGATATTTTCTATTTGTTTGAGACTTCAATTTTGTCAAGAAACAAGAATAATAATTTAAAGAACAGAATTATAGAATACCAAATGGAACAAAGTTGTCCATGAATAAAATGTGGAAGATGTTTCTAGGTTCTTAAAGAATAAAGCTCTGAAGATACTAAATGTGGATGAAGGTGAAATAAAAGAGATAGAATTCCATTCTGAGGGAACCATACATTGATGAGAATGTTCTCATGAGCTTAAAGAGATTCTATTTAAGTTTACTGTTTCAGAGTATGTGTCATTTTTATGCCCAAGGATATGCTTTGATTTAATAATTGCTTATGGGTTAGTTCAATTAATTATCTATGTATATGCATACATAGATATAATAGATAAAATGTTTAAGCATCTTCTTACATAATTCATAACAGAAATAAAGAAAAAGTACAAATAAAAGATGCAATACAGAAAATTATACGTATTTTTCAGGCAATATGAGAAAAAAATTCTTCTACTTGATGTAAAGTAGAAGAAGGTGTGGCAGCTGAGTCTAAGCTGCATATTTTATTCAATTTTTATCTGCAAGCATATGTGAAGGTATATGTATGGATGTAAATTTTATATACGTATAAATAAAAAATCACCAGGTGAGCATAAAAGCTCTGAAGCCAGTAATTCAGATCAGGTAGTATTTTCTTCAACAAGTAGTTCATTTACATCAACTGGAATTTACAATGTACTTTTCTTTGAATAAGGTCTAATATACAAGTGCATTGCTGCAGGATCTAAACAGGGGATTAATCAGAATTTTGCAAGGCCCCAGGTGCTTGATCACTTTTCTTATGTTTTTAAAGGTAAATCTGGTTTTATACTACTCTGTTTTCTGAAGGGTCTATTTGTATTCTTATGCTCAAATCTTAAAGTCACTAGCAAGTAACCATCAATATCTTCAGTCAGAGACTATGGGTGACAGTCTAATTTATTTCCTCACCTCAGACATGTATATCACTAAATAAATTGCATCAGCTTGCAGACTCACCCGATAACATAAAGAAAAATTAATGGAATTTATACTGCATGAGAAAAATAATTGTTTGAAGCAAGATTTGTAGATAAACAGTGGAAAATAGTAACTGTGGAAAGGAGCAAACTCTAACAGGTTTTGAAACTTAAGTGGAACTATTAAAAACATAAAAATGAAAATATATGTCTATACAAGCATGATATAAACCAAGTTCTGAGGTGTAGAAAAAAATAGTTGGACAGAAAGATGCAGGCAAGTTGAAGATAGTGAAATCTGTCCTTTCATTAATAACAACTGACAAATATTTGTCCAAAATAACTGATTTAAATTTGAAATTAGTGAAGCTTCTCCTAAAGACATTCCTATTTCTGCATCACAGAATGGAAAAATTGTTCATAAACAGTCCATCTTTGTCAAAAGATCAGTCCCAGAATACCGCTGAGGTCAATTTCTCATGACCCTTCTGCTTCATAAACACCGAGTGAATAAATTAAATTCCCTAAGGGCAGCATTAACTTTTGGACCTGACTTTTCAGAGCATGTTCTTTTATTTGTTGTTTTCTTTTGTCTATTTGTTAGTTTTTCTTGAAGTTTTAGTCCTTAATCATCTGTGGTTAGAATTCATCTTTTTACTTCTGACAGCCATCTACTGACATGTTAAGACAGCCATCATTCAAAAAACACATGCACTGAACTAATACTGAAAATTCCATGTAGGGAAAAATCATATTATAGTCAAGGTAGTTTGCAACTAAAATTGGTCTATGCAAGGCATGTTTTTATGAGTAGTTGCATATTTATGAAATATTGCGATGAAAATTGAAACAGAGAATATATATAGATAAATTTATAAAAATATATATTGCTATATGTGCAACATATATTTTCATATAAAAGGATAGATACATAAATGTGCTGTAACACTATTTACATTTAGATTTTCCTGCTTCACAACTGAGCATTTAGTATTGTAACATATTTAACTTCCATCTGTGAAAAACATAGCTTTTCTTTTCCTGTTTACTTCTGCAAACAGTGTTTATTCTAACTCTAGGAAGTTTCCTGTAACTTTACTGACCTTACTAGCAACTCATTATGGAATTATATAATTGCTACAGAATCATATTTTCTGTGGTTACATATCTAGTTATACATCCTGTTCCCCTTTAGGAAGCTGTATCATGTGGTCAGCACAGTGATGGGATGGGAGATCATCCCAATGGACTTTGACAGGATTTGAGTGGTGGCCTTTGCTTACCTCAGGAATTTCAATAAGGGCAAGAGCAAAGTCCTGCACATGGATCAAGGCAAACCCAAGCACAAATACAGGTTGGAAAGAGAATGGATTGAGAACAGCCCTGAGAAGAAGGATTGGAGGTGTTGCTTGATGAGAAGCATCAGCACACGAGACAGCAAGGTGTGTTTGCAGCCCAGAAAGCCAACCCTATATTGGGCTGCAGGATTC
This sequence comes from Calypte anna, assembly GCF_003957555.1. Lineage (NCBI taxonomy): Eukaryota > Metazoa > Chordata > Aves > Apodiformes > Trochilidae > Calypte > Calypte anna. The sequence continues at coordinate 96,584,854 of NC_044245.1, forward strand.
TATGTTAGTGTTTAATAAGTACTGTTTATCCCTGACCACTTACTCAAATACTTTTAAAAATAAATTGGCAGCAAGACAAGTTCAAAAAGCAAAGCTCAAAACTGGCTGGTAAACAAGTTCGTAAAAGCCTAACATAATTCAGTTCAGCAGCATAAAAGTTCATCTTTGATGTCCACTTACAAGAATCTTGAATGAAATGATTGTTGTAAAGTCTCATAAAGCAGCTGTAGTGAGGCTGCTCCTGTAACTGTCCCTTTGCATCCTGAGTTTATCTTAAATGCCTACAGCATAAGAATGAACTCTTTATTAGTCACTGAGGCGCATATTAATTTGAAAGGCTAAGTGTTTACCAAGCTTTAGAAGTTCTTCTGGAGTTTTCAAATCACATCTTGATTAACTTTCTAAAAATCATTTATGAATTGATCAGAGCCAGCTAAAATAGATTAGTAATGAAATCATGTGCATATATATATAGCAACTTTAATTATCATATCAGCTCTTTAAAATGCACCCACATAATATCCATAAGCAGTCCTTGAAGCTCTGTCCTACCATTTCTTTTTTGAAAACACTAATATTTTTTGTTGTTTTTTCTTCAAAATATAGAAAGTGTAAGTTGAGTTCTGCGGAAAAGATACCCAGTGAGGTTTAATGACAACAAGGAATATGTTATGTGTTAAATCTTATAAGGGAATTTTTACACACAGAAAATTGAGCCAGCTATTTAAGATGCCTTTTGTTGAATTTGATGATCACAAAACCAATATAAGAAGAAAGTATTGACTTGATATAAACTAGTTCAACACAGATAAGTACACCACTCTGTGACGCAGGTCAACTTGATTTACAACACTGTGAGAGCTACAATTTTGTCTGAATAAACATTGTCATATGAAACACAACCATGTATTTTTCTTGGGAACAAGGAGGGGGTTGGATTTGGTTTTGGTGGGTTTTTTTGGTGAGGTTGATAGTTTGTGGGTTGGGGTTTTGTTTTTTTTTTATATTATATAAATAAAATATTTTAAAAATTTTGTTAGTTAACCAATAGCATGATTTTCCTATGAAAATGTACAAGATAATGAGAAATAGTTCTGGTAGACTTGACAGTGTCAGGGTTACAGCTGGACTTCATGATCCTAAATGTCTTTTCCAACCTGAATAATTCTATGAATCACTGAAGATTTAAAATTTGTGGCTGGAGTGCTAACTCAACATCTCAGTGATGTCAAAAGAAGTAGAACAGCTTGTGGGTTTGGGTTTTCTCCTCTTCCCAGCTAAACCTTTGAGCATGACCACTAATGCCTTTATGTCAGCCAGCGCTGTGCTGACCTGGCAGTTATCTGATGCTCAGAAGCTTCCAAGAATTATAATAGGAGGGAATTATTGACTTCAAGGAATTATAACTGTTAGCAGTGGTTTCAACACAAGCATTAATTTACCTTTTGAATCCACACAGGCTAAGTTGCAAAATGCAGTTATGTTATTAAAAATACCAGTGATTTAACTAAGAAGATCACTTATAAAATATACTTAATCCACTGCAGGCATACCTTCCCCCTGACAACTTTCATGATCCTATGTTCCCTTCTGTATTTATTTTGTCACTACTCTTAATACCAGAGAATCATGGATCTATCATTTCACTTTCCATTCTTCTAACAATTTGCTTCCTTTTAATGTAAACCCTTCTAATTTTCATAGGGGAAAGAAAATAAACCCCACATTTTAGACAGATTTAATTAAAAGACCTTCTCCCTTAAGACTATATTTCTTTGATATAAAAAAAAATAGGTAATTTGTTGAGCTATCAGCACATCTATTTGTATGTTTATCCCTCAGTAATAAATATCCACACTTGCTCCATGCTTTATATATATATATACATTGCTTTATATATTTATGTATATAGATATATATAGATCATATATTTTATATATATTTATGTATATAAGGCGCCTATCACCATATTGAGAAACACTCTTTGGAACCACTCTTGCAGCAGAGGTAAGAACAGGAGTCAACCCATTAGTACGTCAGCACTTCTGTTTCTGAACAATTTAAAAAAAAAATAAAGCCACAAGACTTTGCTGCCAGCCTGCCTGCCTGGCTGGTGTTTAATACTGCTACTCCATCAGGGTTGGAGGGACACCTATTGTGAATGGCAAGATTTGAACTGTGACATCTCCAGATGTGCTGCAGACCAGTGCAGGTGTCTTGGAAGGACGATGGAACACGAAGGCTCAGACCCATCATCAGTCAAAACACCTCAGCAGCAGGGAACTCCTGACTGGACATTGGAAAGATACCACCTCAGTATTTCTGAACTGATGAATGAAAGTTACTGAATATCATTCTTACTCCTTTCTTGCAATAATTCTGCCTCTGGATATACCTGGAAAAGCACCAATCATTAAATATGAAAATCTAGTAAATTATTCACCTTACACATGCAAGCATTCAGTCAGATACATGCTATTCCCAGCCATTAATTATGGAGTAGAATTTTTATATTTGAGACTAAAAGAAGCCTGTGCCAGAGCATCTGTTCACTTGACTTGAAATGCTTTATTTGTGCTTTTTAATACAGATTTTAGTAAAATAATGTGATAAATTGATTGTACCGAGAAAACACAATTGTACATCAAGGATACCTGCCATGTTGGACTAAATCTTTGGCCATGTTGGAATAACTTGATTTGATAACATTCCACAGTGTAAGAATTTGAGTGATACATAGTTTACATCCAGGAAAATGTGCGGGGCAGGAGATGGTTCCTAAGTGAGAGAAAAGAAAGGACTTGTGAAAACTAAATGTTACATTAATGCTTGCTTTGCAACCAGAAATCTTGTGGCTTTTGATTCTGATGAAGGAATTGGTGCATATATCAGAATGAAATTCAATAGGCTTTCTAAGTTATACATGCTTAGTTCAGGGCATGCAGTAGAGGAGCATGAAAGGTCAGGAGAAGTTTTTATTACACTGGTTCTTCCTTCTGAAGAACAAAAACATAGGTATCAGTAAGAGCCATGGTAACTTATTATTTAATTTCTTGTTTCTTCAGCATTATATCAAATAAGTTCCCAGTTAAACGCTGAACTTCTGCTACATTTTTCAGCTACCATTTTATCAAAGCATGAAAAATTGGAAAAGTTTATTTCAGTTTAAAACTCAGGACATGTTTTTTTGTTTGTTATTTTTTCCAATGAGATTTTTTTTCTGCTCTGTGAAATGTTCTCCCACTGTTCAGTTCAGTCTTGGGGCTGATCTTCTACTCAGAAGGAGTTACAAAATTCCATAAAAAAATTGTTCTCTAGCATAGATTGATCTCAGCTTTTATTATCAGAATTCATAATCAAAGAATATTTTTTGGTGTGTTTAATTGCATGATGCAGCATAGAGTATCTATCCATAAGACAATTTAGCTGTTCAAGAGGAAAAAAATTCTTCTGCCCGTTCACTATTACTTTAATTAACTGTTTGACTTTCTAATTGAATAAGTCTTTGCAGTTACTATGAACTCATAGATTATAAGCCCTCTTGACTTCTAATGAAGTCAGTGCTTTGATCCTGAAATCTTGGCTGCACCAACAGATCATGCACAAATTAATGAAATATCTGCCTCAGCTTCAATGGATTCTGTGTCAGTGCACAGGGAGGTAAACACAGTTATATTATACTTACTCTTCTGACATTAACTATTTAAAAATAATCTCTTTATATATTGAATATTCTTTAGTATTCTCTTGAATACATTATAAATAAAAACTACTAAAATAGTAATTACTAGTTTCATTTTATATGGTTAAGGAGAGTGTCAAAGCAGAATTTCAGCCAGGTATCACAATGGAGAGAAAAATGAAAAAATAGAAAATTAGACAGGAGTTCAAAATTAATGATGCAATGCTTGTCCCATATTTCAATATATTTTTCTTATTTCATAGGCATGGGAGCTTGCTCTCATCTTCTGTAAATGTATTTACCCAGACAGACAAAGAAATGTATTTACCCAGACACACACAAACCCACCCACCCACCCACCCACACCCACATCCACACACACACACACACACACATACACACAATGTACTACTTTTTTAAATTAAATTTCTCTAGAGGTTTTCCTGTGTGAGAGAAAGGTTTTGCCTTACTGCAGTACCAGTCCATCATTTCCAATATTAATGAGCTATTTTACTTTTTCTCCTGTTGTTGAAGCTTTTTATGAGAATCTTTGCTCTTCCATATGGATAAGTATTTTACGATTTTCATTCTTCATTGGCTTAAAGGTCATTATCAGTTCTAGTTATGTTGCCCATAGCTCTTTTTTGTTTTCATGCAACTTTTCAGCCCTTCACTGACCTTTGAAAAACTTATGAAAGTTACGGTAATTTTAATCTGAATTTGCAGGCTTTGAAGCATAACTGTCTTCCATCATGCACTCATAACTTAGCCTTTAGGAACTCTGAATCAAACATATTCCTGTTATAACAAGTTTAATGCAGAAATGCAATTATTAAAGAAATGTGAACTAATTTAAACCTAGTTTGAGGCATTAACCTTCCCATTCATTCAGCCACTTTGAGTGGGTAAGTGCTGACTTAATTTTTTGTTGCCTGTCAGTAGAAAAGTATCCCATCAATATGCAATAACTTGAAGAAAAGATTTGATCTACTGTGCTGGTGGGCAGAAACAATAGAGATTGCTCTCTCTGAATCCAAATTATTGAGGAGCTTCTATGTTATGTGTTATGCTGCCATTAATTTAAATTTTATAATGCCATGTATATAACAATATCAGCTTCAACATTCTCAGCATCTGACTTCAATTCTTATATTTTTTCTTTCTTCTTCTTCTTTTTTTAAATATTGGTATCTCTGTGGATTTCTAATCACAGGTACTACACTTTTTAAGATGGTGTCATTTGAAAATTCTATCATGTTGACAAGTCCGCATTTTTATATGCTATGATTTGGCAGCAAGGGTGTAATCTGAAGTGATTTACAACTACCATTTTATGTGTCAGAAGGAAAGTCAAAGCTAACAGATAATAAGTTAAAAATTTATTATTACCTAAGATAGTTTTTTAAAAAAGTAACAAACATAACACCCTTCTTCTTCCACCTCCTAAATCAGAGTTCATGAGAGTCTGACCCATCACAGAGCAGATTCTTCTCTTGTTTAATTGCTAAGTAAAGTGAAGTAAATATATTGGCTTGAACGGGGGAGGTTACTTTACTGAGATTTTTAAACACAGAATGTACAGCGATTTGGTGTTCTCTTTCATCTCATCTCTCTCTCTAATGTTGAATGCAAAGCTCTTTGGGGAAATCCAGCTGATCTACAGAAGATTATTTCAAGTAACAACGAAAATACCATATGTCACTTTCTGCTGTGCTGACAAAAGCAAATTCTACTCAGAAATACAAGGACCTTAAACAAAGAAAATAACAGCTACATGATCAAAGGGTTAGTGCAATTAACTTAATTTTACTCACTTCTATTACAGTGAAATTTAGCAAAAATCCATTTTCCACGTCCAGTAAATGGGCATACATCCCCTGCCACGACAGTCCCAAGGCAAAAAGGTTTTCGGTTTGGGGTTTTTCTTTGCAATAGCAATTGCATTTCTTTCTGTGGCTAGGTGGGACTACAGAGAAAAAGAAGTTTAAAAAACCAAACCCAACCAACCAAGCAAACACCCTGCCAAAAAAACAACCAACCAACCAACCAACCCCCCAAAAAAACCCAAACAAACAAAAAACAAAACAAACAAACAAAAAAAACCCTCAGTCATTTTATGTAGAATATTTTCTCTGGTCCAGAAGGATTTCTGAAATTTCCTGCTCATCATTTATATCCCCATTAATATAATCCTTTCCTACTCTCACCTCTTTCAGTAGAGCTTTTGATCAGCTATCACAAGGGGACTAGGAAATTGTCAAATACAGGATGAATCAGGTCACAGCTATGATTTTATAATGGTACTGACAGTGGTTTTGACCTTAATGTATTGGCAGTTAGTTTATTTCCACCACCTCATAGAGCTTTTTTTTGTCAGCAATTGTCAATGATATATGTATGTTCACAGTGCATTTTGGAGAGACAGGCAAGTTTGTTTCAGTGGAATACTCATAGTTAAACTTTCAAATAATATCATGGCAAAAAAATGATCCTTGAGCATCCTTATGATAATAAAATCATAGCTAAATAGTTATTCACCAAAATCAACAGAAATCAAATTCCTCATGAAGACATCAGATCACATGCAAACAGATCAATTAGTATTATAATTATCTTAAACCTAACAATTATAGACTTGGGACTAAGATGAGTTTTTGACATTAGAAGGCTAAAATGCATTTTATTGGCTCATTTTTGAAGTTTGTGAACAGTGGTATTTCTTTTGAACTCATCCATTTTTTCCTGTTTTTCACATGCTTACCGAAAAATGCTAAAATCCAGGAAGAATTTGCTGTCCAGTATTATGGCCAAATGAAACATACAAACAATATTTAAAATCACAAACTGTAAAGTTTTCACAGCAAAGGAGAATACCATACTAATGGTATTTCTGATTTGAATTTTGCTTAACAAATATGGGTCTTTTTTTTTTTTTTTTTTTTTTTAACTGGACACAGGGAGGTAAATTTAAAATAGAAAAAGATTATTTCTTCTACCTACTTTTCTGCTTAAAGAATGAGGACAATTAAAGCCTCTCCTTTTGTGTTTCATCATGGGAAAGTATAAGACTAAGGGTGCAAAAAAGCTTCTAACTTTGGTAGCTTAACTCTGAGTACTGGGAAAAGGAAAAGAGTGAGTTGAAAAGAGCTGACTATAAGCTGGGATTAATTCTCTACTCTATTTGCCTCCACTATGCACATATACCTGTGCTGCTCATGGCTGGAATGGAGTTAATTTATATCACAGCAGGCAACATGGTGCTGTGTTTCAGATTTTTGGTCAAAACAGTGTATTAATTATTGCTGAGCTGTGCTTCCACAAAGTCTCATTCCTCTCCCCTGGGAATGGGACAGAAGCTGGGAGGGGACACAGCCAGGACAGCTGACCTCTATTAACCAAAGGGACATTTGATGTCAGGTTGAGCAACAAATCTGAGGGAACCATTGCTCACAGGTTGTCTGGACATCAGTCTCCTGGTGGGAGGTAGTGAGTGATTGATTAGAGGGTTTCTAGTTTTGTTTCGTTGGGTTTTTTCCTTATTATATTGCTTTTGTCTTGGCCCATGAGTTTTTCTTGCTTTTGCCCTTCTGTCTCCCCCATTCTGCTGCACAGGAGTGTGTGAGTGGCTGTGTGGGGCTTTTCCTGTTGGCTGGGGTCAACCCACCAGCATATGGAAAACAATTAATCCCAATCTGGGAAGGTCTTAAAGCTAAAATCTGTGCAGTAACATCAACCCAGTCTTCATAGATCTGGATTTTTATAGACAGGCGGTGTTAGGACTTTTCAATCTTTTTTTTTTTTTTTTTTTTTTTTTTCCCCCAGATTTCAGAATAGCCTTTATTTTTAGTCTGGAGGAATATGGTCATCCAAACCATTGTTTTGCCCTCTTCTACCTGCAGGAAAAAAATTACTCACAAATGAGCTGTAATGACAAATCCCTGGGAAAGTCAACCAGGTTGTGCTGTATCAGCCATACAGAAAATACAGCCTCAGAGATACTATGAGCAGAACTATTCTTACAATAAGAAAAAAGAGTTGTGAGATAATACATACTATCCAGGAGCTCAAGGTAACTGGTAACTTAAAGAGAATGTTAGGTGCCTAAACAAGTGCCTTTAGCACTCTTTCTATGATAGTTACAGAAGCTGATATGAATTACCCAGCACATACAGGAAATGTTATATTGGAGTGTCAGGTATAAACCACATAATTTTAAAAAGCTTCTGAAGAGGCCTGAGACATTTGCTTTTTGGCACCCAAACCCCTTCCTAAGTGCGTTCATTAAAACTACAGGATTTCTGTTTCACCAGAAAACTAAAGGTAAGAAATGCTCTGTATTTGTATTTCCATTCTACATGTCTTTTTCCAGGTAAGAATTAGACAAAAGTGTGAGCTAGGAGCATTTTACACTCATTACATTCAAGGTATAATGTATTGTGCACTAGAATAGAATGAACTGAAAAAGCATTATGTGATTCTTGAGGCTGTACTTCACCTATAACTCCTCCAGTGAGACAGTGCCCTGCCTCTTCCATCAGAGCTCCCAGAAGAACTATAAGTTAATGCATAGCTTGAAAACATACATATGGCCACAATTAACACTTCCCCAGTCTCAGAAAGATTCTGCTGCTTTATTAATGGTGTAAGCATTTTATTATGTATTAATTAGCAGTAAAATACTTGACATAATTTTGTCAGGTTCTACTTTATAGAAAAATTATGAAGATAAATACTTAATTTAAGTATTATTTACAATATCAAGTAGAGAGATTTGTAGTCCAATACATTGCTACAGGACCAGGAAAAATGTTTCCATTCTACTTTATGTAAGTAAGTAGTCACTGCCTCGAGAAAATCTTAAAAAGAACACATAAAATATTCATATTTTTACTTAAAATATCATTAAAAATGAATGCACCCTCATTAAGATGGCTCATTAATATTTTCAATTTATTCATACTGAATGCTCTGTCTCATTTCTAGCTTACATTTTATTATTTAATAGTGTCATACCAAGCCTAAAGTTTCCTTTTCACCAGTATAAAACTCAATGCATTTGACAAGTAAATGGGTTTTAAAATATGTTAAGCAAACAGGCCTCTCTCTTGTTCTGCAGGCATTAAAATCTATAAATTCTTAAAATGCTGAAATTGAATGTGTAACTGGGATTAATTCTACATATACTTCAACAAAATATAACTAATTTTACCATTAGTGAGACACTAGTCAGCACAGTCTGGATAGAAAGTTCATTGAAATCTGCTGGTAAATGATGCTGCTCATTCCCTGGAGTTGTGACATTTTTTTCCAGTTAGGTAAAACAATCTAAAAGTGATGAGTCTCTGTAAACTGCTCTGGTCTGGAATACACAAAGTAAGCAACCGGGAAAAGTGTGAGGTTTGGTCGTAACCCTGCTAGTTCTTTAATCCCAAACAGTCTCAGGTCACAATAACTGCAGCCAGCTTTTTTTTTTTTTTTTTTTTTTTTTAATATAGTCCTCTCAAATAAGAACAAGCAAAAACATTCCATATTTCATAACACAACAAAAAAAATTAAATCTTTCTTAGGGAAACTCAGTGGAAATTGCCTTAATTTTATTCCTTAGATATTCCTGTCAAAAGATTTTTCCTGGAGCTTTGCCCCTTGCAAACTGAGACCTAAATATAGAGACAACAGTAGTACAGAGTTCTCTTGGAGAATGATAAAATATGCCTTGATTCTAGTTAAGATTCATTTATCTTTTGTTGACAATACCCAATTTAAAATGTCTAAAGGGAAGATTAAGGAAAACCTAAAGAAAAATATTTGCAAAGTATTTGCCCAAAATTTCCCCAAACAATATCTCTATGATCCCATTTAATTACATGGCAATTCAGTCTTCTGATATATTTCAGAATGGATTATTACTTCCTTCAAGGACAATATGAATAATTAGGCTCCACATAACTTATCAAATGTGTCCTAAATTGTGCTTAAACTTTTCATCTGCCATCAAACTTCCACCCAAAATCCTCTGAAAAAGAAGGATTTGTACAGAGATATTCTCTCACTTGTTCTCTGATTTTAAGATGCATTTGGATGCCATTCAAGACAATCTGGAGCTTTGCTAATGCAGGATAATACAGATTTATCACACTACATTTTACATTATAAAATTTTAGTAATCTCATGGAGTTTAGACTCCAAACAGAGTTTCAAGTATGTGTATATTTTTAATGCATATTGTATATGAAGACTTATATATGGAAATTCTGACATATGCTGTATATTTAATTCAATGAAGAATATTTAATGCACATTTAGTGATCCATTTTTATCTCATCCAGTCTAAGAAACACCAGAATGTTTTAACTACCATATAATTAGCCTCACAGGTAGCCACAGAAAAATTTCATGAACCTGAGAGCTGAATTTCTGTGGGACTGACAGAGTCTCAAGCATGTTCCTTTTTTCAAGGATTATATATTATATAATATTCACAAGATGTACTAGGACATGTTCTTGTAACCATGTATATTAATGTCCTTGGTGTAGTAAAATATACTTTAAAGGAACAATGATATTAAAGAGCCTTCATTATTTGATACCTTTTAAAATGCAAAGCTAGTCCTGTTTCGGTCTCCAGGATTAAATTCTCCAGGACTAAATCAGTAAAAGCACACCTCCCTTTTTCTAGCTATATGCTAGCTCTTATTCATTGCTATGTCATGCCAGAATTTCTTCCTTTTTTAGTTTCTTTTTTTGCCTGCAGCACTGATTTTCATAGATATGGTCCCCTGGATTCTGCAGTTTTGATTGATTTATTCTCAATGATTAATTTCCAGCTGTTTCTGTATTTCATATATCATTGCTATTTTTGATAGCTCCCTTCAGAGCTATCTGCTCTGATAGTTTAACACTACTTACTGCTACCTCTTTCCTGGAGATCAGTACTCATTTTTTCCCCCTCATTTCTTGCCATAGTTTTAAAATACATCATTCCAGGTTTAAGAATATCTTAATTAGGTATTTATTAAATTATCATTAGAACTTAATATTAAAATTGTTTAATGTTAAATGTTTAATGTTAAAACATTAAAACAACACCTAAGGATGTTTCCTTTCTCATGAATGTCAATAATAATTTTAATTTTTTGAGAATATTGAGTGCATTCTTTATGTGAAAATTTTTATTTAATAGCTTTTAAATATCATAAGAAAATATCATTTTCATGAAAATTCTATGGTTCTGTTTTTAACTATCTTTCTCTTCAATTCACAGCATATCAATGCAGGCTCTTGAAGCTGATGTTACAGAGAAAAGGACCATAGAGTTTTTCTGAGGCAGTTAATTCAAAATTTGCATTAATTTTTTCTGTATTATTGGTGCCTGACTGCTTGTGAAGATCGAAATGAAGTTATTGCTATAAAAGGAATTTCTCTGATTTTCTGCAAGAATTTAGGCCTTAATTTATATCAGTGTTAAACCCTTGTATTTTGGGAACTGAGCAGCAGTATCAATCCTTGGTAAGTCCAAAGCTGATATACTGACTCAGAAATGAAACAGAATAAAACACAACCACCACCAAAAACTGACAATAGCTTTAAAATGCTTATACATGTTCTGAAACAGTCAGATGGCCCAGTGCTTGAAATCCCACTAGCTGCTTGGAGTTATCTCAGATATATATCTGAGTTTTCCATGTTTTTACCTTTTACAGTGAACAAATAGAATGCTTTTCTTCACCTGCCATATGCTCGGGGCTAACAAAGAACATTTCTATGAAGAGAAATAAGGCAGATAGAGTCTTGAAAATATGCATGCAGAGAGAAAAATGAGTTACACATCCATGACTAAAACAGAGGAGGAAAGAGAGATAATAGTGGTTTCGTAGTTGTCGAAATCCCAAGAATTAAAAGCCACCTATAATTATATACATGCAAGAAGAAAAAAGAGGAAAATTAAAATGCTGTCAGAAGACCACTATAGAGTGATGCTTCCAACGTTTGGATAGTTCTTCTGTCTTTGTGTTCCAGGGCTATGAAAAAAATAAGGTTGCAATAGCCTAACAAGCCCACACACCCAAATTGAGCCAAACATCTATGTTGACTTCTCACAAAATCTCTGAACAGGAATCACTTTTTCCTGTAAGTGGAAGGAAAAGTTCTCTGTCCTCCACTTCCAAAGATTACACCAGATCTGGTACCCAGTTGAACCCTTTTCCAGTTGTATTAGTGCCATACACTACCAGAAATATAGTTTAATAGTTTGGGTTTTTTTTATTTTGGAACTGTTTAGCTGGGTAATTTTTTAAAGCAGCGTCAGATAAGCACAACCATCTCACTGGGAAAGGCAATGGGAGAAGAGGGAAGGGGAGTTTTGAGCCATGACACCAGCTCAGCCATTTCAGAGATGCTTATATGTCTACTGTTTCCCTGTTCCATGGAAGTAAAAACCTCTTCAAATCAAGTGAAGGTCTGAAAGCTTATTGTGTATTGTGTTTACCTCTGAGGTACAAGCAGCAATATTTTTCAATCTCCAAGCTCAGTTATCATGTCACAGTGTCAAACATACTGTGGCGTTCCTGTTCACCTCTGGATGAAGGCTGGCAGGGGGATTGTATCTGTTTCTTCAATAATGATAATTTTGTTAGTCGTAGGGTTTAAATGAATTCTTGTGTCTGATAATCATTAAAGAGGACCATATAAGAAGAATGAACTGAAATAATATTGGCAGTTTTAAGTGTGATAAGCCTATAGAAAGATTAATTTTATGGAGCTCAGGTCTAAGGTTTTGATTTGGTCCCTAGGTTGTGAAATTGTAAAGGGAGAGGAAAGTCCCATCTCATCTCTGCAATGGCAGTGTTAAGGCAATTTAAGCAGTATCCTCCAATTGCTCAGTCTTTGAATATAGAGTAAATCAACCAATCACTGAGGGTCTGGAATGAATACACTTCTTTGCACAAAGTCTGAATAAACAGAACACTTCAGATGCTTAAAATACAATCAGATGAGAGAGACATGCCAAGCTGTGATTCTCCAGGTTTATCCTGAAGGCAGTGCTAGTTTAAGTGTGCTTTGTACCAGTCTTTCAGTCTGTTATATATCATCATATCTTCTCCATCATCATAGTTTTTCAAGAAATAGGATCAGAAAACTCATGTTGCTAAAAAATATTGCTTCATGTCCAGTTTTGGGTCACTTTTCAACTAAATCTGGAGTGGTAGCAATAGAAAAATAAAGGTATTTTATAGATCTCTGGAAAGAGCACACAAAAAAAGAGTACTTCCCAGAGAAACTTCAGGACTTCACTGATCTGGAATCTTGGTTCTTCTAGCAATTACCCCAGGCCCTGTCAAACACAACAATAACAAGTTAGTTGGGTTTTTTTTGCTTTTTTTCTGTAGAACTCAGAATTTATGGGAGTATTTCTCATCAGTTGTTAAATACATCATCTATTTTTAGCTCTCTAACACTTCTGTACGTATGTTCTAATAGGAACAACAATTCTTCATCACAAGCATTTGTAGAGCTTGTGAAATCTTAATGTTCTTACCCCCCCATTATAATGTGTAATGTAGGTGCAGGGGTCTAGCTTCAAAATCATTATTAAAATTCATAATTGTTGCCAATTTAGGAGCTTTGCTACTATATTTAGAAGCTTGGAAGTGAATATTTGCCTAGATGAAACCTGATAGGCAGACAAATACCTAAGAGGGAACAGATGATGAGGACAAAAAGTGAGTTGAAGATGCTCATAATAGAAATTTCTTAGAGACAAGGTGATTAGTATAAGTATGCTCATTCCTACAAGTTAGCCCTGGACAATAAAACAGCTGCTACAATTTTTGTATCTTTCAGTTGCATTCAAGGATAGCTCAGGTTAGAAGTGAGCTCAAGATGTATCCAGTTCAACCTCCTATTCACAGGAAGACCTCTTCTGATGTCAGACCTCTAATTGCTCAGGGCTTTATCCAGCTTATTCTCCAAGGATGGAGATTGCACAGCATCTCTGGACAGACTGCTCCAATGCTGGGCTGTGTTCAGGCAAGTAAAGATTCTCCTTGTATCCACACTGAGCATCTCTTCACTCAATTTATACTGATTGTCTCTCCATCTCCCTAGGTCGCTTGGAATATCAGCTCTGCCTCTGAGTGTATTGACACTCCCTCAGTGCTACTCAATAATTATCTGCATTGTAGGAACATATCATCTCAGCCAGGCTAAAGCTGGGTTTATGTATCCTTTGTGCATAACTTACAGATATTTTACACAAAATGATACTTCTCTAACTTTTGGAATTGTCCAATCTCCTTCTCTTAGTATCATGACTACCTTTCTCTTGAAAGAGATTTTCCCTCTCAATTGTGATTAATTTATTTTTATTTCATCCTTAGATTCCTTCAACACCATGACAGTTCAGAAGCTGGGGGACTTCTGAAGGAACCTAGCATTAAATGAGGTTTTTTTTTTCCTGAAATACTCATACTTCTTCCAGGTTTTTTTTTAGGTCAACTTATAAGGTTTTCAAAGCTCTAATTAGAACATGACTTCAGATCTCAACTCAATTATTGTTTGGCTACATTTCTTTCTCTCTTGTAATATTTACACAAATTATAAAGCATTGGTTCAACAAAAAACTTTTGTTCCACCTCCAGCTACAGCAGGGTCATGCTTGCAATTTTTCCACCATACTTTCAACTCAAAGGTTAAAATATGATGTTTAAATCGTGACAGAAAAATCTCAATGAAGAAATTGGGGTCTTTGACCTCAATCTCTGCTGCTTGGAGTAGGATGTGGGAGAATCATTCCATGTTTGCTAGCTGAGCTACAGTAGCCTACACCTGACAATTTAACCTATGATGTTTTTAGCATTTTTAGATCAGATCAAAACCATCACAGTCTTAATAACATATTTCAATAAACCTCATTTAAAAATAAAACACAGAAAACAGTAATTTAATTACAAAATTAAGTACACAGACTGTGAGAAATTATTCATAATGCATATTTTAAATTATTTGATCTCCCACCTCTAAGGTAAATCTCACTGTATTTCTGTATTAGACTTGGTTTTAGCTTGTATATGGTCATAGGAGACCAGGCAGGGTAATTATTGAAATCAGAAGAGTAGACACATTTGGAACAAGGTGAGAGGATGAAATGATTAGATGAAAGTTGACTTGAAAACCATCTACAATCCCATTGAAAGCATGAGAAGGGTTTGGCCTTTTAATGCTATTGTTCAACAAAAATTAGTCTTTGTGGTCTGGATTGTAGAGACACCAAAGTAAATTTATAACCCTAACACAGGTTCTCTTACCAATAAATGATGTATTTCCAGAAATATAATTCTAGATTCCGTTCCTAATTTTGCAACCTAAATTGATAAACTGTGAATCAGAGAAAGAGGAGGAAGAACAGTCAGTAACTAAGAGCTAGCTTTTCTTCTGAACACACTGAACACACTGAAATATAATGAATATATTGAATATATTGAAATATATTGAAATACATACTATTGTGTCTAGTGGCGTTATTGTTTATTCCCAGAAAAAAAAATAATTAAAGATTATTACTTCAGCAAACAGTTTTAAAATTTTCTGAACCCTTGGTTTAGACAAATTTCCTCTACAAGGCTTCATGATGAGCCTAAAATCAAGTCTGGATGACAAGGTACCTCCTACAGCAAATAAGTGACTGTTGAAATGAATGAGGGAAATTCTGCTGTCCCTCAGTAAGAAGTAAAATCAAACCCATAAAAAGGATAATTACCTTATTTACTTTCCTTTGTGTAGCTTGTCTTAGTAAGGTCAAAATTAAACATACATTGTGATACAATGAGAAGTAATAATTGGTCAGTACCAAACAGCAATTCAAGGCTTTCTTTAGCTTCAGTTCAAAGTTTGTACATATCTGGAAGGCCAGTTTTTTATACTACCATGACTTGGATGAGGATGTTTTAAGAAAGTTTTTTACTGAAGTAACTGGAAACTCAAAGTTCTGTTACTGAAGTAACAACAAGCAAAACCACAGTTTTCTTTCCGTTTTAAAACTATTGATTGTATAAGATAATATTTCTCATTCTATTTCCAAATTAAAACTTGTTCAAAGTATCATTCTATTAGCAATAATATTTCTCACTCTTATGCCTTAGGAAAAAGCTTTCACTGTTCTGTTTATCTCTTTTGCTTATATAAAAGAGATATTTTGAATTTTCAGTGCCTTTATGCTATCCTGAAAATGGAACATTTGGAGTTGTCCTATTAAAAAATCTAAAACTAATGCATGTTAATTTTAATATTATTTTCTAGCTTCTTGGATAATTAGCAAGTAATCTGCATGAACACATACTTCCTTTGAGCTACAATTCATTAATAATGCAGTCACATATTCTACAAGGTTATACATAGAACTTTCAAAATGTGGTACCATGGGTTTTATTTAACAAATTAAAACAGAAGGGAGTCACAGTTCAAATAAAGTTAGACAAATATTAATATGATCAGCATTTGTTTCAATGTACTCTTTTTCAAGGAAGGGAGAGGCAGAAAGGACAATATAAAGAGAATTAGAACAGAACTGAAGAAGAAATAAATAGGCAATGTAGGCAAATTTTTAAAATAATAGAGAGGTTTTGGGAGAGAAGGGAGATGGAGAAAATAAGGTGGAAGAACAGGAAAACAGAATGAAGAACAGTTATGCAACATGTGCGAGAAATATGTGAGAAGGATGAAAGGAAACAAGGGCAAAAAGAAAGGGTAGAAAGGGGAAACTGTCTAAAATTTGTAGAAATGTGTAAGCAGAATGTAACAGCATTATAAGAAACACCAAGAAAGTCATGCATACTGCCATGGTTTATCTAATTAAATATGTTAGTCATCTATGATAACAATATGTGTGATATTCAATGTGTGATAATAATCTGTTTCCTAAAACAGAAAAAGAAAATAATTTGCCATGTATTACAGGCAAAAAACAGAAGTTATAAATTCATACTGTTCTACATGGGAGTCATTCAAGTTATAAAATTCAAAGTCACACGATCACATCCCAAGTATGATCTATGGCATGATTTTATTTTAGGTCTTCTATTTGAGAATAGAACTGAGTGCAATTTGAAAGTAATAATCCTAGGGCATTTAGGATTTGTTTATGTTATGGATTTGTTTGAATAATTTTTTACTGTTAGCCAGCACTGTCTTTTAAGAGATTTCTTCATGTTTCAAAAGATTTAAAAATTTAAATACAGAATTTTGGTGCCAGGTTGAAACCTGAGATGTAAAGAGCAGAGCATTCACAGTACTATGGTGTAGTCACTGAGTTGAGTGTCTCAGTTTTTAAGCATTGCAAACTTTTGTTTAGAACAATAATGGGCAATGTTTTCTAATTACATAAATCTCAATTTATATTTTACTACTCTCTACAAAGTCCTGTCACAAAACCAAGGGGATTTTTTGTGGGTTCTTTTCTTGTGCTTTTTTTGATGAATGATAATTTATGCATATTGGTGAAGGTAGGAGGAATAAAATAGCTAGACAGAAACACTGAGACTATGAATCACACATATTAATAAAAGAAGATGTTAACCCAGTCAAGAGTTCTCTGTAGACATCTTTTCTTTCAAGAAGAGCAATATACTGTCTGAGGAACCAGTGAACACTGATTATTTCTACATAGTGTAGGCAGGGCATTGCTTCCATTCATAGCAAATTCCCTCATAGTCACAGCAGTGAGAATTATTTGATACAGCCACAGTAAGTTCCACAGAGTGCTTAGCATGCAAATGCTATTGGTATGCATTTTCTTCTTCACATATTATTCTTTGACAATAGAAGCTCAAAAAAAAGGGTATTTTCTGCACAGTGAGACTTCTCCAAAAAACAAAACTCTATAGATTACACTCATATACTAACTGAAGTGCTTAATTAACAATGTAAATGTGGAAATAAGTAGCAGTAGCACTACAAAAGTATTCAAAGAAATTTTGGAGTAAAAATTATTAATATTTTGTTAAACATTTAAAGCCTTGCAACCTATTTAGTTGTATAACTAGTTATTAATAGGTATACTTGTCAGAATCTACTAAGAATATATAATAAGTAGTTATGGAAATCCTTCTTGAGTACATATAGTCCTAAGACACAATTGTTGACTGTTATGGTTTATGGGGGCACAGACTGATTTTATGATAACAGTATGAGGACCTAAAGAAAGGGTGTTTAGGACTCTGAGTAATCCAGGGGACAGAATAGGGTCTCTATTCCCTCCCATTTCCTTCCATACCCTATAAAAGCCATGAGGGCAGAAAGTCCAATCTTTTCATGCTCTTTCTTCTTTGCTGTTTGTCTGAATGTAAAGGTCTTGGAGAGAGGATTCTGCTGTTTGTCATCAGCTTACCACATTCTCTGCAGGACCTCAGACCATCAGGAAGTGCCTTGGACCCGTTTCCCTAGTCAGCTCTGTGACTGTGAGATACTTTCACACACTTCTATCAGTGATCACCAAAAGAGGGTTTTGCATATATTTGTATGTTTGCTCCTTAGCCCACATGTTGTTATTCATTCCCTGTTCCAGTAAACCTCTTCTACATATAACTTCCAACCTTTACATCTTTCTTCCTTATTATCTCACTCTGAGAGGGTGGATTAGAGTTTAGGGCTTCATAAAGGCTCTTTAAGTCAAATATAGGATGTATTGTCTTGTCTTTGCATTGAAGAGTGACTTCATCTTTGGGTAGTGGTTGTTTTGTAAACAAAGTTTTTATAAGCAAAGCTATTATGTTACTTAAGGGTATAGCCCTGTGCCATTAATCTGTTTTCCAAGGTATATTCTAAATTAAAGTTCCCTTTCCTTAAACACTGTATCATTGAATCTGTACCTTCTCTGTTAATTCAGCCTTTCAATCTCTTACATGCCATTCTCCTTTTGCAAAGAGATTCAGACTTCCCAAGAGTATGGTAAATATGGATAATTTTCCATGTTAAAACCAATGTGATTTAAACTAACTGAATCTTCTGTCTTTCCATTCATTATATATGGAGTATATTTCAAATCTCACGAAGGAAATCAACATTTATCTAGTTCATGACATTTTAAAATTATAATTGTTCTTCATGCTAATTCATTTTCTAAAAACCTTGCTATGTTTATAGACTCTTTAATGTCATGATGAAAATATTAACATCATAGGCATCTTTATTCATTACTTCATGTAAGCATCCTCATGGGGATTACTGAATATAGTTCACATCCATTTGTGTCTATTCAAAGTGCTATACGTCTGAAACTAATTAAAGAACTACAACATAAGTCTTAACCAGAGTACTATTAGGTTTACTGTACAAAATATTCTGAAATTTTATGCTTCAAATTGCATTTAACATTAAAAATTTAAGTACAGCCTTTTTGACCAGATCATTTCTGAATGAACATTAACTGCCTTTCTTTACTAAAACCACTTTAAAATGCAGAGAATAAGTACACTAAATATTGCTTATTCTCAATCAAAAATCAATCTTATTCTATTTTTATTCTCTAATTCCTAACCCATGCCTGTTTCTATTATTGTGATTAAATTAAATGTCCCTCTAACCTAATCAATATTACTTATACAAAATTACCTAAATGTACTTTAATGTAGTGCTATTAGTCTGATAACTAAACATCTAAAATGTTCCTTTTCTCCAGTCATAATAGAGTAGTCTATAGGAAAATAAAATAAATTTATTTATCTTTCAGGAGTCTCAGACTCAGGCATTGTCTCCACCAAAACAAATTACATAGGGACTGAATGAATAAGCATAACTGACATATCATGTTATAGAAATCATTGATTAAAACCTTCTCTTGTTACATCAGGAAGTCACATTTGTTCAGGCAGCTGAAAAAAAAAAAAGTCAGGTAGACTTTTACTGGACAGAAAGCAAGAAGGGGACAGCAAAGAGATCAAAGGAACAAGCGGAATTGCAATGAAGTTTGTGGCATTCAACAGTCTCATAAAAATCTGTTACACTATCCCAATGGCTATTATTGACTACTAACATATTTAAGTTATAAGTAGATTCTCAGTGGCCTCTCATTCAGTCTCATTAAAAACCAGTAACTTTAAATATTTTTTTAAAATAAAATAATATTAAGGCCAATGCTCTCTATATTATGAAACAAGAATATGTTTCTTATTATGAGTTGGTTGTTCTCAAACTGGAAGCAATCATAATCTCTTGGAAAAAAAGGAGCAAACCACTTGCATTGAGAAAGGAATATCATTTTTCGCTGCTAAGTTTTGCTTAAGCATCAGTAAAAATAGGATTGTTAATTTTAAAATGAATATTTGATAGGCAGGTTTACTTTTTCTGAGCCCTAAGTGGAAATGAATGCGTAAGGAAGAAAATTATCAGATCTTTACACACCTAAATTATTAGAATTTCTATATTAATGAACTGTAAGAAAACACCTGACAGCATCATATGCAAATAAGTGAATTATCATACAGAAATAGAGAAAACCTGGTGTGTTCTTTAAATACAGTGGGAGTATTTTTGAAGTAACATTATGTAATCTTGTCAGAAAATGGATTTTCAATATTTGTTCCCCATTATATAACTTTATTTTGAAAAATTAACTCAAATAAATGTCCTTTGTACTTTGAGTTAACTTGTATTTTCCAGTATGCATTCTTCCAGTACAAAAATCACTTCCACTGTGACTCAGAATCATATCGATCATGTTTCTGCTTGGTTTTGAATGCATGACAGGGCAAAAACTGAAATAAGTCTGATAAATTATTTAATTCCACCTTTGATATTAATAAATCTCTGGATCATGCCAGAGAAAGTAAAAGATCCTGGAGAAATCATTGTAACATCAATAGCAATACTTGGGAACCCTTTAGCTGAGATGCTGTAATTAAAAATGTTCTTGTTTATTAATGAATAAGGCCTTCTTGATGGTGTTTTAAAATACATTTTGCACCTTAAATATCCTAACACTGCTAAAGAATTTTTGAGAACTTTAATGAGCATGTTCTGTCACCAACTTTTAATCCAATATTAATTTATGTAAAAAAAATTTATTTTTTTTTAGTGAAGTAGGGTGGCAACATATGTGCTACTAGTTACAAGGCTCAGAATGAAAGTTTAAAATGAAAAATGTAGTAGAATCCATCTTAAACTTCCTTAAACTTTTCTGACATATCGTCAAACATATATGTAGCAAGACAAACCTCTCTTAGGGAACGGCGCTTCAAGGTCCAACCAGGTGTTCCAGCGGAGACTCACGAGCAATGCTCTAAGCCTATGGCTCTCAGAGTTGACTAGCCCAGATCGGTGCCGTTGCTCCAAGAGCAACTGGCCTCTCTGCTGGCTCGCTCAGGACTGAGCTGAGGTTGTGTCTCAGGCCTCACCTTTTATTGGCCCCCTGGTCCTGCTCATGCGCAGTGGGGGCCCGCCCTAATTAGGCACAGGTGGGCTTGACACAAGCTCATGCCCACTCCCTGGCAATTTGGGGCACCTGGTTGCCTTGTTACACTACACATATAGAATCATAGAATCACCAAAAGTTAGGGTTTGGAAGGGACCTTGAAAGATCATCGAGTCCAACTCCCCTGCCAGAGCAGCATCACCTACAGCAGGTCACACAGGAATGTATCCAGGTGACCTTTGAATGTCTCCAGGGAAGGAGACTCCACAGCCTCCCTGGGCAGCCTGTGCCAGGACTCTGTCACCCTCACAGTGAAAAAAATTCTTCCTAATATTTATACGTAACCACCTGTGCTCCAGTTTATAAACATTGCCCCTTGTCCTATTGTCAGTCACCCCTGAGAAAAGCTTTCCTCTGTCCTCCTGGCACTCTCCCCTTACATATTTATAAACACTGATGAGTTCACCCCTCATTCTCCTCTTATCCAAGCTGAGCAGACCCAGCTCCCTGAGCCTTTCCTCACAAGGGAGATGTTCCACTCCCTTCATCATCTCTGTGGCTCTGTGCTGGCTCTGTGGCTGTGGCTCAGTTCCCTGTCCTTCCAGAACTGAGAGGCCCAGAACTGGACACAACATTCCAGATGTGGCCTCACCAAGGCAGAGTAGAGGGGAGGAGAACCTCTCTTGACCTACTAGCCACACCCCTTCTAATGCCCCCATTCTAATGCACTTCTAATGCATATATTTTAATGCATTTGTGCATTTTTTTCCCTAAGATCTGAATCACCAGAAATAATAATAATGGAACTAGATAAAAATTTTCAGATCTATTATTTCTCCCCTTCAACAAACCAAGTCTTTATATTCTTATTTCAAATAATACTCCATTAAAATTTTTCTTTTTGGTTTCAAACATTCCATTTCAAAACTCGTTGTATTAATGCTACAGTGCTTAGGACAAATTGGAATATAATAAAATGTGTTGAACAATTTTGTAATCACCAAAACATTTTAAAATTGGAACTATTGTATTTAAATTTAAATTAGTTGTATTTCAAATACCATTTTTCATAATGGACTCACACACAGAGTAAAACATAATATTCCTCTAAACTACAAACAAATTGAAGGGCAGGACAAAGGACTTTACATGAGCAATTGTCCATACTGATAAATTTCTTATTCTATTCAAATTCTTCCTCTACTTACTTTCATAAAAAAATTGACACACTTATTTTGGCCAGCTATCAACATATTTTTTCATGAAAAATATGGCCAGAATTAACAGATTCTCTATGAACAAGAGCAATAATAAACAGATTTATTGCAGTCATTAATATACATTGATCTGTGAGAAACAGTACAGTCCCTCTCACAACACAAGATACGCATTACTTTTAAACCTTGCTGGAAAGTCAAACACCTTAGCATAGGAGACAGAAGCCACAAAAACGTATTATGCTTTCAAATGAGAAGAATGTTAGGAATATACTAAAGCCCGCTTCTTTTCTTTTTCCTTCTCCTTTTCTTTTTCTTTTTCTTTTTCTTTTTCTTTTTCTTTTTCTTTTTCTTCCTTTTTCTTTTTCTTTTTCTTTCTTTTTCTTCCTTTTTTATTTTGTTTTGGTTTTAGCTGTTACTTAAAATTACTTGCACACTTTTAGGAAGCAATAAATTTTACAGATGGAGGACAATACTTCCAACAGTGATTTATTCTGCCAAGGAAAAATTCTTATGCCAAACCAACCCTAGTTCTGGCTGGATAAGTAAAATGGAATGTCTCAAAGTTTTGTTTTGTTTTGTTTTTTTTAATGTAATGTTACTTGAATCCTTGATGGTTCACTTTAGCTATGAAACTGCTACCATGTTCCAGGGCAAATTAAAACAATAATAAGAAAGAATGGATAGCTTCAGGGGAGAGAGGTTCTTTAATACAATACAATACAATACAATACAATACAATACAAACAGTTCATAGAATCATAGAATAGTTTGGCTTGGGAGGGACCTTAAAGTTCACCTAGTTCTATCCCCCCTGCCATTGGCAGGGACACCTCCCACTGGACCAGATTTCTCAGGGCCTCATCCAACCTGGCTTTGAACGTTTCCAGGGAGGGGGCAGCCACAACTTCCTCGGGCCACCTGTTCCAGTGTTTCATCACCCTCAAATTAAAGAATGTCTTCCTAAGACATTAAAGAATGTCTAACCTAAACCCTCCATCTTTTCACTCAGCCATTTCCCCTTGTTCTCTCACCACACATCTGTAATACACAGCCCTACCCAGCTGAAGCCTTGAAGCACTCAAAAGAAATTCCATGCATTCAACATAACTGCTTTTCCTGGTCTTTGAGTAATTCTAACAATGTGTTGAGTTTTAAAACATGACTCTGTAATTTGCATTTTTCCCCCTCAAAGAAGAAGTTTATTACTCATCTTTGATGGTATTTAAACATTTCTTATATAGAAAATCACTTGTATAAAATCCATTCTTTCTTATTTCTAGTAGGAAAGGAAAGCTGGTTGTGTTTTACCATTTATCTCAAGTGCTGTAAGCCATGGATGTATAGCTGATAACACAGAAGTAACATTCCTAATGTATTTAAATATTTGAAAATGTAATGACTTTATACCAAGTAGTTTCACATTTCATTACTGGAGGTGGCTTCATTAACAATGAATGACATGGGTATTAAATATCACTTGGAGCTAGAAATTTGCCTAAGCATTTTTAGATGGTTTTTCTTTCACACATTAAATAATTTTAAAAATTTTTTTTAGTGAAATATCAGCAGTTATTTAGAAGACATTCAAGAGGCACATGTGTGGGCAGAATTAATAGATCAAGAAGGATGGAACAAACTTTCTGTAATGCATATTAGCCTGTAATGGAAAGTAATATGACAGTTCTCTCTCCCTTGCAGAGCTAATGCTCTGTGCACATATACCTAAAGCACCACAGCATTTTCACTGCAATAATTGCAGTCATGAAATAGTCTCCAGATTCCTGGACACCTGTGTCAATGTAGGGAAGTAGAACATCAGTCAGTATAGACTCAGAGTAGAATAACAGATTTGAAGATCAGTGCCATTAACAAAACTGAGATATTATTTCAAAATATTTAGTTTAACTTGGTCTACCTTGATTTACACAGGTTTAAAAAAATTCATACTCACCATCTATGTAATAATATAACTTAGAAAATATAATAATTGATTTTCTCCAACATCCCACTTTGCCTTGTAGCAATAGCTAAGTTTACATAGTAGTCTGCTTTAATTTTGTAATCCCATTACAGGAGATGTTCCTTTTTTATATTCTCTTACATTCCACATTTCTTTATGAACAACACAGTGCCATGCTGTGTGTTGAAAAAAAATAGGTAACCTATAATTGTATATTAGAATTTCATTTTTGAAATAAATGTTTCATAGAGCTACATTTTGCCATGTTCTTAAATCTATTTGGATAAAATCCCTAATAAATACTTCTGAACAAAGCTGGTTAAGAACTTTATTTTCCAAACATTGGAATTAAAAGTAAAAATGAAAACTAGAAGACAGTATGTTTCTTTTTTATAACATGCCTAAGTATAAAGCAAGCATGTCACACACAGCTGCTGTCATAATTTTGCCGCATCTCTGAGAAGGATTGTTTGTAAACAGCAAACATAACAAGCAGATATTAGAAAAAGTATTTTTATTTTATTGAAAGATATGAAGACAGTCTGCTGAAGGGCTACAAAACCAGTGCTTTTCATGCTTATTACATTAAAAATAAATCAATGTGCTCACCAGGAAAAGTGAGTAGTGTCAGCTACTAAATTTATCCCATTTATTTAGGCTAGAAACCAATTGCCATAACTATGATGATTTCCTGGCATATGTTAGCAAATGTTGACTTTATTAATAGTAACATTAAAAAAGAAACAAGCCAAAATCCTTATCTTCCATAGTTTTTCACTTCATGTAATAAAGTTACTGGTACAAAATTAGTATAAAGCAAATGTAGAATGCTACTGAAACAGTAAGTTAGTGCTTTCTGTTCATTTGTTAATAATTTTCTATAGTGCAGCAGAAGTGTCACAAAATAAAGATGAACCAAAACCAAGCAGAAATATTCTAATTCTCTCATTTCACCAACCCCTCAAACTTTATGTGCTGCAAGCTAAAGCCTTCCCACTACTAAAGACATCGTACCTTAAAAGAAGGGAATTTTCTGAGTAGTTCTGAGTAGGAAACTGAGTAGGAAATGAATGACA
Organism: Calypte anna; assembly: GCF_003957555.1. Lineage (NCBI taxonomy): Eukaryota > Metazoa > Chordata > Aves > Apodiformes > Trochilidae > Calypte > Calypte anna. The sequence goes on from NC_044245.1 coordinate 96,610,193, forward strand.
CCTTCTTCTGTTCTCCTCCAGTACTGAGAAGGAGCTTGAATTGAGTGTTTAGCTGGAACTTAAGTGACCTCAATGGTGTCAGTTTCAGCAACTCTTGTTAGCTGACTGCATCCCATAACTGAGGGTTCAGGCTGCCCACATCACTGCTTTTAATTTCCATGTTCTTCCAGAAGCACAGGTTAGAGATGTCATTCTTTCCTCATTTTTCACAATATTTTCTGTGCAGGAAATGACTCAAAAATACTCTCATCAAGTGATAGCTTTCATTATTTTTTCTCTCTGTACCATTAATTCAAATAATTTTTGATGTTTCATTCCACTTCCTCCCCTGTAATTTACATGCATAAAGCCAAATGAAAAACAAATCTTCCCATCTCATACTGTCGTGTTCATGAAGTTAATTCAAACAGGGAGCACAGACATATTACAGTCCACGGTATAGTATGAACATAATACAAATGGCTACAATCATGACAATGCTTGGTATCTGAGAATGAAAAATGTATATAGTAGAATCATAGAAAAATTCAGATCAGAAGGTACTCCAAAAGCCATCTACTATGACCCTCTACTTAAAGAAAGTCTAATTAAACTGGGTTGCTCAGATTTGTATCCAGCTAAGTCCTCAACACCCATAAGTTTGGAGACACAACTTTCACAATATTTGACAAACCTCAAAGTAAAAAAAAAAAATGAAAAAACCAAACCAACATAAATTTTCTAGTATATAATTAGAACTTCCCATGTTTTGATATCTGTTCATTGCCTTACGTCTTAGCACTTTGAGAAGAGTATACTCTGACCCTGTCTTTGCCCTTGGCTGAGATAGTTGCTGTCAGAAATAAGCTCTCCTAAAAACTCTCTCTTCTCCGGGCTGAAAAGGCACCTCTCTCTCCTTGTATGCCATGTCCACCATCTCCTTGACCGGTTTGGTGGCCCTCCACCTGGCTCATTCCTCTGTGTCCTCTTTCTTCTGGTGGGGAGCCCACCACTGGAAGGAGTTCACCAGATATTATTCCCAAATTAAACATTATATGCATTTAATTAATTGAATAATTTGAATTCATGGAATTAAAAATAGTCTTGAAATGTCTTCATTTTGGATTTGAAAAGTATAATGTTTCCAGCATTGTGCATATGAAAGCAATCTCAGTGGCTGATTCAGCTTCAGTTTTGGCACAATCAGCAGCCTGAGTACTTAAAACTCGACCAACATAAGAAGAAAGAACAGCTTGTTAAGCAAAGAGAATTCAAGGGCAAACAAGGTCAGGTGAGGCAAGAAACATTTCAAAATTGATACTGAATCAGAATGGATAACAGAGCAAGCTGAAAAAGCTAGAAAATGTGCTGAGTCATCTTAGTGTTACTATTCAGGTACGTGGAAAGCAATTTGTCCTTAATGACACAAGAAGAATGATAAGAAAAATAGAATTAAAGATGATCCTGATCAAATAAAACTATATATTTAGTTTAGACATGTGAAAAAAAATACATGGAACTACCTATATGGAGAAATGTAAGGCCTAAAGAGATCATCAGAGTACTGAAACACCTCTCCTATGAAGACAAGCTGAGAGACTTGGAGCTGGTCCACCTGAAGAAGAGAAGGCTCTGGGGAGACCTTATATCAACCTTTGGTTATATAAAAGGTGGTTATAAGATTGAGACAGACATTTTACTTAGGCCTGTAGTGACAGCAAAAGGGGTTATGATTTTAAACTAAACAAGGAGAAATTTAGGTTGGACATAAAGAAGAAATTTTTACAATAAGGGTGGTGAAAGACTGGAACCAGTAGCCAAGAGTTGTGTATGTCCCATGATTGGAAGTGTTCAAAGTCAGACCAAAGAGAGCTCTGAGCAGCCTGATCTGTTGGAAGATGCCCTTGACCATGGAAAGGAAGTCGAACTAGATAATCTTTAAAGACTCTTAAAGTATTCTGTGATTCTAGGAAATGTTATAATGTTTGATAGTGGTTCATTGACATAATTTAAATAATGGCAGGCATAGCAGGAAACCAACTAGTTAAATAGAGCCACTAATGCTAAAATTTAAATATATATTACTGTTCTTTATCCTATAAATTTCAGGGTTTCTCAGTTCTTTGTCCTTGTCACCATCAGGTTTCTAATCCTGTATACAGTTAATTCACCACTTATTAAAAACTCTTTGATATAAATGCCAACCTCAGTGGAATAATTTCATTTCTTCCAGTGTTGTTTTTAATTTAGTTAATCCATCTGGCCCTACTGGACTTAAAAGACAGTAGGATAAAAATGGTTTTATTAGATATGGCAAAAGCCAAGAAAATAAACATTCTTTCTGGAAAGCAATGAAATCCTGGATCATACAGTTAAACAAGAGCTGCTAAAGGCAGCAGACAGATAACAAAGAATGGGAGACTTAAAACAGAACCCGTGAGACACCTCAGTACATATTGGACATAGCACAGAAAGGCAAAAATACAAACTCTCAGCATATGCCAAGAGTTAAACCATTCTGAATCACTGCCCGAGAAAAATCACCTCCACTGAACCTCTAGAATTGATCCAGGAATCCTGCTGCTGAATAGCTGGAAAAGATGTAATTTGAAAATGCATGTTAGTGCTTTCCAACCCAAACCATTCTGTAATTCTCTGTTGTTTTACTGGAGAGTGCATTAGGCAATTTCAGTTCTTTCAAATTATTATTTTCTTCAGTATTTCCCAAAAATAAGCTTGTAAAATAAGTTGCACCTTCAAAAACCATACTGAACTAAAAAACTTAACCACATTTTTAAATTTTGTTACTTACCAAATGTATCAGTGAAATTAGATATTGAAATAATAATATGGAGTCTTTTTTGATACATCATTATTCTTTCAAGTTTAAGAAGCTTAGGATTATGGAAGGTCTTGGGCTCTAGATGTCTTTGGCTTTGGAATAACATACTGATTAAAAGTGTTCAGTAAAAAACTGCAGTAGCAAGAAGAGAATTCACGAGAAACTCCAAAAATTAGGTAGGACTATCCACAAAAGAAACCCAAAATCTGTTGTACGTTTATAGATGTACAGATGTAGGGACCATTTGGGAAAAAAGACCTTATGCCTACTCTACTGATGACTGTGTTCTGTCTCCAGGGTAAAATGATCAAGATTTCTCAGAATTAAAAGAAATGTTCTTGGTGTTACACATTAAAATTCAAATCAGGAAAGCAGGTGAAATTGTGTGCTTTATATCCTTTTGGTCTTAAATTCTAAAGTTAGCACTGTGGTTAACATTTAGGCAGCTCCAGATAATTTTCCTTTTCTTAGTGATTACAAAGCAATTTAAAGAAAATAAAAATTACCCATAAAGGAAGGCTTTGTAGAAAAAAACTTGTGAAATGAGAAAAAGGGTTCTGCCTGGCTCATAAAGGTCAGTGTTTTAAATAAATGGATTATCATAAATAGATTAGTTAACCAAGTTTTGCACACTACTTTGAAGATGTATAGACATCATACTTGTTCCTAAGTGACCTAAGTCATGGAGAAAATATTTTTCTCTGGATCAGTTAATTAATGAGATATGATTCTTTTCTTGGGTACCAAATAGTTTGGACTTAGCTGTTCTGTGAGTTGTGAGTTTATAGGTGCGTAAGTGCAGGTTTGTCTATTATATATACATTGTTATATATATATATGCAATATATATATGCATATATATATATGTTATATATATATGTTATATATATATATATATACATTGCATATATATATACACATTGCATATATAGACTTTGTTATGTATATATAACGATTAATTTTATTCTAAAATCTTTAGTTATTGGTATCTTGGTCTGCTAATGCTTTCTAACAGGTAACACTACATAGATATTTAAATTATTAAACACATCTTTGGTACTTGTAAGATTAATTTTTATGATATTTTAAATTAGCATACATCAACTGCTTATTTGGAAATGTCCAACTACTTGCACATGACAGAATCATTTCATTAGTCACAGGTGGTATAATAATGCATTAAAAAAGAATTAGACACTTCTAAATTATATTTATGCCGAGAGAACTAATTTCTGAGTATATCAATGTCCTACAGGAAAGAATACGAGTTTCTAATTTCCTAAAACAGAAACTAAAAAAAGAAGTATTTATGACCTCATGTCTTGTGATTTCCATTTAACACACATTCAAAAACTAAATTCCATTCATATTTTTACAAAGATTTTCTTAAAACCTTTTTTTTTTTTTTTTGGCTTATTTGATCCTTCTCTGTAGAAAAACTTTCCAATAGCAAGAAAATACTTAGTTGACAATCCATAAGCAATGCATTTTCTGTGTATCCAATTTTCATTTCATGTTTTACTATCCAGTGACTTTGACCTTGTAACTAGTGATAATAAATGCCACAGTTGTCTTTGACTGCATCATATTCAGGACATACTCTGAGAGCACCCCTCTCAAGTACATTAGCAGTGCATTATGGATCATACTCTTATGGCTCTATTAGTAATAACAGAGAAAAAAATGAAATAGGTCTCTGGAAAATACTTGAACCATTTTCTTATCCTTAGACAAGCCAGAGAGATTGTATCAGTGATCTGACACCTTGTATGTCCATAGAGTGTCAGGGTTCATGCTGTAGGGACAAAGCATCTAGGTCACAATAGTATGATGCTCTGCAAGAATGCAAATGCTGTTGTATGATTTATGATGGTTTGAAGATTTGCAAATTATACCTTCATTCTGGTGCCTGATCTGAATCCACTCCTACATAATACCCCTGTATTTTTTTTTTAATCATATATTATTAGTATGCCTCATTCTGATGATACGTTACAGAGATAAATCATCAGTGTTCTCCTGCTGCTCTGATGGGATGTTGCTTCAGCTTGCCATTGAATCTGTCATGCAAATGATTTATTAATAAGGGATATGAATGGTGTGTTCTGCAAGAAAATGGCACTCACCAGAAAACAAAGGGCATAAGGATGTATTCAGTATGATTGCAAGATAAAAATTCAGTCATTACACAGCATGCTAGGAGTTGGTTTTTGAGCTACACAATAGAATATTATTTTTCCAAACTATTTATGGCATTACACTTTTGAAAAACTATTTTGCAGGAAAGAGGAAGGGCAAAACAATTTTAAAATACTATTTCAGTTGAGATAAGATAACCAGTACAAAAAATGCTGCTTGCTTTTTATTGAGCAAGAGGATTTATTGTACAAAGAACAGGGCAGAAGAGAAAGTACACAAACACATGAACGGAGTTCAATGATACAGCTTAATGAAGGAATAGAAAGCTGCTTTGATAAATATGAATCTTGCATACAGATTTAACTTGGTCCATGAGTAATAGTCACAAGATCAAATTTGTTGCCTCAGCCCTTAAAATTATGTCCATTATATAAGAAATACCATAAGTAATTTTATAAAAAATTATCACATCTGCACATCAGTACTTAATTTCAATCTAGATAGAATAAAATAAAACTTGTAACTAACAATAAAAGTAATATGTGATCATTGTAAGAGCTTTGCTAACTATCAAATTATGATGACAGATTGAAGGCCATAGAATTTTCCCATGTTTACCTTCTCTTTGTTTTTACTTGAAAAGAAAACAATAAAACAAAAAAATAATTAAAAAAACCAACTCCCCCAAAAAACATTGAGTACCAAGATATCTTAGAAATCTAAATATTTTTTAGTACTTTTCAACAGACCACACTAGTAGAATCATACCTTTATAGCAGTAAAGCATATTGTAAAGAAAACTTGGAGCATTTTCATATGATTTGGTAAAGCACTATGTAGAAATTTTAACTAAGGAAACCTTGTGTCACAGGATATCTCACTAGCCTTTAGATTTTGTAGTTCTCATACTGTTTCAGAAATATTAACTTCTGTTGTACACAAATCTGGTATTTTGTCAAAAAAGTATTGAGTTTACACAAGTGTTTCATATTATGGGTAAGAAGTACCTATTTTGGACTATACATAATACAAGATCTGAAAAACCGTGATAAGAATTACTCATACCACAGTTACATAGGTAATGGTGCCAGAATGATGCCATATTATGTTGTTGCAAATTTGACAAAGTGTTTTCAAAATACTAGTGTTTTGGATGCATTTAATAACACAGATGAAAAACAATTTTCAGTATTTTCTCAAGTCAGTGTGGCCTTTTAGTGTTTTGGGCCTCTGTTTTGTTCTCCCACTTTCTTGTGAGATTTATTATTTTTATTTACTTATTAAATTATGTTTCTGTCAAGTTTGAGCATTTATAGAAAAGACAGAAAAATAAAGGTCCAAGATGAAAAATCTGTGTGTTCAGCTATTGTTATAACTTCAATTTATACCTTTTCAGTGCAGCATCACAATTAAAAATACAGAAAATTTAGAAGATAAACAAGTAAAACAATATCCTTGACCCTAAATGTTTGAAAGTAAAGTTTACAAAACTTTTTGATTACTGAATTCATTGCTTTATTTCCCAAAACTTAAACTGTGCATTCCCATCAATATTTAACATGCTCTGTCCAAAAGCTGAACACAAGTCTTTTAGGAAGCAAGTTTAGCCATTAAATTTTCTGTAAGAGGAATCAAAATCAAATTAGAACAAAGAAGTAAAGCCTGCAAGAAAAATTGCCTCTGCCTGGCCTTGGGCTAGAAAGCTCACTGGTGAATATTACAGAATCACAGAATCATTCTGTTTGGAAAAGACCTTTAAGATCACCAAATCTAATACAGTAAACCAAAAGGAATAAGAATTATCAGAGACACAAGAACACTACCACTGATAATAATTTAAAACTTAAAATACAGAGAGACTCTGAACCAAGCTTTATGAGGCAGTGGTCTTTTACAAATTAAAATGTAAAATATAAAACAGAATGCTTTGACTATTTTAAATTTACTCTCAATTCTTTACTGAATTTTTAATCCGGACAATAGTCTTCTGGGAATAATTGCAGTTTTGAGAATTCATTTTATGTCAGATGTATTTCAGTGAAAAATTTGCAGTTAATCATTTCATAATCTCTCTTCTAAATGCCTGCATCTAATTTCCCCATATTACAGTGTCCACTGAAAATGTAATACCTGTTTTCTCTATTTAGCCAAAGAGCTTTTTTCTTAATTACTTTTTTTTTTCATAAGTTTCAAGACAAGATTAAGAATCTCTGAAAGTAGATTTTCTGTTCATTTTTGACAGCTTGCAGACTCCATCCAAGATTTGGAGTATTTTTGTGCTTGTAATCCCCAACCATGAAATTTCTGGATAAAAAAGCTACAGTCCATTCCATTGCTTCTTTACATAATTTCTGGCTGGATGCATGCTGATCTTCTAATTTCTGCAGATATATATGGCAGTTCAGACACTTCTAGTGTGTATATAGAATGAAGTATCCCATGTCACATGGGATATTTAAATGTCAGGGAACAGTAAGGACAGCTGGCTCCACTAAGGAGGAGAGATGTCAGCCATGGTTGACAGCATGGCTGATAGGCCAGGGACCTCATGGAGGTGAGATATGGTCACACAGCTTCCTAGGAAGGGAGACAGGTGTCAGACACCACTTCCTCTGATGGCCAAACCCAGAATTTCCTCACTGCAGCCTTGTCCAGGTCACTGTTGCACTGCAGTAGAGAAGGTCCTCATCTTTTCCACAGAGATATTTTCTAATTCATACAGTTCTGTAGATGATTATATTAGTTATTATTCTTTTCTCAAATTCTACCTTTTAAAAATTCTTTCCTTATTAGTCATAACAGCAAATCAGCTGAGGATGCCTGGCAATCAGGAGAGGGTTTGTTACTGATAGCACGCTGTCTTTCTTGAGGTTTATCCTTCGAGGACAAAAAAGTGTTCCTCTGACCATTATTGTTTTAGTGGAGCTTCTCACTTAAGCCAAAATTTTCATAAGTTTGTATGAAAGTAATAGTACTACTGCTGAAGAAAGTTCTGAAAATGTGAGTCAGAAAAATCACAAGAATATCAAGCCTTGGTCCAACAGACTAACCAGGGCAGTCTGAGAAATATATTCTTTTCCTGAGGTTTTCCAAAAGAAGAAGTATTTTTGTTGTATTTGTGAAGAAAATCAAGATTATATGAGTATTCACTATGATACTACTTTCTAAAAAAATTATGTACAATTTTTTCATGTTATGCAAACATCAAAAATATAAATAATGTGGATCATACTGCTTCTCTATACTTGATAAAGGAGGGTTAAAAGAGATATTTCAAAAGAGCAACAATTACTGCTAAAATTATATTTTTGAAGAACAGTACAAATCAGACTTTAATGAGCAAGATTCATACTTTCTGAATAAGAGCCATTTGCAGAATTAAGTGAAGCTGATCTTTTGTTATTTTAGAGGATGTGGCTTATACATTCATAGATTTCTTTATCACTGCATAAAGGAAGAGAGAGTTGATAGAGTGTGCTAATTTTATGGCAGCCAATTTATCTGCTTATTAAAATGTTTTTATATATCTTTTGAAAATCCTTTTTACAGAGACAATATGAGAGTCGTAGATGGCATATCTGCAGAGATGATGTATGTAAGTGCACTTTATAAATGTTAAGGGATAAATATGAATTTAATATAAAATTATATTTCTCTTTCCTATGTGATTGTTCTATTCCTAACTTGAGTCTAACTACTACCACATGAATATACACACACAGTCTTTTTGTCTCTCTCTTCCTTTCTACCTCTGTCTCTTTCCCTCTCCTCACTATTTCTCATCATTTGAATGACAGTGTTTGGCAATGTATTAAAACACTATGAGAAGCCTCCTTTACATGATCTGTTGTTCACATTTTATGGCTAAACTTGATATGAATACTCTCTACAGTACAATAAAATATTAATTAAAAAAAAGAAAAAAAATGATAAAAGAAATAGTTCTTTTTAGCCTGATGATATCCCTCAGAAGAAAATATATATCCTTTGATTAATCATTACTGCAAGGCTGAAATTTGGGTTTAATTCTCTCTCTGTGTTGGTCTCCCTCTTTTTTATTCAGGTTGAGTTAAAATTATTATCATGAAGGTGACAGAGATGCTGACATGAGGTGTTTGAAACAGAAGTTTTTAAATTATTAACAAAACTACAAGGGCAAAATCAGATGATGCAGTGAAAGTTGGGATCTTAAAAGGGCCAATAATGTGTACTACATTTTAATAAAGTAACACTGAAATGCACCATTTCATTTGCTGTTAACCTTTTTGTATGCTGCTCTTTGAACTTTAATTTCATTATAACAGAGTACCTCTTAATGACATGGACAAGTGACTGAACATGCTTAACTAGAACATGGCAGGGGAGTCAAAATCAATGAGATCTTAATATGAAAGGATATAGCAGGCTTAGAGGATATCACCAAATACAGAAAAGGGAAGGAAGAGCTGTGCAGAAACAGATAACACAGGGCACTCCTGGAAAAGGAAAAAAATAAAAAAAATCACTCCAAAGAGGAGCAACTGTAACCTGGGAGATAAAAAGGTCTAAATGTCTTCTCTGAAGTAGTGCTGAGAAGGCTCAGCTCTTTCCACATCTTCATGTGGAAATATTCCTAGCCCTGATGAGGAAGAGAGAATACACTTTAACATCACATTAAGGCTTATGACTGGGCACGAATCTCTTGTAGTATCACAGATTTTCAGAATTCAGATATGAATTAAAATTCTTTCCTTTCTGTGTACCTTTAAGCAATCAGTAAGAACTAATTGTATATTTAGAAAGAGCCATACACTTAGTGTACAATATAATTAAAACTTAAACTTTAAAAAAAAAAAGGGAGGGAGGGGAAAGTTCAAATATTGCTTGAATTCTCTCTTGCTGAGTGAATACAACTTGGTTAAGTTTTTAATGCAAAACTGTAGGGATTTTAATGGGAGTTTATAAGTAAAATCACAAAGGATTTTTCAACAACAGGCATTAAAATGATGAGTCCTCACTACCTGAAGTTTTTTTTCTGAACAAAATACCTAAGGTTTCAACTGCTTCCAAAGGGCTGTTTCATGATATTATCAGATTTCTCCTGGGTATTTTGATGAGCCACTGATTTGGGTAAATTTGGGGTATGATACTTCTCTTCATGGAAAGGCATGAAAAATTGATGAAGATTATTGTGATGTCTTAACTGAGACTAACCTCTAACCTTTTAAAATGTATCAATTTTAGGATAGGTGATGCTATTTGTTCAAATTTTAAGCTTATATGTGTAGCTGTAATCAGCAGTCCCAGAGGTAGCTTGTTTTCACTGGTTTCAAAAACTACCCTATCATCATCTTGGGTTATATTCAGTCATAGATGAACATTTTTTATTAATTCTTTTTATATTTGGTTCACCACCTCCCAAACCTTTTTATCCAGGGTCTCTGGGGAAAACTTTTAATGCTTACAACATGTTTTCAGTTCCCTCTAGCAATGACCTGATGAATGTTATCATCCTTTATTTTTTCTTCATTTTTCTTCACAGTTCTATTGAGTATTTTCACTTTTCCTCTTCTTTAATTTTTTATTTTTATTTTTTTACAAAATACTGATACAGAAGAAAATACTATTGGAAAGCTCTCTCATGAAACTTCTAAAGATTTATGTTGAACTTTTATTTTATTTTCTCTATTTCTTTCAATAATTCCAACTTTTCTACTTTTGGAGAGTAATAAACTCTTGGCCTATACTGTTTATATACTACTTCATAGTGTTGATGTTGGGTTTGGAAAACCTATTACTCACAAGGGACAAATGAAAATCAGTTTTTATACAGCAGATGTGATTTAAAAGAAACTCATTTTTATATGAATATAATTTCTTAATAAGAATGAGCAGAAACAGGAATAATTAGGAAGAGAGTCTTTGTTGGAGCTGTGTGCATTGACTGAAAGACAAATGACTATGAGATGCATTTGGAAATAAAAAGAATTGATCCAAGCATTTATTTCCTAAGGTCTCCTCTTCTCTGTGATTACTATTTCAATAGTTATAGATCCCATTTTGCACCTGGAGATGAGAAGCTGCCAGGTTTGTATTCGTGAATGTATGCAATATTGAGGTTTAAAAGTACATATAAAGTCAGTTAAATATTTAACTATAAAAGGATTTTTAAAGTTTTTTTTATCTTTTAGAAACTCAGAGCATTCACAATTTCTGAGCAGAAACCTGTATAACTGGTACAGGAAAGGAATATGCTAAATTATTATGCTAAATTGAATTATGAGTCAAGAGGCAGAACAGAGAAGGGATTCAGTCATAAATATGGATTTGTCTTGGCTTATAATTATTACCCACTCTACTCAAAATATCTCTTTAAAATTATAAATAATAATTATTAATATAAATAAAAAAAATCAATCTGTTGCTAAGTAGGGGAGACTTAATAGGAATTTTGTAAAATATCCCACTCCAAGCCTGCCTCTGATCATTATCATTGAAGGTGGTTTTAATCAATAGGCACATAAATATCCATTGCCAGATTTTACTATAGCACGTAGACACAGGAAGCTTCACTATTGTATTGAAAGCTGGTGCTATCCTGTGAAAACATTTATCTACCTCACCTCAGTTTTACAGGACATAAATATTTAACTATTCATATAAAGTTCCTTTTATTGCACAGTCATATGAACATTAACCAGAAAACCTTCGATTTTGGTTCAGATTATGACCATGGGAACTACAAAGTCCTGTTAAACTATGTAACATTCACAGCTTTTACTTTTGAACATGCACTGTTTCATACGATTAAAAATCTAAGTAAATATAACAAGACCTTCTGTAAAACATGTCTATAGTCAAATCCAAGCACTTTTATAAAAAAAGTATTTAATGCTTTGTAGACATAGAAAAATTGTAAATTTTTCAATGCTGATAACTAACAGGAGTTCAGAAGTAAACTTGCCTTCCTTGTTACAGTATCTTCAAAACTATGAAGCTTCTATGAGTGATGTGGAGAGGAAAGCACAAGAAAATCAGTATGTTTTTAAGAAAATTGTTGGGATGCCTGTTAGTTTCCTAAAGAATAATTCTTTTTGGAAGATTTTGTGAATGACAGCTGTTGTTATCACCATTAACTGATGATATGGGGATGACAGCTCACAGAACAGTAGTGGCAGTATTAGGGTCATAAGAAAGAAACTTGGTAAAATATATAAGTGATATAATTATAGGAAATTAGTGGAAGTAAAAAGTTTTAAATATGCCATTTATTACTCTCTCAACTCTATCATTCAGCTACTTCTTAAACTAAAGAAAACCATGTATCATATGAAATAGCATATATAAAAATGCAGTTGGATTTCTGTAACTCATTTAAAATTTGAGGTAAAAATAAATTAAAAATAGAAAAGTTCACACAGTTTTGAGAATGAGCATTAAATTCACTAATGAAGAGAGGAGAGGAGAGGAGAGGAGAGGAGAGGAGAGGAGAGGAGAGGAGAGGAGAGGAGAGGAGAGGAGAGGAGAGGAGAGGAGAGGAGAGGAGAGGAGAGGAGAGGAGAGGAGAGGAGAGGAGAGGAGAGGAGAGGAGAGGAGAGGAGAGGAGAGGAGAGGAGAGGAGAGGAGAGGAGAGGAGAGGAGAGGAGAGGAGAGGAGAGGAGAGGAGAGGAGAGGAGAGGAGAGGAGAGGAGAGGAGAGGAGAGGAGAGGAGAGGAGAGGAGAGGAGAGGAGAGGAGAGGAGAGGAGAGGAGAGGAGAGGAGAGGAGAGGAGAGGAGAGGAGTAGTTAGGGAGGCTGGGAGGATAGATCAACTCAGTTCTGTCTTTCTGGAGCCCTGGGCAGAGCCCTCATTGCCCTATGGCAACACCCTAAGCTGGCCTCAGCCCACCCCTGTCCTCACAGCCCATCCACAGACACATGTCCTAGCCTAACTTTGGCCCATCCCTGTCTCCAGGTAGGTGCCAAATGTCCAGGACTACCCTGCTACTGGTTGGGGTGGTGGGACAGACCCTACTCTGGCCTTGTCCCCTCAGCACCCTGACATGATCCTGCAAAGAATTAGGAACTAACAGTAGGAATATATAAATTAAATAAACACTGGAGAGGAACAAGAAGATAGGAGTTACTAAATTATTTTTTATTCATTTTAATTGCAGACATTTTGAGCAGCAATTTAGTTTCCTAAGATCTCTTATTCCCCACCTCTGGATGGCACTGGGACTTCTGCCAGGTTTTCATTGCTTTGGGTTCCCTCAGTGATGTTTGAAAAAGAAGAGCTTTAACAGGTGAAAAGTTAAAAATCTGTTTTAGTAAGGTGAATACAAGGAGGCAGGATAGCATTTGATAGCTTAGCAATTTATTTTGTGGAGGGACGAGTGATAAAAGGAGCCAGCTCATCAGCAGTAGACTGAAATTCACCTTACCACTTCTGTATATTTGTGTTAAATATAGCCACTGCAGACACGCTATACACTATATATCATGAACTATACAAAAAAAAAAAAAAAATCTTTGGAACTGTTTGCACTAATAAAAAGAAACACTTTCATCTAGCATAAAAAGGGGGGTGTTGTTTTTCTTCTCTTCAGTTGCTGCTGCTGTTGTTAAAATAGAACTAACATTTTAAGGTAAATCTTATTAGACAAGATGGAAGAAGAGCAGCAACTAGAACTGACAATAAAAGGCATGTGGAGTTTTAGATACCATAATCCATTTATAGGTATAGTCATTCTCAGATGAATATTTCTTAAGAAGCCACTTGCAAACATTTGCAAAATTCCCTGCAGTTGTCAGCTAGATTGATCCCACGTTCTTTCCTACCCTTCACTGTATTAATGCTGACACCATGCTTTTTTCTTAAATCCACAAGCCATTAATTACTGACAACTTCCTTTCTGCCTCTGAGGTACCTTGGTGACTATAAGATCTATTCCAAGTTCAAAGTTAACCATCTTATGTTATGTCAGGGCTTTGCTGCTGCTGTGGTTGCTTGCAGATAAATAATTGAAACATTCCACCTCTCTCATCTGAATCAATGTTTCTGTTTTTTTCTACCTGTACAGTTCCACACTGCTGATAGATTTCTTGTTGCCAGTGTTTCCAGCATTATAGCCAGCATAACTGATGACTGTACGTATTATCAATCATGATTGATCACTTTGTTACTCTGCTTGTTTCCTGTCAAGACATACTGCTAGAAAAATCCACACCTACATGTGTCAAAATTCACTAAATTATCAGTGATGGGCTCACTGAAAATGACAATTAGTCATAGGGATTTTCCTGAAAGGCAGTTTTTGGGGTTTTTTTAATTAAATAAAATAAATAAGTAAATTGCTGAACATTCCTATGACTTAATCCTACATTTCAGCAGTTACAAAATGCTTCTAGCAAATATCCATACTTGTAGAAAATGTTCACATATTGTACTTAGATAAAAGCACAGCTGGTTATTTATGAGGCACCAGTTTTCTATAAATATAGAAATTTGGTAATTAGCACTGTTGTGCTGTAGTAATAAGCACAGCTGGGGAATGTTGTTGCTATTGTTTCATTGGCTAGAAAGCTAAATTTCAGACTTACAAGTCCTCTCATCATCTACTTTTTCATTCTGCATCAGAATCTGTGCCTGATCCATACAGCTGGTTGTCAATGGCATGTTCCAAGGCAAGTGGAGGCAGTATCACTGCTTCTGTGCCCTTGGATCAAGCCATGGACATTGTCCAGAACTGATTTTGAATGTGCCTAAGCAAAAAGTGGAAACTGAAAACAACAGTAATTTTCGCCGTGCTCCTTCTTTCCTCCCTCCTTGCCCCCAGTATGCAAGTTTCCTAGATGTTATAATGAAACTCTGGAATTATCTTACAGCTGATTAAATCTTTCATGGTTGCTTTCTACCTTTCTATCACCTTCCTTCTTTCCTTTACTTCTTTTTTCTTTTTTTTTAAAAAAAAGAAAGAGAAAAAAAAAAAGGGAATTTATTGATGTATTTCTTTTCATTTCCTCTCACTCTCACTGTTTTGAAGAGAGGTCTTTGTTGTACCTTTGCAATGACCTTCCCAGCTGGCTGGCTAGACAGAGGATGCTCAGAAGATTCTTTTCAGCATGAAGTGACCAAGGTTCTTGTACAATAGCAGTCCCAAGATGATACAGATTCCAAAGAATACCAGCTACTTATAATCTCAATTTTTCTTAGGTTGGTTAATAAGTGCTAGCTTTGCTTGCCTTAGTCTGTTGGAGTCTTCAGAGATCAATCTTCCCATCCTTTCCAATCTCAATGATTCTTCAGAATTGACTCAGTTATTCGTCCATTAATATGGATGTTTTGAGAATCATGTAGGTGTGTGTGGGTCTTGACACCAGGTAAACTGCATGCTATCAGTATGTGATATTCTTATAGGCCTTACTTTCTTCTGCTTTTCTTTTCATTGCTTTCACAGATGAAAAGTACTGAACATTATCAATTCATACCAATATAAATTATTTTCCCTACAGTTTCCTACAACTGGAAGTTGCAGAACAAACTCCTTTTGATTCTGCTTGTTTCTCTTGCATCATCTAGTACATTAAAGCCATTTCTCAATATGCAATAGTATGCTATTTAAATGGTTTCTAAGCAAATCATGGAAATAAGTCAGCATTGCTGTCTGGTCAGATGTGACAACTGAAGAATGTGAGTGACTTGTAATGGTCCATGGTTCTCTGACTAATAAACTGATCATTATCAAAGAATATAAAGTCTGAGAAGTGCAGCATTACATACATGAAATACAGTGATTAGTAGTTTCTTTCAGAGAAAACAAATTCTTACTGAGATAAGAATATGTCTGCTTAGAGGTGTGAAAGCACTTTCCATTCCTAGCTTTTTTCCTGGTAGTACAGACAAGCTCTATAGCCCAAGCTGCCTGGACTCCTGAACTGCAATTTGCATCTCAAGGCTAGGAAAATACTTTTAGAAGATTTCAGCTCATCCTCTCCTTGCTAGTTTTCTTCTATATTAATTTTTCACATTTCATTACAAGGCCCGTAGTCTGAACTATGGCCACTCTTATGTTCTTGTGGATATTAACTTCATAATCTCATCTGTGTACTGATATACATCTAAAAATCTTCAAGGCTTCTTTGAATTACATCATAATCTTCTTATCCAAAATGCTGATGCAATATAAAATATAATAATAATATAAATATATATATATTTCTCAAAAATAAATCAGAACATGAATATTTTATATTCTTGCCAGTTTCATCTAGATTATAATCATTGCCACATAAGAAAATGAGTGCATGGAGGGAGGGGGAAGGGGGGGAATATAAATGACAGATGATTACTCTCCACTATAATGCTGACAGGGTGCCAGATACATCTCCTTTGATTCCAGGACTCTACTTTCAATATGTGAATGAAAAATGTAAGTCTTATGAGAAACAAATAGTTAACCAAATCTTGTAAAAAAATTGTGGGACCTTATGCCCTGATAAGAATACAGAAAGCACTAAATTACAAATCTGAAGTCTTTCACTGTAAACCACTCCTAGAGTATGCAACAAATAGGCTCAGGTGCAGCAAGGCATACTTAGAGACTATAAAAGACTAACAAGTAGATGTTCTGTATTCATTTCATGCATTGTTAGATATTTTAGTCCACTAGCACTTTGAGCAAAGTACTAATAGGTAAATTAGAGCACCAAAAAGTAATAGAGCAAGAATCTAGTTTTCCAGATCTGTGCATATATTTTAAATAGGACATCTGCAAACATGACTAAGTAACAGTTTATATAGGTATGCTACAAAAACACAATTTTAAGTGGATTTGAATACATTGGTAATTCATTGGAAAATTTTATACAGTTGGAATAGTTTGACACCTGCCTGAATTCATAACTAAAAAATTATTCATGTTGCTGCAAATACTGGAAAAAAGGTGAAATGTCATGAAATATATGTTTCTTATTTTTCTCTATTTTCTCTCTTAAATATTGATCACAGAAAAAGTTCTCTTCCTTGTCTTTCTTGTTCTGATTCCACACTGCCTTAGGTGTGCTAAGAAATGTGAGTATGAACAGAATAGTGGTATTTTACATGCATTCTGAAAAGATATATAAAATTACACAAGCTTCAGGCAGCAGAGAATTGGATTTCCTGTCTATGGAATATTGCACGCTGCTGGCTAGTGCCTGGTTTTGCAAAGGTAAAAGATGCACAAAACATTAATAGCCAGCTGTTCTGGTAGGCAGTGAAGCTTTAATCAAGGATATTTCTTGCTCCTTCTGACTTTCTTATCAGCTTATATCTGTTCTTGTTCTCGCTCACATACAGAATCACAGATCCCTCTACAGGAAGCAGAGATAGAAATTGCCAGAAGACTGCATTTATTTTTCTGGCAAGCATTTGCTAGAGATTTTATAAAAGCCTCTGACAAGGAAAAAAAAATCACCTAAAATAACTAACTGCTAGTGTTAAGAAATGTTGTGGGTCTGAATGTCTTTCTTCACTGACTCATCCAGTGAAAGTCACACCTGCTTTGGGGAATTACTATTTAGAAAGGCACATTGTGTTACCTCAGAAACAGCTGTGACTGCATGTGTATATTTAGATAGAAGGTATTTCAGTTCCTTCACATTTCTGTCTTATGTGCCATTTACTTTTCATTTGAGCTGCTAATGCAGTCAGTCATTTGCTATCACATCTATTTTCTTTTTCTCCTAAGTCTATCCAGCTGCAAAAGAAGGTTCTATGAGGATGCACCTCTGGTGACACATCCACAGTTCTGTTAGGTCCAAAGTTCCTGCAGAAGAAAGAGTAAAAGAATAGTATATAGCATACTTAGGACCAGAAAAATAAATTCTATGCACCATTTTTAGATGATTGAATATTTCTCCAAGACAGATCAGCTAATAAAATCACAAGGTGACTTCATTTACTTTCATTTGATTTCACCATTGAGAACAAACATATTTGTCTGTAAGGCAGGTGCAGGGCAGGAATGAGGTCTAGCTACTAGACTTAAATTATAGAGTCTTGGTTTTGTTACTGGAATTGAATTTTTGCATGGCTTTCAGTAAGTCCCTTAATTATCTATGTCCTGATTCTTAGTTTCTCCTGTGTAAATAGACCTCCAATGCTTGTCTAAATGCTATTAAGCTTGAGAAATACTTTGAATTCTTCACACAAAACACATAATATAAATGAAGAGTTTTATCACTATGACTACTATTCTCATGTTATACTGACCTTTCCCAAATTAAGTGAAACAATAGTTTTACTGATTTAAAGACAGCAAGATTTAGCTGTCAGTGAGTCTATATTATAAAGCATTCTGCTTTCTGTAGATGAATTAGACTTCAGAAATTATACTTCACTTCATAAAGCTATTATGCATAAATTACTAAAAACTTCTTTAAAACAGAAAAAAAAAAGAACTAAAACTGAGAAACTATAACCTGCAATTTTCTTTTACTTTCTTATCATGATAGAACAGAAGAAAGCAATGAAGACAGATTAAGAAACAAACAAACAAAAATATTGTCATACAAACCCTTTTTCCATACTGGTCTACTTTTGTTAATTTTTGTATATTAAAAAAATAAAAGTGATGACTGAAGTTATATGTTTCTTCCTCAAAAATATGAGGTTTTTTTTCTCTATATCAACAAAGCCTCTTTACCTTTTTCTCTATTCATCTTCTGGAGCACTGTACAGAAAAACACTGGAGAATTCTTCTGAATTTCTTGATGGTTTCCCTACAATGGTGTATAAAGACCCATCGGTCCTGATAACTGAGAGATAGAGACTCTTAAGTGAAAATATTACGAGGTTAGATACTTCCAGTGTGAGATGACTTTTCCCAATTAACTACTGGGAAAGGGGTCTTCAATGACATACACTAAGGGAATGGTAACAGGTAGCTTCAGATACTTCAATTGCAGAGCTATAGAAATAGAACCTGGTGCTCACCAGTTGTAGACTGAAGACCATCTACTTGGATAGGCACCAAGAAACCTTAGTTGAACATCTCACAAGTCACAGCACTATGTTCTTGCAACAAGCCAAATGCTTCAGTATTTTGACATCAGATCAGAAGCTACAAAAATGTGTGTAAAAATAGCTGAGAACATCAAGGGCATTCACACTCTCCTAGATTCCTGGAAGAATTTGAGGGTTTTTTTTTCTTTAGATTAAACCAAATAGGTAAGGACACTGCATAGCAAACTAAAACAACTTTCCAGTTTTTTCTGCATGTCAGTCTGACATGATTTTCTGACTACTAATTTAATGATAAGGGATAATCTCTTAAGTACCTAAGCAAGAAATACCTTGTAGGCACTTGAAAAA
This sequence comes from Calypte anna, assembly GCF_003957555.1. Classification (NCBI taxonomy): domain Eukaryota; kingdom Metazoa; phylum Chordata; class Aves; order Apodiformes; family Trochilidae; genus Calypte; species Calypte anna. The sequence goes on from NC_044245.1 coordinate 96,629,466, forward strand.
TTTTTGGTATTGCTGGAGCCCCTTGGGAACCTGTGATCAGTGTCCAAGTGCTCTTTGGGATAGGGAGTAAAAAACAGAGCCAATGTATGCATCTAGAGACAAACACAGTAAAATTTGACTTCTATGCAGTAATAAATAATTAGGGTCCATATTTTTTAATCAATTAAGCATTTAAGTTTATTTCAAAAGCCTTTGAGAAGCTAAATGAGTAGAATGCACATAGTCTTCCATCATGAATACTAGTAGTAATGTATTTTTGATTTTCACAAGCCCTTTTTTTTACAATCTTTTCGGATTTTTTTTAAGATAAGAAACAATAGAAAGGCTATCCCAGCAATGAACTTAGAAACATCTTTATAGTTGTGATGATAGAAATATTAATGATCATTTTATATCCGTATGGTCATGCATAACATTGCCTTCTGAAGTAGACCATTCTTGCATTTCTTACATTTGCATAGTTACCAAAAAAGTAATATTTTCTCAACCTTTGTTTTTCTATCTCTTCTAACGTGATTTCAGAGGGATTTTTCCATTCTAATAGTCATCCTTATAGTCTTTTTCTGCATCTCGTTCAGGTTAGTTTCATCATTATCAGGTGACTAATATTGTACAGAATATTTTGAAAAAGATCTTGCTAACATATTAATAACTGAAAGCAATATTGTCAAAAGTGCCTTGTTTGATGCATCCCAAGATAACAGGAGCATTTTCACAGCCATGCTATGCTGTCATCCTATTACTCACCAACGTATCCAGATTTTTCCATTCCCCTCTCACCAGCAATTGATGCAGTTTGCATTTAGAGTCTCAAATTCTCATTAATCTTGAAGTATATATTTTGAATGTACTTTGTACTATAAAATTGAATTTAACTTCTATTGCTTTAGTCATCATAGAATCATAGAAATTTAGGGGATGGAAGAGACCTTGACAGAGCACCTAGTCTAACCCCCTTGCCAAAGCAGGATTGCCTATAGCAGGTCACACAGGAATGCACCATCCTGTTCTTTCACTTACTGATCCATTTTCCCAGAGTCTGGCTAATACTTTCCACTTCGTATCTTCTGCACATCTCAGAGCACCCATTTGCTTCCTGCGGGAAGGTTTCTAATGAAAATATTGAACTGAGAAAGATCACTGTCTATCCTCTTTCCAGTCAGACCTCTTTGATGAAACATGTCACATTTATCTATCTATAACTCAAACTGAACTTTCTGTAGAGAGCTTTATGAAGTGCTTTTTTAAGTCTAGATAGATTGTACTTAACTAATGATCAGCTAATCAGTCTAATTGAACAACTGTCAGCAAATATACATATATGGGTACTTAAAAATATATACATGTAGTAGATCTAATGGAATGTGTCCTTATTACAATCTTGGAGCTTACTCAAGTATCTACAGAGGTGCATGGATTTGGCAGTCTTTTCTCCAAAGTAAACTCTAAGTCATTATGCAGCACTGTGGCCTCTTATATACATAAACCTGATGTATGTGCATTATGGTATTTGTTGCTCTCCATACAGATAACGTTGCCTTCATTAACACATAGTACTGGGCTTTCAGTTTCAAGTGATGATTCTTTTAAGATACAGATTACTGAGGGATAGAGTCCAATAGAGCATCCTGATTTTATTAAAATATGCAGTGTAAACTTTGTTAACATTTCAGACAGATATCCTTATATCTGTATCATTTTTTTGTTTCTTTGTTGTGTTTTGTTTTGTTTTATTTATGATAGCTTAACATTTTTTTTTCTGTAGAAGTTATATTAAAAAAAAAAAAAGCTAAAAGTATTCTTTTGGCAGATGGAATAGATTGACCTTGACCTTTACTCCTTTCTGAGCTTGTGTTAGGATCACCTTTCTTCTGTTTCCTATTCCCGCTGGCCTATTTCTATTTTTATATTAATCACTGACAGGTGTAATTGTTTTATAAAGTTCATCTTAGCTATATTTTAGTATTTTCACATTACTTCTGTGCTTCCTTGCAATAGTGCCATAGACTTTTTCTGCAGACTCTTTTTCCATACTTTGTGTTTGCTTGCTTCATATCCTTTTGGACATGTTTGAGAGGGGGGGTTTTTTTGTTTCGTGGTTTTTGGGTTTTTTTTTCATTCAGTAAATATTTTAGTTCTTCCAAATCAGTTACTTTACCCTTCTGCTTTGAATAAAAGATCCTGTTCAAATTTGCCCTTTTTATAGAAAATAAATCTTTGCTCGTTCCACATTTAAATCCTTGTTTTGCTTATTTAAGCCAATCAAATTCACCCATTAGAAGTAAGAAACTGAAAAGTCAAAGGCTTATATTTCTTGTGTTTCACCAATCTCAAGCTACTTTTTGGGGTTAATTCTGTTATAAAAATGCTTTCTGATCTTTCTGCTTTTTCCATGAACAAGATTATCTTATCCCTACAGTTATTATTATAACTATTTCACAATAGATGTTTAGAAAACTGTAGTGCTTCATAATTATGTTCCTTATTGCTTCCAAAATTTTACTGAAATTATTAAATACTGAACATCTGCAATTTCATATAGGTTAAAAGAGAACAAAAGAGGTAAGAAAGATGGAAGATGTCTGAACTTCACAAAAAAATAGAATCTAAACTCTTTCTAAATACATACGTGGTTTAATGATTACTTTTGACATAATTTGAAAATAACTGCTAGAAGTTTTGAAAGTTGAAAATGGCAGCTGATTAATCTCAAAAAGGTTTTGTGACTGACTTTGACTTGAATTATCTTTGCTTGTCAACTATTTCCTTTTGTTTTTTATGCTATTATTAGCAGAATTAACAGCCCATAATCATTTTAAGTTTTCTTCATCATGTTCTGTAATAGGAAAAAATTTGAAATCAGGTGGAAAAAGAAAGGGTTTTTTTAATGTGTGTGTTACTTCTGTCTGTTTTGTTTTTACTGAGCCCACCACCAAAGATGTTAAACTAGTGGTCAGCAGTTATGTGAAGACTTCCACTCTCCATGACCTAGTTTCAAAGCATAATTCATTTGACATAAGCTTCCTCATAGACAGCTGAAAGTAATGTAATGTCTTTCAAATATTCCTGACTAGCACCTCCTTCCCACTCAGAACTCATCATTTACGTTATGAGACATGAAGTGCCTTTTTTTACTCTGTCTTTTCCTCTATGCAGTACCACAGTTTCTTGAAAAGTTTTTCTTTTAGAATTCATAAAAATACACAGGCAGAAAGAGAAGACATCAGGCATTGTATCCATTTTATGTCTTTTACTTGCTTGTTATAAGAAATAGGCAACATTCTGAATCTATATAGATGCTGGTAGAGAATTTTGTTTTATGTCGATATATAAGGTAGGACTACCAGAAGCACTGATTAGAAAACTCATTGCTGCAATCTCATTTTGCAACCCAAATAGTGAGATTTCTTGGTTCATCTTAGCCTTTTTGAGACTAAGAGGTTGCAAAATAAAATAGATTTAGTAAAGAAGGAAATAAGTGAAAAGGAATAAGGAGAGGGAAAATAACAGAGAAAGGAGAAGCAGTATGGAAGTAACAGAAATCTCTAAAGTTATGTGACCAGTCATTTATTTTTCAAGATGTCAACATGGTTAACCTACAAAGCACTGATGGGCTACCATTACTAACTAACCTTTAAACTGTTTGCTAATATTACATTTTATTTCAGAGCTAGACCAATGTTATTTTCTTGCAAACTATAGTGTATATTTTTAGTCTCCTGTGTTCAATTACATTTTCTGAAGTGCACTAAGTTTAATAATTCATGCTTAACAGCCCTCTGATGAATACACTCCATTGTAAACAAGATGTCAAGATGTCTTGTTTCTAAGCTGGTTAAAGTTGTATCCTTTTAGTCTAACATCATGTCATCTTGCAAAATACACTTTTCTGCCTGTTGGTGGCAAAATAACATATAAGAAGATTTTAGCAATTTTTCTACATATTGTCTGTCTTGTGATGTAAAGGTAAGTAAGACTTTATAGAAAAATACTAAAAAAATAAAAAGAATAGGATATTTTGAGAACTCTTACAGTTTTGTCCTAAGCCCAGATTCCTCTTCTTTTTAAACACAAAATATTCTGATTCACATTGAGCTTACATTGCATATAAAAGACTAGATTCTATTGAAAAGAAACAATTAGTTAAAATAGAAACTTTATTATTGACCATTTGGTATGGTTCTTCATGCAGCAGGTGAAAAAAAGTAGGTATAACAACTGACAAATAATTAGAAATCAGAAAAGGTTTGTGAAATCATGAATATTACCAAGGAAAATTATTGTGGTTTTATAATGAATTTACCTTACACAGTTTTAATGAGAACTGCACAGACAGTTTCATGCAATACTTTGGTTATTTGTAGATTAAAGACTGATAAGATCTTTTTCACTATAATAACAAAATTTTAAAAGATGAAAGTTACATAAGACCTTTTTTCTCTTATAACTAGGTAGAGGGTCTTGTCACATTTCACTTGTCTAGAGAGTGTTATGCTCAGATGTCTGGTGTTAGAGGATTTCATACCAGCCTCTCATCTCATCATGGGGCCCAGGGAAATCTCTGCTTGGGCACCTTCTCCCCCTCCCTTACTGACCTTGGTGTCTTTTCTCTGGCATTGCTTTTTCCTATGCCTTTCACTACCTTTGTAGATTTTTAAAAATTATTTATTTATTTTTTCCCTTTCTTGAATATAGTACTTACAGAGGCACATCCAGCTTCCCTTATCTGCAGAGCCTTAGCCAAGAGAATCGGAACCAGTGAAGCTTCCAACAGCTTCTCACAGGAGCCACCCCTGTGCCCCCCCCCACTTCAAAAACCCCTCTGCACTAACTCAAGATAATCCTGTGCCTAAATACCTTTGAAGATAAGAACATGGCCTCATCCAGTCTCTGGGTTAATTTGCTGATGCTTTTGTACAAATCATAGCAATCATATTGAACAAATTCTGAGCTACTAGATGACAAATAAAACAGCTGAAGTCCTCTGTGAGCCTTTTGAACTCTTATAACTTATGTGTCCCTGACTTTTTTCATTTAAACATGTTGAAAGCATACAATGGTCTGTAACAACTATACCAATGGTTCTGTAAGATCCCATTTAGTTTAGAAAATAATTTTGCTATCACAGTACCAGCATCCTCTGTAAGTCACAGCTAAAATTGGAGCAATCCAGCTTTATTGAATCCAAATTACTGACTCTCAGTAAATTATTTCACAGAAAATATTTTTTGGATAGTATGATTAAATTTAAAATTAATAACATGACAATTTTGTCTGTATCAATTAGTTTATATCATTTCCATCCACCATCAAATTACAGAGATAAAGTGCTAGAGCAAAATCTGGTTTGTTACTGAAGCTGATGATAGCTTAGCTGAGCTGTTTTCATTTTGGTTTCCTAACAGAGCAGAGATTCCTGATGCTCATGGTGGATAAACCTTAGAGACATTATGCAGTGAAGTAGTCTGGTCAAGACTTTTCCCGTGCATTGCTTTCCCAATACAATTTGCCAGTAATGAAGCCTTTGATTTCTCATTTCCAAAGGACGGAATTTTAAATTCACAAAACTGTTAGGGTTTTGTTTGATTGAATGGCAAGGATGAAGTAACTTGCCCTCCTTATATGGAGCTTTTGTTTCCATTTTATATTGATTAATCTCAGATTAATTAAACCACAAGTTTTACCAAGATGCTTGTTTTACTTCAGGAATGGATTTTAACAAGTTTCAGCTGCAAAAGTAAACTAGTTGAGAAGAATATGTTCTCAAAACCTCTCCTGGTTGCTTGCAAATATGGCTGCTTCTGCATTTAAACATCAATTCAGTATTTGTCTTTATCTTATTTACTCAACAGAAGTATATAAACCTTTTTTTTTTCACCTCAAAACAAAGCATACTATCCCTCCAATATATTTATACACCCCTGTTTCATTGTGGATGTGAAAGAACACTTACTTCAAGGACAGAATGAAAAGGCAAGTTAATTCTGTCTTTCTTTGTCCGAAACTATGGAACACAAGATGTATGAAATGAAGGTATTGGCAGCCTTTACTTGTTTGTTGGAGTTTTTTTCCTACGACACTACACACTGCTGGTATGACTATCATATTTCATTCATATGACCTCCTAATGGATCTGGTTTACTCCAGACTTATGCCAGGACTGAATTCCCAAGTTTATTTCGTATTTTCAATTTAAAGGAGAAAAAATGCAAACTGTTATTACCTAGATGTAATTTTCATTCTTCAAAGTACTGAAACCTCTCTATAACATATACTCTGGGCATGCGTAACATATACTCTGGTAAACCTAAGAGTAATGTATACTCTGGTAACATTTTTTTTTTCACATCATTAAGTAAGGTTCAAAGCAATAAAAAGACCAGAAAAAGCTTGGTGCTTTTAATGTATCTGTCATTTCGTTGCTCTATCCCTTTTCTATGTAATAGAATCTCAAGCAACAGCAAGATAACACACCCCAAAACATGAAGATTACGATGCAATGGGACTGTGCCTACAATCATGGAAATCAGTAAAGCTACAAATGGTTACACAGTCTGAAGAAAGGTATAAAAATTTGATTTTATAACTCAGAAATTATGCCTACCCTTATTTTAAAGGAGAGAGAGACATTTGGCATTTTTTCCTCCAGTTAGTATTTCATCACTGGTGCAGTATCAAGAGTAAACCTTTTGTAACACTGTCTATCTGCATAGCAGTTATCTTTGTAAGCAAGGGGACTATTTGTTTCAGCATGGTTATATGTACTATTCTTACAGTAAGTAGTTTATGACATTATAAACACCCTTTTAAGGATTACCATTAAAAGATGCATATTATGGCTTCTAAAAAGGGAAAGTTGGTAGAAGAGATTGTGTAAAAGGAGTATCCAGATGAAATTAACAGACTCATTGAATGTGTGGTTGGAAGGGACCTCAAGGATTACCTGGCCCAACCCTTCAAATATGGTTTATATAATGATATGTCTCAGCACCACGTCAAGCTTTCCCAATTGGGGGAATCCACAATTTCCCCTGGGAGACCATTCCTATGTCAGGCTGTCCTCACAGTGAAAAATTTTCCTGTGAGTAGTCATATATCAATCTCCCCTAATAATGCATAAATTTTGACACCTCTTGGAAGCCATAGGAGATTTTCCATACACCTCAACATGATCAGGATTTCACCTAGCACTTCTTAAGTGCCTAAATAAACACATCTTCCTCCTTACAATATCATCAGTGTGATGATAATAAAGGGTGTTTTGATCATTAGGGAAATATAAGGACATTAAAATTCAGACTAACCAATCTTGTCAGATTTTATAACCTTCTCAGGATAGAGAAAATATTTCTTATATGTTGCACTATTTAGTTGGTAGAGTATACTTGACATCAGCCTATGCAATATAACATATACTCAAAGAAAGAATCTGATAATAAACTGTGAAAATCTATAGTAATGATAACTTATGGAGAGCATTATATAGTATGTGTATTATGCAGACCATATGTATCTACTTTAGGAACATCTGCCATCAAATGTAAAGGATTTCCACTTTCCTAACTGCAATAACATAAACAGTAGGTAAGCATATATAATGTAACAACAAAGTTACTGTGTTATTTTAGAACTGTAAAACAGAAAACAAATGTATGCAAAAGCTTTAATGGCATTATAGTTAAATATATTTCTTTCCATAAAAAACACACCCAAACCCACCAACCCTTAACAGTTTCAGAACAGGGGAACCTCTCAGTTTTTTACAGATAGAGAAGGTGGAAGAGCAAGAGAATTGAGCTGTTTACTCTTAATCACATTTAAATTCCTGTGAGTGTTAAGTGCTAAAATCAACAGACGCATGAATTACCTTCCCACAAACAAAACAGAGATTAATAGTAAACTGTTCTCTCAGCACCTTGCTGATTTAACACCTGCTTACCTTCTGCAGCATATCTCACTCTCATTAAACTTCATACACGTGGTTAATTTTCTTTTTTTATTTATTTTTAATTTTTTATTGAAAATCTTACATGTATGACTAAAAGTCATGGGTGATATCTTTCAGTTCCATTACAAAACCTTATATATATATATATGTATACTTATATATATATATATTTCACACAACTGGAAGAAAATCTACTGAATTATGAAACAATGATTGTCTACCAAAATGTAACTCAAATGTATTGCAGATGATTAAATTTATTTTTTTTCTCTGTTGGAGCTGAAGGCCACTTTCACATAATTGATTGATAATTCTGGGCTACAAAAACTGCAAAGCCTTAATAATTTCCCATTTCCCAACCTGTTTTCACCCACAAATTATGGTTTTATTACAAGGATCCTTCTTTTAAAGAGAAGTACTTTTAGAATGAGCATCATCCTCCATAGAGTACCTTCTATTCACAAGCGCAGACCTGCAAGCAATTCTGCATAACTCTCAGCAACTTCAGGCAAGTTATTTCAAGCAAAAAAGTATGCAGGAGCAAAGCCTAATTTAGGAACTCTTTGACGGGTTATCTAAAACAAAAAAATCTGAAATAATACTTAAAACCACTATTTTACTTGAGTATATGCCTTACTATCTAGTAATAAATCAAGAAAGACTAAGTATAAATATTGTCAGAATCATAAAAAAGTTGTCTTATTCTAAATCCTACTTCAAAATCTTACAGTATTTTAACCAACAGCAGTTGTACTTCTGTTTTGGCACTCCTGAACCAGTGTAGAAATTATGTGTACTAAGTTAATACCTTTGGGGAAAATATTTATGTGCATCAGGATCTAAAGATGATTTCTGGCATTAATAGTATTAGATTGCTTAACATAAGAAATTAACTGAATATAGTTTTTTACTCTTATTCATCAGCAGCAAAAGAGAACAGGAAGGACAAAACCTGTGTTTACTGTCTCTGAAGCACATAGCATGTTTAACCTTGAAAATTAAATCTTGCATTAGAAACACTCTCAGCTACCTCTGCAGTCTTCTTTCCAAAAACTCAATGTACAAATATTTTACTTAAATGTCTCAGACATTGTAATGGTTCAGAAGAACAACTGCATGTCCTTTTATCTGCCCTCCTTTCTGAGAGATGAATGGCGGGTGAGATAGCTTTACTGTAATTTCTCCATTTCCATGCTTCATTTCCTACATTTATCTGAGACCGGAGAAAAGTCAGCATGTTCTGACAAGTCTAATACCATGAGGCAGTAAAATGGACCTGAATTCTGTGGAGATTTGAGCTCCAAAATAAATATAACACTTATGTCAAATAATAAAAAAGGATAAGTTCTCCTGTACAAATCAGAAGAGATAATAAAAATACCAAATAGATAGCAATATCTTTTCTATACCTACATAGGCATCACAAAACTTTTCAACCACAAGAATACCTCTCCGTATTTCTCATTTTATGTTGTTTGTAAACTACGTCAGTAAATTGGTGACAAACATTGTGGAATTTCTTAATACAAAACAGTAATATTTAAAAAAACTATCCAGAAAATTACAGCAACTTTGAATTAAATGGCTCTGAGAACAGAGAGAAGCAAAAAAAAAAGATCTGCTGGTCTTTTGTTTGTTTTCATATCTCTCCTTCTGCTTTTGGCCTAGCAAGCTTCATGCAACACCTAAAGAAAAATCATCCAAAAAAAACCCCTTGTGTCTGTAAATACTATATATTGTAACATTGCATTGAATTACATATTGTATTTGTAATTTTTTTTTCTTCTTATCCGTATCTCATATCAAAGACTGTGTTCTAGATACAGCAATACTGCAAAGGCATCTATAGAGTATCATTGGCTCATTGAGGTCACAGTGCATAACATACTCTTGAAAGTGAGTTGCCTCTGAAGGTATCTGAGGGTTGCTATCTATTTGAACGTGGTTGAGCATTTCATTTTATCAAAAATGCCACCAAATGCTCATATTCTATGTGGTCAGTGCAGTCCCTAGGACAAGTCTAATGAAGATATGTTCCACCAAGGCAAAAAAAACCTAAAAGGTTAAAAATGGAGAAATATTTACAACTTTCTTCAGTCTGTAAGGTTGAGTTTTCTGTTTTAGGATTCTTCAGTGCATTTTCAGAGAAAGGTTCCAAGGCTATGAGTATAAGCACTCTGGTCCAGTCCCATACATATCTGCAAGCCTTTTAAAACGAGGGCCCCAGTCACTGAGGTAATCGTAGTTCTGGTCAGAGTTTGAGCTGATGGAATCTAAAGAACTGAGTGACTCTGCCACTGAGCCATTCCCCTCAAACGCGTACGTCTGCAGGGAGTCATAGGGTGGTGCACAGGGGTCCACGTCAGCTTCTTTTAGTCTTTCCCAAATAAATTCCCTAAAAATGACATTATCTGGGATGCTTTTAAAAGTCGGTCTGCTCAAGAACTGAATTTCAGGTGTCACATCCCTCCTGGTCTTCGTGTCTCGGATAATGTTGAGGTTTCTCAAGGCAGCCATGTCGAAAGCCTCGGTGTCTTCCTCTCCACCACCCTCATCATCATACCTGACAATATTCTCTCTGATATCTCTCTCTTCATCAAAAATGAGGGGCTCTTTTTTCCGTCGCCTCATGGTGACAATCAGCAGGACAAGAACTGGAACACAGAAAGATTAGAGTTTTAGTAATGCTAGTTCCTTTTTATTTTTTTTTTTTTCTTTTTTTCTTTTGGTCTTTTCTGTAGTGGTGAAAGTACTCATTAATTTATGAGGCAAGCACCCAAGGAAATAGCAGGCAATTTATGCAGTTAGACTTTAAACTTTAAACCTAGTGGTTACTGAAACAGCAGTTAAACCACAACCTTTCTAGATGTTAAAGAATCTATTTCCAAAACCATTCTGGATTAACGTTTTCATCTCTAATTCTATATCCCATGCTGTCGTCTAACCATAAATTTTAGGACTGGTTCAGTCTGACTATTACGATCTCACATCCATGAAATAAAAAAACCCACATCTTTTCATGAACTCTTAATTGCCCAAGTGATAAAAGCATATTCACAAAGTGCCTGAACAGAGTTTAATGACTACCATTTGACAAGCGGCTGAATTAAGGTATATAGCCAATCTGCTGGAAAAAAAAAAAAATTGAAAAAACATATGCTGGAGAACATTGAATTGTTAAGGCATTTGTAAAATAAAACTGTCTTAGTTCAAAGACTATAAGTATCTTATATAAGATCTCAGTTTCCTATAAATTGCAAAGTACTGTAGCTGAAGTTTATGAATTACATCTAATGAGAACTGCTAGGGTTGGAGTTTATTGTATCAGCCAGTGCTAGAAATGTAGTTATTTTAAAAATTATAATCCTTGATATTTCTTTCTGCTTGAAAGCTAATACTGAAGTGTAGTGACAGCCAAAAGAACTGGGAGAAATTAACTCAAAACTCCTCTTGTTCGGATACAGCTTTGGTAGAGAAAAATCACTGCTGACACACAAAATATGGAACCAGTAATATGAATATTGCACCCATCTGTGGGACATGATGGTGTGAATTATCCTCCTAGAAAATGATTTATACTATATTGTAGCATCTGGATAACATTTGCTGAGTTAGTGATACTCCTAGAAAATAGCAGGTGTCGCTATGACTGTAAAAATAACAGTACATTGTAAAGTAAGTGTCATTCCACATTCATATATTCTCTTCTGACTTCATGTTTATTTTCAATCTCAATAATATGTGATTATGTATATTCATATGTCTAAAGTTTACAATCTTTACTTACCATACTTTGATAGGGCAGCTAAACGCTGTATAAACGTCTAAACTGGTACAGATAAAATTAAACCTGATCCTCTCTAGGTAGCCTTAAAAGTGGCCTCCATCAAAAGTGATGATGGACCAAAATTCTTGAAAGCTCTTCTTTTCCTGGAGGAATTTTTAAAACTAATATCAATCTAGTCATCCTGAGGAATGATTTAATATCAGGACCACCTGGTTAGAATAAACCAGTCATTCAGAAACTGCATGTGAATAAAACTGTATCATTTGCCCACAGACACTAAGGTACTATTTGGAACTGGCTACACATAAGATGGCTTTAAATGTGATCTTTCTGCAGTTCTTTCTATTTTCCTTTGGACCATGTATGTCTGAAAACAAAGCTGGAACAAGTTCTGGTTTTCCCCAAACGTTTTAACCAATATATTAGGCAATATTTTTATCTCTTTTTTCAGTAGCTTTCAGGGACACATGCAATGATATATCTATTAACAGATGTATTGCGACTTTATATTACCGTAGCATAAGCATTACTCTTAGTTTTTTTGTCCCTGGCACTTCCCTCATTCATGCCTTGTGTATTGAATTCACAAGCCAGAAGTCTGGAGCATTTTTCTTTGAACAATATTTACAAAAGCAGTTTGACAGTAAAAGATTTTTGACCTTTAAACTGGCTTTTTGTGGAATTTCAAAGCATTCTGATATTTGTGTAATACAAATTGAGCTGTGAATTATATAGCAGAGAACATAAAATTCTCACCATAGAGACAATTGCACTCCACTCTCAACGTTTTTCCTTATAAAAGTGGAAGACAAATTAGCCTGCTGATAGTCCGTTTGTAAATTATATATATGTAAAAATATATATATACACATATACATATATATATGTATGAATATATATATTTAAGCCAAGCCTGATATCAACATAACTTTTTAATAATTGTTTTTTAACACTTACTGCTTTTTTTATTGCCATATAAGAGGCTAATAATTTCCTTTACTTAAGTGTAAAAGCATTTTTTTTATACCACTATCCCTCTTAAAATACTTCATTTTGAAAGTTAAATACCTGCTAATAAGTGAAAAATAGGAACCTTAGTAGGCAGGTCTGCCTAAAGGTACAATAAAAATCAAGATAATATGAATGTTTTATACAGTATTCCTTGTACATCTCACACTTGCTTGAAGGCAAGGAAAACACATCTTCTTTCTAAAGGTTAAATATTATAGCAGTTAGATGGCTTTCTGAGATTATTAATTTCTAGCCTTTCCAACAGCTGTGAACAGTAAAATTTAACCTCTAAATGAATAAAGCTTTAGCTGCATTGCAGAAACTGCAGAGATGAATACTCGCCAAAAGATATTTCACCAATATCTCACTCAAGTGCAAATTATTTTAAAGTTTATCCCTTTCTCATTACATCACTGTGTGTTTTTTCCTCTACGTTTATCACAAAATCAGAGATAAGTCCGTAATTACTGACTGTCAGAGCATCTAGAAAACCTAATATTATGGTTTTTAGGGAAGAAATAATACAAAGGAAAAGGTTTAAAGATATGTGTATTTCACTTTTTGGCTCCATAGTTTGGCTCCATAGAGGTACACCAAACTTATGATGAAGATATGAAATGGTAATACTGATTTCACAAGTGCTAACATAGCAAATAACAAATAAAAAATAATTAAAAAAGCAAATAAAGAAAAAAAACAATGAAGACTAAATAACCAAGACTAATAAATCCTGATCTTTATTAGTTGTGGTTATTTCTGATTTACCTGAATTATTAGAAATGTTGGTTTTGTTTGGTAAAATAGCCAAGGGAAAATGCCATGTATATTCATATTACCTGTGGTAATATGTAGTTTCATCCTTTTGTCAGTACAGATGTAATGAAAATATCAGGAGTTTCCATTCACCCAAATTCGTCTTTAAACAAACACCTTTGAATCCACGTGTGGATTTTTGCTTTGCAGTTTTTCAGTGTGCTTTATGGAATTATTACAAAGTTTCCATTTTGCTATGATTTGGTAAAAAGTCATGTTTAGGTCACCTGAACACATTTCTCTGTTTTAGTACAAACCTTTCTTTTTGTACTCGAGGCAACTGCAACATAATTGTAAGGAAGTCATGAAAGACCTGAGACAACCTTAGGGAGAAGACTGGATGCAGAGCTATACAGTCAGGGACAGAGCTTCGCTGCAAGCATTATCATGCCTTGTATGATACAACCTAAGCCTGGCATTGACTATAGCAATAAACTGCATCACCTGAGAGCAAATGTGCACATTGGTTTATTCATTAGATGTGTCATGATTTATAAAGATGAAGACTGGAGACCCTCAGCCACCTAAGCTGCACACTTGTAACCTGGTGTAGTTAGTTACACCTTGCCAGCACAGTGAGATGAGACTGGGGCATTATCAAGGCAAAGACTCAGGAAATGTCCATTTAATTCCCAGTTAACAAGCTTTATATATAACTAGTGTTTAATCAGTTTGAACTGATATTTGAAGAGCAATCATGGCCTTTAAATGCCCACATTGAGTGACCCCAATAAGCTCTATACCTTTCAGAAAATAGCTTCTGCACTGTATACTTACCCATGTTTTAAATGACATAATATGTATCTCCCCCAGATGAAAAAAGTTATAGATGTATCACTTTTAACATGCAGAAAAACCCCACGCATATTACAATCCCATTCTGTATGCATTTTACCTATTTAGAGAATAAGATCCTTATGACTTGAACCATTTTTTTTTTTTTGTTAAAGAATCAGTCAATTTTGTGGTGATTTAATTACATTCTTGTAGGTATTATAATAATAATAATAAAATCCTAATCTTTCAAATGAAAAAAAATATTAATTTAAATGTGTATTTTGAAGCTTAATCAAGGTATCATTAACTTATCAGCTTCAATACCACACTAATAGAAGTCTGTCTGTCGTATTTCTATGAAAAACAGGTGTTACAAATAGATTACATTCAGATGTATGGAAGATTAAAAAAATAAATAAATCATTATGCCAATCTACCTTTCCATTGTTTCAATACAAAGAAAATCTTTAACCTTTCAAATATGATTGGATTATCTACAGGTCCACATTTTTTGTGTGTGTGATTTTATGTATGCATTTTGTGCTAAGCACTTGCTACAAAAGCAATTCTTTTATCTGGGAGATGCTTACTGAAAAATAAATTACCTTGAATTAAATTACAATAATTTTCAGAGGAGTTAAAAAACTCCTCTGAATGTAGAGACTAAAACGAATACAAACTAGGTTTTCATATGCTTTTTAGAGAATAAATTGCAAATATTTTATTATTTTTTTTTAAATATAGCTTCCCTTCAGAGTGAATAATTGTAAGGCTGTTTTGATTAATTAGCAACCTACTGGAAATTTCTTGTGGAATAGAACATAGAGTTTAATCTCCATCAGTCAATATGAGGATGGATAAAGATTTTGGTAAAATGTTTTTAACTTTTAAAATTATTTCAGTTTTAAAAAATAGTCTACACCGTGTTATATGCAATTATAATGAGCTAGAATGATTTAGTAGCATTCTTCCTTCTTAGTGTCAGAAAACATTGTGTTTATCTAAAAATGATTGGTAAGTAAAAATAATAATACTAAGAAATCCCACTGAGACAGCCCGAGACTTGGTCAAGAAAAGTGGTTATTCATTAGAGTACAGGATGTATGTGGCAAGAACAAATATCAAAATGCATCACACTAACTTTAAGAAGATAAGAGCTTGTTGACAAATCAAGAAACTAGTGCTGAAATGCATATACACAGTATATTTATGCAAATCTCATGCCTCAGCCATTTTAGAGCTGGCACTCACATTGAGATGATATTGATGAATGTGACTGTATTTGCACTGTGTATTAATCTTAGGTCAGAAAAAAAATGTGATCAGGTAGTCTGTCCGCTCTTATCACTGGTGAAGTCTTGCATAAGATGGTGCATCCCTTGGTTCCAGCCCAGGAACCATTTGCTAACAGCTGGAGCCTATTTTTTATGCTGTGCTAGTAATCTTAAGGATTTTTGCCTCAGGAATGGATGTGAAAAGAAAAACAAAAAAAGAGAAAGTAAATTCCTAGTATTACCACCATTCATCTGCTTCCAGAAAAAAGTCTTAGAGGAATGACTAAGAGAAAAAGAAAGGCTCTGGGACCAGACAAGCATCAACACTTGACTGGGGTTTCAATAGGCAGCAGTGACGCTTAGGAACCTTTTCCTTGTGAAGACTGACACCTGACTGGAGACAAACCAGCAGCAGAATGCAGTACCGAAGTGCAGGATGCAAAACCAGGGTTAGCATACAAACACAGCCCAAACTGTGCCTGCAGCTTTGAATTGTATCCAAAAGGAAAAGTTTAAATTGGAAGTGATGACAGCACCTGCAAATGTCTATTTGGATAAACAGTGGTGATACATTCAGACAGCTGTATTTGGAAGTCCAATTATTTGACAAATAAAATCAATAATAAGGTGGTCATACGCCAGATTCCTCTTCAGCGAACAGATCATTATTCAAACACTGTATTCAGAGGGCTTATCCTTAATTCTTTGCCAAACACTTGTTCGGCACACTCTAAAAATGACTGGAATAAAAACTCAGGTTCTTTGATTTATTGGTTGTATTTGGACCCTGGTGTACTGGGGAGAATAAACAAGTTCTTGCCTAGTGACATGCTCTGCCTCCACTCAGTGCTCTATTGCACCTATTTAAGAAAAGCTTTTGCTCTGGACAGACTGCATTTTATCTACAGTAGTTTCTTATGTAATCTTCAAAAACTCACTTTATATATATAAAAGTAATGGTGAGGTTCATTTTTGGATGAATTGCTATTAATGCAGAACTTTTCTTTTTTAAGTTAATTGGAGTAAAGCTTTAAATAGGTGTTCTTCTACTGTTGCCAGTTGATATGAATCAATCTTTTATACTTTTTTTTTAACTGTACTTTATGTCCAAATAAGGTCCATTTGGATGCATAAATGGTCTATAAATGCTACCAGAAAAATAGTATTTTAAAAATGTTCACTAAAAATCTTGGAATTCACTCTTCAGCTTCTCCTTACACCTAGGTCTAGCCATATGCTGAGTGACTTTAACAATGTTATATTGTCAGGCTTTTGTGTCACAAAGATGGAAAACTGGAAATATTACTTCCTATACATAAGTATTCAGTAAATCAGTTGGATTAATTGTAGAGATAGTGATAGATTCAGTGACCTTGCTAAAATGTACTTGCTGACAATAAACAAAACTCACCTGCATCCTGCAGGATGAACCATCTTTAGCCCTCAACTTGGGCCTTTACCACTACAATGCAGTCATTTAGTTTAAGGAACAGGGATGATAGGAGAAATGCTGACCAATGTAGGGTGTTGACAGAATTGCACTCTTTTACACTGTCTTTGATCTAGTTGCAGTGTCACTGCACAGCATAAAATGCAACTATGCTACCAGTTGTAGAGGTAAGAGATCATTCTATAGAAGGTGTTCAAGGAAATATGCTTCCCATCAGTAAACTACACCTTATGAGTTTTCTGAATGCTTTTTGTTCTTTGAAAATCAACAAATGTTTAAAAATAGTTATTTTTTCAAAAAAATATATGTTTTTATGGAAAAAGTTTACAAACTGATAAATATTCTTCTTCTTCTTATATTGTGAGTATGCTAAGCTGAATACTTCCATAAACTCCATTGTCTCTCTTACCTTTGATGGAAATAATCTTTTCTCTTTTATGATTATTTCATATATAAGCCTAGAGGCAGCTTGACATAAAAATTAAAGGATCTGAGCTTGAAAATCCCAAACTAAAGGTTTTATGTGTCTCATGATACAAAATGCTGTTCTGCCTGGAATGTTATATGTCCCTCTTTACAGAAATTGGGGCAGCGGGTATTGGTGTTGAGGCTTATATACAAGTATCTATATAAAGATATATCTTTTTCTACTATACATTGAGTGGGAAAGAAGGAAAACAGAAAGCAGACATACCTAGCAGTGTCAAGACACAGGCCAATATTGCTATCAGTGCTCCAGTGCTAAGTCCTGCAGGCAAGATGTATGCTTCTGCATTGCATGTCTGTGCAATACCATCTGCATCACAGTCACAGACTCTGATGGTGAGGGTATTCGTGCTACTGAGCGAGGGTGATCCACTGTCCACAATGAATATTGGCAAGTAGAAAACAGACTGTTCCTGTCTTCGGAACCCATTTCTTCTGGTTAATACTGTTGCAGTGTTGTCTAGACAAAGAAATAAAAAGATAATAAAATCCATGACCTGCCTAAAATAAAAAAACTCTAAATAGTGTCTTTCACTTAAAAGACTTTATAAAGACATTCTTTTATTTCAACAAGATTATCTTTTCTGGTCGTGTATTTTTGAAGCTGCAGAGATGAGATCGTCTGAGAAATTATACCAAACTAAAATAAATAAATAAATAAATAAATAAATAAATAAATATTTCTTTTTTGCCCACAAAAGGTGAATCAAAATTGCAGAGGTTTATTTTGTTTTAATTAAGCTCATGGTTCCATATTCTTGATAAAACAGTTGAAGATGACACCCTTGTAAAAAAGAAAGGAAAAAACCATCATCCTTCAATGATCATAGTAGGCATATACATACTTGCTTCAGTTCTAATTTTCAATGGTTTATTTTGATTATTTACAGATACAGATAACATATTAACGGAATAAATGAACATATTAATAGTAGAATAAGTTCTGAAGACAAATGTTTGAAAGCAAAAATAGAATCCATCTGGTGCATAAAACCAGGTAATCGCACAAAGTAGCAAAGGCATGCATTTGTTTTCAGTCTCATCTGAGAATCAAGATGACTAAAATAATCATCTAAAATGTGTGGTTTGATGCTGCTCTGATTTGGGTGATTAAAAAGTCCAAGTGTTCCAGAAAATATGTGCAAAACTCACTGTGTTCAATACAAGTTGACAGCTCCTGAGAGGTAGGGAGTTACATCTCCTAAAATGTACAGAAAAGGTTGGTGGGTTGGTCTGCCTGTCTATCTATCTGTCTGCCTGTCTGCCCACCTACCTACCTATAGGCACTTATTTTGATAGCCCTGTAAAGTTATCTCACTGTATAACCTGGTATGACCTATCTAGTAAAATATTCAAGCACTTTTTCATATAGCATGTTCTGAGATGTGCTTAAAATTACTTAATACTGAAAGAGGCAACTGCTGCTGTGTCTTTTAACTCCACTGATTTTACTGGCATTGAAAAAATGATATCACTACTTTTTCCAGCTTATAAATCCTCTGGAACAAGGCCTGTCTTTTCATTTGTACTTTAGGCACATGTGCACGTACTTGTACACATACTTTAAAGTTCTTGTAACAACGTCACATTTCTGAATGGAGTCTAATTTTCATGTATTTTTATTATTATATGCAGTCTTTATTATCAAACTGCAAGCTGCTCAAATGAAGAAAATTGTGTCAGTAACTGCAGGCAGGGTAAGGCAATAATTAGCTGTTTGAGAGAACTTTTTGAGGTCCCATGTTATACTTACTGAGTATTGTTCAAAGTCTGCTTGTACAAACAGTATCCTTTAGTTCACCGTATGTCTCTTTTTCTTGTTTTATTAATAAGGATGACTTTGTAGCTCTGCTTTAGTACTGATCCATAAAAGAGCAATGCAAGAGTAACATTGTGTCTCTTTAGTTCTATTTTCTTCAGCTGATGGCTCAACTGACTGATACATGCCCAGCTGCCATACTATGCAGCGCAGCTAATGAGAACACTAATTGGCGGGAATATGAAGTCAATGGGAATCTCTGACTAGGTTTTTTGGGAAATAGTCATAAGAAGTCTGTGTAGCTGTTGTAGGCAGCTTCCATTATTGAAACCAAAAGATGAGTTTTAAAAAAACACACATAAAAAAAGGACAAACTAACAAACAAAAAACCTCTCTTAATTTACCGTGCACTCTTTTTTATGCCCTTGAGTTATATTAATAATTAATGACTTCCTGGCCATTTTTCAGTAATTGCCCCAAGGCAAAATCTTATTTAGCTAACAACCTATAAATACAAAGAAAAATGTGAGAAGAGGGGAAAAAAATAAATAAAATAAAATATTTGAAGCTGCTCTGTTTGGCTTAAGGCTTTAATTGATTCAAACAACATAATTCCCTTGACCAATAATCTCCAGATAAACTTACTTTGCAGATTGTTTGTAGTTTAATTTATGTCCTCACTAGAATAGAAGTTAATGTAGGTCATAATAAGCATGGTACATTAAAAATGAAAGGTGTTAGTTGTGAATATTTACCTTTGTTGTCCTGCAGTGTAAAATTGTGGTTATTTGCTGCCTCTGCAGTTAAACTGAAGTAGAACTGATGGCCGTTTGGTGGGTCATCTTTATCAATTGCACTGATTTTCTGGATCACCTGTTTTGAAATACATCAGGGTTTCATTTTTTGGAATGGTAAGAAACATAAATACATGCCTGTTGTATAACCCCTCTACTAATAATCAAAGTATTAGCCCTCCCTTGAGTTCTGGTCATACTGCATTTTGGTTTTCTAATATCCTAAGCCTGTATAGACACTATTAAAAATAACATGTGGCTTGACTCTTTTCCTGTACTAATTTTATTGTCCAAAACAATGATCTGTGAGAAAGTTAGGGCCTGTAATTAACCAGAGCTTGGAATAGAAACTGCATAGCAGTGAAAAAGAAGTACCTTCTGGATGACCATTAATGTACTTATCAGAAGCTGCAGTCAACACTGCGAACTTATTCAAGACGGTGATTATGCTTTTGAGCGTTTTAATTCAGGTTGGGTTTTGGTGTTTTTTTGTTTGTTTGGGTTGTTGGTCAGTTGGTTTTTAATATAATGAAAATTAAAACGCCAGCTCATAGTTATATTGATATTTTCTGGGATTTCTTTTTCATTCTTATTATTATTTTTCCAATTTTATTTTCTAAAAATTCTGTCAAAATTTGTCTCTGAAGTGTCACCATTGCTTACAATTAATGAAGATGGAATAGTCAGAGCTAACAGTTCTGACTAGATCACAGGAAAAACGGGTACTGCAATAAAAGCATGCATATTCTGTTTTCTCACAACTATAAAATAACAATCATAGTGTTTTCTGTTAAGAATTTAAATTGTGTTGTGATTTTGAAATGTGCAATAAACAACATCTGCTACAAGAAGGGCAATATACTGGGAGAAAGAAAAAAAAAATTGCAGTCTCACAGGGAATATGTGGTATTTATGTGGGTGAAACATGTACTAGTTTTATGGGAAAAGAGAATGAGAAAAAATATACATATTTTCTGAGGTCTTGCAAATTATAGAGGAAAAGTCTGGATACGAGAGACACGAAAGACAACACCAGGTACTCCTAGTTGAGTTTCGGGCTATTTGAAAGACAGTTGGGGATTAGAAATACTGAAGAATATGACAGGAATACATTTTCCTTGTATGATTGTGGCCTTATGGCCCATACTTCCTAAGGGAAATAAAAGTGTGTGCTTATTTTAGGAACGGTAGGTCCTTAACCTAAGAATAATTTCCATGTTATGACTTCCCACTTCCCAGAAAATTACGGGTAAGTATGCATTCTTAATGTTATACAAAATTAGCTGAGTTTAGCAAAATGTGTCAGTTACATTGATAATACAGAGCTTTTAATAGCACCTTGAAAAAGCAATTATTACACCTGAATCTTTCTCTTCAGAGAAAGACTGTGAAGATATTAGGGTATGATTAATATTTTCTTGTGCTGCACATCAAAGGATCATTTTTAATGCCATAAGCTGATTATATTTTGTCTTAAAACTGTCAGGCTTTCATAAGGAAAAAAACCCATAAAATATACCATACCTGACCAGGTTGAGCATTTTCACATACTGTTGCCTCATACTCCATGGCAAACTCAGGGGCATTGTCATTGATGTCAAGGATGGTGATGGCTACATAGCCTCTCCCAATCTGTGCTGGATTCTCTATAGGAAAAGAAGTCAAAAAACCAATCAAGAACTCATTGCAAGTTTCTTAAAATAATCTGAGCCAGTATGTTTTAAAGTTACATTCTTCTTTCACACAGACAAGTCAAAACGATTACACCCCTTCCTAGAAAAATAAAGGAAGTTCCTGGCTTGGTCTTCTGGACCTAGTGGAAACAATATTTAGTTTTTCCAGCCACTTAAACTTGAACTAAGATTTTATTCTCAGGGATAAACTGAAAATCTAGCCCAATAATCACAACACTGAATTACATCATCTGGAAGGATAAAATCAAGAGGATGTAAAACCATCACCAAGGGGTATAGGTAGACAGAACAGCATTATTCATATTGTGAATAGCATAGTTATTGTGAGTTAAAATAATTCTTTTGCAATTCATATTGATCAGGCTAGTAAGATGTTAAAATCAGAATTCCATCACACAAGCATAACAGGAAAAAAAAAAAGAGGAAGCTGTGCTGCCAAGTCCCAAGGTAATTAAAGTACACATACAAATAAAAATAAAAAATGCAATACTGTCACATGTTGAATACCTTAGATAGTAATCAGATTCTTAAACTACTGCTCATCTCTAGCTAAACTGTGAATCTGTTCATGGTCCAATATCATAATTCAATCTTAAGGAGTAGTTATTTTTGGACTAAGTATAAAGGACATCTGTGTGTGCTATGCTTATTTTGCTAGTCAACACTTCTGTTTTTCAGCAGGAAAAAGAAAGATTGCTTCTTTCTGTTTTGTTTTGCTTTGTTTTGTTTTGCTTTGTTTTGTTTGACCACAAGTGGTGTTGAAGATATTATTGATAGAGCAGGCCAGACTGAAAAACTGTGCAAACTTCAAATACTAATCTATCTTTTTGTAAGGTATTGCAATAACATTTTAGTAAATACTATAAGTATTTCAACATGTGAAATACCAGAGGAGTAAGTAATTTTTCATCTTCTGATCTAATATATTAAAAACTAAGCAGGCCATGAACAAAAATTAAAGAATTGTAAGTTATTACTTGTGCTCCTAGACTCTCACTTGATTCAGGTATGCCCCTTAGCTACTTTGTCAGTTCTGTTACTACCCAGTAAAATTTTTGGTTTCCATGCTGGTCTTCTAGATAAAAATTTTACTTGTGAGAATGCAAGATAAATTCATACTTAATGATAACTGTTAGCTTTCAGGTTAGAAATTAAATTAACTTCAACAAAAGCAAGAACTGAGGGTTTTTAAAATATCAGGCCAGAGAACTAATAAAGAAGAAAGGAGATATTTTACCAGGCATGGTTTGAAGCTGTCACAATTTCTCTCAATGCAGTTGATCACAACCAAGGCTTAAGTTTTGAACATGAAGAAACAATAAAAATGTTTAAATTAGTACTTACGACTCTCCATAGCCAAAACTGTGATATTGTGAACAGCATTAGTTTCCCTATCCAAAGATTTGGCAGTTGTAATGACTCCACTGTTGGCATCAATATTGAAATACCTCTCCAGGTCTGTGTTTCGATCTATTGAGTACCTAGGTGAGGGATGAAAGAAAACTTTTTTATTTATGTTCAATTACAACTTTTAAAAACCTTTCATTGATTTCTTGTAAAAGAGAAAGAGTTTCCCCTCTTTCCCCATTTTGAGCTTGGTTTTGTTCAGTTTCTCTGGGGTGTTGAGAGAAGCAAAGATGTATGCAAAGGAGAGCCATGTGCACAGTGACTTTTGGTGACAGTGGTGGGTTCTGTTCCCACCGTGTCCTCTTAAATGACACTATATAGGTATTCCCCTCACTTTTCTTCCTCTTTGCTCTACTTTTGTCTCTGCCAAACCTTCATTTATTCATAGAACACCATCGTCCTGAACCCCAGTTCAGGAGAAGGTGTGTCAGAAGTTTGCTACATGGCTGTACCATCCCCATGGGGCTGGCAGCTTGAGCAGAGAACTTTCTATCACCAGCAGAGAGCCCCTGCCTCACCCAGGGGCAGGGAAAAAAAGAGGGATGTTGCAGAGTAGGTCAAGGGCATACATGTCATCACTGTCAGCTCCTGATGTTTTATTGTCATTAGACAAATACAGGATCATGCCCTTAACTCTTTGGCTTGACATATCTTTTATCTTCAAATTTGTTTCAGGAAGGGGAAATGAGCTGCTTAGCAAACAGTAAATAGCATGATGGAAAATATCAAAATGCCTGGGGGTGTTCCATTTCAAGAGAAAGAGGCAGTTGCTTGGGCAGATTTAGATCTGCAACTGGAATATTCTTGACATTCTATTTAATACTGGGTCAAATTCCTGCACTTTCATTTAGAGCAAGTATGTACTCCAGAGCACTTCGCTACACTAAAGATGTATTAAAATGTTGGAATCAGACCAAGTGTGACCATTACAATTGCTGTCACACTGATGATATATTAGATTATATGAGATTACAACATTAACCAAACCCTTTGAACAACGGGGAAGGAAAGAATTATGGAAGATAGTTAAAATATGGCTCTTTGCAGATATAATGTTGTAATATACACTTATTTTTTGCTATATTTCTCCCTCTTGGCTGCAAAATCTTAGAGCTGAGATGTGTTACATTAGGAGGAGAGGAGGAGGAGAGGAGAGGAGAGGAGAGGAGAGGAGAGGAGAGGAGAGGAGAGGAGAGGAGAGGAGAGGAGAGGAGAGGAGAGGAGAGGAGAGGAGAGGAGAGGAGAGGAGAGGAGAGGAGAGGAGAGGAGAGGAGAGGAGAGGAGAGGAGAGGAGAGGAGAGGAGAGGAGAGGAGAGGAGAGGAGAGGAGAGGAGAGGAGAGGAGAGGTGGGAGGGAGGGAATGCAAAGAAGTTATATAAATTGGGTGACAGACTCTTATGAAACAAAAAGAAAAAAATTTTTTTTTTCATAGGAAGCAAGCAGTTTTTCTTAACTTATTTACAAGCATTGTCCCCATATTCAAATTCTAAAAAAAGCTATTTTAAATTCTTTTAATCCTTTAATTCCTTGCAGCCATTAATACTTGAAAATCTTTGAGCTGCAGGAGTTTTAAATCCTTTATTTAAGCTAGTTCAAACATCAATAGTTCTCTGGCCCTTATGAGAAAACCTCTTATTTTCAAAATATTTATTACTTTAACTCCTTCCCCAAGCATTGTAAAGGTTTAAATTGTGGCTAATCATGTAATTTCAATGTTTTCTGAATTGTAAAAAAACAAATTTTTAACCAATATAATGTAATCCATTGTTCAGAATTTGGAATACTTATTTATAGATTAATAATATAAACTTCTTAAATAGATCATGAAAGGTATTATGCATTAATTCTCCTCAAAATATTCCAATTTTAGATTAATCTGGCTGTGATGTATATCACAGCAGATGCAAGACAGCTTTCAATTATATGATCTGTCAATACCCCCAACAATGTATATAGCAGGATCACAAGCATGTACCTAAACCCTCACTATTTCTTTTTCCTCCCCCTCACATTCCAGAAACTTTGAAGAAGAAATATTCAAGATGTTAGATAAGTTGGTGATATATATAAATATATTTTACAATAGACTTGTAACATTTGACTCGATCAAGGTGACTAAATTCATCCCTATGTTAACACAGGAGTCAAAATCATTCTGAGCACGGGCTGCATTTATGAAACTGGGTTTAATCCTACTCTACATGATTCTGCTAAACCAGGTATTATAGACCAGTTGCTAATGCCAGTGACAGAAAACACTGCCACAGCAAAGAAAGAGCTCAGCAAAGATAAATTTCACAAGTAAATCTGTGCCAACCATCCATCTAGGAGTTGTTTGTGCATGATAGGAATCAGCTATTTTGTATATGTTGCAAATATATAAGGAAAGAGAGAAAACGAACAATGATATCACCTCTAGGAGTGAAATAAATGCTTAATTTTTAAAATTTAAGATTTCTGCTTTAGAAATTACAAAAGCTACACTAGAATCCCTAGTTCAACTTCAATGCATGAAATTACAAAATTGAAGGTCACCAGAAAAGACAACATACAAATGAGTTCTGTACCTGTGAAACTCTTTTTCATGTATGCCCTAAACAACACAGATATGTATATTATGTATGTGTATATATATATATATATATATGTATTTCTTTTTTGTCTTTGTTGACATAAGAGAACATAACTTGTTAAGGCTAGTCATAGACTCTTCCTAAATTTCAAGACATAAAAATATGAGCAACATATTGAAGGTTTTTTTTCTTTGCAATTCTAAAATTATATCTTCTTTTATTTGCTTCAAGGAGATTTAAATATTTTTTTTTCAAAGGGTTGGTAGTTCAGGAATACAAAAGTCAAAATATGTAACCTCCTAAAACATCTCAAACTCCCTCTGCAAGGGAACAAATTGCTTTCAGTGTAACCTAAGACTCTCCCACAAAAATATGGACAATTTGCAATACAATACAACTTGCAATTATTTATTTAAGTAAATAAATAAATAATTATGACATCTTGTAATTACCTGACAGGACTGTTTGAGGCATCTGGATCATGGGCTGCTACAGTCCCAATGATAGTGCCAACCTTTGCTGCTTCAGATACCACCATGGAGTACAAGCGGGAAGTAAACACGGGAGGCTCATCAACATCTTCCACAATTATTTTCACTGTTGTCATGTCACTGAAGGGTCCTAGACTCAGAAAGCGAGGGTCAACGTGCATATTGGCTGCTTCTATCCTCAGTGTGTAGCTTGTCTTAGCTTCAAAATCCAGCTCCTATACAAGTGAAGTTATTAGGAAATTTTATTATGAAGTGATGTTGCTGCAAAACTGTTTCACTTATGACTGTCAGTAAGTACAAAATTAACTTTGCCATTTGTAAACAACCAGAACTTTTAACTGGCAGAGCATAGCTGATAGATCACTTTTTAGATTTCTCACATCAATATTTGCAGTGTCTCACTAGTGAATATTTCCCAACTACTTGAACATTGAAAGAAATCCTATCCTGAGAATGAAGCAAGGATTCTCTGAACTAATGACAAAACTTTGTTATTTTTTCAAGGACAAAATTCTCCCTGGTTATTTCATCAGTGTGAATTAGTACTTCTTTTTGACTTATTCATATTTTCTCTAAGGTCATGTTAAATGCAATATGCCATACTACACAGACATAAGAAGTGGATGTAATATTCACTGGTAAAAACACCTAATTCAGAAAATTGTAGGTTTGGGTATTTTTCTGTGGAAAATGTGGTGATTGGTTAAACTGCATCATTTATGTGACAATATTTTGTACTGAAGATACTTAGTAAGCAAAACGTACATTAATTTCTTTCACATTCATTCTGCTTTAATATTATTTGATGAAAGAAGAGTTTATTTTTTTATTAAAGATTGTATCAGATTTTAAGCATACCTGCCATAACTAATGGGATACCTGTCATCTGGAGCATGGTCCCATAAGGAAAGTTATTTTGGAGGGAAAAAAAAAATCTAACCTTACAGGTAAGTATTGAAAGAAAGCATCATGTTAATACTAGCATGATTTACCTATATCTATAGTCTTAGTTTGTCAGCTTGCACCAAATGACTTTCTAAATATACTTTTCAAATCCAAATTTAATAATTAAAAAAAAAAAAAACAAAAAACAGGCATTTTTAAAACTGAATTATGGTTACTCAACTGTCTTTCAAACTATAACTCTAAATGTATAAGACAGATTTGAAAAGGTTTTCTGAAGTTCTAATTCTGAATACCACATCCTGAATACCTCACATGTGCTTCAAAATTATCTGACAGCATCTCCTAAATATTCCTGTGCTCACTCACAGGAGCAAAACACACATCCATTGACCTACAAATACCAGGGTCTAACTTTGAGATTGAGTTACAGTAGGATAAATCCCAAACAAGCATCCTAAAAGTCAGTGATTATACAAATGTTACAACACTTCTCATTTTCCAATTAAAACATCACACTAGAGGAATGCTAACCTGAAGAATGGAAAAGACAACAGGCTGACATATGTTGAACTAAAAAAAATAAAGCAAACCTTTAGCAGACAATGTATTTTCAGTCAGAATGTACAAAAATACGCAAGGCTAACTCATTCTCATGAATCAGTGATATCTGTTGAAACTGGATATCAATAACAGCAATACTTAATCAAACACGTGGAAATACATCATGAGACTGCAGAAAAGATAGCTTCTTGTAATATACTAATGCCAACACCATTGTCATCCTAAGAAAAATAGATCATGAAAATTCTGATTTGATGAAGTGCATAGAGAACAATATATATAATTTGACAAAGTATATACATTTTAATTTTAATAGACTAAGCAGAATAATGAGGAAATATTAATTTTTAAGACATTCCCAAATTCAGGTATTGATTAAAGAATAATAAATTAGAACTTCAGTATTTGAAATCACAAAAACATTTTCCATGTGAATGTCTATCACAAAGGCTGATGTGCACTTTTAAGTAAGCATATTTCATTCTTGCAATGTAGAAAGAGACCATTAATTTCTGTCTGGATTACAAGAATGTTAGGCTAGGTAGAGAATATACAAAACACACTTCCAGTAGTGTGAGTAGAAAAACATAGAGTAGGATGCAAAACTAACCATGGCAACTAAAATCAGGTTTCACCTTCTCTAACTTAACCATACACATCTGAGAAAAATCACCATATAGTGCTTGTTGTGAGCGTAGCAAAATTCTTCTAGGGGATAAATCAGCTGGTATACTTATGAATCCAAAATTTTCACCAGTCACTACTAAAGCAGACTTAATAACTAGAAGTAGTAAAACTCTGCTTTCAGCAATACAAATCTTGCCCTAGTATTCTCTCAGATATCTTCTGGTACTCAATGTTACTACTAGTTTACAAAAGCTGTAAGGGTCCTTTCATTTAAAAAAAAAAAATCTAACATATGTACATACACAGTGGGGAGCAGCTGATGTTTAGAAGGGCATAAGTATGGATTGGCAAAGGGGTTCTACAACATTAAAATTATTGTGTTATACAGGGGCAATAATGTTGTTTTATGGAGTTCTTTTTAGCAGTTTGTCTCTTGTAAAGTGTGGCTACATCTACAAAACTACAGTCATCATACCCAGTCTGCTCATATAAGAGACACATCTTCACATCCTATGGTGAATAAGGTGATTATGGTGAATACCTAGTGAGTACTAGGTTTTGAGTCATAATATAATCTGGACAAATTAACAAAATTTATAGAATATTATTAATATGCAAGAGCTCTTGACCTGGTTGAAGTATTCCAACAATCCCTATATAATATAATAAAAACATTACATACTAGAGACACTACTGAAAAACAGAAAAAGTGAACCTAAAATATTTCCTTTCTTTGTTTCTTCTTATCTGAGGTGTTATGCCTTCATTACTTCCTGCTATGACACAAGCACAAGATTCCAATAGTAAACAATCAAGTAATCAAGTCAACAGACTACAAATCACTACATCAGTGTTGAAGGTTAAATGGACAATGTATACTTCAGCCCATCAGTATAGCGAATAGAGCTTGACAGCTTCTTTAATATCAGTGCATTAGTGTTATCTGATTATATCCTGTGAGGCATACATTCATCTTTCTTTCATTTGAGGGTTAAAGACTGTTTCTTTTTTTTTTTTTTTTTTTTTTTTTTAATTGTGTAAATTTTTTTTTTTGTCTGTAGGAAATTACAGAACAAGGTATCTATATTACAGAGGCTGGATATGAAGTTTCATTCTCAGGAACACATTTTCATAATGGGTCTTTATTGTATTGTAGCTCTGTAATAATGTGCTTTTCAGAGGTGAAAATCCTATTTTTTAGCTGAGTTGAAGTTTTATATTCAAAACTGCAGTACATCAAACAAATATATATTGTCTCTCAAAGGAACCATGGAAGTCTCAAGTTCTTACATTGTAAATTCTGATACAGAATTGAAAAGAAATTCTAGCTGCAAAAAAAAAGTGAAATGCTAAGAGTAATAGAAAGATATCTTTTTACCCAGAAGCTTATGCATTAAGCCCCCAGTTTTATAATTGTCAGTATTACTCTTAGACTGAGCTCAGGTTTTAGAATAATCTTTTTGAAGTCAATTTATGAGAAAGTACTTTACAACAATATTTTCACGTTTTTCCCTTTCAGATTGGTTTGTGATATTGGTGGTAGGGTTGTGTGTATTTTGTCAGAAATTACTACAAAGTGAACAAGAATTGTACCACAGAAATCTTAATGCTTGTCCCATGTTACAGTAAGACATGAACAGGCTTTTTTCTGCACTTAAGTCCACTAAAATCTCCCTGTAGACTTCAAAATAGCTTGAATCAGACCTCATAACCTTCCTTATATGATATACATAATAAAAATATACCTTGAAGCCTTGAACTATTTGATAAATGTGGAGGTGGGTACAGATCATCTATCAGGTTTTTATCTTAAGATGTTGCTGAGGAGCCATGATTAATACTGAAGTCTAGCTAAAGCCCACAACTTTGTGAGTAAATTGAGATCAGCATTTATACAATGCCTTTTCTCATGTGCTGTTTTTAGAAATAATGCTTTAGAAACTATAAACAATATGGTCTTGTATTTTGCTTAGAAAATGAAGCCAGGATTCTATCCGTGTGTATTACAGTAAGGTTTCTGTGAACAGTCAGCATGAATTCACTTTGAAATTCTACACACATAGGTTTGCATGGAGACTTCACAATTTGTTTTATTAAATGACTGGATCATAATTCACCTCCATAAACATTTATTCAGTTCTAGTATTGCTACTCTGGAGACAAATCCAACACATTATTTAAAACCCCAACATATGCAGAAGAATTTAATTTTTTTTCCAAAATCTGTCTGAGTCTATACTAACACAACACTGAGAGCAGAACAGAAATTGCAAATGAAACCACAGGAAGGAATTAATGTTATTCTACAGATGGAGAACTGCATCACAGTTTGAATGAAAAAGGTGCATGAAAAAAGGCACAAAGAGGAAAGAGCTATTTGCACTCAGAGATGTACAAAACATCAAATGCAGGAGAGTAGGGTAGGTTTAGGCTTTGGAACCTGTAGATTCCAAGGTAGAGATTTAATTCCTTCCCGATTTCTTAGTAACAAAGACATTAATGGTTGGACTTGATGATCTTGAAGGTCTTTTCCAACCAAACAGATTCTATGGTCATCATGCAGGCTTAACCTCTCCTGAGTCCATAGTGATCCAGCAGTTTAGGCTTGGTGGTTGAAGCCCATTTAACCTGTGTACACTGTCATCAGTGGCCTTGTATGTATCTCTTCTGCAGAGAACAATATGTAGTTGCCTGTTAATTGCTGTGTTTGAGCTCTTCATTTACTTTCTTCCTTCCTAGCCAATGCTCTCTGCAGGGTGGCCAGAGAGCATCTTTCAGCCCTCAGCAAGGCACCAAGTTCCCTGGAGTCCAAGAGCTGAGGGCATTCAGAGTTTTGGGAGGTGCTCATCAGCATAGGGACTCATCTTTGGATATGTCAGAGGAAAGAAAGCCAAAAATAGCATGAAATGAGAGAAAAGTTTTAAGACTAAAAGAGATAAGAGTGAATTCCTGGGTCAAAACATAGCAGCATCTAGGTTTAAAAACTGTTAGCAAAATGGGGTATTTAATCAGGTCAAAATTTTGTAACCTTTTTAATGTAGTTCAGCTGCTATTTCATAGAGCATTTCTCAGGATGAATATTCAGTGGTAAAAAATACAGTTCTACTCCCAAGCTATAGTGATTATAGAAATCATATATGACAATTATTTAGTCTACTGTACAATACTGGAATCAGAATATCCAGCAACAAATAGTATGACTACAGCAGCACACTGAAGACTAAAATGGACTCATCAGTTTCAAATTAGATTGCTGGAACTGTGACTGAGAAAGTGTTGCTCACCATGACCCTGATAAAATCTCCCCCTCTAGGACAGGCATGTTTCTGGTAGATTTGCCCAAAAACCTTAAATGAGCAAACTGAATGAGCATCACTGAACAAAGACACAACTAACTTTTCGTCACTTGTATTTCAAATGTACTGAGGAGAAATTAGCACAACTTTCAAGAAACCTAAGATGGATGTTTTTGCCTTGAAAAAAATGACACATACATAACTTCTTGTGACATCTCTAAATGCTTACCAGCTCTAAAGCAGGTGTTGAGGATATCAAAGAATTACCCCATTGCTTTGCAATATCATGAACATTAATCAAATGTTATTGTATATTGCTTTAAAAAGAAATTAATGAACCAGGGGAAAAAAAAATCAAACACAAAAACACCATCCACCCAAAAAACAGCAAACAAACAAAACCAAGCCAAAAAAACCCAAAAACAAACAAACAAAAAAACAAACAACAAAAAAACCCCACAAACAAACAAAAGCTAACCACAGTGGTAGGTGAAGTTTACAGAGATTAAACTGTATATAGAGAAGAAAAATCTGCTATGGAATCATATTAACTACAGACGTAGATTTTTGTTCAGGAACAAAGATATTACAGATATTCTAAAATAAGTCAGGCATTTAGGGGATCTTCAAGTGCTTAGCAGAGTGACAGCCATAGATTTGGTATTGCCATTGACAAGCATTCACACATGAAATTATGTGTGAAATCATATAGGAAGAGATTCTTCTGTCTAAAGTGTTGGGATTTTTTCTGTTCTCCTCAAAAATTAAATTTGCTTGTAGAATATTTCAGTATCCTTTTATTTTGTAAAAGGGTACCCTTTAAAATATATTGCAGCAAAGTAAAATGCAGTTTTAAAGTCTTCATTTTTTAATTGCACACATAGAAAACTAAGAATAAAAACATTTCATTAAATATTTTCATTGTTCTGAATTTTTAAAGTAATGTCTCACATTGTAAAACAACAATTCTTACCCATACATAATTTTAAGGTTATTAATGTGTAACTACAGAGTACAAAACCATCAGCCAGACAATTAAATTCTTTATTTTGTTTTATATTGCTTTATTTTATTATTTTATTTATTTTAATTTATTTTATATTTAGGATCCATTTTTTATTTGGAGCTTGCCTTTCTACTGTAAGATATATTTTCACTTTTTCTCTTTAAATCAAAGAAAAATTAAACTGAACTTTAGATTCCCATCCAAACTTGTATGTGCAGGAAAAATCCTCATCAAAACAATACATCTATTGCCAAAAAGCCCACAAAAAAAATTTCAATGTAAGCGATTATAAGTCTCAAAATCACATACATGCATATACACACTGAAGACAAAATACGTCAATGGAAACTTTATAGCTGTTAGGCCTCCTAGAAACAAAAGCTCAGTCTAATAACCTGTCTTCATCTTGCACAGATTCAACCAGAATCAGTGAGAAAAATCAGACTTACCTTTTGAATTGTTATAATTCCTTCTTGGGTGTCTTTATCAACAGAAATTTTGAATACTCCCAAACCATCACCATCCACAATCTTATACTCCATTTCAGCATTAGGTCCTACATCTGCATCTGCAGCTTTTATTCTGGCCACCACAGAAGACACTGGCAAAGACTCAGGGACATTATACTGATAAGATCCTGTGAAATTTAAAAATGTCATAAATTCAGAGTCTTCTGGAACTGTTGGCTAAAAAACAAACCAAAACAGAACAGAACAAACCAAACCAAAACAAAAAGTAGCTTTCTTAAAACCTACAGTAAATCATGCACTTGAATACTTACTCAGGATAACATAATATATTGAATTCAAAATAAAATTACTCTTTTTTTGTTTGTTTGTTAGGTTTTCCTTGTGATGGACTCTAAATACTATGAGAACAATTTCTTCCTATGGTGACAGAAGTACAATGAAGCAATGCAAAAACATAGTTCAAAACTTAAGTGCAATCATGAAATGAATGCCTGCTAAAGATTTCCAATGCAGAAGATAGTTTTATTTGGTTTTGAGAAAAAGCAAGAAAAGTAAGTGAAATGATATAAATATGACCTCTTATTCTTTTATAGCTGTGTATCTCTATTTGGTAGTTTGCAACCTGAACATGACTAGAAACCGACATAGTAAGTGCACCACCTCTATTCTTGAAAATTCCAGCTTTTTCATTCAAGTAGAAAATGCCTATGCTGTCAAAAAGGTATTTGAGTGCAGTCTGTATCCAATAACACCTTCACCTTTAAAAATAACTTCTGTTGTTCTATTATTACTACAAGCATTTGGTGGCTTGAAATAACAGGAAATCTATTATGTACAGATCTATTTTTTATAACATTGGAGGTGAGTCTGGAGTGTACATGAGTATATTCTTCACATTACTGTAACTCTACTTAAAAAGACTTTTACAATTTTTTTTTTTTTTTTTAAGGAAAAAACACCCCAAACAGAATGCTACAGCATATTATTAAACTGAGCTTTTTAGGTCTGAGGATACAACTGTGTACTCTTTTCTTTGGTTAGGATTAAAGCCTTGGTAAAAGAATGACCTCCTTCCTTACTCACCTCACCCTCTGAGGTGCCAATAAAAAACACATATGAGGTTCTGGTTGGGATAGACCAACCAAATGTCATGGATCATGGACACAATGGACAACACACACCAGAGGTATGTCCATGATCAGAAAGACTAACACCCGTATCACAACATCAGTCTCAAAGGAAAAAAGAAGGGTTATAGTCTTAAGTGATTCCCTTCTGAGGGGAACAGAGGGGCCAATATATTGGGCAGACCCCTCTCATCAGGAAGTATGCTGTCAACCTGGAGCCAAGGTTAGGGACATCACTAGGAAACCTCCTTGCCTGATGAGGTCCTTGGACTACTACCCCCTAGTGATCTTTCATGTTGGAAAAGAGGAAGTAATGACATGCAGTCCTACAGCAATTAAAAGAGACTTTCGGGCCTTGGGAAGAATGGTGAGAGATTCTGATGCCGTGAATCATCTTTTCATTTTTTCTTCTGTTCTCCCAGTCACAGGCAATGAGATGGAAATGAAAAACAGTGTCCAGATCATTGATACATGTCTTTGTGGATGGTGTCACTGCCACAAATTGTTCCTCAACAATGGTATGGTGTATGCAGGACCAGGGACGTTGCCACCTAGTGGGAGAGACCTTCCTCAGAGAGGAAAGAAGGTATTTGCGCAGGAGATTTCTGGACTAATCAACAGGGTTTTAAACTAGATTTGAATAGTTTCAAATCTAGAGGGTAATATCAGTAGGCTTTCACATAACAAGACATGGGATGACACACCTATCTTGACGCAAGGGGCAATGGGCACAAGTTGCTCCATTTGAATACAAGAGGAAAATTTTTCACTATGAGGGCAGTCAGACATTGGAATGGTTTCCCAGGAGAAGTGGTGGATTCCTCAACCCTGGAAACTTTTAAGTCTCAGCTCAACATGGTTCCGAGACATATCATATGAACAATAATATTAGAAGGGTTGGACCAGATGATCCTTGAGGTCCCTTCCAATAAAACATTCTATGATTCTAAGAAAGTAGATGGCAAATGGAGGAAAGATGACTTTCCAGATCTTCTGTGATTAACTATTTAAGAAATACTGTTTGCACAAGACAAATCCTGCTAAAATGATAAAGGAATCTAAAGGATTAATAGTCAAGTTAAAGAAATATGCATCATGAAATGCAGCTGACAAGCGCTAAGTATCTATTAAGGTTTATCTTCCTTTGTGTTTTTACTCACAGAGAAGAAGTAAAACACATTAATAAATGCACCTGCTGCACATCACTTCATATCAACTGATCTGAAACATATCAGCTAAAGAAAATAATCTTTCAATGTAGCTGTAGTAGTAATAATGATAATAAAAACTTGCTGCCAGCAATTCTCAAAGTACTTAAAATGGAAGTTGAGTAATTTTACTCTTTGTTTGGAAATAGTATGGCACGCAAAGAAGATAATTTTTTTAAAAAATAATATTTCAACTCATATTTTTAAATTGTAACTTACGTCGTGGAAAGCGGGGTGGGTTGTCATTAACATCAGTCAGGGTGACAGTTACAGATGTAGTCCCTGATAATCCACCGTTCTGCCCAACCATGTCTTTTGCTTGAATAACAAGTAGGTATTGGTCCTTGGCTTCTCTATCCATATTTGGAAGTGCAGTCTTGATAACACCTGCAGTAAGACAAGGCATGTCAATGGTTGCACAAGTAAATATCTTGCAGTGAAAGTGGATTTTGTCTTTAAAAGATAGCAGCTGATCAGTGATTACAATGAGAGGAAGGAGTTTATATCAATCCTAATATCTCATTTTTGACTAGGAGAGGAACTGATATATTGCAAGCTTATTTAAGTTGTCACCTGTGGAAAATGGGATGCTCACCCACTCATAAGCAATAAAATTACTCTTGAGTCAGATAGTGAAAACACAAAAGCCTGCCAGCTCGAGACGTGAAGAATTTGGTGTGAAGAAGACACAAAAGAGCAGAGAGCAGCCATGTTGGTAACAGCTCTGGGGGCTCAGCAAGCAAAGGATATAAATGTCCAAAATTGGCTCTCAATCCACAGAGAAAGGACTGTGATTGGACATGAATATTGTGCCTATCTCTGCTGCAAGCAAGCAAAATGAAGAGACAGTGGCATTGCATTATAAAAGTGAGGATGCACCAGCTTCCTGGGTTCGTCAGGTTCATTGTCCTTGTGTTGCTGGGTCCTGTTCCTTGATTCCATTGTTCCCCATGGTCATGGTTGTCTGTGGTCCATGCAGTGGTGTCTCCTCATTCCTATTGGTCCTCTTCATCCTCCTCCTCATCACCATCATCTCAACACGTGAAAGTGTGCCCCCCCTTTCCTTCATTAACCCCAGGTCCTGCCCTCGCACCTGCACTTCATTGCACAAACCCTGCAGGGGAAAAAGCGGTGATGGGCTCACCCTTTCCTGCCCTGATCCCATTCTTTCCTACCTCTTTCTTCTTGGTTACTTTTTTCCTGGCATATATATATATATATTTTATTGGCATCCCTTGCCTCTCCTGAACACTCATCCCTTAATTGGCTACCTATCCCAAAATAAAACTTCAGAACTTCAGTTTGTTCTTATGAAGTGTTAGTCCTTAATTGAGAAACCTTCTTGGGTAGTGGCCAACTCATTCTCACGTTACGTAAGCTCACAGACTGCGACATCACCAAAACCCACGAATTCTTATTTAGCACTAGATTCTTTGGATAATGCCATCCATGACAGTTTTTTCCAAATATTACCTATCTGAACTACAGACTTCATGATGTCTTGGGTAAATTCCCTTTCCTGGTTAAATATCATATTCAGTGTTTTCCCACTCTAAAAAGAGTCAGAAAGAAGAGAATTTTCTGCATTCATTTTTAAGATTCCAGGTCAAGATTAATTTCACAATGTCTTAAACAGTCATTCACAATATTATCTCTCAGTATTAGTATAGTGACATTAATGTCACACTCCATGTATGTATGAAATTCTTATTTTACCATTACATTTGCTTACAATATCCACTTCTAAAGCATTAATTAAGGTATTCTCATTTATTAATGGAAATACGGTGAAATCTGAAGTATTTTTTCTCACATATATTTGATGATCTGCATACAATTTACAATTATATGATTTGAAATGAAAACCAGAAGAAAGTTTCATGTTTCATGCTTTCTGTTCTGTTTATATAGACTGGAAAATAAATATGCCTTCTCCAAACGTGATGACTTTATGAATATTTCATGCTTAGTACAACGCTACAGCCACTAACTGTATTTCCAGAGAGGCAGCCATTTACTCTGCCAGCACTTAGTGTCAGCAGCAAAGGAAGCATAAACAAACTAAATAAAGGAGAGAGGCACATTGGGACACATATCTATTCATCTGATATTTGTTGAATGTTTAGTTAGAGTTTGATTTCTTTCTTCCCTTATGAATGCAGGACTTGCCATTAATCATCGGTGTCGAAGCCTTTATTTAGCAAACAGACTGTGGCACCATTTCAACCATTTTACAAGACATGTTAAAATACAATTAATACACAACTTCATAATGTTATTTGTTCTACATTTCATTTTTTGGCCTGCTCGTTAAATTGCCAGGCAACGTTAACCAATCATTTGAAGGTAATTGTGCACAAAAGAACCTTGAGCATCACATCAAAGTGAAAATGTATGCAAACATTTCAGTCTGAATCCTTAAAGATTTTGATTTAGCAGAAACTACCATATTATTGTTCGAGAGCTTTCTGTAGTCATGATGACAACATGCATTG
The DNA here is from genome assembly GCF_003957555.1 of Calypte anna. Lineage (NCBI taxonomy): Eukaryota > Metazoa > Chordata > Aves > Apodiformes > Trochilidae > Calypte > Calypte anna. The sequence continues at coordinate 96,667,426 of NC_044245.1, forward strand.
TAGATATGTATGGGTGGAGTAAAAAGAGAGCACACTATAACCTGTAATCATTTGGGAAAAGAGAAAGTGATATATATCTCTGCTGAGGATAGACCTGTTGCAACCTGAAGATAAAGGTAGTATGATTTCTGCAGAGTTAGGTATTGTTAATAGTGTGACTTTTGGTCATCGAATTGGGATTCAGATCTGATTTACATCACAGATTGTTTATGACAAATAGGTAGCCAGTTTTTTTTCTCTTCTTTTCTTGTCTATCTCTGAAATGAAGATATAATCTTTGTCCATGTTGATGGAAGTTTAGGCAGTAAACTGAACTGAGAGGACTTATTTCCTGCTCTATGAAAAACACAGAGTTTAAAATATTCACAAAATTTCATGAAAGTAGTAAAGAAAAGTTCCATCAGTAATTTGGATAGAAAGTGGAAGCAAAATGTTCTGCCAGATAAGGACAGGAAGCACAGAGATGCCTTGTTCAAACAAATAAGGAAAGACACATTTCCCATGATTAAAGTTCACTTTAAAAAGTCGAATTCAGAAGTGATCACGCCATATATCTACACTTAGGGAAATTCAACTATTTGACATTTAGATATTTCTAAAACAAACATTTGAGACTGTTCACAGTATTTTGAAATTTTCATTGATTAAAAAGACAGAAAGTAACAGCAGACCAGGGATCTAGTAGATTGACAAGAAGATAAAGTTCCCATTCCAACAATGTCTGCTTATCACACAGCTCGGATGTGTGGTTTTCATCATCTGTTCTTAAGAATAAGAAATTAAAAGATTAGTAAAATCCAAATGTGTTCCATTAACCAACAAACCACATAGATAAGTTCCTAGTCAGTTTTTTAGGAATAATTTCTTTTTTTTTCTCAGCATTATTTTAGAGGGTTTATGGAAAGTTACCTGTTTTGGCTCCACAGAAAAGTAAGGTTGTCCCTGCAATATGCTGTAAACCACTCGAGCACTGTTGCCATAAGTAGGGTCATCTGCATCAGTGGCTGTCACTTGAACCACAGAGGTACCTGCAAAATATTTAGGGGCCTGTTGTACATAAAAGACACATAAATCTGAACTATACTTATATATATGTATAAAATATTTGCCAAAATATATCTAAAAAAGAGCAAGGTGACTTTTTCACAGCTGCTCATCATTTCCATGCTGATTCAACTTAAGAGTACAAGGTCCTCTTTGCAAACAAGTAACATTGGCAATTACTGAGTTCCATCTTCTCAAACAGTCTCAGCCTCTGGCTCATAGCAATAAGAACATACATTTGGTAGCCCACTCACTCTATGTCTGCCTTTGGGTGGTAGAAGGTGTGAGAACAATATTTCTTAAATGATGGTGATGTCTAAAGTATGCTTAGTATGACATATTAATAGGCATATCCCTTTGAACAGGCATATCCCCTTCTCCCTTTGAAGGGAAGTTTGTTACTAAAAACTGTAGTGAGAAGATAGAGCTTAAAGTATATATACATTTATAAGCATCATGCATTTTAATAATAATTAACACAACACACATAATATATAACCAATTTTAGCCTATACATTTTTACCTTTTATAATAGAGATGGATGAAGAGTTCCTGTTCCAGCTCAAAGAAAAACTGAATTCCTTTAAGAAGTAGTAATTTAATTTAATACTCTGAAATACTATGGTATCAGCTGTGTTAGTAATCTTCCGCATGAAACATTTCTTGTGCAAGAAATATCTCTATGTTGACAGGAATAAGAAAACAAAATATCTAACTGGTGGGCAAGAAAGTCATATTTTGTGAGGATCTCATTTTGCATCCAACTCCTATACATTATATTCCCCATGTCAGTTCCCATTTGTTTTGTTCTGCACAACAGATTCCATGATGTATGCTGACAGCAGAATAAAACAACACTTGGGAGCCAGGGCCTTGGCCATGGTCACCACCCTTTGATAGCCAGAAAGAATAATTTTTTTCACACTGGCAGATTGTCTGAACATTGAGACCTTCTCTTCAACATCCCAGGGACGCATTTGAAAGTTACGTTGCAAATTAATATTGTAGTAATTTGGCAGATGCCCAGTAAAGGTCTTCAACAGACGATCAGATTCCTTCATAAACTGGATTTAGACACAAGTTTAGAAAAAAGCATTTGTTATAGAGAGTGCTCATTTTCTGAATGTACACATTTTTGACAGAAGAAAACCGGAGCAGCAAGTCTAGAAATCCTTCTAAGAAAACAAAGCAATAGCATGTGTCCAGGGTGAATTTAAAATAAGTTGTACTGTGGTCAGTTTTATTCGGTTTTTGAGTTTGTTTGGGTTTTTTTTCAGGAAATTGGTGAAATACTTATGTCTGATACAGAACATCCCCCACTCCTTTTCCTCATCTTTTCAATTTTCAATTAAGTAGAGATCATAGGTGGGCCATGAGACAGGGCCAAAGGCTTGGAGAGAAAGGAAAAGTGCAGCCCTCCATAAATTGATCCAAATTACAAAAAAAATTTGACCTCACTGAATAAATTCTGACCAGAAATGACAATTTATAAAATAACTTTATTAACTTATGTTGTGTCCTAGCTAACCCACGTTTCTGATCTCTCTACCTGAAGTCTCCGTGACAAAGTATTATGACTGCAATTCTATTTCAGATGCAATTTTTCTCTCTTGAAGACTATCAAGAGATCCCATATTTTGGGATAGGGAAAAGGGTATTATCAAACTGAAATTTCACATGCAACTATTAAGTAGATGGCAAGTTTAAAAAGAAAATTGGTAGCTAATCCATCATTTATCAGTTATAGGACTTAAAATACATCAATTTTCTGTTCACTTGTAACTAAGAGCCTTGATTCAATATGTCAAACTAATTTTAAAGATTAGTCTGTAATGTAATGTCATACAGGAACCTATTTAAAACTTGCCAGAACCTCTCCAGATTTTGAGTACAAAGCTATCATAATAACTATTTGACATCCTGTGTTCTTTGTGAAAGCCAAGCTTACCACATTTACAAAGTACCTAAGCCCTGCCAATGAAGCTTACAATGTCTGCAAATATTGGCCAAAGTGCTCATAAACTTCACACACAGTTATGTCTCTGCTTCTTGCTCTTGCTGTTCTCAAGGACTCCAGCCCAATACAAGATCAAAGAAATTAAAGGCTTTGTAACCTCAACACAAACATTTTGGAAATCCTGCAAGCTTAGAAGTGCTTGTTTGCTGTAAAAATCTATTGAGGTAGCAAACAATCCCTCTACATTCTGTGAGATGAATAAAGTCAGTAGCTGAATCTAATTGCTTCTCTCCCAAAACACATAGAACCTTTAGAAAAGTTGTGGGGTTTTAAAGTAGAAATTCTAACACCAAAACCTTTTGCATTCATCCCGAGTATAATCAGTTACTGGAAAACCATGATACTTTTCTAGTTTCTTTGTTTGTTAATCAACTTCACTCAAACCTCGGGAGGCAAAGATCTTTTAAAAAACCTCTGCTATTGTATTTCTTTGCATACAAAACCTTTGAGCTCCCAGAAGTGCCCAGGGAGAGATTTCTGCACAATGTATTTTTAAAAAATGTGTAAGCTAACATAAGATTTGCTAACTACATGAAAAGTCCTACACATAGCAAATCAGTTCCAAGAAAAGATAATACACAGAATGATCAGCACGAGAAAGTTTCCAGAGATTGTCCCAGAGGAAGCAGATTTCTCTTGAAGAAGAATAGGAATTCTTTCAGAGGATGATCACTCCAACACAGACTTGTCCTCTTTTTCTTGTAGTGTATTGATATCTAAGTCATATGATTATTTTCCTTTTAAAAGTAACCACTAAAGCTCTATGGATACTCACAGATTTTCAGTAAATCTATAGGTTGAGGAAAAATGGGCAGTTGTATTGTAATTCTAATTCTATCATCTTCTAAAAGAAGAGTTTGTCTTACTACACTGAAATTGAGTTTCCTTTTATTCCTGAGCATTTTGCCATGTCTCATAACACAGGCAATCAGCTGTCATGAATGTGTCCAAGATTAGGACGTAAAGGTAAAGTGGAACAGTCAAGAAATGACACCACACTCTCACTCCATCCAACAAAATGAGTGTCCCAGTAAATATTAGTTAACATTGCTCAGAGTCCTAGGCTGCAGGTGTAAACAGGACACTAACCCTACCTCAGACTTGTTATAACTTGTAGCATCACAACTACAACTTTAAATACTTCCAACAGTTTGTATATCTGACATGCATTAAAAAATAATAAAAATTAGGGGCTATTTACTGAAAAAGTGTCATTTCCTCTTAGATATGGACTCCTGTACCATTATTTTCTCTACAATTGTTTTTTTAACAAAGCCTGAATACCAGCTCATTAAAAAGCTCTATATGTAGAAAACCTCATAAACTTTTCACCAATTGCAGCAAATTTTGAGGGAAAATCTGTGCTGCTAATCAAAGGGTGTTCTACATATTTCATTATTGATGTCAGCTAACAGCACAGGGAATTTTGTGTGGCTGGAACAGATTTCTGTTGTGGTTTGGTTTGGTTTGGTTTGGTTTGGTTCCAGGATTTTTAAGTTGTCATTTTTACCTAACCTTTGATAGATATTGGTTGATATTACAGAATCACAGTAATCTGAGAACATGATCTACTTAATTCTGATATCAGGGTAGAAGGAAGAGAGTTTTTCTAGAAAGGACCTTGAATTTAGAATGCTATTTGTACTTTCATTTACCCAAAACCAAGATTCAGCAATGTTTGTGATATCTTGTAGAGGTCAATTTTTTCTGTGACGTAGCCAGATGATGCTGAAGTTTATTTAGAGCTGGAGATCCTTCAGAGAGATCCTTTTTAAATTTCTGAGTTTCTTGTTTTAGAAACCTGTACACAGAGCTTTCTAAAAATATTCTTAGCAACTTGTGTGGTATTCTACCAAAGCCTTTAAGTGAGTTATATGAGAAATGCTTCTGTGACTTGTATTTAACATTGGTGGAATAATTTAGGAGAAAACTGGTTTCCAGAACAAGATGAACTTAAATGCTTATTTTTCAAACTGCATAAACCCTTACCAATGAACTCTAGACATATTAATAAATTAAAATAGACACATAAAGGCAGTGAGTCATTAAAGGCATTGACTGATATTAACTAAAGATGCGTAATATGTGTACTACACAAAATAATTCTGTGATGGCATCACATTTCTATATGATACCAGTTTGTAGAAATATTAAACATCTTTACTGTCAAGTTGCCCATAATACTGGCTTAATTCTCATATGCAACTGCCTGGTCTGGTTCTGGTCCATATCATATGATATTTCTGTGCTTCTTTCATGGGCCTCTACCCAGAACTGCTACAGCAATGACTCCGCAGCTTTTCCCCTCCAGGAATGTTAAGGGGAAGTAACAGCACCTGGGGGTAGGTTCTACCCTCTTCACCTCCTTGCTCTCCTTCCACAGCCTCATGAGGTTGCCTTTACTTGGGGACAAAACCCAAGACCCAACCCAGAGCAGCAGCAAGGTCAGATAAAGTGAAGCAGAGAGGGCTTATGACTGGAGAAGTACACTGGCCCTTCATTGCTGGCCCTGCAATCAGGTTCTCAAACCCCCCTACCCGCTTGTACCAAAGATTTAAATATGGCATAAAGCTCTTATTTTTTATTTTTATTTTTTTAGATAGTAAGAAAGATTTATTGTGCTGGGTAACAAGCAAAGTTGCTGATATGTCTGGAAAGTAGAGAACATTAAAAACCAAAACCAATGGAATTGTTTGGTATTTTTATCCCCATTTCCCCTGGCTGTAAGCCAAAGAGATCAGCATCTCACATCTATCTTTTTCATCAGCATCAGAGGAATACTCTTTTAACTATAATTTACAGTATTTTATTTTAAATATGACACTGCTAGACTTTTTTCAAGTAAGAGACATACTTAAAAAAAAAATCCAACCAAAAAACCCCTATGAGTTTCAGATAAGCCATGTTTTTGAGGTTTTTTGCTATTAATAGATTTACAAGCCATCAAGATATTTGCCCTATCCAGAATAATCAATATAATTGGGCCTTACTCAAATATAACTTGAACTGAACTGAAGTAATTTCAAATAAGAGGAAAGATTGACTTTAATTACCCTTGGATAATGTCTTAAAATATTTGTCAAATAAAATAGAGAATCATTATACATGCATAACCACTCATTAGGTTAAAGGTTATAATTCTCCTATCTTTGTAGTTAATTTGGGTTTATAATCCTATGAGCTCTTTCATTTGGTTTAATATCCAATTAAAAATCTTTTTCATGGATATAACTTTAAACAAAATAGGAGAGACATACTTTAGTTATCCTTAATATTTCATGAATAATCTAGGTGATTAATAAAAAAATGTGTATATGAATAAACTATGAATCAGTGTGACTATGTAAGCAAGTACCACACAGACATTTTGTAGTAATCCTTAACTCACTAACACTGCATCATTTGGTAGTTGTGTAATACAAATCACAAAGATACATAAATGCTGGCTTCAGGAAGCTCACAAAGATCGAAAAAAAAAAATCTCAGAGTGCACAATTCTCAGTTTTGCAAAATATTCTATATAAATTGAAAATGTATTTGATGCTACAATCCATATGGAAATTTCTTTCATTTTATTTCTGCTCAAGAAAATATGCATGAGGTTCATTTTGAAAAATACTCATATTCTCCACTTCACACTGTGTACTACCCACTGTTAGATTTACAATATATTTTTGAAATAAATGGAGCATGGATGAAGAGTACAGGCACGGATTTTTGTGTGTAAGCAAACCTGATAAATCTGAAGTTGTTATCCATACATCAGTATGGCAGTATAGGACAAGACAGAGGTAACTCTCACAAAAGGGAAATTGGGAGATACTGCTTTTCAGGACAAAAGACAAAGGTGCAAAAACCTTATAGTTGCTGCATGCTATAGTTCAAATAACCTCCTTCTAAAATAAAGCAGCAATTAAAAATATATTTTTAGAGAACTTATTTTTCAAGTGCTGAATATTTATGTTTTACAATCTTAGATTATCTGTTTTTATAAAGTGTAGCAGTAAAAATTTCTCAACAATATCTTAAAACTTTATCTCCTCCTTGATGCTCCTAAAAAGCTGTGTTGTCCATCTCTCCTTCCAAGGCTACTATTTGCACCAGCCATCCATATATTGTTCAAGTGACAATGAAATAATTCCAAATACCAAATGAGAAACAGTGTCTATGCTCACTGCTTAATAAAATAATTAATTAGAAAACTCATTATCAATTTCTTATATTCTATCAGCTCTGAAGACGAGTTTCAAACATAAAAGCAATGTTGACTGATGATTCCTGCAGGGCACATGAGCAGGAAAGACTTTCTTTCTCTCTAGCTCTAATTTAGAAGCACTGTTTTAACATCCAAAACCAGAAGAGATGATGTTGAGGAAACTACAGCAAATTCTGTATCAGCATCCTTACTGTAAAAGTATCAAACTTTGATATGGTTTGAAATCAGTCAAGCAAAGAAATTACTAATCTCAATCAACATATAACTCTCTTGATTTGAAGCAAGATTTCTTATACACATATTTCCACTGAAGTAGATTGTTATTTTTTTTAGCTGCATTCTTGCATTTATAATTTTATGCTGAAGTAAAATTTACTGAAACTTGTCTGATGCAAACTCCTATCTGGTCTGAATAGGTCAATATTCAAAGGAAAGATGGCACCTGACATCAGATGAGCATTGTCTCTTTTTAAAGTTAAGAAGTAGTGGATTTGATGATAAAATTCTTCCTTAATTCAAACTCAGGAAAAATTAGCATTACCTCTTTTCCATCTAAATGCCATTCTTCTTTGATGCCACTGGATGTTTGAAACTATCTGAAGATCTACCCTAGTCCCTGCTTTTTGAATCTATTTTCCAGAGCAATGTATTTCAGTGTTAGGAAGTGTGCAAAGTAAACTGCTACTGACATATATGCAACACTACCAAAAAAAAAAACCACAAGCAAACAAACAAAAAATACCCCAAACAACAAACAAAAATACAAATAGAAAATCTCACTCTGCATTAGCAGAAGTTTGAAGAGCTTTTAAAGAACAGACTTTATCTGAACAAAATTCTACATTATCACCTCTGAGTACCATAGGATATGTGTGAAACCTATTATTGCTAATGAGAATTATAAAATAAAGCCTCTAGGCACTGGAATGTGAAATACACCATAAAATGCTTATCTGAACCCCTACATAGCTGTTTCAGTTTCACAACATTTTTTTCAAAGGGTAAATACTTAATCTAGCATGTTATTTCCAGTGAAGTCTCGAAATATCTAACTGTTGCAGGTGTCTCATAGATAATTAAGTAGCTCAGTGCAACACAGTAGAAAACAATGAATTTTTTAAAAAGGCAATAGGAAGAAATTTCCCACGACACCAAAAGTGTATTTTGCACTTACCCACGGGAGACATCTCAGGAACTCCGGCAGTGTAAGGACCATCCAGAAATTTGGGCTCATTGTCATTGATGTCCTGAATCTTAATGACGAACTCAGATTCTGGTTCCACAGGTTTATTAGTCAGCCTATCTAGTGCTTGTGCTCGGAGTGTGTAGTAGGCCTGCTCTTCTCGATCCAGCCTCTTTGTAGCATGAATATCCCCCGTGTTCTCATCAATAATGAAAATGGAACTTGCCCCTTCGCCTGACAAGATGTATTTGATGGAACCATCTCCTTTATCAACATCAGAGTGAAGCTGGTGAAAAATTGATGAGAGATGAGATTAACTTACAAGAGAGTCAGTGGCATGGAGATATGTAAAAATAACTCGTATGTCAAGCAGTAACACATGAAATTTTATTGTTCTTGGAAAGATAAGGTGAATATTTATCGTGCACAGCATGTGAGGGATCATTAGAATCCGTCAGCTTGCTCTTTTAAGCAAGATAATTTCATTCTTTCCTGCAGTCTCATTCTCAAATGCATTTGATAATGTCATACATTTTTTCACACCTAAGTTTTACATAGGCATACACACATAATTATAACTGCTATTTTATCCTTCTCTGAATTAAAGTACCTTGTTGCTTTTAGCTTATTACACTTCTGAAGGGTGAGACTTCAAACAAATGTCACTTTAAACCTAATGTCTGTGTGGTTTTACTTCTGTGCATGTATGGGAAATGACCTACGGAACTCCTCAGTGTTTACTGTGTAAAGCAACAAAACATATCAAATTAATTCAAATGGTGGGTTGATATATTCTTCACCATAATCTGATGGGCTTACTTTCCATATTTTGTTTTCTGTTATCTAACTTGAGGAAAATGGAGAGCGTGAGAAAAGATCAAGAAACATCCTGACACCACCTGTACTATACAGCATCAAAAATCAGGTGTAGTTTCCCTGAGACTGCTTGCAGTATGTATAGAACAAATGTAGTTCTGTCAGTCAGAACTTACCTTCCATTAGAAATGCAAGACAGATTTACAGAAAGAAACTTTCCTCCGCATCAAACAAGTTATAGAGCAATACAACTTTTGTAGCTCAGTTCTGTCTACTAAGTGTCACCTTCCTATTACAGAACACAGATTCAAACAGTTCTAATAACTAACCCTAACTCCATTCTCCCACTTGTAGCATCAATGGTTGATCTGGATATCATGGTAAAGTAACAGACACAAACATGATATGTTTATGCTACAAGAGAAAACAACATCAGTAAATTTCAAAGCACTTGGCTCTCTGGTTGAAAAGTGGATTATTACTTATAAATAGCTGAGGACAATATTAAAGATGTTCGGATACTTTACGCCTTATCTACTTTGTACATGTCTTAACTTCATGTCATACTGAGTTTGGAGCTAACTCTACTGTCATTATCATAATTTCTTCCACTAACATTTTTTTTTCCTCTCAGCTGGGAGTATCACTAAGATAGTAAACACTTCCAGAATATGTGCAGAAAATTGCTATCTCAGGCATAACTTAGCACAGCTGCAAAAACCTTCTCCTATTTCAGCAGGGAAGGATTCATGATCAGTTTTGTATTTTTTTAGCTGGATGAAAAGCTGCCTATTTCTTACACATTATTTCACTTACACTGCCTGGATATCTCATACTTATGCAATTACAGTGCACTGCCTCTCCCTCTTTTAAGACATAAATTGAGTCTGAACTTCGGACTGGATCAAAAAGCAGAACTAGGGTGTTTAAATCAGATTAGCTATATTATTTCAAAATACGGCTTATCCTCACTCTGCTGCTACCTAACTCCTGAGACAAACAAGCCTGAGATTTCTTTGGTGAAGTTCCCCAAACATTTCAAGTCCTGCTTCTCAGCACACTCAGGATTAGTAAACGCTGACACTGTGAGCAGATCAAGGTAAAACATACCTCACATCCAGGCTCTTTCAAGATCTGCAGTACTGTATATTCCTCAGCCCTAATGGCTGGGGGGTTATTGAAGAAACTCCACCTCTGTTCACCTCACAAATCTGGCAGCTGGGGCTCTTGCTGCTTTTTCAAACTTGACTGGAAGAAACGCTGCTCTTTCCTACAAAGGAGCAGTGGCCTGTGCAAGTAAGGATCTGTCTGCCTTATGCTTTATTAAGACCTACCTCAGGGTGCATAAGTGTCCTATGTGTTACGGAGGCTTTGGGTTGGTTTCCTACACAGCCAGTATCCTATCCTATCTAGACAGAAATGCTGAACATCACATTATCCAAGAACTGAAGTTATGGGATACAAATATTCAGCGCTTTTGCTTTCTTCAAGGCCTTCAGCTTCCTCCATATGCAGAGCACTGGTCCTTCTGTGGTGGCTGAGACTTTCCCATTTTCCCTGTAAAACCCATTTCACATTTTGTGGAGAGAAAAGAAAGTCACACTGGCACAGCCAGCAGTTTATCACACAGAGAAGCTTTCTGAACGTTAGAGATGTGCAAGTGGATGTCTTCAGGCAGAGAAGGGAAGGGATCCCATGCCTCAGCTTGCTGAGAACAACACAGCACTCTCTCATGGGGGTGAAGTCAATCTCATCAGCAGACCAGAGTGTAGCATTCACACCTGGGGCTTATGATACAAGGCTGCACATCTTCCCTTTCACCTCGTATTTAGATCCTGCCCTATTCTGAATAACTTTCTAGCAGTGTTTTAAAAGAAAAGAGACTTTCAGGGGAGAGGCCAGAAGTGTAAATTCTTAAAGATGTGCTGAGTCAGGCTTTCGCATCCCAGAGAAGGAAGAAATTCTGTAGCTTCAGCATTTCCCATTTGCTCACTCAGTGGCTCACTGATTAAGACATTGTTTTTAAGGAGTCCCACTCTGAGGTCCATAAATCTCCTCATGGATTATACTACAGTAGTTGATGCCCTGCAGTGAAATACTGAGCAGAAGACACTTTTAGGAACAGTGCCTTGATAGAGAACTGCTACTGCACGGATTAGTAAAGTGATTAGCGATAACCTTTGTTACACCAAGGTTGACGCTCTGCGAGAGTAAACTTATTTGTATCTTTTATTAAAGCTTTTGTACTAAGCCTGTAAAAAACCCATGCTCAAGTTAGTAAAGAACCATTCTCTACCTACTTAATTCCAGAAAGGCGATATATAGCTCAAGATTTCACTTTGGCACTATAATAAAATCAATTCTATGTAAAGCACTATAGATTTTTTTTTTAATATTTCTATGAATATTTTACTGTCAATCTGAGATAATTTAAAAGTGTTACAGAAGAGAACAATGCAAAAATAAACTAAGCTAACAAAATAGACATATGTTTGATGCAGTTTTCAGTTTACCTTTATTCCAGTTCCACTTAACATTATCCCTCCAGAGATCTTTGAAGTCATTGATAAAGAGGCATCAGTGATTTTCAGCTAAAACCAGAAATTTTTAAGACAGCAGTCCTGTACCTTATTGACAGCTCTGCTGCTACAAGCTATTTAGTTTGACATCATGAGAAGTGGGGGGGGAAAAAAAAAAGAAAAAAAATTTCCTTCTAATGTTGACTTTAGAAAACACTTTACACATTCTGGGTTTTTTTTTGATGTTTCTGTTTGCCTTGGCTTTTTTTGTCCCCCCTCCCTTGTCTCTCCTTCCACTTGTTTAAGAAGAAAGTATATTTAAGAATGAGACCTAGGATTTTTATTTCTTCTCCTGATTAAGTTGGCAATAATTACATAGAATGGTGTTAGTCCTCCAGGCATTGGTACTTTTCTGGAACTATTCAGAAAGCATTTATGGGGTACTCTCTACTAGCTTGTCCATCCTTCCACTTTTTACAGAGACACTCATGTAAGCAACAGAACTGCAGCTCAGTCTGTAGCTGTACACAGGGACTAGGACTTCAGAAGTAGAGAGGATCAAGACAAAAGGAGTTTCAAATTCTTTTTTTTCAAGAGACACAGAGGAATCAGTGATTCACAGGGTAAATCTCATCTGATCCCACTCTGGAATGTCTCAAATTTTCTTTCAGAAGAAATTTTCAATAAATATTGCAAATAAAATTCCTCCCTATGTTTTCTGAAAGAGGAAGGCTACAGTAAACATGTCTGGCTGTATACTGCTAAGTCATCTCAACCAGTGCTGCCTCCACCCAGTATCAATGACAGACACACTCCGGTTTGCCTTTCAAGTTACTTTCATGTGACCTTGTTTTCAGTATGAAATTCATTAACCAATGCTGATCCCATTACTTATTTGTTACATTCCACATGCATTTAAAATGAAGATTTTAAGAGTCTTGGTGCTGGGCATTCCCTGCATTACACCATATACTAGAAAGAGTACATAGGAACATAAAAGGGAAGCAGCAAGCCTCCACAGAAAAATGATGCTATTTTAGCAGAAGGATAACTTTTGATGCCCTAGGAAAGTTATGAGTGAACAAATGTAATGAGAAAAGCCACACAAGCCTTGTGGAAGCAGAGAAGGCTGGTATATATAGTATGTGCACTTTTTTTCAGAAGGTAATTTACTGAGTGCCCTCTACTGTCTCTGTACTCCACTTAAAGAGAATGTAGTTATATCTTCTTAGGCCCAACTCCTCTCTGCTTTAGAAAGTGCTTGTTTAGATCTGTGTGAGAGAAGGAAACAGGCAGCTTCTCTCAGAAGCAAAGGCACTCTTACCTTAATGCCTTTAATGAATGCAATTTTGTCCTCACGTTCTTTGGCTCTGCAGCAATATGGCTTAGCATCGGGTCTCAAATAATGCACTTATGTTTATGTGGACACTTAGGATGATGATTATTCTGGGAAAACCTAAATAATTTCCTTCAAGATCCCTAAAACTCTGGGGTTCCTAGGTTTTATCTATTTGTAGGTACAGATCTTGCATCATTTGCCATTAAATCATGCTAATGCAGTATTTGCAATAGAGAAAACCATATATTTTTATCAGTAAGCAGTGATACTGCACTGCGTTAAACGCAATTTCTCTGTCAACCACTGATCTATTTGAGGTCTGAATGAGAGGTCTGCGCTTTCTCTAATTTTCAGTTAACGGTCCATTACAGCAGGTGCAATGTTTATATTCCGATCTTCTCCATTTTTTCTTCCCCAAAGATCTACCAGTTGCTCCTCCCTGTGGCAGCCTGACCACTGTTTCATTGCAAAGTTTACAGAATCTGGTGAAAAGGAAAAGCACAAGGAGAACATGAGGAGCTGCCAGGTTTTCAGCACCAGCAGGATCACTGAGGTAGTGGTGACAGACCAACAGAGAACAACAGGAGATGCCTCTTCAGTAAAACCTAGTTCTGTAGCTGAGACTTGCAGAACAATTGAAAAGTTATCACAGGGGAATTACCTTGCCTGAACCCTTTTCTTACTCACTGTGTAAGTAACTAGAAAGGGAGGAGATGAATGAAAACTGTCTCCTCCATAACTCTTGATGACATTGAAATGACAACAACCGCAGCTTTATTCCTGCCTTCTCACTGCACTTCTTCACTAAAAGCAAGGAGGGATTAGGAAGTAAAAAAGGACAAAAGGAAGAAAGAACTAGCCAGGATAAAGATTCTTGTCCATTTTATAACCACGTATATCACATGACAACTAAGATTTGCCTGTAGGAGGACTACATTCTTGTCTTCACATAAAACATGAACCCTGCTTTCTGGGAAGACTTGTCAGGCATAAACAGATTAAACACATAATTGACAGAAGATGAAAGAAAGCAGGTGATTTGAAACAAAGAGTTAATTTGGATGTTTCTATTCAATCTTGTTTGCCACAACAGCCAGATTCTTAGAACTTCTTTTCTTGGATTCAGTATTTAATATGGTTGCACCTAGAAGGTTTTGCAATCCCTTTGCTTCTCAGATTATCACTAGTAAGTGGTTTGAATCGTGTGAACTCATAGTTTTTTTAATATAACATTATAGTTGTTAATATAGAGAGCTAGGAGTTCAATAATGCTGATTAGAAACAATTTCAATGCAAATAATTATTAATATTTAAAATTCAGAATAGACAGGGGAGTTAACATTTTAGCAAAATCCTGTTTGCACAAATACCAAATGTCTGCAATGTTTAAGAGCCTCACAAACACATTAGTTCCTAATGCAATTATTTTCAGAGTGATCTATGAAATTCTTATTCTTGTAAACTGTAACTATATTTCAGTATCAACAGCTTAAGACTTTTTAAAAAATTTCCTTTTCATGCTGATTACACAAGTCATATGGGACAGAAATGGATTCCTCTACATTGTACTAGTATCAGCAAAGGCTTGCGATTCATATAATTGGCTTCACACCCAGGCACTAGTGAAAGTATTATTCAGCAGATAATGATTTTCTTATAGAAGTCCTTTTCCGAGAAATGTTGAGAAAGTGATAAAGGAGCTCCTGGAGGGCTTTTGTTTGCTTTTGGTTTTATTAATTTATGTGAAACTATAGTGCAACCTTGGGCTCAGAAAGAAGTATGCGGGTCTATGTTCTGTGCTTTCAGCATAACAGATAATGTTGAGGACAAAAGATTAAGTAAATATAAATGGCTATACCCAGAACCTTAACATTTTTAATTAGATTTTGAAAAGAAGAAATAAGCTTGTAATGCTGCCAGAGTTTCCTTGTCTCAGCAATGTTGTCACTATAACAGGGAACCAGCATAGAAAACAGTGCCACAAGTGGCACAATTTGCCATTTTGACACACTAGTAATTTCATGCACTGTTTTGTTGCCTCCAGACTTTTTCCTTGTCAGGCAAGTGAGGAGATACTCATGTGGGAATACAAGGTCCCAAGCTGTAGACCATAGTACAACCATGTTATATTTTTATAATACAAGCAGCTGGTGACAGGCTTGCTCAAAACCCAGTCAGCCTAGAAAATATTTCTGTTCTGTGTTGATCTAAAACTACAACAATTTTACCCAGTGTTCAGAGCTGAACAAAGCCCTAGAACCTGCAGAGGCAACCAAGGTCCAAGACATTCCTGAGATCTCTCCAGGTCCAGTGCTGTTCTTACAGGCTGCCTAAATTCCAAAAATTTCTGAATCCTCTTTTGTCTTACTACAGCTAATACTAGAGTCCTAGAAATGACCACAAAACAATATATCTACCCAAAATCAACACAAAGGCAATGGGATACTGAGAGGTTACCCATTACACAGGCAAATTTTACATTCCAGGTAAAACCATGGCACATCACTTTGGCAGAAACCACTATATTATCCCACAGCTTGTCCTTAATATCAGTCCTGCAGGAAAATTCTATGTCATTTGATATATATTAACCTCTGATACCGTCATATTCAACAGTGTATATAAAGCTGGTGAGAAAAAAATTAAACCTGCAATCGAGGTATTCATGCAGATGCATAATTAAGAAAGCACAGGATAGGAGAGAAAATAAATAAGACAGAAAAAGAGGGAAAAGAAAACTGAATTTCCCTGAGTTTAAAAAGAACAAAACAATAGGAAAACAAACCAGCAAAATAAACAGACCAAGAAAAAATAAACAACCAAAAAACCCAAAACCAAACCAAAGACAAACAACAAAAAAACCCAAAAACAAGGTAAAAAAAATCTTAAAAAAATCTAAAACCCAAGAACATGGATAGGTTTGATGGACCAGGAGAAAACTGTAATAGGAAACAGATTTATAAAACAATTCAAATGACAAGTTGAAATAGTAGGAAAAAGCAAGAAAAGAGGACAGCAAGAAAATATAAGAAGTACAAATGAAAGCAATTGCTAAAGCAGTAAGTGCAGCTGATCTTCAGTGACCAGTCAGTGTTAGGCAAGAACAACACTTGAGGCTAAAGTTGTGTAACCTTAAACCTGAATCAGGTCAGGTGTCATTTTACTGTGTGAATTACTACTCCAAGTTCTCCCCAAAAAACTACTCTGAAAGGAAAAAAAAAAAAAAGTAAGTGATAAAAAGCACTGGAACCAGGAGAGCAAACATAGGAAACTTGATGGATGAGCAGGAAATGTAGCATGTCACCTTTTCTGAAAGAATTGGGCATCATTCTTTAAAAAAATGTAAATCCTTATTATTGTCATTTAAGAAGTTTTTGCTGATGGATAATGTATGTTATTGTGCCTAAGGAATTAAAATAGATTTTTTATTAATCTATTCAGTTATTCTCTTCCATGATACAACTTGGAACAAGCTTTTAGGCTTAGGATTTACTAACCCCCACCCCTCCTCCCCTGTGCTGTTTCCCCAGTAAAAGATTCAGAAACACTGGTGGAAGGGTTCAGTGAAAAATATATAAAACTTACACTCTCAAGTGGCTGATCAGCGATCCAGGAGGATAATAACCTTTTCACCACAGCCACATGAAGTGAATATTTCATTTTACCAACCTTTTGAAAAAGGAGAGTGAAACTGGAAAGGGAACAGTGAGCCTTCTTTAGCTTCTTGATGGCTTTTGTACAAAGAAAATTCGAAATAAAAGTACCAAAATTCTAAAACCTACACTTAATAACATTCTAGTTAGTATCTAAGTAAGCTCTCAAGGTCTCTAAGTGGAAGACAAAGTTCAGATAAATTGTTCCTCTAGGAATAAGAGCTACTGTCATCTAAAGGCTAGTGAGAGGAATAATTAATAGGAAATACTGAAAACTGGATGTGATAAGAGCAACCATGTCACATTCTCATGACATTTTTTCTCTTAATAACACTCAGTTGTGTCTTCAGTGCTCTTTCTCTGCATACTTTCATAGCCTAACTCATTATATGGATAGTGATATAGTGATTATATATATGGATACAATATATGCATATATTTAAGTGAATGTATGTATACATACATACGCACATCCAAGCACACACACACACATGTACATTTCCTTACTCCGTCCTCTTTTTTTCCAGTTTCTGCAGATGCTACACTCAAAAACGTGTGCCTTCTTCCCCCCCAGTTGTAAGAAGAACAGAGAATGCCCTGAAGCGACAGGGAATTGTGCAGCCAGCCCATTAAGATTCGTGCAGCTACAAGGAACTCAGAAGCAGCTGTTGCTGTAGATGGAGCTGAGTGCACATATGTAGCTTGCTGAGTATTCTTGAGGAGTTTTAATGGGCCATCAACATGACATGTCACTCTCCAAAAATGACTATTTGTCATTCATACTCTTAAAAAGACAGTTTGGCAGCTTTGGGAGTTAAGAGCCATCTGTATACTCTGTATCATCACCTACTAATTGTATAATATTTATTGGGGGTGGGGGGACAGCAATACTGTATTGTAGCACCACCAAGAGCCTGCAGGCAACATAACAGGTTCAGAATCAGAATGGGAAGAGACTTGCTTTCCCTTCACTCTCAACACTTCAAGCTTTCAGAAATTGGTTCCTGGAATGATAATGGGGAAGCAGACCAGAGTGTTTGTAAACAAAATGCACATTGGAATTCTTATATACCTGTACAGTATTCAGCTTTTGGTGGTTTTTGGGGTTTGTTTTGTTTTGCTGTTTTTTTTCCAAACCACTCTCAAAACATCGTATTTATTCCTTAAAGTACTCACTGTGAGTATTTAGGACAAAAATGCCTAACTAACAAACCAAACCATTGAGTAGTGGACTTACTATCTGACTTACCATACTAAAACTGCTTTTGTTTTACCATAATAGATTTAATTTTTGATTAAACAAACCAATGACTCAATTATACAAGTGCTTGAAACAATTAAATAATGTGAAAATACCACTGGAGTGAATATATATTTGCAAATCCCTGAATGTTTATTCTTAGCAGCTTTATTTGGGTCTCTGTATTTACTTATTATCCAGGAAAGGGACTTAAGTTCTTTTCCATACATACCAATAGTATATTCACATGATCCATATCTATTAATAATTCACTATATTACTAGATGTTTTATACTAAACCAATGTATTTACTGATCCAGTATTTCAATGTGTTTGTTGCAAAGAATAATTTAAGCTGTAAAACAAAATTCTCTTAAAAGTCAGTACTCGCTGTTTCAGCAGTATAACAAAACAGTGTGAGGATGCTCTCTCCCTGCATTTCCTGCATTTAGCTTCTATGAAAATGATTAGGCTTAAAAAATGTAGCATAGAAAACAAATACCAAAGACCCTATCCTCCTTCATGGAAGAATATCTCTGGGATAGCAGATGTCCAAAGGCTTGAAAAGTTTCTGTACATGTACTAGTTTACAGAAACAGAACCTTCACCAAATTTCACTTTTTCTTCCTTTCAAATTACTTCCCCATTACATATGAAACAATCTCTACTTGCATAATATTTAAAAACTCTTTAAACTCTTTCTTGAGCTAACAAGTTTCTTGAATTAAATGTATGTATATATGCATGAATACATAGTCATATGAATATTTTCTGAATATTACCCTAAACCACTGTACATTGTAAAAAATGGTAATCTTTTATCAAATTTTTTTTTTTTATTTATTTAAATGACCAAAGAATGCATTAGTGTATTTTGCTTTATGGCACAGGAAAGAGGGGAGGTGAAACAAGAAAGGCGATAGCTGAATTTATATAACTACAGTAATGCAAACTAAATGCTTTTACTTTTTCCTTGTTTCTGAAAACAGAAATAAGAAAAAAGAATACAGATACACTGATTGGAAAGTTTTTCTCCCATATTCCTTTTTCTACTTAGCCATGGTATTTCAGGGCTAGGATTTCAACCACAGAAAATGAAACTGAATTAACAATCTTTTATTTTTTTTTTTTCCCATATCTAAAGAAAGAAAGAAAGAAAGACTCTAAAGAATTATTTGTAATAGCACCAAGTGGGAAAAATATTCATACATATTTTTTGTTTTCCTACCATATCTATAATAGCAAATTTACAAAAAAAAACCTCATTTGGTACTAAACTCTTTTCTGAAATATAAAGTTATACTGAATGTCTTTAAAATAAAGTGGAAATTTTATCTCCTAAATTGTCTCTTCCTTGTCAAACTACTGATATATAGTTTAGACTGATTATCCTGTTTCTGCTTCAACTATCCAAAATAGCTTGCAGCGTTGCTTGGTTGATAATATTTTTCATAGGAACCTGCTTCCAAAAAACATTAGTACTAAGGAATAGATACCCAGAGGATGTAGAGCTTTTTTCTGTTATTCTTGGTTTAGTTCTACATTGTATCAGTTTCTCAATTTTCATTCGCTTTTGGAAGCTTAATAGTACTAAAAATGCACTTCAAATCGTCTTTGCCTGCTCAGTGCTGAAACCTGTTTCAGTGCCTGAGCCTGTTTCAGAGCTGAAACACTGACAGACTAGAAGATCATTGTATAATATGTAACTCCAAGGCATGAAGCAATTTTTTGTGACTAATTGTGTCTGTAGAACCTAATAAAGTACTGGACTATAGAAGACAGCACAGTTTGATTATTTTTATGATGAAAGGATTACAATACAGAAAAATTGTAATCCACTGGGTCCACAGCCACTCTAATTTATAATTCTCTGAAAACTGTTAGGGACTTATTAAATAAAATTAAGAAACTTAAAATGAAGCAGAATTCACATGTCAGTCTATATGTCTATTTTTAATGTGCATAAATTATAATACACATGTGAGGGCATCTGTTTTTATTATTGTGTTTAGCTTCTTAAAAATGAAATTCTTACTGTCTTTATAAAGTTATATACGTTTGGATATATGTAATATTTAGTATTGACTTACAATCAACTTGAAATTGGTGATTCTTCACAAAATCACATTTGTTATATAAAATAGGTTTCACATCACCCAGATAGATCTCAAAGCATTTCCACAAATCTAATCCTATTAATATTCACACTAAGATCGATGGGATTACTCCTAGATTTAAAATGCAAAATTAAGAATTTGGCAAAATGTTCATATCACACATAATTAGACCCTGGGAAGCTATGTTTGTGAGACTTATAAATGCTCTGAGTTGACAGTGGATCACAGAAATAATACAA
Organism: Calypte anna; assembly: GCF_003957555.1. Classification (NCBI taxonomy): domain Eukaryota; kingdom Metazoa; phylum Chordata; class Aves; order Apodiformes; family Trochilidae; genus Calypte; species Calypte anna. Next base: position 96,687,809 of record NC_044245.1, read on the forward strand.
GGGAGGATTTTGAAAGTAAAATTTTACTACAACATTTGAATACGAGGAAATTGTTTCATATGAAAAGGACAGCAGTGAAAATCTATAGCAATGCATTACTGTTTCATTGCAAATATGACAATATAACATAGAACACCAATGCATGACCAAATAAAATGCAATACTGGTTATCTTCCTGTAGACATTTGTCTTGTGACTTAAAATGAGTTCATTTCAAAAAGCAGGAGAATCCCTTTGTTAATTTATTATCTTAAAACAGAAGTTATTGCTATCAGTGTCTTTATATTTCATTTGGAACCTCTTCTTCAGTCTGGCTTGATTAAACACCTTAATACTTAAGCAGTACCTTCTGTAAACTATTATGGCTGACTACTCACAATGCAGTTAGCATCATAGAATTTTCAGGGTTGAAAGAGACCTTTAAAATCATCTAATTCCAATCCCAATTACATGGGCAGGGACACCTCCCACTAGATTAGGTTGCTCAGAGCCTCATCAAGCTTCACCTTAAAAATCTTCAAGGGATGGGGCATCAGTAAAGGTAAAACACTGAATAACTATTAAGTTTTGGTTTTTTAATTTTAACCGGCTACAGGATGATGTTTGTTTTGTTTTTTTTTCTTCCTCCTACTCCTACATATTTAGCTGAAGATGGTTTATCACATTGTTTTTTACCCAAAAGTGTTTCTAAAATACATATCCATCAGCCAGTACAGATTAGCTAGCTTAACAGCCTCCTGTTCAAAATTTAGTCCAAAAAGTAGGGAAATCTGACCCTCTGATAGATCAATTTAAGTCTCTGTTTTAGAATTCTCTAAGTGACAAAATCATCCTTATCCATATACAGTATGTCAGGACTTGCTTAGTGCTCATGAAAGTTCGTACTAAACATCTGCCTAAGCGCCTTTCTGAAATAGAGACTTAATCCTTGTGCAAAGGAAAGATGCTTTAATGAACAGCAATGTGCACCACATAGACTAATTGTAAGAAGCAGAACTGAAAGCTTAAGCAATTCCATTACATAAATTCACACTGTAGCTGTTCAGTATTCAGAACAAGCTGAAGTTGAGTATGCACAGTAAATACGGATATTGGAAAGTCTGCTCTAAAGTCTGCTCTAAACTGTTCAAATCATTTAGAGTGATCCTTTGTGAATAAATACTTTAAAAGGTTTGATTTCTTCTTAGCTTTTTTTTTTTTTTTTCCTCAATCATTCAAATTTGCAGGTCTGCCAGGGATTTTAGACCAATCTCAAGATAGTAATTCATATTTTGATAGGTATTTTTACTCCACAGGATTAAGGGCTGGGAAATAAATGCTTTTAATGCCTGTGTTTTGTACTAATTTTTAGAAAAACATTTGAGGGGTAGGATAATACATTAGTATTTCAAATCCATAACAAACTGCCTTTACACGAACAATATTAGGTTCATTGTAAAACCCTCCAGTTTAGAGGATTTTAACAGCTGTATGTAAAAGGCACCAATGGTGCTTTTTTCTAATTTGCCAAGTACAAGTGCTTAAATACAGACAATCTAATCAAATTCTTATGCAGTCATTACACCTTGTTTCCTTAAATAATATTTTGACATTTCAAATGGTGAGACAAGACATTTATGGATTAAAACTGAAATTAATTCATTGTTCTTAAGAAAAAAAATAAACACATAGATACAAGTTTTGCCATGTACAATGCTGATGCCAGCCCAGGGTCTTTTCCTCTGTTTCATTTTGTTTATTTTTCTTACTCACTGCCATTAAACACTGACAATACAATCAATTCATGTGCCACTGATACAGAAATGAGGAGAATGTACTGAAATGGCAGGTGTCATTTTACCTTGGCCATGTGTACTTGTTGAATCTAGATTAAAATTCAAACCGAGCAGACCTGTTTCTAATTCTGAAAGCCATCTGGATTCTACTGAGAATGTTCAAAGTCTTCCTTCAGAAACATAATTCTGAAGGTTCCAGTATTTCACATGTGTTGAGAACTTTTGATTTACATATTAGACCCCTTTGACTACCTGAAACATGTCCTTTTGCCAGTGTGAGATGTCACATAGGGGTACATCATTGAAATTCTTAGATGGACATTGATGAAATTAGAGCCCTCTTATCTAATGATCATTTTCATGTTGTTGTCCTTCTGACTGAGGTCTGGTTCAATAAATATAGAGCTCACAATAAGTTTCCACATGAGAACACTTGCTTCTGATGCGTTGTGGTAAACGTAAAGGTACAGGAGTAATTAGTGTGCTGCATAGTAATCTAAATTTACTCTCGTCTACCTGAAATGCTTCAACTCAGATGGCTGTTACTAATTTGTCTGTCATACTTTTATGTATACTATCAAACATCTCCTGAAGGGATCTTTTATTATAGTATCTGATTGTTTTATTATAGTATCTGATCAGTTTTATTACCAATTTGAAAACAATGAATTACTCTTGGAGATTAGTGTTTAAATCATTATAACACTTGCCTCCAGCATTCAAGACTGATCTTTGCTAGGTTTCACTTGACACAGCATGTAAACTTCTCTATCAGATTGAGTGAGCACACTCAAAGCTTAATTGATCCAATTTGCATGTCTCATCCTGGCAGAATTGTGCATCGTTCCTATCCTCTTGGACTAAGTGATCACAATCTAATCACTTTGTATACAAAGCAGATGGAAAGTTTCCAGCTCTTTTGCTATCCCCTTGCATGCATCCATATTAAAGCAATTCTAATTTGACAAGCAATCTGATCTTTCTGTATTTTTATGGGATTACTGTCTCATTGATTGGCCTTCTGTCACAGAGTGTAATGTTCAGAACTTCATACTCAAGGCATTTTCACTTTTGTCTCACATTTTCTGTGTGATCCATTAAAGAAATCACTTAACAAACTGTGCTAAATCTCCCCCCTTAGTGAAGTTGTATCCTGCTTGGTGTAAGTCAGCACAGCTCTCTGCTCTAGAAGAAGAAAGCAATTCCCATCCAAAGAAGACCTACTCTTATATTTTTAAGGGAAAATGAATAAATAATTGTATCCCCATTGATAAAATTCTGAGCCTGTACATTAACACACACTGAAAAAAAAAATCTATTAAAGGAAAATATTATTTTAAATTAACTAAATATTTTCCCGGTGTTAACTGTACCTGAACAGGAAGAGAAATCTCTTATTTATGTTATACTTTTTTCCTTTAAAACATGCAAATTTTTGTTTAAATATGGCAAGTTATTAAAAAGATATACTACTTATTAATGATAAGATTGTGAAAATAGCATAAATATATAAAAAATTCTGCAAAGATAACTATATGCAGATCAGTAAAAAACTAAGAACAAGGATGTATAAATTCCAAATATCATTAAAATCTAACTTTCTGAAGTGACTAGAAAATTCCACTTAATAATCTCACTTGTAGTTCACAGTTGGAATTTAAATTCCCACCTGTCCCACATTTATTTACTTCTTCAAAGGCAATCATGTTTCTTCACCTGTCCCCTGTTCCTTGACTTCCTAACTGGAAAATCCTTTGTCCTCCTAAAATCCAACACATCCAACATATCTTCTGCTCTTCTGGGAGACTGTGGTTAGCTAATATTGGTCTATTTTTTCCTTTACATCCTTTTTATTTCTTCTTTCTCATGTGTTTGCTCCACTGATCTCTATTTGTGATTGCTTAATAAAATTTATGACAAAGAAAAAGGATTTTACTGGGTTGGGTTTTTCGTTTGTTTGGTCTTGTTTGTTTGTTTTAATTTGTTAACAGTGAAGAATACACAAGAAACTCTAAAGTATGTTGTTTACAGAGATGATCAAACTTTGTTGATCAGTGCTTATGACAGTAAAAGAAGCATCCCTCAGTCTGCTCTGCACCTACTTTTAAAACTGGTGGAAGACTGGTAGGTAAAAAAAAATTACTATATAAGACAACAAAGGAACTAGAACGCACTATTAAATTCTCTGATTGTTATAACTGGGAAAGCATGCCAATTCAGTAATAGAGCCATGTTGCTGTGTCCATATATACACAGAAATAGCAGTACAAGTGGAAGGAGTGTATCTGTTCAATAGCTAATCTAGTGAAGATGTTAAGTGGCAAAAAAAAAAAAAAAAAATCTAACTGAATTAACCAAGCAAACCAATTTGATCATAGAAAAAAAGGCATTAAGACAGAAAACAGGCTTTCTATTAGTCTGCTGCTCCTGGAAAAGTGGTAGCATAATACCAGCAATGCTTTTCTGTGACCTGCACTTCAAATAGACTCAGCCAACAAGTCATACATAAGCTGCTTTCATTATAACCTTGGCTGAGTCTTGTAAAGACAAGCTCTTTCTTTCCAAAAGAAGAATTATGTGTGTGGTTACATAAGCAAAACCCCTGCTATCTACAGATTCTGTTCTCATTGTTAAAACTGTTAAAATGTCCCACAGTTTACAAATGGGTTGTGCAGGTGTAAGTCAGTGGAACATAACAAACACATCTGTGGATGATACTCAAGAAATAATAAAATGCAGTTTGCTGTCTCTCAGCTGTTTTAACTCAGCAGGACTAATAACAGTAATAAGTAGAAAAAATAATTATTGCCACAATTGGCAGGTGTGACTCAGATAGAATTCATCTACTGCGAAATGAAGAATAATTTTATACAGTAGCTTTTAAGAGTAAATTTTCTGCAACTCTGTAAACAATTAGACTGTCATATTGTACTTAGTAAAAACACCCAGGGTTCCTAAATCAATGTGGAGACTCCCAGCCCTGAGTTTCTTTTTCCATATGGCAACCTGCTGCTTTTTCTGACAGTTTTACACCCCATCTCAAAGGCATTTAAATCTTCAGCTGAGGTAAAAAAATTAGCAGTACTGAATATTTTCCTTGAGCCCAACTTTACAGCAACACATCAGGAAGGGTCTATTGATTAATGAGACACATGATTTCAAGACTATGAAGAACAGAAAACTCTTATTTCTTCTAAAATGTCATCTATAAAATATCATCCTCTACCGGACATTATTAAATAGGATCCTCATGGTTTTGGGTTTAATAAAAGCTACATCTCTTTCTTATTTATTATTTTGCCACCAACAAAACCAAACCTGTTCTTTGACTTTGAGAATAAACTAGGAAAGCATTGATTGCTATGCTCAGCTTCAGTTGCATTTTTGCTTCTAGAGATCCAAGTAATTACAGGAACGAAAGATCTGGTTTCACTGTTTACTCTCTGCAATGGAATCCTTACCTGTTCTTTCAGAGTTCTGTTATGATTAAAGGTTATTTAGAGGTGCCAGAGTGTTTGATGCCAGGAAAATTTTCAGTGTAGCTGATCAGTTTGTTCAATGTAATAAACTGAACTCTTCTGACCTTGATGGTTAAGCTGCAGCATGTTTCTCCCCCCCAACCTGTTAGCTCGTCCTTCTACAGTCCAAAACTGTGTTCTAAATTTTTGTTTGTAGTTTAAGCATAGCACAAAGCATGCATGAAATCATCAGAATTGGAAGGTCGTCTACAAACCACCATCTAACACAAAAGTTGTTAAAGTTATTTTAGAAACAAAGGTAAATAACTTGAATTTTTAGTGTAGTCTGAAGATACAGACCCTTGTATCACTAAAGGAATCAGAAGACTCTGTCATCAAGGTGGACATCTAAATATTTCTCCCTTTTTCATAACCTCATTTCCTGCTTGGCAGATATTTTGGAAACAAGACAAGCACTCAGGCCCTCAGTCCATCTCATGCCACATGAAAAGCAGTCATTGAATTTTGTTCTACTAGAAGTAAAATTGGCAAAAAAAAAATCCAAAACATTTTGGAAAGAAGAGTTTGGCATTTGACTAACATTTGGGACCATCATCTTCTACACAGCTCTACCTACTAAAACAGAAAAATGTGATTCTGTGGCGTACATAATATGGAACAAAATCTCATTTTGCCAGGACATGGAAATTAGACTACAGGAATAAAATTCCCATGTAGCCTGCAAACAGATTGAAGGAAATGCAGTAATATGAAATTATCTAATGAAATTGTCAAAACAACAAACTAGAAGGAAACAAGTCTACTGAGGTTCTGAAAGACCTAGAAAATCTGCAAGTGTCATCATTTCATCTCCTTATCTCCAAATACACATTTACTTCATAAGGTATAGGCTGCCTTTCTTAGTGGGAGACCAGAGAAGTAATCCTTTTTATTTTTACCTTGCAATTTGGAAACAGTCTGGACACCGCCCAGCTACTGCTCTGTTATATTCACATCCTTTCACTCATCTGCTGAGAGTTCAGACTTGCTTGGACTCCTCCAGATTCTATTTGCTTTTTTTGCTTATCTACACTCTATCTTGACCCAGTAATTCCTGGAACCTCAGGAGATGTAAGACTTTTCTTTCTTGTTCTATGTTTTTTTGGCAGCATGTTGCTAATGTTTTGTTTGTTTTCAGTTTGGGTTTGTTTGTTTGGTTTTTGTTGTTTAATGGCTTGTGAATCTTCTAGCCCTTTCTAGTAATGTTTTTTACAAGAAATATTTACATCTTTCCTCTTCTACGCTTTGCTTCCTGCTCCTCAAAAAGAAACATAAAATCATTTTTTCTACTAGTTTTGTCTTGAGGCTATTTAGTTTTGCTGTTGTCTGATATCACAGATTACCTTGTTGTCCATGAAATCTTCCTATTTTGATTACAAATGAGTTCTACTTACCTTTTTGTCTCTTTCAACTTTATCTGTAATTAGTGGATCTAGTCTTCTACTTGTCTCAAACCTGGGTTTTACTGGGTTCCCAGCTAGTTGCCTTCCTTTCCCATGTTTTAACATAACTAACAATAATTTTAGTTGATAGGATGATGATTTTTAAATGATTTGTATTTACATCAGCTAGTAGTAATACCTAGAAGACCTTCTTTCCAGAAACCCTGTGTGGTGGATTGATGTGACTTAAACCAAAGTATGCCCTATATATGTGCATATAGCATCCTTAACAAAGGGAATTGAGACATATGCATGTGATTTTTATAATTAATCTGAATTATTTTTTCTTTCATTCCTTTTAGCTTTACATCAGGATCTGGAATGAAGAAAAAAAATAGTGTATCGCTTCATCATGGTCCTTGATTCTCATGCTTAAAGTTTGGGATCCTTTTCCTTCTCTTGAACTTCTTCAGTCTCTCTTTTTTTTACTGTACTAAGATTATTTAGATTAGGACATTTAAGTTTTATTTCAGTCTTAAGATGAATCTGTAAATTTACTGAGTTCAGTAAATATGTCAGAGAATTTTTCCTAAATTTAAGGTACCTCCATTGTTTCCTATATACATAAATATTTATGTTTAGCACTCCAGATCCTGCTGGTTTCTTCCATAAAACATCCTTTGACAAGGCTTTATTCAGTTTATTGGTCAAACAGATAAACTGCAATGAATTTTTACACAACTAATATTTCCTTTCCTCTCCAAGATTTTCCTGGGGGGATTGAGGTGCACACGCAGAAGTTCACTTGATTCAGCAGAAAGGATATGGAAGAAAAGCAATAGGCCATGAGCTTGAAAGAGAAAGAAACAAATATGATTTGTGCAATTTGAATCATACAATGAAACAGGAAATAGCACTTTCACTTATGTCCTGTTTAACTGAAGGTATAGTAGTGTGCTATTGTTCACAGGTTTCTGTTGTCAGGAAAATATTGAAAAAACAGAGAGAATGAATAAAAGACTGGTTAAAATGAACACAGGACTGTAATGCTGACTAAGGAGGAAAACTTTTTTAAAGTGTGCAATATTTCACAGGTAAATGGCAAAAGATGGATGGGAAGGACAACAGTCTACATATGCATGAAAATCATGAACATAAAAGGAGAAAGAGGATTTACTTAACAGTTTTTACAGTAAATACTGTTCGGCATTATACACCACAAGTTAAAAAAGCAACATAAAAATATACCAAGTACTTTAGCAAATGCCTTCTCTGCCCAAATAATGTGTATAAATTGTATATGAAAGAGAAGCTAATTATTTTGCTAATTTGTGACATTACATTTATATCATGATTATGGCAACTTAAGAAATTATCATCTACTTTTCCCAACTGTGTCTGAAAACTTTTAATTGTTACAGCATAACAAACTGGACTTTGCCTAGGACAGCATCTGCCTACCTTGTAAGGAAAATGAACTGCTTGATTGCCTAGTCAGCAGGGTTACAAATTTATACCTCAGTACGAAATGTTTAAGCAGCTTATCACTCTTACACATGTATCCAAGTACCAGATTTTCCATATTTTGGAAGCATTTCAAATGGAAAATAAATTTATGGGCTCAATTCTTATCACATGCACTCCACAGCAATAAAATTGCATGTCTCTACAGTCCTCAAGGTAATTTCTCATGATTTACAGACACAAGAAAACTAAATGGGACAGTATGACTATGGTACAGTTTTGTGGAATTTATGCAGCAAAACCTCGTTAGATCACCTGGAAAATTACATTAAATATACTTTTCTATTCAGAGGGCCAAAGAATCTCCTGTGATGAAAGAAGAACATTGCATCAGACCTCCCTTAGCTGTTTTCAACGTTTACTCTATTAACCAATATGAAACACCATAATGCAGGCTTTCAGTGCTCTAAGAATACTACAGGATTGAAAGGAAGGCATTATTTTTTCACTGTCAAAATATGGAAAGCGTTGCTATCTGCTGTAAATCAGCCCTCAGTATTCCTCTTTTACTTTTTCCTACCGAATAAAATTGACAGTCAAAAAATAAATTTCAAAATGGCCAAATAGTTGCATTTTAAAATTAATATTCTCAAATGGTCTACTAGGGTCAGTAAAACTGATCTCAAGAACATTGACTAAATTTTCAGTTACTCTGTGAATAGCAACAGCTCAAAATTAACAGCAAATATTAAAAAAACTTTTGCCTTCTCAAATGTTTAGAAGTCCTTTCATCTCCCAGAGAGATAGAAAGCCTGAGTCTGAGACAGTAACAGTATATTTTGTATTTTCTGGTACATAAATAATTGTATATCAACAACTATATGCAAAAGAGCTATATTTGTCTTGGAATTCCTATTTATCTGAAAAGAAAAATAAAATAATATTTATTCCTAGATATATTGTTTATGATTCATAGAGTACTGCTAGCACCTCACCTGCTTTACACCCACATAAATACCAATATTACTTTTGCAATAACAGAGCTGTAGTGCCAAAAAATACTTGAATATGGAAGAAACTGTTGTTAGTAAATTTTTAGGTGACTCAAAGTTTTAGGTGACTCAAAAAACTGTGAGAATTAATCCTGAACATACTGTATAATTATATGAGCATATTTAATTATTTGCGTGATCAGCATCTTTTCCTGATGTGTTGCTCTGTTGTCAATAAAGCTTCTTCACTGGCTAACTTTACACTTAGCCTGGGAACCTTAAGTTGGTTCCCATTTATAGACTGAGGTCAAGTAATCTCTTGATGACACATTTTTAGTATCCTGTTAAAAAAATGAAACCCCTGGTTTAACTGGCTGATATTCATTCTGACAGCCTTGAAGCTATGAGAGATTAAATATTATGACCTCCTAAAACTTTTACTCATGGATTAGACTGGTATTCATCCACAACCATGGTTTGGACAGCTAGGACAGAATTAGTTCTCCTAACACCATAAAATCTACTGCTTTTCCTATGAGCTACTTGTCTCTAATTTACATGACACTAAGTGTCTCTTTCAGTGTAAAAGTGACAGAGAAGATGCTGGTAGCATAAGATAGCTAAGAGTTATTCTAAGAGAAGTGAGCAACTTAGTCTATTGACTTCTTTCTTCTCTCAGCAGTTTCACCATTGGGACTTAGCCACCACTTAAAGAAGAACACTTAACAATGAGAAGAAAAAAAAAAATTATACTGCAGGGATTTTTCAGGACTTATTATACTTATTGGACGTGAAGGAACAATTCCCTGGTTTTTTTAGGAAACTCTAAATACGTTATCCCAGCTACTCCCCTTAAATGGTAAATGCTGACACTTCAAAACTGACATTTGAACACAGGTGCTATTTTATAAAGTGATTATTAATTTTAAAAAAATATAATAACAAGAAAAGGAACATAAGAAGTGCAGTGTGAAAAAATGAGAAAAACAAACCAAAACCACGAAAACCCCAAAACTCAAAAAAACCCCTCAAAAAACCAACCAAACAAAAATAACCAAACAAACAAACAGAAAAATCAACCTGCAACAAAACCACAAACTAATAGTATGGAGCAGAGAAGACATTCAGCAGAATAAATGTGACAAGGCAGCAGTAGTCCTGGCAGCAGTTTTAGACTGTGACACATGGAAAATACTAAATACATGGAATGAATGCCAAATGAGTCTGTAGACAGACAGTTATGTCTAACAGTACAGGTACAAGAAAAAAGGCAACATGAAGAAGTCAGTGGGATAGCAGGCAACAAGATGTAAAAGTTTAAAGCCTATGCAGTTTGATCTCTTGAAAACAATGGTTTTATCTTCACTGGTCTGAAGGAAGAAGTAGCCTGGTACTAACACAGATATCAAATAGATCTGCACTCATGAATTTCAACTAACTTGTCATCCATAAATAATGGGAAATAAAGGCAGGAAAATACTCCGTTATCTCTTTATAATGTATAAAAATGTCGCATGCTTTTCCCTGTCAGAATAAAGATTAATCTAACTTCATAGCATAGAACAAAAGTGAACTATTGTTCCTAAACTATTTTGGGGATGTTGACTAACATCTTCATATTTATCTGGATTCTATCATTGCTTTTCAGTCTGCTGTTGCCTCTTGTCTTACAAGACCACTGCCTCAGGGCAGTGGTTATGTTCAGTTGCACTGTGCTTTGCACAGTGGGAATTGGACTCAGGGCTGGGTTTTCTTAGCCTTAAAATAATGAAAATACTCCCAGTTCCTGGTAGCCCTAGCTTTATGGTGCTGTATTTCCAAGGTCATTAATAAGCAACTGTGAGACTGGAGGATGCAGGTAAAACTGGACATTAAGTGACAGTCAATAGCATGGACCAGAGGACTAAAAAATCACTCAGCAGATGAGGAGAAGGAATGTTAGAATATGGCTAACAAAATTCAGCTGATGTACCATGAGACTGATTGACATCCTAAGTGGAAATCTTATGCTGTCATGAAAAGAATCCATTTTCTGATAACCAGTGAAGCATAAAGGAGACTTCTGTCTACATAACATTGCAAAATTAGCTTTTACTCTTGGCTTTTTTATTTTGTTTTAAATAATAACTTAGTTATTATTTATTTTTAAATAATAGAGTTATAAATAATGCCCAAAAGAAATTCAGATTAGAGCACTGCAGGTAGAGCATATTAGTCTACTGAAATACAGAACTGGTATTACAGGATTATACAAATAGCATAGCTGTGACATTGAATAAAAATCTGTGATGAGGCCTATTGAATTTACAGATGTTGTCATCACCTTCACTAACTTCTCTTCTGTAATGCCACATGTTAAGGATAAATGTTTTATATTATACTAAAAAGATCAGAAAGCTGCATGTTCTGGCCCAGCATCCAACCATAAGTCTCTCGACTCTATTATCACTTCCAATAATGAAATTACCTACAAATTGTCTTTTAGTGTTTGAGCATGTAAAATTGTCATGACTTCAAATCCCCGGCATAAAACCCATTTCTGTACCTGTTCAGCTATGTGAGAAGACAACTTCCTGTAAGGAGGGAAATAGAAAATTAAAATAGATGTTCAGGCTAATGAAATCAACCTGGGAAAGGCAGTAGATTTTAGGTTATCCCTTTGGATAATTCTGCCTGTGTGCCTTAATCTCACTGTTCTCCCCAGAGACACTTAAGTCCTGCATGCTAAGTAGGAAACATTCAGATTGTCAGGCAGCTCTCAGTTATTCAGGGTAATCCAAATAAAGTAAATCATGGAATAACACAAAGCCCACAGCAACTAGCCAGTGAAGAAAAGTCTGTGCTACAAGTGATGGCTGTGATGGTAAATTTATACCATGGCTGTACAATTCAAGCATTCTTTAACTGAGACCCATTCAATCTACAAAACAGGCGAGCAGGCCTTGAATGCTTTGTTCAGTTCACTTGCAGAACCTGTGGTAGAAAAACATTGACAGAAATGGCATGTCCTACTTTACTTACAAGGTCAATTTTATCAGTTTTCATAACACAGAACAAAGAGATGTTAAATAAATAGGTGGATAAATATCAGAAATTCAGCAGCTTTGCTTTTTCACTTTCATAAATGGCCTTTTGGGAGTATAAAAAACCAATACTGTTTCAAAGATTATGCTAGAAGTAAAGATAACAAATAGAAAAGAAGCAAAAAAATATAACAAAGGGGAAGTTTCCCTCTGAATTATTTTGTCATCTTTTTCTTCGACAAAGACAGATGAAGAATAGCTGGTTTGGGTTGCATTTGGGGTTGTTTGTATTTTTTCCCCAGAAGATCTCTGGGAGAGGGATGAAAAGAAAAAAAAAAAAATCTGTGCAGAAATGTAGCTGCCCTCAGTGAAGACCTTAATTGAAGACCAGACATGAACCTTTATCTTGAATGGGATGCTTAGAGGGACAAGACCCCAAGCTGAGGCTGGGCAGAGAACACCATTCCCTGTGTGCCACCTCCAGAGACAGTGGGAAGAACAGAGCCCTCCAGGGAATTGTACCTGACCCACATCCCACTCAGTTATTTGCAAATGAGCAGCCACTTTTACCTACTTCTAGTCTTTGTAATTTTACCCCATCTCCTTGTCGTTTCCCAAGGTGTCAGCAAAAATGCTCTAGTGTAGATTCCAGAGAGATGAAAAGCTATTTGTTCTAATTTCTATTTAGAGATGCTCAGCTCTTTTATCACAGTTGAGGTTCTTTCAGTTTCTCTGCAGATGACATTTCCACATAGGAGTCTCATTTTGTATGAGTGGACAGCATTTCCACAGTACTCACCACCTTAAAATATTTAAATGAAGTCAGTTATTATCCAAGACAGACAAAAATCATCAGCCACATGTGAAAGTGTGTCTATGATCTAGAAAAACACCCCTACTTTTGACTATGTGTGTATGGCTTGATATAAGATCAGACCAAAGGTAAATACCATATGTGAATAATTCTGTCACCCTATTGACACATTCACCAACACTTTTGAAAAACAAACATACAAACAAACAAAAGGAAACCCAAAGAAAACCTGTGTACTCCCTTAACCAGCTTCTTCAGTCCAAAATGATTAGTCCAGAAAAAGCATCCCACTACCTGTGTTCATACCTGCATATACTTGTTATTTTGCTACTTAAGTATTCTTCTCCCCTCTGCTTTGGCACAAACCTGTAAATTCTCTTAAAAATGCACCAATATTCTGGGCATTTGTAAAGTTTACTGCAGTTATTTTTTTGTTATGCTTCACTGATTCTGTACACCTGTAGAAAATAATGACACAAATATTAACTTCTATGCACCTAGGTCTGTGTTTGAAAATTGAACCCAATAAGCCTTTTTATCTTAAAATAGAAGAAAAATGAAGACACAGGTAAAACAGAATTGGAAGGTAATTACTGAAATCTTGAACAAACTACATACTCTTAGTCTACTCATTTAACCTCTTGTTCTTGACTTTACCATATAGAAAATACAGGTTATCATTTGTGCTTTCCTTCCCCGTATTTAGAAATAACAACTACATGAAGGGGCCTTACAAGTTTCAAGTGTTATTTTTGAGAAGCACCAGTGAGCCTCTAAAAGTTAAATATTGTCTTCTTGGGCTTAGGCTTAATCAAGCATATATCTTTTTATCTTTTCTTTTCAGTCGTTTATACCCCAGTGAGGTTTCAGGGAAAAAAAAAAAAAAAGAGGTTGAATTTAGCAAAGAGCTTGAAACTGTTTCTGTCTTTATACCTAAATTTAGAGTCATTGGCAAAGGAGCTTTGGTTTGGCTCCAAAAGGAAACAGTGAAGCCAGCCATCAATCAGCATCTTACATGAAGTTCACAGCCTTGTTTCAATTTTTCAATTCAGGTTTATTTGTGGCTTGGTTTGGTGGTTTTTATTGTTTTGTTTTTGGGGTATTTTTTAAGAAAAATGACAGGATTGCTGACTGAGACTTTGAGTCATGCTAACACTTCTGAGGAGACTGACACTCTTAAAGCAGAACAAGTAAAATAAAATCTAAAAAAAAGAAAACAAAAAAAAGGAAAAAAAACCCCACAACCAAAGAACCAAAAACTAAAAAAACCCACCCTGGATGTCTGATACATAAAAAAAAAAAAAAAAAAAAAAGAAAAGGGTCAACGTTTTAAGGTACTGCTTTAATTGCACCCTTTTTTGCCAGTGTATACCCATATATATGTTAATTACAGCTTGTATAAAGCTTTTCAAACATTCTATATAATAGCATGATTTTTTTCCCAATTTTAAGTATTTATGCACTGAATCATTTAAACCTGATCTGTACTATTATTTTTATGCCCATAGAGATTCCATTAAAGAAATTTATTTGGAATTTACAGAGCCAGACTTTTCACAAAAGATACTACCAAGCAGTAGTAAACATTTTCTAGAAAACAGAACCCACCTTTGCTTCTAGCTAATTTAACATCATAGTTAAACTGCTTCATCACCTACACAACATGTCTGGAAGATAACAGTGCCTATCCAAACAGGTAAGTGGGCTAAATGGTTAAATGCTTCAGACCTTTGAGTGAGCATAACATATGCTGTGCTGACAGACAGAAAGAAATTGTATATGGCTCAGTCCACAATCTGATTACATGTTAAGCACCTCCCAAGAGGCACTCAGAATTACTCAGGATTGAATCCAAGATGATTAAAATTCATGCTATGGAAAGATCTACATTAAAAAAACCAACAAAAAAACCAGACAAAAAAACCCAAAACCTCAGTCACCTCTGACTCCTATTAGTGTAAAACTAATATAACTACTCCAGAGATTTCTCCAGTGACACGAGAAACAGACCATTGCCATCTTAAGAAAACAAATATATATATTTTTTTAGAAAGACAACAACCAAAATCTATACATTAATGATGTCAAGGGTTCAAGAAGGAAGGCTTCAATATACCTCATGTACAGATCTGAGGTCTTGTAAAACAAACGTGAAAATATTAAAAAATTATTTTAAGTGAGAGACTCGTCTTACTTAAGTGAATAGAAACACTGATATATTATTTAAAGGAACATTTTTTTACCCTGAATGATCATGTAATTAAAATGTCAGAATGCACACACCCAGGAGGACAGATTTAATGCAGAACATGGAATTAACATTGTTATTTCATGACTCTTGAACAATTTGCCATGTAACCCTAACATTCTCTGAATACTGCCTTCCAAACAGCATTGCCTAGGGCATTGTAAAATTGAATACTGGCAAGGAAAAAATATTCCCTATTGAAGCTCCATTTGCCTGAGTGTTTCTGAAGCATTTTTATCTCACAGCCCTTTAAAATCTGGAAGAACCTTCCTCGTTCCTGGATGTGCAGTTAGATTGGCACCCTGCAAAGCATCCTGTACATAAGGCAGTGCAGGACTGACCTCCCCAGGAGCAGAGCACTCTGCAGAATGTGAGGCAGAGTCTGGTTGCTGCTTCCACTTCACTTGATGAGAGAGCTCTGATAGCTCTTTTCTTGCTGTAGCTGCCTCACTAAGAGGGAAACAAACAAACAACAACAAAAAAAAATCCAAACCAACATCTTTCCTATCCAAATCTCCATCTTCTCAGTCCCTACGTACCTGCAAAGGGTTTTAAACAAGAACAGCAATATTTTTAAGGGGAGTAGATGGGGAGGAAATTGACTGCTGCTCACTTCAGAATGGTGCTACATACAATATGCTAACGTACAGAAAGAAAATCACTGCTTCACCTCTTTGCTCCCCTGCATGGGAATGCAGCTTCGGTCATGATTGCACCCTAGGAACCACACAGTAAAAAGCCTCTCTAGTGAGAAGGTTAGGAACTGGGCATGACTTATCTTATAAGATGCTCAGCAAGGGTTCTGTTTCAGGAAAATGGGCTTCCTTTTGCAAGTGCAAATTTTTGTCGTCTTTTCCTACAAAATGAATTGCTAGTACAAATGTGAGTTCTTGAGCCAACAATTCATACAGCTGATACAAAAGTAGGCTGGGCACAGGCTGTTTCAGAAAAAAAGGTTTGCTTTTCAGAATATATCTGCTTATGAGTGCTAGGACTCCTGTAAAGGACAGGAAAAAGCAGACTCAAGATAAAAATAACCACATACATGCAAATACCATGCACTCTAGTGGTACCACAGCATTGGCCATGATTTAGAAATTGAATGAATATGAGAATTGCTACAGATGAAAAGCAGTCTTCAGCTAAGTATTTAAAGACATTTCTTTTCCAGGAGAGAAATGTTAATTAATCCACACTTCCCTTTTTATCACTGGGCAAGAGTGCCAAATATGACGTTTCCAGAGGCATGAGAGAAGCTCTAACCTGAAAATGAATTTGCCTAAAATATAAAACTTACAAAGCCAAGCAGCAGCTGCATGGCATCAGACTGAAAACTGCTACATAACCTAAAGCTTAAGAAAAACTTTCAAGATTGCTGTAATAAAAGATGATATTTCTGTTTCTAGCACATCTTTCTTAAGGGTTCAATAATACAAAGTAACAGCCCCAAATCAGAAAAGCATGTAGACACAACTATAGCTGTAATAATGAAAGCAGCTCCCCATTTAACTTGATTATTCAGCTGGCATGATTAAATCCTAAGTGCTTAACTGTGTTAACATAAACATTGAGGTTTTTTGTCTCAGTAGGATGGATTAAGTAAGCTGAAATTCATTGCACTCATATATTTGAAGCGGTAGATTTCAGATTACTTCATCTTCTTTTCTGTAAGCATGCCATTTTGCCAAAAGCTGTCACTCCCTTGTTTTCTCTGCATTTGCTACACAATAATGAGAAACTCAATTGAAATTGATATTACCTAGAAAAAATGAGGTTTTCTTTCAATAAGATGATCATGCATAAACACTACAGAGAGATAGAGAGGGTTTTTTTTTTTGTTTGGGGTTTGGTTTGTGTGGTTTTTTCCTTCGTAAGTGCTGAAGCAAGTGTATTACCCACCAGCACAAGGCAGTGAACAAACTAAGGCCCAGATTCACAGCTGTGCTCAGCATGCTACACGTGCAGCAACGGGCATGTAAAAAGAGCCCTGATGGGATGTCCTGATGCAAGGACTGTTCTGCACTGGCCGGGTGCCATCAGAGGGAAGGTAAAGCCACAAGGCTGCAGGATGCACGGAGGGCAGCAAAGCCCCCAAGGTGCCAATCTGCCAGGCAGGCAACGTCAAAGCAAAGCCATAACGCAGATATGCCCTCCTTTTTACTTGTCACACCTCCAAATGCCTGATTCTTTCTCTCTTGCCTTCAGTAGTGTTAATCTATAGGAAGCAAACAACATAACAGAGAACTTCTATTTTCGGGGACTAGCTGATAGCTCTTAGAAAAGAATGTTCACCATTATGTTTCTATTCCTATGTAAAAAAAATACACCTCATATTAGTAATAAAATAATGACTTTGTATCAATGGTGACAAAGGATTTTCATATTCATACTCCTTTAAAGAAGCATAGCTAACACATAGAGATCTTAAAGCAAATTGCAACAGGCATCAGGAATATAATGTGGTGTTGTTTGAAGTGTGAAACATTTTTCTATTTCAAACTACAAAACTTTGTCCCATCCTGGCTCAAATCACCCATGCTGACAAAATTACCATTTTCAGGTTGCACCATATAAACAAGTTAAAAAACAAGCAACTGCACTCTCCAAATTTGTTTAAATCCCCTACCTTTCCTACATAGAGTGGGTCTGTACCCATGTATTCTTCCAGCACAAAGAACTGATTCCACACCCAGCTGCGTTTGGTTCTCGTCCTCCCTGATTGAAAGTAAGGCTTTGACCGGGACCTCGAGAGCTCTGCTTGATTCATCCCAGAAAGACACAGAAAAAGAGCTAGCATCTGCAGAAAATGGCAGAACTCCACTTTGCCCAACTTCATTTTGTTTTGTTTTGTTTTTTCTCCCCGTGAAAGAAAAAACCTTGATGAGCTGGGGTACAGTCCCAGTTGTCTCAGTAGTGCTAGCAGAGTGGCAGCTGGGATTCCAGAGAGAATTTGTGAAGTGGTCAGCTGGAAGAAGTCACCACTGCTGAACAGCCTTCACCAAGGAAATGGTGTAACAGGTACCTGTACAGGAAAAAGACAAGAACTGTTGTCAGAACCTTTTTTTCATTAAAAAAATACAAATTCTTTGCAGCTTTTACATCATGCATCAAAAATTTCTACTTAGTACTTTTCTCATCATTGGCATAGTTGAGTTTACATGTTAAGACTCAAAATGTTTAGAGTGCATTCTTTGAGTGGCATTACTACTGCTGATACATCTGTATTTACAGCTATACAATAATTTTCTCATGATTGTTCTCTTAATAAAACATTTTTTGCTTATTTTTTTTTCTTTTTTAAGTAATCAAAACAAGTGTAGTTATTCACTTATTTGGTTTGATTTTTCCTTTTCTGTCTGCTATAGTCTGCTTTACTTCTCATTACTGTGACACAATTACAAACCAGCTACAGGCAGGCAGTTGTATTTATGTCAAGGAAATATGCTACCTTAACTCTCTTCCATATAACTAAGATATTTAAAAATAAACTGAGAGTATAAGATGGATCAGAACAACTTGATTGATTCTTAGTCACATTACACCAGATGTTATGATTTGTTCTGATCTCATTTCTGATCTGAATCTGACCCACTAAAAAGCCTTGAGTCTCCCCACACATTTTTCATACATTCTGGAAGCAAGTATCATGCATGGTAAGAAGCATGTTGGATTAGTTTACATACTTATACAAAAATATGTTGAGAAAGATCAGATAATAATGTAATTTTGTGTTTTCATTGAAACCTTGATTTAACAACAAATGATTTTTCACTACTAATACATACAATTTTATCTTTTTGTGCATCTTCTCTGCTTTCATTTCAACATCTTAATGATTTAATAACTGATAGAATTAATTTTAAAAATTACTAAAAAGCTCCAACTTTCAATACTTATCAAGTCTTTTTTCTGTCTTTTACAATTGTGAGCTTCTTCTGACCACGTAAAAACATAAACTTAGTACAATGTTTTCAAAAGTGCAAGTTCTGTCAGTCAGGATCAAACATAGCTTTGCTTTTCAAAGGAATCACCTGCATTAACCCCAGGTAAGCAATGCTCTCTCTGAAATAGGCCTTGTCTGAGTGAGCAATGTGACAGACAAGAAGTATTTAAGAACTGCCAAAAAAAAGGTGAAAATGAGGATGAAGTTAAAACATGTAACAAGGCGTTCATTTGGAGTGATCTGCTGCTACTTAGGAAGCCATGGAAGAAAGAAGATTTCATCCTTTCTACATTTAATTATTCTAAAAAGACTAGACATTAAATCACATACATATTAAATGCTCTAGATAGATTAACACTGTATCCCTACCCACTACTATTAAAACTGAATGAAATGTGATCTCTGCTATCTGTTTTCAGTATGTCAGGCTCTTCCAGATGCAGAATGCCTATGCATCAAGCTGGCAAAGGTACCTAGAGGGCAGAAACATGAAACAAATAAAAAGCTCCTCTGATTACAGACTGTATTTAAAGCCTTTTTATAGTAATCCCTTCTGTGGTACCGCCCTGCACCAGAAAGGCTTTACTTAGAGACTGGTGGGATAAACCACAAACCCACTGAGCATGTTAGCTAAGCAGCAGCAATTTGAAAGCTTCCATATGTGAAAATCCAGTGTCTCCCTACAGGCAAGATGAAGAGAACAGGCAATGTCTTACCTAAAGACCTTAATTTTCAAAACATGACGCTCAGTTATAAAAGACATCTCTCCAACAAGGACTAAGGTTCTTTTTTGTGGCAGGATTAACACACAGGTGTCACTCTTGCCATTAGAGAACACTTTAAAATGACTAATCCAAAGTACCCACAGCTCAGTTTTGATCTGGCCCTTTGGCTAAATCATGGCCATATGACATAGGAACTACACAGAGGGCTGCCATGAGTGTTAAGGCAAGTAGCTGTGCTTTCTCGGGGATGAGTTCACTTCCTACAGTTGAGTTCAAAATAAGATAAGCTTTGTTTGTAGAAGGGACTGTTTAGTCACCCTTTAATTTCCCTCTGTGTGTCTAAATTATGTCAGGTTAAAGACATCTGATATTGATAAACTGTCAGTTTATTTCAAAGTGGCAGCAGATAGCTATTAAACAGAGATAAAAATATGAAATGGATTTTCTTAAGAAATGTCAGTAAAACTTTTACAATATGTTAGAGGCTTTCCACTAAGCAGTTTGAAATGTCTTGTTCTTGCTCTGAACAGACTATTTCAAACCTAGAATTGCTCTAACCTTTATCTCTAACAGTGTTCTCTTTTATCCTTTCTTTTTACACCTGTGGGAAAGTATGAAAGCCACCATATGGAGTGCCATGGTCCTCAGCTACACACCACAGCCCAGAACTGAAAAATGCACCCAAAATACCAAGTGAAAAATAGTCCATATGCTAGACAGCACAATCTGATGAAAAGCAGAATACTCACACCCCCTGGAAAAAACACTGTTGTCATTTACTCATTCTCAAATATTTTCACCACACTGTCTCCAGGATTCCCATCATTTTTATTCAGCTGTGTGGCAGCATTCTCTGCTCTGAAACACTCTTTCCTCCATTATTCCCCTTCTTTAAGATAAGCCTTCCTATTTCTTTAACAGTCCTTTTTTTATTTAATTTTTTTTTAGGTTTTTATTTATAGTTCTTTCAGCACATTGCCTTTTGAGTGTGATACTTCCCAAAGCATAAGTTAAAAATGTGTGGTACTTGAAAATCTTTCCTGTTTTGGGAATAATTATTTAACATATTGCATTGCATTACCTTTCTTACTGACATGGATATTCACATCTTTATGGATTTTTTTTATAAAAATACTGTAAAAATATTATATTTCTGTCCAAACATAACTGGCACTTCAACTACACCTCTTCTATGAAGTCTCTAAGTATGAAGTCTTACAAGTCCACATAAGCAACATCACAACATTCATAAAACTGAGAACTAAAAGGTGCTGGTGTGGGGTTTTTTTCCTTCATCAAGGTTTAACTTCAGCATTCAGGGTTGCAGTTGCAGCATCGGATATGACTAACACTGACAGCAATAGAGGGAATGCAGCACTCTGATTCCAGTGCCTTCTCTGTCATCAGTGTTCACAGGCTTGAGCGTGAAGTGAAGGCAAAACTGACCTGCAACCATTTTGGATTTTGTGTGTAAAGATGCCCTTCTAAAAAATGTTATCACTTTCTGCACAAACAGGACTCAGAGTACACAGAACTGAGAAATATTTGTAAGTGTAAATTTATGGGGCAAAATGCAATTATGTTTTTCCTTTCATGCTTTGCCTACATAAAAAGTAGTTTAGGCTTTAAAAATAAAATTAATTTTTCTGCTGGTATATTTAAAGCACTAGGCATTCACCTTTCACATCTAAGCTTATTGTTCCTAATTTTTTTTGGTATAAAGTCCTGGCAATCACAAATACAAAGAAACAGATATAAAAATGGGTGTCTAATTCAAAGAGTAATTCAAATTCAAAAAGTTATGTGATCGGGACTGTGGACATAGTACATCTTAGTACATCATAGTACATCATAGTACATCTTGCCAGAGCAGTAAAATGCTGCCTATCTGAATGACTATAAGAACCCCCCAACATATATCCCCTAAATATCTATTCTTTCATGTTTGTTTTCTTAAATATCTGGTTGACATTTGAAAAGATAACAACCTCTTAATTCAATATATACCATAAAATTTTTTATTTCTCCCATCTGCTGTATAGAAAATGAACTATATTTAAACACAGACTAGTAGCAGAAGTTTTCTGGTGAACACAGCTAATCTTAAAAATGTTACTACTCTAGTTCACTGAAACAATCTGCTAGTGTCAAAAAGACACTACTGTCTGCTGTCTCTGAAGGGCAATCTTGATTTGCTGAAAACATTCTAATCATGAATAAGATTCTCAGCTTTAAGGAATAGTTTCCCTCACTGCAAGCAATTAAGGCTAATTTACACCCACTGAAAATCTCTCTGAATATTTTGCTTCTCTCCATGATTTCTAAAACAACACATCAAGCCTAGTTTTGCTGTGTACCAGTATCTTAGATATCCTCATGGAAGCCCTTTTTACCCGTCCCAGAGTTTTCTCCAACCTTGTAAAGCCTTTTGCTGATGCCTCTTAAGATCGTACCACCTTTCATCCAAAGTGCAAATTCCTGCAGACTTCTACTCATACAGTGTCACAGTGTCAGCTCCATCTCTGACCTGTGTATAATTTCCCTGTCAAACTCTTCAACACAACAGGGAATTTTCTTCTTCATCATATATTGTCCTGAAGTCTTTCCAATGTGCAAAGTTCTTCTGGAAGAAGTGGAAATCCAAAACATTTGGCATTACTAAACTCCACCATTTCTCTATTTTGAAATCTTACTGTTTGAGAGCTCAAGTCATCCACTGAAGATGTAACTAAAAAGTTTTCTGCTTCTACTTCCTTCCTTCCCCCTCATCCACTCCATCAATCTCTCAACAGATAGCTTCCATTTTTGATACCAGTGCAAAATTTACAGCTTAAACCTGGGCCACACTGTCTCTGAAAGTGCAGCACAAACACCTTGCTTTTGCTTAGTCAATACAACACAACTATACCAGGCTTGCGCTTTTGTTGTTTGGTTCTTGGTTTTGTTTTGGTTTGTTTTTTTCTCTACTTAAGTCATTCAATAAAGTAAGATCCTGGGTGTTGATGCAATCCTTCAGTTGACTTTTGTCACTAGATCTTGAACCATGATATCAGTGATATCAGCTGATGAGCCCCTTGACAACTGAACTACCCTCACTAAAATATTTTTGTTTCCACATTCAGTTTTACAGTGCCCATTGGAAAGGGTGTCACTTTCTGTGGCAGAGAAAATTCCCTTTTTTGTTTTTTTAAGCCTGCAGCTCCTCTATGTCACACAACCTAAAGATCACAGGAGACTCCTTCATAGTCACAGGAACTCTGTGATCCTCGAGACAAAGGGTTTAGAGAAGATAACATGTCTAATTGTAGTGTATATTGCAATGTCTGTTTATCACTTTAAAGGAGGGTACCTTGGAGCAAGTGAGGTGGGGATTCTTCCATGCAATGAAGCTCTTTGCCAGTCAAGGCAGTACAGTGACAGGAGGAAAGCTATTAACTCCCTGTGCCAGATGACATTACAACTACAGACCACAACCTCCTGCCGCTAACTGGCCTAAATATTCACATGGGAGATCTGTAACTGTAGTGCACATCCTGCAGTCTGCATCTGGTTATCAAGGAAAAAACTATCACTGCTCCAAACATATGGTGCTGTAACGCTAAATGGGCTCCAATACCCTCTGACTCAGGTGAAAAAACCTGATGAGACAACAGAAAAAACTAGCCACACTCCAGTAAATGATATGGCTTCAAAAAATGCATAAATAAAGCCAGGCAACATCTTTTGGTCTTTCACACCGCTCTGCAGCTGGCTGTAAGATTGTAGGTGACCAGAATGCCAAGTTTTTTGGTTTTTGGTAGGTTTCTTTTTTCCCCAAGACAAAATAACAGAAGAAATGTATTACTTTAGTATCACTTTTTCCATATGAAAGTGCTTTGTTGTTTTTTTCACCTTTCTATGGTACATTTTATAGATCTAAGTAGCTGGAAAGGATTATGCTAATTTGATCAGTTATTGAAAAGAAAAGCTAGTAGTATTTATATATCCATGACCAATCAAGTCAAATATTTAAATTTCCACAAGCTCAATTTCTGCAGCCTCATTTAAGCTGAAGAACTTCACATAATACCAAGGGATGACTTCCTTGCAGAACCACTGAATTCCCAGAGGAGGCACTCCTGTACTACTTCTTAAAGTTAAGCTTTGACAGGAAAAAGAGAAGTAACCACCATCTATTTTATGCACCCTTTCTCAGCTAGGATTTAATGATCTTTATTGCTACAAGAAAAGAGTATCCAGTAGTAGGATGGAAGCGTACTTAAAAAAAAAAAAAATAAAATAAAGTGCGCATGATAATCTAAAGGACACTGAATGGCTCAGTAAAGGCCTTCATTTAAGAACTGCTGAACACATCAGATATTGAAGCCTACAGCAAAAAACATACATAGAAACTTACTAGACAACCATTCCCTAGATCTGACTTTCAAGCAGTATATTCATCTGGAAACCAATTGAAGTTTAAAATGTTTTCTATTTTCATTGCTCACTGGAGTCAATTTGTGAGTTGAATACTTTTGAGAAAAGGCTTAGCCAGGTTTGTATCAAACTGGGACTTAGAGTAGTCTAACCCCAAGGTTTTGCATTAATAACAATTTTCAGTCAAGTCTGACTGCTGAAGAAACATAGACAAATATGGACACAACCTGCACACGCACACAGTTATACATGAAAAAGGCTAAAAGCTACATGGATTCAATATCAATTTTTCTCATCAGATAATGCCAGACAATCTGCAATTATACAAATGCTTTAAAATTACCCTTTTATGTGGAAAGATAAAAATGTTTGTTATTAAATCAATAGTAAATAATCTAGAGTGCTTTGCTATTAATTCAATAACAGTAGAATTAAGAGAGTTGTGAGGCTGTCATCTGACTCTTAACACAGTTCTAATGACCTACATCAGCCTTTAATTACAGTAAAGTCTCTTGTTATAAGGATGAAATGCCCTCTGATTAAAACTGCAATCTTTAATGGCTTTTGAAAGAAAATACTTTACGTTACTGACATTTGTATTTTTGTTCACATTAACGGTCACACACTTCTAACATGCAGTGGTAGCATAGATTATTACCTTTGACATTTTCCTAATATTGTTTTTTAATCTATATTAATTCTGCAAGCCCAAGATACTTCACATACTTAAAATGAGAAGTTGTCACAGTTAGTTTTTAGATCCTTTGCTTTTCTTCTTTTGTTGTGGATTTTATAGCATTTGTTTTTTAAAACTTACTTATCCTTTCATCATGTCCCTAAAAAAGAAGTGTGTCTGGACAAGTTATAGGCTGGAGAGCTAGAAATGTGTGTACAAGGACTTTAAAGAGGATGTCACAGTTAGTCCCTAAATAGTTCTTTTGGATTTCTTTAGTATTTTTTTGGTCCTTTCCCCCTAAAGATGATGCACTAGCTCTGATGATGTACAGTCACATTATTTCTAAACATCCTTACTTCACTTTTGCATCTTTATAACTGTTATAATATTGCTAAGAGCAAGCCAGTATCATTTCCCAACTGATTGTTATATGTTGACCTGTTGTACCTTCAAAAGCCAAATTCTGACCAAAGTTAATTTACATATTCAACTTTCATGCTATTGCTAATCTGAATAGCTCTTCACCTGATATTATGTAGACCTATCGTTTTCAGAAACAGATGAAGTATCTAGCTTTCAGTAGGAGCAATTCCCCCCAAACTTCAAATAATATAACAGAGAAGCAATTAGTTAATGTAATAAGGGCAGAAAAGCAAAGTCATATATCTACGCCAAGGAGAGACTGTTCCTGACACTGGCATTCTTAAGAATTTGACTTCTTTGTGCATTTACTTATTTGACCTGGAAAAGTGATTTATTTTCTGCAAAGCTGTACAATCACCTAAGTTTTAGCTGAAAAATGGCAAGGCAGTATGTCTTATTAGAGAGACTATAAAGTATATGCTGCCCTTTCAAGTCTCTGTTTTGACTTGAGAAGTTATCTATCAGAACACAAGATTTCATCCTTGCAATGAGAAAAGATTAAAGTATCAACATTTCAGCTCCCAGAATCAGAGTGTCTCACTAGTGTCTGTCTCCCATCCCTCCCTAAATCCCCCAATTTGCAGGCAAAGCTATCATTTGCAGAATCCTGGCTGACCTGAACCACTTCACCTTTTGAAAGAATGAGTACAAAGGCTAAATCTTATCTCAAGGGATTTCCCCCCCCCCCCCTCCATTTAGAAACCAGAATTCTGAGGATCCAGATCACAAGCCACTTGCTACTAGTGCACACATCCTTTTATAGGAAAGCAGTACTTGCCGGTGTGTGGATAAGTGGGTAGATGGGGGGACAGGGCAGAGGGGGGAGGGTCAGCACCAAACAGCCAAGTACTGCAGAGCTAGCCTTACCAGCTGAATACTAATCAAATAAATAAGCTCCCATCATTTCAGCACTTGCAAACTCTAGAACATCCTTGACATAAAAAGAGGAAATGTCTGGGAAATAACTCAGGAAATTTCCTGGCCTCAGTGATCTTTTACTCCGTAGCAGCAGTGCTGGACTCCGAGATCAAGTAAGACAGCTGCTTCGGTTTAGCAGAAAGGACTGAGATAGTCAGGCTTAAGTGCTGCCTCTATTTTGCAGAAGTCTGTGGTCCTCCCTTCCCCCACCGCACCTCCCCGCTTGCTTGAGACACTTCTCCAAAGAGTCAGAAAGGTGCTATTGTTCTCTTATTTTTCAGAAAGTGCACACTCGAGTACATCATTAGTGCTCCTACGTCCCACCGATTCGCTGCCCACATCTGGTACCGCTGCTCCCGCCGCCGCTCCCAGCCGCACTGCCCTGCCGCCCTCAGCCGCTCGCTGCCCGGGCCGCCCCGCCGGCTCCTTCTCCGACGCCTCCCGAGCAGGGGGCAACACGAAACTTACCCGAGGCCACGCCGCCCTCTCGACTCCGCAGAGCCAAAGCCCCGCTGCCCAAGGCGGGCAGCTGAGGGGCAAAGCGGGCGGGGGGCGACGAACCGCACGCAGCCCCTCCCTGCAACTACTCCGATCTCCTCCTAACCTACACAGGGAGGGGAAGAGGGAAGCACGGAAAGGCACAGGTGCAACCGGCACTTACCTGCTGCCCCTCTCCCTCGGCTGCCCAGCACAGTGAGTATTTTAATCCCAAGGGCGGGCGGTGCCTCCGCGGCGAAGCGCTGGCGGGATGCTCCCGGGTGGGGGCCGGGCTGAGGGCGCCCGCCCGCCTGGCATGGGGGCTGCGCGCTCGCCCGCGCACTCGCCCGCACCCGCGGAGGCAGGAGCGACGCCGCAGCTCCGCTCCTCCTTCTCGGCACGGCACTGGCACGGCACACGGCGCGGCCAGGCGCTGGGCACACGGTGGGAGAAGTGGGTGCCGGTGCCAAGCTCAGCTCCGACTGGGCGCGGATCGTGTTTGCGGGAGGAGGAGGAGGAAGAGGAGGGAGGGAAGGAGCGGGGAGGGAGGGAAGAAAGCAGAGGAGGTGGAGATGCTGCTCTGGGCAGGGGATATCACCACTCGGCGGCCGGAGCCGGCTGCCAGCTCCGTCCGAGGGCGCTCGGAGGAAGCACCGGGACTTTGTACCTCCCGAAGACCCAGCGGTGGCTATTGAAAAGGGATCCAGGGAACGAGCAGCCTGACCGGCCCCACTCCCCCCCTCCCTCCCGCTACGCCCCCCCCCCCCTCCCGCCTCTCCTCCTCCTCCTCCTTGACAGGATGTACAGATGGAGTCCTTTGGATAAAAATCAGGAGCCGGGCTAGGGGGTGGGGCGGGAGCCAATCCATCTCCCGATTTGCATTTGAAACGTGGAGCTGAAGGAGAGAGTTTAAGAATTTGTTTTTAATTTCTCCCCCATCCCCCAGCTTGTCCTAGAAGCCGCGATCAACTGCGCTCCCGAGGCGTGAAGGCAAAGTAGCAAAACTAATCCGAACTCGCGGGGTGCCTGCTTTACAGTTTTGCCCTTTCAGTCTCCCCAGTCAGCCTTGCTTCCACTTGCGAAACCCACACCTTCTCCTCCGGCCCATTCGCCTGGAAGGCGGTGGGGACGCTGAGGGGGCCTGGGGCAGAGGGTAGGCTGGGGGGTCCTCTTTCCAGGTCACGGTGCTGCGCGGCGGGGCTCTCCCGCGGCAGAGCGCGGACTTGCCACTGACCTACTCAAGGGACTTAAAACCCCTCGCCCCTATTGCCCACCACCTCTCCAGCGCTGCTGTCCCTTCTACTCGAGACCTCTGTAAATTCGGAGTGCGTGTGTGTGTGTGAGGGGGGAAGAGAGGATGAAATAAATAAATGAATGAACGAATAAAAGGAAGGCATAAATAAACCAGGTACTTTCATAGAATAAACAGCGGAGAGAAGCGGCCGTGCCGGTGGCGGGGCTCTGTGCACCAGCAGGAGGAGAAGGCGCAGTGTCAGGCAGGGGCTGGTGCCTGCTGGCAGCATCAAATCACATCTCCGCAACCCCGGAGCTGCATGGGGAAGCCGCTCTGGGAAATAAATACCTGCTTTGTTTGGACTTAGTCCGGTTGGGAAAGTGGGAACACAAACTTTCTGCATCGTTTTAGCACTGCTGAAGCCTTTTGGATCCGCGGAATGAAACAGGTCTACGACTGAAACGTGATCACCCAGGAGTCAGCACGCCTCCTGGAAAAAAAAAAAAAAAAAAAAAAAAAAAAAGGCAGAGGTTCCAAGTGTTGGCAGAGCTGCTGAACTGACATTTTCCACGGACAAAAATATTTTTAACACCTACTGTTTTTAGAACAACGGATTGTACCAAGGGCAACTGTAAGAAATGAGCCTTGGAACAATGTCTTTTGATTTATAGCTTCACCAGAAAAGCATTCTCAACATACTATCAGCAAACTAATAAAAGTACATTTACAATTAATTTTCATTCCTATTGTACATTATACTATGAAGTGTGGTGTCAACAGTAATGCAGTAGTGTGAGGATAAACTCAGTTCTTAAAAAAAACAAAACCAACCAAATAAAAAAACCCTACAAACATAAAACAAACCCCCAAACACCTAACAAAGTAATTGGTTTACATCACAAAAGTGTGGGGTATGAGGTTTTTTTTTGATAAATGTAATGTTTGGATTTTTTTTAATTTTTTCTAACCTTTTAATATACAAGTACAGACTGTTATATGTTCCTTATTTTTTAGCTTCATTTTCAGACATTTGCTTTCCAATGTCATCCTTCTAATCAGAGAGACGCATTTCAGCATTATGGCATTTATGAACTGAAGAAGTAGTTTAAAGTGGGCAACTAGAAGCAATCTTCTTTTTCGAAGTATGGAGTGTCTGAGTGCATGGTTACAAGTTAATAAGATGTATTCAGACAAGAAAATCCTGAAACATGATTGCACCCAGTTGCTTAGGGTTGTAATTAAGGATTCTTCTTTCCTTTGCCCTTCTTCGCCCAATCCCTAATTCATCTTTCACAAGTTAATCAAAATAAGACTCTTTGCACTGATCCTTAGAGGACAAGGTTCAAGGACAGATTATCTTTTTTCATCACTAACTATCACCAACACCTTTTTTTTTTCTTCTTTCAGATTCATTCTGAGATGTATACACTACTTAGAAATCTCATATTTTCTTACTTGATTCAGTAACTCTGACTTCAATGGAAATAAAATAGTATTAAAAAATAAAAAGAGAGAATTTTTTTTTTTGATAATGAGATGATACAAAAAATAATCCTCACCTAGTCACGAACTTGATAAACTTTACCTAAAGTCTTCAAACTTCACATTCGAAATAGGCCTAAATAGTTTTACAGTCATTTAGAAGGGAAGGATTCTTTCTCATTATTTTTTATTCTGATACAGATACCACTAATGGAGAACTGGAATAGCCAATTATCAGCCAATTAAAAAGCTTTCATGTGTAGATCTCCACAGAGTATTTCATTATGTTCTTACTAACTTAACAGACCTCTCTCAAGGATGTGCCTTATGTTCCAAAAATCTATATTCTCCCAACCAAAACCTTTAAACTGTGTCTGTGAAGACATTTGAACTGATTCTTACTGTTTTGAAAATAGGATAGATATTTCTGTCTGATTATTTTTCTAAATGCTCGTGCTGTCATATCAAAATACAATGTATTAAATCTTTTGACTTCCACATGAGCAAAACAACCCCACGACTCCAAGCAAAAAGTGTGACTAAGCAGACCAATGTAATTTCATTGCACTGGCAGAATGAAATATAAAGAAGCAATTATTCTTAGTCACTTTTGGCAATCTACCATTTTTAGTAACATAAGCAAATGTATATTTTTTAAATACAATTTGTTCTCAACTGTCTTGGTGGTGGGTTTATGCCAATGAGTCAGTCCATTCCAATACATTGATTGGATCATTTTGGCTGGAATCCACACTTGGGGTGCAGTTGTATTTCTTTCTAATATGTTTTGTAGTGCTTTTAGTCATCCTGAGAGATATGAGCATACCATTTCTCAAGGAAAGTCTACAGTTTGTAAAAAAAAACAAAACATTTGATCATACTAGACTGTCTCTTAGGCCCTACGAAGACTGACTGGAGGCATTGAAGAGACCATTGATACTGGCACCTTTCCCATCTTCTAACTTCTGAAAGTGTCAAGGATGCTGCTTCACAGCAGGAGTTGTGAGGCTGTTCAGTACAGCAGATCCATAGGCATATACAGAACCACAAAACCTCCTCTGAAACATGCTCTCAAATGTGTCTTAGAGAATGAAAGCTTTGGTGGCCACTGCTTAGGGAGGATTTTGACCTGAGGAAGAAACCAGAAAAGTTTCTAATCTTTCTACCTCTACACTCAAAGTATACATTGTGAAAAAGGCCATATCTAGTAAGGGCTACCTGAAAGTTGGAAACTCATTGTCTTTGTGGGCATAAATATCTTCCATCAGGAACTCTTAAACAGCTTACAGAGATCATTTGATAGAAGAAGGTATGTATTATGCTCATGTGGAAAAAATCTAACTTTTCCCTACTTTTCCTGAAAATTTATATTGATAATGGGCTTTCATGAAGCAAGTTGGAGATCTTGCAGTTTAAGATCTTTTTTAAAGAAAAGCACTTCTTGCCCCCATTCTTACTATCACCACTTAGCAGACAGTTGCCCTGTAAAAGTACTACTGCCTCTATAAATAATTCTTAGATACAGACTTCTGCTGTCCAGAGATACTATTTACAGATGACTGTAATTCTGATGGGCATTTTCCACCTTCTGATCACATGGAAAATCACTGTCCATTACAGTAGTTCTGATTCAAACCTAGAACCAAGCACTGCTTGCCTATAGTCTTCTTTTATTCTTGTTTCGACAAATAGCAGAGGGACAAACAAATGGCCAATGGAAACTGAAGACACTCACTGCCCTTGACAAGATACTCAAAACAAAAATGTCTCTGCCTTTCTGTGTCCTGTCAGTTATGACTTACGCCCAGGTTTTGAGGCAAATACATTGTTGCCCATTTTCCCAGAGTTTTTCCCCACTTGCTGCAAAGCTGTAGTAGTTATGGGGACATACCTAATAGTCCCCCAGAAATTCAGCACCCTGTTCTTTAGAAGATATTTTGCAGAATACCCTTTTAAGATCTGTTCTGCTGAAAGACATAATAGTAGGAGCCAAATTATGGAAAATAATAACAATGATAATAACAATAATAACATTGTTCAATTTATTTGGTTTCTTTAGGTATCCACAATTGCTTCTTCTATTTAAGAAGTATGATGGTCAATTCCACATTACCACCACAGCTCCACCTGTTCCTCTCAGGTTCTTTTCTATCTTCTCTTGAGGGTTGCTCTTGCCTAAGTTATTAATGTGAATGGAGATAAAAATGAAGTTTATATTGTCAGGAAGAAAAGGGAAAAGCAAGAGAGGGAACTGCAGGAAAGGATCCTGTGAAGTTAAGAAACTGTAGATAGAAAACAGACTAATTTAATCATAAGGAGGCTGTAAAATTAAAAGAAAAAAAATCTGCCATTGAGGGTAATTTATTAGTCACACAGCAGTAAGAACAGCACAAGGAGAAATCAATTGAAAAACAACAGTGTGGAAAGAATTTTGAAAATCCTCTCTAGAAGGCAATCGCAAATGGTAGGTAGGCTCTCAGGAGAATGAAAAGAGAAATGGGAAATTTCATTATGGCCACACAGGAATGGGCTATTTGCACAAGCATGGATAAGTGGCTTAAAAAAACCCTAAACCCAGAATGTAGACTGTGTGGCCAGGTTTCATCATGTTAGAAGTGGATGTACCAAGCTGGCCAGAACTGAGATAGAATACAGCAAGACAAAGCTGGCATTGCTATGCACTAATTATTCAGCAAGAAGTATGTATTACCAATAGGGAAAGTTAAAAAAAATAAAAAAGAAAGAAAAAAAATCAGCAGCAGCCAAAGAAAAATGCTTAGAATAGAGCTACTATATTATTTTTTTTAATTGGAATTAAAAAAAAACCCAAAACCCTATCAATAAAACCTAGGAAATGTGATAAGACATTTAAAAAAACACTTAGCACCTTTATATCTGTTTCATTCAAGGAGATTGTTCAAACAAAAATGCTAAGAAAGGCATAACCAAGGCAGCAGTGGAAGAAAATTCATTTTCTGAAAAGTTCAAAGTACCAGCTACTTCTGTATCCTTGGACTTTCAGTAACATTGCATAGTACTGAGTAAGTTAAACAGCAGGTCTGTAAGAGACCTCACATAGCTATATTTATGAGCTTCTCATGATGAACACAATAGTTCAAATTGCAAATAAGTAAATCCATAAACACTTGGGTCTCAGATTAATGCTTCATTCCAGCAATATCCTGCTGGTGAAGTAGCATCATCACCATTTTTATAATCAGCCCTCCTCTCCTTTCTGATGTGTGCAGAAAAAAAATTAGTTTAGATATGTTTCTTGTGGATACTAAGCTCAGTTCTTCAGGGCATTCACACTGTGATGCAACTAAGGTCAATTTTTCAGGGGAATTGCCATCTAGACTGAAAACATTTGATTCCATGAAAATTTGTCCATAAGAAGTTCAACTGACTTGAGGGAGTTTTGCATGCTTCAGGGGACTGCTACTGTGCAGCCATCATCTGAAAATCTACAGCTAAGTTACTTGTGAAAAATGCCAGTATATACACAAAGAAACTGGTGAATGCCCATGCACAGCAAGATGTATCACTTCAGCTCAGAGTCTATACTCTGCATCAACTGTACAGAATTATTAGTATGGAGATGGAGATATTATTAGATGGAGATAACTCATCCATTGACCTCTAAACCCTAACCAGATGTTGGTATTCCGATGTAAGCTGTCAACATAAGCTTGAGTACTTGTGTGAACAAAATTGGAGGTTAGAGCTGTAGTTTTAGAAGACTTTTCTGTATAACAGGACTTAATTATGGATATGCTTGCATCAGGGCTGGTATTCAAGATGCTCATAACCTTCCCTGTGTGAAAACACTAGCTAAGTAAGCAAAATTTATGCATTTGTATGCTTTCCCCCTGGCAACAGCAATAATTGGACAATCGCAACAAACTACCCCCCGCAAAAAAAAGAAAAAAATTAAAATAAAAAAACCACCACACACACAAACAAGCGAACAAAAACCAAACCAAACCAAAACAAAAAAAAGCCCAAAACCAAGAGGCAAAACCAAGAAAAAACAAAATCAGCCCCAAAACACTAAACATTTGCAAAATGTGCAATCTGACCATTATAAGCACATGAAACACTACAAGCATGGAGCATACCATGATCCTTTCTTTTTTTTCGCATTCAGGCAATCAAACTTTTCATGTCTGAATGTTAACCTAAATGCTAAACTACTACACCTGAATATTTATGGAGAAATATTTCTAAAATGGCATAGCTGTATAGGAAGCAGATGAAAATGTCTCCTAAGTGAGCTACAGAAGAAATGTGAATATCTGCATCATCTTGAACTGCCCACTCTCACAATTATGAGGTGTGAGTATCAGAGGAGAGATATAATTTGGTATGTCAATTTTCCACTCAGCTAATGTATCCATCAGGTTTTTTTTATTCCTTAAGAATGACAACTCAGACATTGCTTTTATACTTAAAATGCTAAAAACATTTTAAATCCCCTAATGTCAGTCAGCTCCTACCTGTTTTGGGATAGATTCTGAATTCATTAAAATTGGTGGAAAAAATATTTTGGTTCAATGAAGGAATAATAAATTTTATGAATGGTCTAAGTCATCGTCAGGCAGAAAGTTAGTTGAGAGTACAGAGCACAGCATTTTGTCCCACTCCCACAGAAAGTGGTAGAAATCTTTGCCCATTGCTATGAAGATGCAGGTCCCAAGGCATTACACCAGTGGCTATGCTGCAAGAATATAAACAGTTTTTTCACTTTCTATTTCCTCCTACTTCTACCCATGCCTGTGTGTGTAACAGAAAAAAAAAAAAAAAAAAGAAAAAAAAAAGGCTGCAGGCAGGTAAAAGAAACTAGCAGTTCTCTGGAACCTGCTTCCTCCCACACTTAGCAGGTTAATGGTATAGTGCCCTAGCATCAGAAGCAAGAGCCATTCAATCCCATTCAGTCTTTTAGTGCTTTTCCTCCAGTCTTGCCTTTGGAGATGATGGACACTGGAATTCTGTGTCTAATCATTCAGCAACACTGACCTTAATGTTACCAGTCCTATATGCCTTGCTTTTTCCAACAGAAGTGCACCTTTTGAGGTTTGTTTTTTTTTCTTGAGTCACTGAATTTTGGCATATGTATTCCTGTTTTGAACTGAGTCAAGGGTTTTTTTAGGTCAATCATGGTATAAAGACAGAGCATAATCACCCTGATCTCAGTGTGAAGTATCACCATACAGATAACTATTAATAATTTACTACACTCATCCACACAATACACACATAACTCAGCTGCTTTAAGTCACCTCATGTCACAGAGTTTGTGTGCTTCTGTACATTCCTATGCTGGTTGAAATTTAATGATCATAGCCTGATCAACCAAAAATCAGTTAAACTGGAAGTACCTCAAGATTTCTTCTTGAGGATTCTAGCATTATCTTCTTTGTTTAAAAACTTCTGCTTACATAAAGTTTATTGATAATCTATGTAATTAAATAAGCCTACTAGACCTTTTTTTTAGTAGTTTTTATTTATTTTGTCATTATTACCTTCAAAATAGTGGAGGGTTAATAAGAATGGCTTCAAGTATGGGATGTAAGATGCACTCTCAGTCTCAAGGCCAACAAAAGAATAAATGCCTTTTGAGCATCAGATGCCTGCAGGAGGATGATATACCCACCAGTTACTCAGCTGCTTCATCTGTCATTTTTATGAAGGCATGTCATGGTTGGACAGAGTAAAATTGCCTGTGAAAAGGTATGTGAGGAAAAAAGAGAGAGAGAAACAGGTAACTGCCTCTTTCTAAGTGCTGGATGAAATTAATGTTTATGGTGGGGGAAAGAGCACCCAGGAAAACAAACATAAAAAATAACTTTACAATATATATCTTCATAGTCATATCAGTCATCGCAGTAGTGCTAAAATGCTGCCGCTGCTCCACTGCTATTAGTAGTTGTTTTAAAATATAAATAAATGTGAAACTTGCATAGTAACAGATGTGGCACTATGTTACATATAGATTCCTTCACACTTCTTATTAAATGTGGTTAAGATTTTGGTTGTCAAACACCCTTTGGTTCAGAGAATGAAAGCCAACAAGGGAATATTTAACTGTTCTCCAGTGCTGCAATCCCACTGAGCTCTGTAATTTGGTGATTTGTTTTCTGATACTTTCACCAGAAAAGGGAGAGAGGGTGGAAAAAAATGTTTCTCCAAAACCATTCTGACCCATAAAAAGGCCCAACTGTGTGTGTTGGGAAACATGACCAAACGCTTCTCTATTTAAGGCTTTTTTCCCTTTCAATAAAATGTCAGTACTTCTTTGAATAGATATTGTCCTTGGCCAAGACCCTAGTGAAAGGCAACAGATGTTGCTAAGATTGTACCCAGGCTATCCTCTAGCCTGTTTCATTTCTGAAAGGGAAAAAGACAGAAAGAGAGAAGAAAACTTGCTTTAAATCACTGGACCATTTTGTACTTCAGCAAATCTGTTTGCACATGCTCGACTGGCCTCACAGAAAAGGCTGAGCCTTTTGCATTCAGCCTGAGGTCAGTCTTAATGCTCTGTTCAGTGGTCCACGCTCCTTTCACATGGAGCAGCTGCCTCTGATTGCTAGAACAAATTGAGGTGATTCAGGCCACCAGCAGGGCCACGATACAAGTGCTTTTCACCAGAAAAGGAGGGAAAGTCTTAGAACAGGACCAACTGGGGCTGCCCACAATAAACCGTAGGATTAGATTTGATACACTCAATATTAAGACATGCTCTTGCTGAAAAGTAGGCCATAGTGACATAAACTACAAGACAATTGGACTGAAAGAAGTGGGGAGAAAACGGTGTTCAAACATTTATTAAGTTACACCTAATTATTTAATTGGGGAACATTTAAAATAGTAACACTGACAGTGAAGGCTTGGGAAAATCCTCCTGTTTAACCCTTGGAAGAATATTCTCAATGTAAGCATGATTCGAGATCTCTTGTCCCCTTTCCTCCCCCAGTACTTTTGGAAACATTTCTACAAGGTCTCTAAACTGCTTCTGAGATCAGTTTATAGAGATGAATTTTAGCCATCACCGTTTCCTACCGTAATATCTACCTTCTTTCAGTGGTAGGAAGCTGCTATATAGCTGTTACGTAAGGCGAAATAAAAAAGAAATTAAAAGAAAAAAAAAAACATATCAAGATTTGGTATTTACCTATTTTTTAAATTCTTTCTAATCTTACAAATGAGATAAGAGCACACAGCAGATATTAAGACATTAAGAGGAAGATGAAGGCATAACCCTCCTCCAGTGCAGCCAAGCTCCTGCAATCACTTGGTTCAGGCTGCAATTACTTGGTTCAGTCCCAGTTGCCAGATCACAGTATTTGCTTCTGTGTGAAGGATCAGACTAACAGCTCTGAGAGGCTGAGGCCAAAGAAAACAATACAGTATTGCATTAAGCCATGATACCAAGCACTTACCACTTCAAAAGGAAGCACTCTTTGATGCCTCTGAAAGGAAAGCGAAATCTCCACGGATATATAGGTAATTTTAACAGACTGGTCAAAAAATGGATGTTTATGTTAATTCATAAAACCATGGATTTAAGATCAGGGGAAATTAGGAATTACAGCATTTGCTCTGGCTCTGCATTTAAATGGAAAGGCAGAGTATAACATGTGGCCTTTGAAGTACAGTTATCTGTGAGGTAGATTAGTAAGCTGGAGAAGAAAGGAAAAAGATCTTACTATTTACTCAATTAGCAGGTACAGAAACAGAAGCCAAGCTGATATGTAAAAATTTGCCTGTTGACTCAGAAATATTGAAATGTAGCAAAGAAAGTGTCCAAATACTGTGTTAGAGTCTCTGATACCTATTTTTTTCCTTTAATCCTTGATTTACAGACAGAAAACTGAGGTACATATCATTTTTGTTTGTATTAGTATTTATTTCTTGCTACTTGCTTCTATTTTCTATTTTTCTGGAAAAAAAATACTGTGTTCAAAGAAGTGTTTTAGAATAAAAGACCATTAAGAGTTTTTTGTCTCCAACACAAAATTCACTTCTTTTTCTCCATAAAAAAAATAAGTAAATAAATATATGTATCATGCAATATCCTTCATTGTGCTTCCTATACCTTTCATTTCTTAAAGACCATTATACTGTGTGGATGACTTTTGAAGAGTTGCATCCTGCTCCCGGGCTAACTCACTGTCCTGTCAATTCGAGTGACATCACGTGTGTGAGGCTACATTGCAAGATAGATCAGTTCAGTGATTCAAGTTAAGTCAAGCAATAAAAAAGAGAAGTTCCCAGTCCATTTCATTTAACATAGATCACTCCCCTGACCAGCTTTACAGCAAAAGTCTGCATTCAGTGACAATTCAGAGCAAAAAAATTAGGATGAGAGAACAAAAGTAAAAAAATTAAACTTACACTTGACACTTCCTTCAGGAGATTTATATCTATTTCTCTGGGAAGGTCAATATAAGATGTATTTGGGCACATCTGCTGGTGTCTTGTTGGTTTTTCATCTTCTTGCTGGTCTTTTCCCAAGCCTCTGCCAAATCACAGTTTCCTGAACTACAGATACCGAATGGGAAAGCGGAAGGAATGAACCTTACTGAGTTCTTCAATGGCAAGCTCTGGAGGTGCAAATGGGTCCTTCTGGGATTAACCTGACAAGAAAGATGAGAGTGACTTCAGTGTGTTGCTGCATACACTTGCTGTGTTTGTGCAGCACATAAGCAGGAACGAATGACTGACAATATCAAACACTCCTGAGGAGACCAGTAGGAAG
Source organism: Calypte anna (assembly GCF_003957555.1). Taxonomy (NCBI): domain Eukaryota; kingdom Metazoa; phylum Chordata; class Aves; order Apodiformes; family Trochilidae; genus Calypte; species Calypte anna. The sequence continues at coordinate 96,726,077 of NC_044245.1, forward strand.
GGAATGGGCATTTGCCAGTAGTCCATCAGAGGTGACATGCGCTTTAATAAGATAAGCACCAGGGAAAAGAGATGGACTGAATTTGTACTTTGAAGTAAGTTGTTATTTGGGCTTCTGCATGGTTTCTTCTTGTGCATAGGAAATAAAATGATATTGAATGAGCAATAGCCTGCTGTATCTAGGTAGCAAATCCTCTTTCAAAAAACTTAAATCAGTTTCCATATATTAATTTTGAGGGTGCAAGCCTTAATATTCAGGTATGCACAAATTATTTGTTGATACCTGAAAAAAATTCATATAGACACATATGTAAATATGTGTGTTATTGCTACATCATGTTTCACTACAGGTGCTAACCACATAGTACTAGGGATGATCCAGATACTTTCAGTGATGACAGAAACATGCAAGAACTTTACAGAGCTAAGTCTGATCTGCTGTGTACACATAGCTCCTAACCGATATCTCTTACCATGGGTACATAACAATCTCTGATGAGTTCAAAATGAAAAGTAAAAAACTACAAAGCAGAATCTCTTGCAGAGATTTTTACATTGTTGAACTACTTGTTATAGTTAACAAAATCCATAATAGAAGCTGTAGTATAACTGATTTAAATTTCAAGTGGCTTTTGAAAAATTTCTTCTTTTGAGGCTATTAAGCAATGAGAGGGGATAATGCACAGTCATGTTATGGATTAAAACATAATTAGGAGACAGAAAACAAAGTAGGAATGTATTCCAGCTCACAACCCAGAACTGAGTGTCTTTCACAGCAGAGCCAAAGTCTAATTTGTACCAGACTTCATTCAGAGCTCTCTGGTATCCTTTCAATCTAGAAGGAAAAACAAAACAAAACAAAAAGACAAACCAAAAAAACAACAACAAAAAAAAAAACCCAAAACAAACCACCAAAAAAAAAAAAAAAAAAAGCAAAACCAAACCAAACAAAAAAACAAAAGCTGGAAAGAAAACCAAACCAATTTCAAACTTTTCTTCTTTCCATTTTCAGTAGGACTGGGTTTATTGGGCATACAGTGCTTCTGGTCCGAAGCATACAGTGTGTTACAATTTTGTCCTTGATTATTTACCTTTTGTTTTCCACCTCAAGAAAGATAAAGGAAGCTGAAGGGGACTACTCAACTCTGAAAGGGCTTCTTTCTCTTCCAAGGCCATAGTTTTCACTGACCGCAGTTGGCATGCAGGGTGACCATCTGCCTAATTTATTGGTTATGTGAGATACCTACATTTAGAATGCTGGCAATCTCAGGCAAATCAAGGATCATCAAGAAGACTGAGCAACAATTCAGAGTTTTAGTCCCCTATAGATTAATGGCAACCCTTCAGGACAAACTGTATTCATTCCATCAATTTCTAGCCTTTGATGAGGCTCCCTTCAGTAATTAGTATTTCCTAGCCAGAACCTCTGGCACCCCTTTACATATGGACATGCTGAAGGGATGGGTGATCCTTGAAGCACCATGCCAGCAGCAAAGCACAGCCCTGTGACAACTTATTATCTCTGTTTGATTCACAAGCCTCAATCTGTTATTCCCTTGGAGACACCAACTGCAATCAGCCTCAGAAAGAAGTCAGGAGCCCAAGGTAACTGACTTCTCTATGAAATAAAAAGCTTTCTACTGTACAGGAATCCACTACTGTTCTCCTTATTTAACAGTGAATAGAGAGGGGTATGTCAACAAATTAGGAACATAAGCAAGGATTTAGTATCAACTGGAGTCATATTTTCACAGACAATAGGTGTCACTCACTCCCACTTGTGCCATATCCTTTCATTCTTTGGACAGTATTTATAAGATCTATCAAAAAATTATCCAAATACACACACCAAAAGATTATGAAGGCTTTTTATTTTGGTTTAAAAATCTTGAACATCCCCCACAGTGTCATGAGCTCTTTGGAAGCCTCCTAAGCTATGGAAGCTATGGCTCACTCATTTGCTGCTGTGTACAGCTGCCAAAACCTTTTTTTCATTCAACTCAGCCTGGAGAACTTTGGGTTTTTTGCACACATGCTATCAACTATTTGACTTCTGTATATTGAGACATATTCATGCTAGGGGGTTGAACCTCATCTTGCAACCAAAGAAGTGGGAACATATTATAGGATGCAGAGTGCATATGGAAAGAGCTCCAGGACTTTAAAGCACCTGACACCAGCCACTTTCTCAGAGACATTCTGTTCAGGGTAGGCTTTGGATCTGAATCAACATTGACATTCCTGTGTAATAATCACATAAGACATTTGCAGAACTACTTGTAACTTTGCAGGAACATTTTTAAGTGTATACAGTTTTAACATTATGTTACTTTGTCTTCCTAGAACAATCCAATGATAAGCCCTTGCACAAAAATGTTGCTTAAAAAGGAAGCCTGTATCAATTACTGAACAACTTAAAATGATATACTTTGAAGGTGGGAAATAGCTAGGGGAGTTGCATGATATTATAGGTAAAATATTTCTCCCTTTATGTAACAATGTGCTTCCTCAAAGTACTTTGTAAGCATTAGCTAATTAGTACTTACTCAACAGAGTATTCGTTAACAATATTTTTCATTTGTGAGTTACCCTTAGCTCTTTTACTTGAACAATCAAGACAAACCAGTGCCAAACATCACATCTAAATTGTGATCAATATAACATCTAAAATTATTTGGTCCTTAGCAGTCCAGTTTTTTGGTCCAACATCTGTTTTCAAATTTAGCAAAAAAAGAAAAAAAAAGAAAAGAAAAAAAAAGTGTACGGAAGAATGTATATGAAGAGTAGATAATAATGTAGCAGAAGAAACCCATCTAAAAGGAACAGCAATAAGACATACTATGAGCATAATACAATCACTTAAAAGTTCTAAATTACTTAAAAGTCCAAAAATACAAAACATGGAAATTTGTATATCCAATTAAATATATTTAAAATAAGTTTTAGGTTTCTTTTCCTGAGGTGGAATTCAGGACTTGGTTTTGATCACCCAAGAAATATCTATAATTCTGAAGTCTTTTATACAGAGAGAGATTAAGACTTCTTTTGTATGAGGACATAAAATGTTTCTAGAGGGTTTTTTAAACTTCAGTAGTTATTTTCCACTGATAAAAATCTCATCTTTAGGAACCTAATCTGTACTTTTTCCAGTTGTTTTATGTTCAGAAACTACAGCAACCTTAAAACAGGAATGGTCCCAAATATCATACAAACTTAATCTACTCTTCAGAAATATCATGAATACATAAGGTTGCTTTGTCACAAGCATGATCTCTAATTAGAGACTATGACAAAGGGCATCCACTACTTCTTGCTACAAGACCCTTCAAAAGGAAATGCATTATGAAAGAACTTTTCTTCTCAAATGAAAAGAAGAAACAGCCTACAAAACTGATGTCTCTTTGATACAACTTTCCTGGAGACATGAAAGGATTGAACTGGATATCAAGTGCCTTCTATACTTTTGAAAATCATACTCATCCATCGGAAACTGAGATATATTAAAAAAAATAATCAATGCATTCATCTATTTTTCTATATTGTGAAATGAAGAAACCACAAGTAAAATGCATAGTAATATATAGAAGAGATAAAGGAATATTTCAATGCAGTACACAAACAGCCAACAGAAGTCTGTGTTTGAAACCTCATAAATACAAAAATTAATAAATAAATAAATTTTAAAAGGAAGAAATGAAAGCAAATATGAGTTAATTGTTCTCTATTTAATATGTAAAAAGAAATAAACCCTTGAGTAGCTACTGCCAATTTTTTATTCCCTGGTTATAAAATAATAATCAGTGAAAAATCTGAAGACACTATACCTCACAGATTTATGGCTGGCTGGAAGGTGCATTTCAGCACACACCTGAAACTGTGTTCAGTGATCATCATTACTAAAACTAATTTTAAGTATGTCGAATACCTGGGTGATTTGTTAAACCTGGACATACACTCTCTCCCTAGCAAAGTCATCCATTCTCAAATGACCAAGTTGACAGTAAGAATACCAATACTGTAAGATTTACAGGTTTATGAAGATGCATATGGTACTTGATTTATTGAAATAAAATACTGTAATCCTTCTACCTTCAGTTCTTAGAGTAGATTCTGTGTATCTGGGAGCTATATTATGAATATTGCTATTAAAACTTAGAACGTAACTATGCACTGAAAATAAAGAACGCGAGAAACTGACGATTTCCATTAGCTGCTTGGTTCCTCTAATATTCACTAGTAGATCTGAGATGTAATCAGAAATCAAAATATAAATTCACTTTTCAAGTCAATTCATTTTTCAAGTCAATTCACTTAGTTTGGAGGAAAAAATGAATCAAAATTATCTGCTGGGACATTACAAGTTAAATCAATATAACTGCACTGTTTAGAATTAATTTAGATTCTGAATCAACACAAGTCCAAGGTAGAGAAGTGTTAAAGGGTTAAATTAGAATACACTATATATAATGAAATGTATTTGCAAGTCCTCTGAAACCCCCTACTATTTTTAATGGCCGAGAGTTTAAACTTAGACACTGCATGTTTTAAATTTTATTACATTTTGGCACTTTGGCTTCTCCCTCTCTCTCTTTTTTTTTTTTTTCTTCTTTTTCCTGGAGATATTCTCTCCTTTACTTTGAGTAGTTTTACTTATAACTGATGAACAATCTCTCAAAACATTAAATATTCTGCTGGGCAGAGATCCCAGGTAAAGTAACAGACCAAACGAAGGACCCAATGACTGATTGAACTGTTTCAAGTCATCCACAGGGTCAGTTGTCTCTGGCACAACAGCTGAGATTGATATGAAGAAAATTTATTCTCCACTCAGCTCTCTTTTTCTTGTGCCTGAGAATCAGAATTGCAGCTGCATAAATTTATTGAATGTCCTCTTTAAAAAGGATTGCGTAAAGTACATTTAACCTGGCCTTGGTTTTCTTTAGAGATTACTCAATAACTGATTTCCCCTCCACTTTTTTTTTGACCTCTGTCTTTTTGTTGAGCTGCTGACAAATTCAAAGTGGCACTTTTTGAAGCAGCACACTGTGTTTGAACTCCACGGAGAGACTGCACAATGTGTAGGCCCTGGGCTGATATCTTCGCTCTTTTTTCAATGAGTGTTATCTGCTATAAAATAGATTTAAAGCCCTTGCCAAAAATTCTTGGATGCCATAATCAGGACCATGTTTGCATATGGGAAATATCCCAAGAGGTATTTCCTTAGGTACAATGTTATTTGTCTTTGTTTCCACTATACCATCAAAAGATATTCCACAAGAACAAATGACATTACATCACTGGTTACAAGGCAGGGAAAGCCCACCTGCATTTCAATAATTATTTTTTCACTTTGTGGTATTCATCTGACTTCTGATGCTTTTAAACCAGCTCAGGTACTGGCTAGGCCTCATTGTTTTGGAAAGTTTTACTGAAGAGAAGTTGTAGGAAATTGTATCAAAAGAAGCCTGAGAACCTTCCTGCACATTATCAAAATCAAACCAGTTTTATTGTGTGAGTCTAGTGGTGAGATGCTGATGCAGAGTTATTGGTCCTAGAGAAATCATTCCAAACTACTAATGTCACTCAGCAAAAGCTTGTATCTTAGCAACTTCATCTAAAATCAAACATGTACATGAGGGTTTGTCTTTTTTCAGATGCCAAACATGTTGTTACATTTATATTCCTTAATTTTTTTCCCAATGAATATACTAATGACACTGTAAAATTTCATGCAGTGACTCTCTAAGTCACATCAACAGTAGAAGAATGATTGGCCTTTTTTTCCCCAAGTGCTGCTTTTCAGATGCAGTTCTGATGGCTATAGGATTGTGAGGAGGGACTCTCTTTAATAATGACCTCCAGTCATTTAACAAGACACTTGAAATCAGTACTTCTTAAAAAAAACAAGTTGGGCTTGATACTAATTATGAATATTAGCATTTTTTAATTAGTAATTTCTCTCATATAAAAAACTCTAGAACTCTGTTAGTTGTACCTGAAGCATAAAATTTCCACAACAGAAATTATCTGCTTGTCTTAAATAGGGCCACCCAAACTATTTTGCCTCAGAGAACTGCTTTTCATAAGCTTACTGTGAGGTGCAGATTTATTTATAGACTTAAGAAAATAACAAAGACACTTCACACTTGTGTGAAACTTCCCACCTGAGGCTCAAAAACTGCTTCTTGATACTTTTTTAAGTTTTACGATCATCGTGATGCAGAATAGTATCATTATGAACTTGCAGATAGGGAAAAATTAGAGAAGAAAACTAGAATAACTTGTATGATAATAGAAGTCCTTAGCAGAAATATACAATCAATAATGGAGTAGTTTACTAATACACATGTAAGCTAGGTGAACATGCAAGCATATTCCCATATAGAAATTAAAAAAAAAAAAAAACATCTTTACGTTTGTCAAAAAAATTCAGACATCTATTTGAGTACACAAAAAATATCTACCCCACACATCCTGGACCTAGCCTCACAGTTAGTGCTGCAAAACATTTCTGTCTCCATTTTCCCAGAGAGAGTCAGAGCATCCAGGGCAGGACACCTGCTGGGAGTTAACCCTACTCACCTTAGATCCAAGAACTGGACAGCTAACTGGTGTATTGATCATTTAGTTCCTGTACCTTGTCAAAAACCAGCATTCTTGCTGCTTAAAGAATGTTGCGGTCAAGTTTTTCTGATCTTGAGTAAGAGAATGGAGCAAGAAAAGACATCTCAAGCTTCATTTTCACTCATTGTGCTCACAGTATTCAGATGATAGCACCTTGAGTCATAACAGATTAGTCAGAACAGGCTAACGAGGCATAATAAGGATAATTTATCTAGTTGCATGGTTTTAAGGGTAAGTTTGAATATTATTTTGATGTACATGTATCCTAGATCAATGGATTAAGAGATTGTGAAATGGTTTTTATTTCATCTCAAGAAAGATAATTTTGCAGTGAAGGCACTCCAAAGGAAGAAACTGTGGGTTAGCACTAGATTTCAAACACATTGATGCCTATTCAGGAAAGTTCCAATGAGGTCAATAGCCTAATATGGTTTCTGGGGGAAAAAAAACCAAACCAAACCAAACCAAACCAAACCAAACCAAAAAAGTTGAAAATATTTGACAGCATTCTGTAGGAGAAAAATATTACAATCTATTTTTTCCTACCACTGAAGAAGATTCATTCACATGCAGTGCATGAGCACACTATATTCTACATTCCCACTCAGAAATATATACATGTACTCAATCTCACAAGAGTATACAGTAGCTACAGTCAGATTTATGTCTCTGTGGAGCAATTTGAAAGAATGTGATCCAGAAACTAAGCTGAACATTAAGCCTGGAGGAGCTGTTAAGCAACAAGGTTTTGCTGATTAAAACATGAACTTTACTTTATTTAATTCACTTTGCATTTGGCGGTTTAATGTTAATTAATTCTTATGCAATTTTTGTTAAATTTACTTTTGTCTCTAAATGAATATTTCAAGTTGCTATCAACAATATTTTATTGACTACTGAACCCAGGTTGAATGAATTGACACATTTAATTCCTGGCACACTAATGAAAAAGCAGAGTTTTTTCATGGTCTAAGACAAGTATGGGAAGGAGGTATAAATCTAAATGTAGCTGTTCACTGTACCTCTGTGTAGCCTGGGAAGCTACAACTACTTTACACTAGGATCATGACTGATTTTTGGAAGGCAAGTGACCCACAATATTGCAATGCTTGGAGGAAGATACCTTGGAAAATCTAGTTATTGAGTACTCAAGGCAACCTCTGTCCTCAAAACTGAATTAATTTGAAAGACCCTGCTTTGTACTGTGGTGGTGAATAAAGTTACCTGAAGGAAAATCCCAAATTTGTATTTCAGTCTCCTCATTTGTGTATGGTGATGGTCAACTACATGTTTGAAATTCTGAAAAGTTTATAATGCTTTCTGAAGCAGATTCAGCTGTGGTCCAATAGCTGGGTCAGAGCAATCCCAGACACAGTTACTGGTTAGGCAGAGAATGGATTCTGAGGAAAATGGACCCTGAGGAAAAGGACTCAGGGGTCTTAGTTGATAAAAAGCTCAACACAATCTGGCAATGTGCACTTGCAGCCCAGAAAGCCAACTGTATCCTGGGCTGCATCAGGAGAAATCTTGCCAGGAATAATGGAAATTATTCCCTCCCTCTACTCTGTTCTTACAAGACCCCACCTGGAGTACTGTGTCCACTTCTGGGACCACCAATAAAAGAAGTACATGGACCTTCTGGGGCATGTCCAGAGGGGTCCACAAAGATGCTAAGAGGGATGAAGCACCTCTCCTAGGAAGACAGGCTGAGAGTTGGGGGATTTTCAGCCTGGAGAAGAGAAGGCTCCAGGGACACCATAGAGTGGTCTAAAGGGGAACTACAGGAAACCTGGGGAGGGATTTTTTTATGAGAATGTGTAGTGACTGTATGAGGGATAATGGTTTTAAACTGGAAGACTGGTTTTAAACTTGAGATTAGACATTAGGAAGAAATTTTGCAGTGTGAGGGTGGTGAGACACAGACACAAGCTTCCCAGGGAAGCTGTGGATTACTCCTTCCTGAAAGTGAGGCTTCAAGCAATCTGTGGGAGGTGTCTGTGTCCATGGCAGGGTGGGTTGGAACCAGATGAGCTTTAAGTTTCCTTCCAGCCCAAACCATTCTCTGATTCTATGATTCTATGATAAATAGATACAATTTGAGTGGTGCTTGTACTAAAACACTGCGCAATCTTTTAAGTTATAAGTACTATCAGTAATGACATTATCAAAAAGTGTCACTGTCTTAGTTATGGACAAGACATGGAAAGATTATCTTCTTACAACAGGACAGAAGTCATGGATTTGATATACAGTCTTCAGCTTTATTTCTAACTTCCCTGGCAAGAAAGAGGTAGTGTCTCTGTAAACTACTTACACTGTTGAGATTAACTTTCTCATTCTCTATTTAGCACCACCATAGCAATACAATTAACAGTACAACAGACACTAGCAGAATATTTGCCACACTGATATCCTCTGAAACACTCTCTGCAGTCCAAGCACCATTATCTGTGGATGTTTTTGCTTTTCCTCACTTTAGTTTTCAATATTTTGAAAAATGCAACACTGGCAACAATGGAGTTAATTTACGCACAGGCTAGAAGCATTAAGGAAGTGATGTGTATTTGACCATTTCACATCTGGAAATTTCTACAAGGCAGTTCAGCTCTCCAGTGTCTTCCCTTTCAAAGCCATGAACTGATGGCAGCATTTGTCCTAAGGGTTTTCACTGATCACTGTGTCTGATGAACAGGAAATGGTCTGAAATTAGCAGTTTATTTTGTAGGCCAAGCACTGCATGCAGAAATATATCCGGGGAGTCAGTTCCTCTAAAAAGATTGAGGTAAAGTAGTCCTTTTTAGGAGAAGGACTCACAGCACTGGAGATGGCTGCTTTAGGCACAGGAAGGAGCTCTAATGGGGTTGTTCATAGAAAGAGCTGGTTGTGAGGCCAGTGAAAAAAGGTGCCAGCCCTGGAGTTAAATGACTGCAGAAATATAATAGCTTTTATCAATTTGCTTTTGTCTTTTCACTGAAAATAAGATATGGTATTCTTTTCTCCCTTCAGAAAATGACTGTGTTCTGTAAGCTGTCCTGTTCACTGACCCTATGACACGGTGTTAACAGTTACTGAGCTCATAAATGTGAGGTCTTCTGGAATTATAGACAGATATAACCAAGAAGCAGGAAGATGAACAGGAGAAGAAAGAAAAAAGATAAATACCTATTTTTAAGACCTTCTCTAAAAAGAAAGAGCAATAATCCATCTCAGATCTAGTGCTTGGACAACAGCTTATGGACCAGTTCCTTTGGCTAATTCAGAAAACAGTAGTCGTATTATAAAGACCATTTGGATTATTTTGTTTATTTGTTTGTTTTCTGATCACTCTTCAGAGTGATCAGGCTGGGGAAATTTGTAGAAATACAAATTGGGTTGGAAGGGACCTTAAAGATCATCGAGTTCCAACCTTACTGCATGGGCAGGGACACCTTCCGCTAGATCAGGTTGCTCAAGGCCCCATCCATCCTGGCCTTGAACACTTCTAGGGATGGGGCAACCTGTTCTTGTGTCTCACCACCCGCCCAGGAAAGAATTTCTTCCTAATGTCTAATCTAAATCTCCCCTCCTCAAATTTGAAACCATTTCATAGATCAGCTGGGTTGGAAAGGACCTCTGAGATCATCAAGTCCAACCCTTAGTCCACTGCCACTGTGGTTACCAGTCCATGGCACTGAGTGCCACATTCAGTCTCTTCTTAAAAACCTCCAGGGATGGAGAATCCACCACCTCCCTGGGCAGCCCATTCCAATGCCTGATCACCCTCTCTGTAAAGAACTTTTTCCTAATATCCAACTGAAACCTCCCCTGACAGCTTAAGTCCATGCCCTCTTGTCTTACTGATGGCTGCCTGGGAGAAGAGACTGACCCCCCCCCAGATATCCCCTTCTTTCAGGGAGTTGTAGAGAGTGATGAGGTCTCCCCTGAGCCTCCTCTTCTCCAGGCTGAACACCCCCAGCTCCCTCAGCCCTTCCTCACAGGACTTGTGCTGGATCCCTTCACAGCCTCCTTGCTCTTCTCTGGACCTGCTCCAGCACCTGAACTGCAGCACCTTCCTGAACTGAGGGGCCCAGAACTGGACAGAGTTTTCCCCTTGTCCTCTCACTATACACCCGTGTAAAAAGCCCTACTCCAGCTCTGGATGGTTGCTACAAGGTCACGTCAGAGCCTCCTTTTCTCTGCGCTGACCAACCCCAACTTCTTTAGTCTGTCTTCATAGAGGAGGTGCTCCAGCACTGTGATCATTTCGTGACTTAGATACATAATGCTTCCTCTCTTCTTCCCTGTGTTCCATTCTAAGGACAATCAGGCCAAAGATATTCCTTCTCACATAAAGATATTAAAAGAAAAGCAATTACATGGGAAAAGATATTTTCAAACACAAGGTGATTTTTCTGCTCAGCTATTGGCTTCCCTCCTGTTCCTGATACACTGGCTGAAGATGGATAAAGTGTTATCTGGGTCTATGCTTTCATTAGTGTCACTACATACAAGAGAAAAACATCTTGCTTTGCACTAAAATCATATTAAATATTAAAACTTGTTAATTTTCTTTTAGGATATCAAGCTATTAAACAGAGGAACAAGACAAATTCAATCAGTAAAAACATTGCAGTGAATAAAAGTAGTGATAAAGCTAAATTCCTATTTAATGTAATTATCTGGTAAGGCTTCCTCATCCAACTATGCTGCACAAAGGCAAAAGATCAAAATAATGTATTTTAGATGCTTGTAGTCTCTGAAGAAAGGCCCTTTGCCATGCTACAGTGAGATCTTAAAGCACTTGTTTTATGTGTGAGTGTAAACCTCTTTGGAAAAAGCACTGGGGATGATGGCAGATTATAGGGTGTGATTCACACACATCTGTGTCCTGAGAGACAAGATTCCTTGAAATGGCCCCCTGTGTAATCTGATGATGATTGTACAAGTAACAAAAGTAATGAGTAATGGCTACTCTGTCATATGTATAAACTGCTTTTTCACGTATCTTAGAATCTTTCTGAAGAGTCGTGATTTGATTCCCCTGTTTTTTTTTTCCAGCAAATCATACACGATTTTTTTTTTTTTTTTTTTTTAGATGATGTGCACTTTTGCCCCACCCAGTGGTCATTACGTAAATTGCCATCTCTCCTTGTTTTTAGAGGCGTTTTTCCCCCTCCGCCCTGGTCCGCAGGGTAGATGTGCCTCTGGAAAATGAACAAAAGCAGCATCTGTCCCCCGTTGCTACCGTGAGTATATTAGGCTATCATTATCTGCAATGACACTGCCATCTGTAATGTGCTCTGGGGCAAACACAGGCACTGCCAGTGGCTTTGGCACCACAGGCAGATGCTTCGTCATGCAAGAAGATTCATGAAGACAAAATATGTTACACATGAATTCAAGTTGAGAAGAGAGGGAGAGAAGGAGTGAAGGAGAGGGCAGCCAGGAAATAAATGCTCTTCATGTGTCTCATCAACAAAGATGGAAACAAGGAAGCCATAGGCTAGGTCAGGTGAATTACTAAGTCCTAATGAATAACAGGTATAAAAAAAAGAGGCTCATTTTATTGCGCTAGGAAATCTGAGAGTCTATAACTTTTTATAGACTTTTATATCTTCCTTTTTTTCCACAAGTAACTTACAAAAATTGTCAATTAAAGGAATAAATAGAAGTTGTTTTTTCCTCAAAATTCCCTCACTTATTTGTAACAGAAAACAAAACGCACATATGCACACACAAAAATATGGGAAGTAAAGACAGAGAAAGGATTGTGGTTTTTTTATTATTTTGCAATGTTTTCTCTCTAAATCACGGAACTTTTATGTAGAATTCTATCTTCCTCTCACTTAACAAATTTCTTAGTCATTAGATTCTCAAGGAAACAGAAATATCTTCCTAGACCTCATTTTTACATGTAAAGGAACAAGTGAAAAATAAAGAAAAACAAAAATTTTCAGAAAGCACAAGTGTTCCGGCCAATACCTTTTTGTCTGTGGTTTTAAGTTTTTTTTTACATGGTCTTTAGTAGGAATGCAAAACCACATCTTTCAACCAATATCCTGATTTTTCTACCTGCAATGCATAAATACAAAGAACACAGTTCTAGTTTTGTGTTAAACCAGAATATGTGCATAATATTCTATGTCTTTTACAACAGAAGCTTAGCCAAGATTTTTGCTTCAGCATCATCTATTCTGTATTCATACAGTTAAAGAGAGCCACTATCAATAAAAATGTACTTTCCTTCCAGAATGAAATGTCTCTACAAAAGCTGCTTCAGTACTTTGCCTGTGAGGATGTTAAGAACATCAATTTCCAGAAGTCTCCTAACATACAAATAACTGCAGATCTTCATTTTGGTGTCATTTCTTCCCCATTCTGTTTCTCCCTTCCCCCATGCCTGGTCTCAGTAATTTACTCCGTACCTTCCAGAAATGGATTGCATTGCTGGAGGCAAAATTCATCTCCTGAAATATGCAAAATGCATACTGTCTCACATGATTGTATACAGCACATATATATCACTAACATTTTCCCCCATTTCATTTGCTTCATCAAAAGAATTGGTTATCACAGCTTGCCCTCTTTTCACAGAAGTAGAGATTTTCCTACAAATTAGTTGAATCGCTCAACCAGGTTTAATTACAACTAGGTATGGAAGGAAGGACTGTCATAATTCTGTGTCACAATGTACAGATGAAGACTGAAGGACTCTGGATTCCTGATCTACACACTGTTATTCGTCACCCTCCAGCCACTCTTTTATTGCACTCTCAGGATGCCATCACATAGCAGGAGAGGAGGAGGTGTCAAACAAAGCCTTCGTATTAAGTGGTCCAACGCTGCCTCTATCAAGATTAAGTAGGTCATTTATAAGAGCCCTAGCACATGCTGCATTTTGCAGCAGGACTTTGAAGTTTAATAGACAAGCAGCCATCCAGACAGCATCTCTGGTCACACTGTATATGAGACAATGATTTTCTCAGAATCCTCTTTCATAGAAGCATAAAGCATCTTGAACATGCCTAGAGAGCAAATAGTGCTTTCTCTGCCTTTTTCATAAGGCAAAGGTCTTGTAAGCTTTGCTTATGCATCATCACAAGAAGTCTATGATGATTCTCTGTGCTTCTCTATAGGTTTCTTACAGTTTTTTATAATTTTTCGCTTCTCTTCTAAAAAGTGCCTACTTAAAAATATGTCCCAAATAGTTAAACTAATTCAAGCTATTCTAAACTTGCCACCTTTGTCTAGGGGAAGTTTCAGGGGGTTTGTCAATTTTAATTAGAAATGGCACAATGATTGTGCACAATGTAGGGGATTATCAGGGCTACTTGTTAAATTATAAAAGGTTGGCTAAGCTTCAGAGTGGAGCTAGTGTCCAAATTAACAAATTTGAGAGTTTATAGTTTATGCTCACAAAAATAATTGCTTTTTCTTCCTGTCTTTTGCAGAGTGTGTTCTTCATCTGAGAAAAATACCAAGCCTACATATCTCTAGTTTATTTATGTGAATTAAACCTGTTTTCACAACAATACAGCCAAGTGGAATGCCACACTCTTTCATAAGCCTTGTCTTTTTTTTTTAACTTTTTTTGGTTTTGTGTTAAACTCGTAATATACCCTTTGCTGGAGTATAGCATGTTTTCTCCTCAGAAAGTAATTTATCATGATTTCTGTTAATGAATGTTGAACTAAATAATAAAATACAGATATTTACAAGAGGTGATATGTATGCATGGAACGATCAGGAGGAACAGTCTGCCATATACCTTTGCCACTAGGGCTGTCTAACTTGAAAAGCATTCTTCTTGTTCCAGTAGCAAGTACTCTAGGCTGAGACAATCCAGCACATTCTGATCTTGTCTGCTGGAGCATCAAGTAAAAATAATTGGGTATGTTCTATTCCTGGTGCAAATCTAGCTACCTGAGATAATTAGGCACTCCCTAACCATACCTGGAACTCTGTTGTTAGCAAAATGCACCTGAGAACCCTCCTGTCCTGATCACAAGCCCACTCTGAAAGTCACCAAAGATGACTTAATTTGAATCATGATCATCATGGAAAAATAATGACCAGTAAATCATCTTTTGACCCTATAGATACTGATCATAAAATGGAATGCACCCAGGTGCTGCCCTGTGTATCAGGGTATTCACCCAAGAAAGAGAGTAAGTAGTCAGCTACTTCTCATACCTAGGGGAAAAAAGGTCAAATTAAATATAATATTAATAATATTATAAATTTGTTATAATTTGATTTCATGGGCTTTTTTTGTGGTATAATGTAACTTCTTTTCATATAGTTCAAGGATATTTAGGTATCAAAATTTTACAAAATAGGCTAACCCCTATATCTCTGTGTGAGCATGGTCAGAAACTTGGTTATACCTTTAAATGAATGTCTGTGTTGAATGTAAAAAAAAATATTATTTATTAAGTTGCTATAAAATCATATAATCTAATTTTGTAATCTGTTAAAATAGTGACAATCAACCATAATTTTCTGCTGTTTCAAATCACATCAGACCCATAATTACGTATTAAAGCATTACACTGAAATCTCTACACCTGAATCCCTTTGTTGTAAACCCTTGACCAAGTCTGGTACTAGGAGTGGATTCAGCTTCACCCAGACTCTTCTCTGAGAAGGAGTTTAGAAAGCAAGAGGGACTACTCTGAACCTTGTGACTCAATAGGAGGGTCTTCCTCTCTTTCTCCTGATCCCTGTGAAGATCATTGCACCCAATCATGACTCAAATCTCCTTTATCCCTGTAGAAATCATTTCCTCTGATCCGTGTGTAAATCACTCCAAAACAGTTTTAACCCCTACACATTCCACACTCCACATTGTAAATAATAGTGAGCCTTGACAGTGATTTCCATTGAGTTGCACTTTCATAAACCTTTGAAAATTACCTTTTCCTGCTAGTCTTGTCAGTGTTTATTTAGTGACCTTTAAGACCTTCCAAACTTGTCTACCACAATTATATAGGAAGCAAAATATATTTGCAAGTGAGCAAAATAGAAAACTATCACCTGTGAACAATCTGAAGTTTGGTAGAAAACTATCACCTGTGAATAATCTGAAGATTGATCTACATGCCACATCTTGGATTCTTTGATTTATGTTTTGTTATTTCTATTGCTAAGGTCTTCCTAATTCCATAATTGAATTTAACATCAAGATCAAAAGACAGTGTAACTATTAAAAAAAAAAAACAACAAAAAAACAAGTCCTATGCTCTGTAGCAGAGACAAGAGAACCAATGACTCCCTAAATCTGAAAAAAAAAAAAAAAAAAATTGCCAGAAGATTTCTGCATTGAAATACCCATCTGAAAACTTCCAAGTTATAAAATAGGAACAGGAGTAAAAATCCAATTCCTCTGAATCCAAGCAAACCTCTCTATTGATTATCTGATTTGCACTGACTCCTGTGGGCACAATAAAGGTTGCCTGAGAATGTACCAAACCTGATAAACTGTAGGATATATCTTAATTCTTTGAAGCCATGTAGTTACGTCCTGTCTACCACAAGGTCAACAGCCAGATGGTTTGCTGAGATCAGATTCCCAATACATACCAAGTTGGCAAGAGGGACAGTGAAACACTTATTTCTTCTCTCCTTCTCTTTCCTACTTCTTTCCTACTTTCTTTCCTCTTCCACTCTTGTCCTGTTCTCTCTTGCCTCTTTCTTTCTCATATAAAGTGATGACTTTCAGAGACACATATCTGCAATGATACATGCCACCTAGAAATATTCTCTTGTAAAGTACTTTATTAAAGAGCAAACCTGTATAATCATTAATTTCATTATGCAACATTCTTCTCTGAAGTCTCCTGTTTGCAATTAAATCTTCAGAAAATCTCTATCTAGGGATGCAGTATGTCTGCTAAATATGTCTATTGCACAATAATTGTCAGATGACAAAATATGAACATACAAATCTTTTTAGATGGCGGAGTAATCATATTCTAAAAAATTCCTCCCTTTCCTCCCTCTCCTTTTTTTTTTTTTTTTTTTTTTGTTTGTTTGTTTGGTTGGTTTGGTTTGTTTTTTTTTTGGTATATTTAAGCTGTTCATACTGCATGGTGCAAAATGACCATTATCCTAGCTAAAACTTTGCAACACCAAACCACCCTTGCTAGGGCACACTGATAACATGCAGAACAAGCACAGTGAATTAGAGAATCCTTACTTTAAATGATGCCACATATTGTGTATTCCAGAAATGAGTATGTTTAGTACTCGTATTCATTTACAGTGTCTTTATATGCCACATTATTTTAAAGAAATCCAGACTGGCTTTTTGCAGATTTTAACATTGTCCAACACACGCAGACACAAAAGACTTTTCTTAAAAATTTAATTCAGAGACCTGAATAAAGCCCTTTGTGGAATTTGTAATGAGGAGCTTGTTTATACATATTTATTGCCTGAAAATATCTTCATGCCAAGATTCAAGAAAGACTTGTTTCAAATTAGAGTAACCTTCATTTTGGAGCAAGGGCTAAAGCTTACAGTGGACAATGTGTTTTTTTCTTTTCTCTTCTAAGACAGCTATCTTGTATTGACAATGAGCTGTACTGAAGAGGCCATGCTCTGAAGGAATAAATAATGTCTGCATTGTGCACACATACTTGTGCTGAATATTTACATTTGCCTGCAAGAGTTTAGACTCCAGTAAATAGCGATTATGCAGTGGATCTGAGCTTACAAAGCTTTGCTTACTGTATGAAACAGCTAGCTTCCTTCATTGCTGATTTTCTTTTCATCCCTCAAGAATTCAGAGATAAAACATGTTTTGAGCCCTTTTTAGATAAAGTTGCCTCATGCCCACAATTCATTCTGTATCTCAACCTCTGCAATTTGCTAGTTTGCTCTAATTTATTTAAATGTAAGCATCTTTCAGCATAGTTTTTTTCTGCTCCATATTAAAAGGATTGCAAAGATATTCAATTTCCAGAATAGTGTATTAGCTCACACTATGGAATGGGTGTTCTAGGAGATAAATTCTGATTGTTCAGCAATGCAACTCATATTTTGAGTGTTCTACACAGTTCAGATGCTATCATCCCAATTGCCCTATTGTTGTGGCTATCTGAGTTAGGAGCTGAGGAGAAGGAAGATAAGCAGGAAAAAAACCATGTCTATCATGGTATGATTTTTTGAGTTCTGGTTTTTTGGGTTTGTTTTTTTTTGTTTGTTTTAAATAGAAATGTTATGAACTCCAGGAAAGTATTCATTTCCTTTCATTTTTTTCAAGCTCTTGAGAAAATGAGATTCTTTTTTTCTCAATTTATAGTTATTTTATTTTTAGCACTTAAAAAGCTGCCAAGCACTTGCAAGTTCACTGTCTACTATATGCAACATAATTTATTCAGTAATTAGAATGCAGTGATTGTCATTACAAGTTCAATATTTGCTCATGGTTGTTGCATGTTGACATCTGAGACAATCTGAAATTACATTTTCCTTACCATGGGAAAGTGTGGCCTGATTCATACCCCATGCAGAGCAGCACATTAACCACCAATGACACTCTCATTAACTCATGGATCTTTGCTTTAGAGCTATATTTGGTGTGCTGCATAATATCATCTTTCATGCACTCTTGCACTATACTCTGTAGGTATATTCATCTTTTGCCTTTCACTTTCCCTTTTTCAGCATCTCCAAAGGATGGAGCTCAATGAGAACCATTCTGACAAAGAATACATTTATCATTCTTTAGCACTGTTTCAAGGACCTGATATTTCCAGGTGATTTCTGTAAACTTTGATGGACAGAATGACTTTGTTTCCAGCTTCACACAAGAGCTCAGGTCTTCTGCTACGATGATAGAAACAGCATTTAAGTGCTGTGATAATTTATTTCCTCATTTTTAGCATTCCAGTCAGACTCTGAGTACCAAAATTAAAACCAAGCTCTATTTTCTTCTTTGAAAATGTGTTCTACAGTGTGTCCTGCCCAGGGTTTCAGAGATCTGCCATCTCCTGGCAATGACTGAACTCATTCCAGGCCAGGGAGCCCTACAGGATTGGAGGCCCCAGAAATAGGTTGAACTCATAGACTTTGCAGCAGTAACAGCTTCTACAGCACAATGAGGCCACAGGCTTGCTTAGGCTTTTAATCAGAACTGCTTTGTGGCAGCACGGGGAAGGAAGGGAGGTGGCCTCTCAGGCAGGTCTTTTTCCTAACTTTGTAAGGAAACAGGCAGTTAAAATTAATTTTGTTGAAACCATATTTAAGCTGATGCTGGTGAATTGTACCGTATAAAAGGGAACTGTGCACTGATTTAGATACTTGGCATTTTCCAGCTGCATCCTGACAATAAAGCTTATTGCAGCAGTCTGCACCAAGCACAGAAGGGGAAACCCAGGTGCTGGAATGTAAGTCTTGCCACATACACACAGCTGCACTGCATACCCCAAACCTGCCTGTGCTTTCCTTGCCCTGTCAGCCTCCTCTCTATTCCATTAAATTAAATTTCAGTCTATTAAGTGCAAGAGTTGAGCAAAAGAGCTTTAAAGACAGATACTTCATATTAATTTGAATGTCAAAGTATTCCATAAAAGAAAAAAAACCAATAATATTAAGATGTGCAATATTTTACATTATGAACTCTGAAGGAATAAGAAAAAAATATTCAATATCTTATTCTGAAAAAAATGTAAAATCTATCAAATAAATTGTTTGGTAAACACATTCATAGATTTTCTAACTAATGCCACAGTACAAAAATAATGTGTACAAGATGTTTTGGAAGACTGTATACAAAATGTAAGGAGATATGGCACATTTATAATTAGATGAACAGTATGAGACATCAATAGAAGTATTGCTTTGCATGCATATTGAGAAGTATAGTATATGAATTAGTTGTTACCAATAAGGTTTACGTGGTTAATGTAGAGGTTACCTCTTTCTCTGGAAACTAAACAGGCTTTAGCATCTCTCTGTTCTTTCAGATATTTTAAAATGAGATTATTTCTTTAATTCTTTTTTAACTTGATAAATTTTGACATGTTTAAAAAATCCATTTGCAAACTCTGTTTAGAGATTATAAATTTACCCTATAAAAATTATTAGATTTTATTCTTGCTGCTGCCCTTTTGAAAATCAAAGCTTGCTCACATGAAAATTCATAGAATTACAAGATGCATAAAGTGCAGTCAGGATTGGTTGTATTCTTTATACTTGATATTAAAGTGTAATGTCCATTCTTCCCATGAAGGATTGTATTTATTTAAAAAGCTTAGCACGTGGCAAGTAAATTTACCATGCAGGTCTATGAGAAACTCAGTAGTGAAATTCATCACTTAGAGCACCCTCTGTAGTTTCCATTAGGGTATACCAGGAGAAAATTAGAGTTTTCAAGCATGGTGTGATTAATTTTGGATATTGTGAGATCAGCGCAGAAATCGTTGATTGGTATCCAAAGCTGTCTGTGGGGTTTCTTCTTATCCAAACCTTTCCTGGAGCTTTAGCGATTTCAGCACATCACTTCCTTGGAACTTGGGAATAAATCTTGGTCTTTGAGTGATGAAGAAGAATAGTGTGCAATCAGACAGCATAAAGTGGGGAAGACAGATTTATGACAGTAGATTTGGATGCAGTATTCAATGGAATGAGGCCTTTTTGTGTATTACAAGTGAGCAGACAGCTTCCCTGTGTTTATTGTGAAGTAGAAAGTAAGATTTGTTCCAAAATCATAGTTTTAAAAAATATCTACCTGTATGATGGAGTAGTTGAGACTGGAATCCCAGACTGTTGGTTAGTTGCTTTACTGGTGTTACACTCTGTAGCACTGGATCTTTGTAATGCTAAGGTTACAAGCAAACCTGTTGGAGAAGTGGGTTGGTTTCTGTGTAAAATATTTCAGTAATAGTTTCAGCTTTTAACAAATAGATATATTTGTTCCTAAGGAGCTGCAAATTCAGTACATTAAAAAAAGTTATCAATTATTTTAATTTATAATTTATGAAATATTTTTTGTATATTTGATATATTGATATGAGATATTATAAAATAATTTCAAATAATAATTTATAAATTGTTTTATCAATTATTACCAGCAAACAGGAATTTAAAAATTCAGCTGAGTATTTTGACATTCAGGTGTTCAGTTGTTGCTGAATAGATGTAACTTTCAGTGGACGGCAGACATGTCTTTTCAATTTTGTACAGATTTTTTAAAAATCTGTTAAGCATTTTTTTACATTTTGGTATTTGTAAATTTTTCTTTCTTCTACCCTGTACCTTACCTCATTAGTAAGACTTATTTAATTACCACTGTATTTATTTGCCTTGCTTACTGTCACAGGGAGTGAGTGCACTTGAGAGGGAGCATCTTTTTAAACTATATATGTACTTTATTATTATTATTATTATTATTATTATTATACTTTATTGTATTAACAAAAATAGTAAGAAGTAAAAAATGTAATTGCTTTTGCTGCATGATTGATTGCTTCCACAATACAATTAAGCAAAAGGGAAAAATTATTGCATCTTTGGCAGTTAATTTGGGGTGTAGCACACTGCTAATCCTCAGAGGACTTAATTTTCTGCCAGAACTAAGTAAAAGATTTTAAAAATATATCTGATCACCAGAAGAGAGAAAGACAATTCAAATAAAGAGGATAAATAAGCTACACCTCATAAATCAATGTCACACCATAAACAGATTTTTTTAACTAAAGCCACTTCTTCCTTGAACTGAAGTGCTTTACTTACAGAAAATATTTTTGCCTTCTTCAGAGGTTTTTTTTCTGCTAAGAGAATCATCATCAAGTCATGCAACAGCACATTATTTATTCTTTTTCTGTGGCAGAATCACTTCAGTGGATCCAAGTGTTTAATCTTGCTAGAAAACAAAAAGAATGGTATTGTTTTTTCTGAAATATATAAACCTATCTGCATGAGTAAATGCATGTTTATTTCCGCACTTCTATATATAGAGATATATGTATATACACATACATACACGCACAAATGCATATATATATTCCAACTAATTTGGCTCCTGCCAATCTACTGTTTCTCCTTAGGTGGCAAGAGTTTTATTCACCTATGAAGGCAATATTATTACCTATGTGCTCTCTACAGTGATTTCACTCACTATCCAAATGTTGTCTAATACATCTTTTGAGGCACAGTGAACTAACCTTTTCATTATGAATTATCTCCAGATTATTATGAGGCCATAAACTGAAAAAAATGTAAGCAGTCTTGAATCTCAGCTACAAAGCTGACTTTATGCTGCAGAGTTAGAAAAAAACATTGTCAGAGGATGATGATATCCTAATAATCTAACCACTTTAACTTCAGTTAATTTCCTTGTCAATACTTTCAATGAGGTGGTCTGTTTCAGTAGCACGTGATTAAAGCTTGTGTTGTCTATAAAGAAAGTAATTTTCCTTTTTTTTCTTTCAAATTTTGTTTTAATGTGTTTGAAATCTATTTACTGCATGATACGTCATTTTAACAAATCTCCTAGCACTAGTAGTAGTAGAAGCAACAGTGGTAACAATATTAATTGCAAAATCTTGCAAAAGCCCTTTTCTACCAAGATGCTAAGATTCTCTTGAAAAATCAACTAATTCTCACAAAAACCATATACACACAAAATAAAACATAAACAATAAAAGAGAAAAAAATCAACAAAATCAAATCAATCAAAAAAGCAAAATCAAATCAAATAAAAAATACAGCCAAGAATAATATCACAAGCCCTCTTTTTCTAGGGCACCTGCCCTAACCAAACTGCACTTCCCCTACTCAATGTGCTATCATATGCTGAAGAAATTTGTCAACAGGAATTAGGATAAGAGCCTGAGCTCTGCTTCCTCATGGTGGCAGAGGTGAAATCAAATTGGCATTTCAGCATCCTCAGAACACTAAAACTTCTCTGAGTGTTATGGTACATTTTCCTACATCTTATGCTTTTTTTTTTGTTGTTGTTGTTGTTGTTAAACAAAAGACAATTTTAAAGCCCCACATTCACAAGTGTGGCAAATATTGTGTAGTTCTGCAGGTAAAGCCCCAGCATCACCAGTGTTAGTGCAGTGGTAAAAGTCCCATGCACAAAGTGAAACAAAATTGTAATTATTTTTTAATGCTGATGAATTTCACAAAAGAAAAAAGTAGGTGGTTATAATAATTTATAATAGGCAGTAGCAGCAAAAGAGATAAGACAGGAATTAAGTAAATGTGCCTAGATTATGCCAATTCATTATTATATGTCAAGACTTGAATATACAGATGAACTGCACATGTACTTACAGAGACAAACTGTGCAAAACAAATCTATGTAGTTGAGCGAGTAGCTATAGATAAGGAAGATAGAGAATAGGAGTAGATGAGATGGGTAAGGAATTACTTCTTGTAATAAATAATGCTGAAAATTTACCATGAAATAATCTTTATATGTTGGCATCTTTGTTTCACCTCTTTTTCAAATAAAACATTTATGGAAATAGAATAATGACATCTACTTTAAAAAAAAAATTAAATACCAAAGCTTTTAAGGATACCATTTGAACGGTACTTGCTAAATATGTTTTCTATGTAACAACAGTGAGTTACTACCTGAGAGTGAGTTTAACAAATATATGTATTTTTAATAACACATTTAACTACTTTCCTGAAAAAAAAAAAATAAAAGAAAATTCTCCACTGAACTCACATGGAAGCATTAGAAAGCTGAAAGAATCCTCACAGTTTTCAAAACTGGAGTAATTTTAAACATTTCGGCACGTAGAAAAGTCTCACTTTTTTAGGCACTTACATCATAAATTATCATGACACAATGAGGGATTTAATCTAACATACACCAGGAGAACATATGAGCAATTTGTACATGGGTACAGTGATTTTCTTCAGAATTGAGGAAGTATGGAAAAGGATTAAGAAGTCATTTGTCGCAAGATGAGACACTGCTACTTCATAACCCAAATATTCTCACTACACATACACACAAACACAAAGTGAGAGGCAGCACCACCAGTGATTTTCAGATCTGAATTTATCTAAGTCTACTATCTCTGATAAAGAGTTTTGGGGAGGGTCACTCTAACACTATTGAAAAAATGACTGTGCTTTGAAATGCTTTTCTAGTTACTACAGAGAGGGGAATAGAATGATTTTTATTTTTTTTTTAATGCATATGTGTGTGTGTGTATCTTGGTATTTATTCTGATTTTCAAAAAAACATCATATTTTATGGGCTGAAAATGAACACAAAACTATTTACATAACGTCTGCACTTCTTGGAGGGCTGAAACACTACAGCGGTTAGACCCATCCTCTATAATATTCACTTGCAATCGAGGCAGTCACTATAGTTGAGCTAATTTAATGTTTAGTTATTAGAGATTTATTTTTAATTCTGTAATATTATTAATGCTGTGGCAGAAAACATTTAATAAACTGTTTTATTTCTAATTGTGTAGCTATAAAAATATTTTCTATATGTATTGCTAAAGGGGAAGAAACTTTGAAATATGCTGATTTAATCTGTTTAATACGTTATTGAACCTGTAGTGTATGTTCTAATTCGACTGATTTCACACAGCTGTCATTCTACAACCTATAATCTGCATGCATGTGATATAAACATAACCTTTAATGAACAGTATTCACATGCAAAAGTTGCTAATATAGTGCTAGCATAGCAGCACCTGCCAACACCTCTACAATTACAAGTCTTGTGTCAGCATTTCAATTATAAAGTACCTCCTAATTTAGAGGATTATAACTTGACAGTAAAAATTCATTCTGTGTTGCAACTTGACACGTAAGGTCTCAGTTCAAAGCATTTTTATTACTACAAGTTTAAATTGGTTTATATATTATGAAGTTATAGAAAACTACAGTGAAAAAGGAAGACACTTAGTGGATGTTTTTTCACCACGACTGTAGCTGTAATGCTTTGAAAGAGAGATCCCCAAATGTTACAGCTGGGTATGTGTAATTAGGATCAGTGACTGATTTTTTATTTTATTTTCTGCCCATGTAGCAGAAAGATCTAAGCTTTAACACTCCCTGATGTTATGTTTTTTCTTTATACTCTTTTTAGCATGCATACTCGTCCTTAATGTTAAGTATAATACATTGGTTGTTTAGGATATTCATTTTTTAGTGCACCAATTCACTGCTAAAACAGACCACGGCAGACCACGTATGAACCTGTGGACCAAAGGTTTCCCTGGAATGGCATATCACTTACTGATGGTATATACATGAATTGCAAACTTCCCAAGTGTCTATTGACACATTTTTTTCAGCTGAGAAATTACTATCTACCATGTCAATAATCTACTTATCAAAGTTGCCTATTTCTTTTCACTAACACAGTACTACTCAGATATGGCACTATCTATTGTGGAAAGGAAATAATTTTCAGATTGTGACAGGGTTAGGAACCGCTGAGGGAGATAAATGGCAGGGATTTTATTCTATTCTTAGAGGGGTGGTTGTAAGAGGAAAAAATATCAATAACAACTAGACAAGTTCTGTGACCTTGCAGAGAATATTCCCCTCCACCACTATTTCTAGCCCTTTCATGCTGTTTTCAAAGCCCAAAAGAACTGCAAAGCATTATGAGAAACTCCTAGAGTTCAGCAGTTACATGGAATGATGTGCAAAGGTTCACACCACCTTCTTTTGTTGCCTGGTGGAAAAAAAGCATCTGTGCTTGATGTGCAAAGTAAAGAGAATCACCTCTGAGCAAGGCCAGAATACTTTGGACAACCTGAGGTGCTGGAGGAAGGGTAGTTTGCAAATCAATCAGCAGGGGAAGCTTCTCAGCAGTAGCCAGATGCCAGCTGGTGGGGCCACAGTATCATGCAGAGCTGCTCTGAATCTTGGGCTTTTTTACTGCATGAACATGTCTGTGTCACATCTACTCCATGGCAGAAGATGGGCCTAGTGACCCCCACATCTGCCTGCAAAAACTGTGCAGCCAAAAGGCTGCTGTAGAAATACTTCTACAAGGAACATATCAAATGTAAGCAGCTTGCAACTACATCAGCCCTCCTATGGGTAAGGCAGCTCTATACTTGTTGAGAGGCATGTCTGGGGTTTTCTCCCACAGATGGAAGCATCTGTGTCACAACTGAAGCATCATGTGTCACAGCTCCAGTTTTGCAGAGAGATGAAGTGGGTTGCATTGCTGTACCAGCAGCAGGTCCCAGGGGTTCAATAAATCTCCAAACACACTATGATGTATTCTACTAGTCCCTTTAAATGTAAAAACAGGATGTCTAAACTTAGTTTTTTATTGGGCAATTTGATAAGTAGTTTGTTAACATTGTTAACAGTTAGGAAATTAATGTTTGTTAAGTTATTACAACCAAAGAAAACCTGTCTGCTGGAAGAAAAAAGCTCGTAAAAAAAAAAAAAGTCAAGGAGGATGCAAAAGAAGAAGATTGGTTTACTTTGTAATCCTTACATCCACATACAGCTATCACCTCTGAACTGCTTTTGGATGAAGATTATGCCAGCCATACTGCTTCATGAATCACAGATCCTCCTATATAATTCTTCAGAGATCATTAGTTATGGGACCCTTTTAATTAGTAGGCATTTTCTCTATTATTTCTCATAGTGTCTTAAAATGCCAGCAGTCTAGATATTCTAAGGGCCCCTCAGTGTAATTTAGGAAAGTCACCATGTTTTCCACCATCTTTAAGATGTTCTAAGTACAGACAATACAGCTCAGAATACACTAGGGCTATGATTTATAGACTGACTTAAATATAAAGTCAGCCATCCTCACACCACACATTATTTCTGCTGCTACTCTTGATTCATTTGAAAGTCTTCATAACAACAACAACAACAACAGTGAAGAAGACCTGGTCATCCCTGTTACATTAAAGACACCAGATTTTACTTCAGTCTTCTCCTTCTAGAAAGGGACAGTTTTTACTTTCTTAACTAACCTTCTTGACTCAGTGTAATGGAGGGTTAATGGTCAGAAAACATGCTTGGAAGAAATCTGGACTGTTAGCTGTGTGAAGATATGCTAATCTAGACACTTTCTTATACATATAAAGAAGGACAAAAAGTTATTTTTACTCATGAAAGCAATGTTTTTGTATCTCTTGTTGAAATTTCAACATTTTTCTACCTTTTCAGCAAATTATAACTTTTAAGCCTCTCAGCTCATGACAGTTCATCAGTACTTCTTTATACACAGTAAAGGTTATATTCTGAAAGTTTAGAGATGAATTTTCCAGAAATCTTAAAATAAATGCTTTAGTTATGTGTGTAATACATTAGAAAACAACTTTGCAGCACCCTCTAGTGACATATTACCTGATTAGAATGTTCTGGAAAACAGAGAGACAACGTTGATGTGAAGAGACACACTTTTGATATTAATGTGTTGGCTGAAGATTTTACCTTCACTGTTCCAATCTCATAAAGTAAATTACAAATATCTGATTTCTTCAAGGCTCTTATAAACAAAAAGATATTTCGTTGACTTTAAATCATTCAAGTAAAGAAATATATTATATATTTAAAGTCACAATATGAGCATAAAACCAAATATTTTTAATATCTGTTAAGATCCGAGATTGACCCCTGTGGAATTCCTAAATCCTCTTTATGCCTTATGGCTTAGATACATGCTTGTTCAGGGCTTCCTATGTTGTTCTCATGTTCCTGCAGCATGAAGATGTGACAGGAGACACCTAACAGGGTTTGTCCTTGCATCAATGTCTACCTTGCTTTCATGGTGTAATCCCAGACAGCAACTAAACCCCATGTAGCTACTTGCTCCCTTTCCCTCCAGTGTGATGGCATAGAGAATCAGAAGAGTAAAAGTGAGAAAACTCATGAGATAAAGACGGTTTATTAGGTAAAGCAAAAGCTATGCATGCAAGAAAAAGTAAAGCAAAGAACTCATTTGCCAATTCCCATCAGCAGGCAGGAGTTCAGCCATCTCCAGGGAAGCAGGGCTTCATCACACTTAACACTGACTTGGGAAGACAAATGCCATTACTCTTAATGTCCCCCCTTTATTCTTCTTCCATCAGCTTTATATGCAGAGAATGATGTCAAACACTGTGGAATATCCCTTTGGACATTTTGGGTAAGCTGTCCCAGCTGTGTGCCCTCCCAACTTCTTGTTGGTGGGGTGATGTAAGAAGCAGAAAAGGCCTTGACTCTGTGTAAGGTCTGCTTAGCAGTAACTAACACATCCCTGTGTTACCAATAATGCTATTTCCAGAACAAATCCAAAACACAGTCTCATACCAACCAACTGTGAAGAAAATTAACTCTTTTCCAGCCGAAACTAGCATATTTGCTATAAATAGAAATTATTCACGGTGGACTTGTCTGTTTAAATGGATAGTTCTAGACAGCATAGATTTCTAAGAAGCTAATAGGAAGCACAACTCTACTTTTTATTATTTATTTTATTTTATTTTATTCTTGGCTTTCAGAATTAAACTGCTTGTAAGTGCTGACAAACAGCTACTTATTCTGTCAAAGGATGTTTTGTCATGTGAGATATGACACTTCTATATTTCCTTTATCTGCATAACAATACCCAAAGAGGTATAATATAATGATCCAGCTGAGATCTTAAGGAGATGTGATCTTCTGAGTTGTTTTGTTACATTTAGAAGTGTGCTACTTTGCCTTGTTATGGAATGTTGGTAAAGCAGTTTTCTTTCTGAAAAAGTAACATAGCTACCTTCTTTTATCCTCACAGCTCTCTCCTCTAAAATAAAGGTTGTCATACTGTTATATACAGAGATAAAAATGGCAACATAGAATAATGACAACTTACTTGGTGCTGAAAAATACTATGAAATCTCAAATTCTCCTGTCTTCTTTCATCCACCTATAAAAGCTGAATATGCTCCTCTGTCCCTTCCTTTTCCCAATTCAATCACAAATAATGTTAAGGAAGGTCTAATTTGTAAAGTTTTCTTGAATTCAACATTTTTGCACCACATATATTGTTTACACAAGCAATTATCAACTGGAAAAATGAACAGAGAAACACATGCTATAGTTTATTCATTGTCCTCTGCACTCTCAGATAAAAGCAGTTTAGAACCTTCTTTGGTATTTACTGTTGCTACCTGTTTTTGAAGTGTATAGAAATAAAACATATGTACAGAAAATTTAGAAGCCTTATTTTAAAGTAAACATGTATGGTTTAAATCATTAGTGTTGTAGATAAAAATTGCACAAAAATATAAAAAAAACCCATTAAAATGTGGTTTTAGAAACATAAAAAAATATTCATGGAATAGATCATAACTGTCACATAAAGTAATTATCAGCTGTAACATTCTTGGGGAAAGATCACTAAAAATAAAAAAGCAGGAAAATATTATTATTTACTACATTTATCAAGAGAGTAGAAAATCAAGATTTATAATACATGTGTACAACACATAAAAGCAACAGAGCTAGCTTTTAAGGAAACAAATACTGCTTTGTCCAAGAGTTTGTAATTTCCCTTTGAGGGCCCAGAAATAAAGTGAAATGCCTGCTTAAATCCCTGTCACCTGTTTTCTTTGTTGAATGGAATGTACTAGAGACTGATTTCTGTAAAAAAAAGTGTGTGCTACAAAAACAACATTAATAATAAAAAAGTAATAATAATAAATAAAAATAATAAAAATTAATACAACAGTAATAATGAAAAGTATATGAAAATCAACTATTAGTGTCCAATGCAGGTGTTTGTCCCATTTGTGGCCCCAAAACAAGAGCAGTGCCTTCTATGCAATGATCACAACAGATCTGTACAGAATTCTGCCTGCTTAGTTGTTAGTTCAAATTAAAATTTCTCCTTTCTTTTCCCAGACTACTGTTCTCTCTCTTCATTGAACTCACACTGTAAAAAATGGCTGGACCACTGACATAGACATTTATTCACCACATAGAATCAGACATACAGGAACAATCACATCATATGTGTAGGAATGAAAGACTACTTGAATCTTTAAAATTTTTTAATATACTGACAGACATACTACTTTACCTATTCTGTATAGTCATTATTATACCACAACCTCTTTCTATCAAAGAAATTATTTCTCACTTCTGATAATTAAACTCAAGAAGCTTCTTCATATTCATCTGCAACTTATTCCTAGATGATGAAAAAGTTCATACTAATCCATATGTTTCCTTAATTTCCTACACCATTAAAAATATAGTTTCTCTAGATGTTTCAGTAAACTTATTTAGATGGTTGAATGTTGATTCATTACCTAAAAAATTACCTAAAGAAATTACCTAAAGAAATGTATATACTCAGAGGTACACATGATTCAAAATTTAAATTTTAAATGCCTCAGCCACAGATGGTTCAGGGCAATCAAATTCATTCCATCCCAGGAGTTTTGCAAGGATTAGATCTACTCAAAGATCATGCTAAAATTACATTATTACCTTTGCTCATATTTAAGAATACAAGGGAAAGTGTGCCATTTTGCATTAATTGAATGCTAATTCAATTATCATGAATTCATTAAGTGTTCATTACAATGCAAATGTCATGTTTTACTGTTTTGAAAAGGATAAGTTCAAATTTTGTTTCCTTGTCATTAGAGAAGACTAAGGAGATACAAATCTTTACTTCATGTTAAAACTGTATGCTGGTCTCATTAGACCACATATTGATTGCCCTGTATTATGACTACAGCACAGGTAGTTTCCACACAGTTATCAGAGGTAGGGCTCTATAAACAGGAAAAAGCAGTACAATACATTTCATTTCTGTTCATCAAGAAGGTTAAATGCTGGGTCCTGCACTTCAGTCACAATAAACCCATGCAACACTACAGACTTGAGGCAGAAGGCTGGAAAGCTGCCCAGAGGGAATGGATCTGGGGGTGTTGGTTCACAGCCAGCTGAACATGAGCCAGCAGTCTGCTCAGGTGGCCAAGAAGGCCAATGGCATCCTGGCTTGTATCAGAAATAAAGTGGCCAGCAGGACTAGGGAAGTGATTGTCCCCCTGTACTCAGCAGTGATGAGGCCACACTTCAAATACTGTGGTCAGTTTTGGGCCCCCCAGTACAAGAAAGACATTGAGGTGCTGGAATGAGTCCAGAGAAGGGCAAAGAAGCTGGCAAAGGGTCCAGAGCACAAGTCTTATGAGGAGTGTTTGAGGGAACTGGGGTTGTTTAGCCTGGACAAAGCTATTGCTCTCTACAACTACTGGAAAGGAGGTTATAACAAGGTGGGGGACTCTCATCTCTAGGAACTAGTGATAGGTAAAAATGGTAAAAACAATGGTAAAAAGTTTACAATGGTAAAAAGTGGTTCCAGGGAAGGGTTAGATTAGATATTAGAAGAAATTTCTTCACTGAAAAGGTTATCAAACACTGAAAAAGGGCGACCAGGGATGTAGTTGTATCACCGTCGTTGGAGGTGTTTAAAATACAAGTAGGTGTGATGCTCTAGGGCATGGTTTAGGACTGGACTAGGTAGAGTTTGGTGTACAGTTGGAATCAATGGTCTTAAAGGTCCTTTCCAACTAGAATATTTCTGTGATTCCGTAGCGTATTTTAAAAAGATGATACTGATTTCACTAACACTTTTCTTTATAGAAGTTTCTAATTTGATGTTTTCTCCCTGCTTTGCATTGCAGTCAGTCAAATGATCATTATTTGAATGTTCTTTATGAGTCTGTTTATTCCAGTTTTAATAATACTTTTTTTTCATCTTTACTTTTCTTTTTGTGAGCGTAAGTCTTGATGTAGCCAGTTCTGTGCCACTTCTCGTTTACTCTCGTGTCAGAGATTAGTTCAATGATAGAAGCTAAATCAACAATCACTGATAATATAACAACATCACTTCTGAAGTGTTTTCTCATTTTAAGCTTTGTAGTATCTCTGTGCTCTTGTATAAAACCAGTGTGATTATTTTGAAAGTAACAAATTCGCACTGTTTTATAAAGAAGTAGGAGTCAGATTTCCTGTCTATTATTGTATAAAAGCTAAGAAAATACCATATCCAACTACATGCTGAACCTTGTTATATATTCTACATCCAAGCATGAATGTATATTCTTCTAAGTTACTACTAAGAATACAAAGTACTGTTGTTTGCATGAAGATTTTGCTGAATTCACAGATGACTTATTCTTGGCATAAATGCACTTAATTTACCCTTTTATATCTAATTCTGGCATCAATTCAGACATAAAGAAAACACTTCTTAATGCAGTCTCAATGAATATCTTGTCTTTTTCCATAACTGTGAAGAAAACGTCACTTATCTGTTGCCTTGTAGTGAAAACACACCAAGCCCCCAGTACATCATGCCATGTACTCTACAAACTGTAATTATGGTACATGTCTTAGAAAAAAGCAAAACTGTATGATGGGTCTACATTCCCATATATCCTCCCTGAGCAGTTACATTTCAAAAGAACAAAAACTGTGATGATCAAAACCAATGAAAAATATTGTTGATCATTTAAGTGGCTGGATTTGATAATACTAAATGTGAGAACAAGTATCTAACTATATTTTTATTGTGATAACTAGAGAGGAAAATTTTGTATTACATGGAATACATTTATAACAGACTCCTGTCACACATCTTGGAACTGGAGCAGAAGCCTTTTGAATTCAACAAGAACTCACTTAAAATTTCAGAGAGAAGTAAAACAAAGTATGAAAAGTTTATCTGAACCACCAAAAAATTATTGAAAAATTTCCATTGCTTCATTCTGTGCAGTTCAGAAAACACAAGGAACACAAGGCTTCATCACTGACATAGGTGACATACAAGCAGACAGGAATGGGTGACATAGTGAGTGTCTGATGAAGGCCACCTGATCAGTAAGAAGTGAATGAGAATTTCCACAAAGTTTGTTCATGTTACAAAGCTAAGGGCTAGTAACACTAGGGGCTGATACTTTAGAAGGTTGCACTGCCTTGAGAGGGAGCTCAATAGGCTGGAGACATGGGCTGACAAGAACTTCATGGAGTTCAGCAAGGGAAAGTGCAAAGTCCTTCACCTGGGGAGGAAAGAACACATGCATTTGTATATGCTGTGTGTCACCCATCTGGAAAGAAGTTTTGTTGAAAAGGATCTAGGGATCCCAGTGGACTGAGAGAATTTATTTCTTTTATTTTATGTGATATTAATGAAATGTTTTCTGGATTTGTCATTAATATCAAAACTTTACTGTTATGCTTTTTTTGTGTTATCTGTGTCCCCACTTGTGGACTAGGAACCTAGAACACAAGCGACTTAACTAACTTGCAACAAAAATCCTAATGACTTTTAAATTAAACCTTAGATTCTCTGTCTCTTATTTATTCTATTTTAAAGTTCAAAGTCATTCCAGTTTAGAAATATACATTATCAGAATTTTCTACTAAGTTACTTTTGTTGTCATCATTTCTGGTAACCCAGAAATTGAATGAAAGTCTGCAGAGAGTTTTGCTTCACCTTTGACAGATCACTGGGTGTTTTGGCTGACTTGTATTTTTACCTGCATCAAAGGGAGGGAAAAGGAAGAAATATGTACTTACTTTTTCCATATGATTCGTGCATATGGATAGGAAATACCTGAATAGCACGCATTCACAACATCCTGTTCTTCCACTGAATTTTTACTGATACATCCCTAAAGACTCCTCAGTGTGGTGTGATTTAAATTGTATTTTGAAGGAGCTAGAAGCTTGTCTTGAGCTAATTATCAAGTAACAACACACTACAGTACTTGACAAGTTGCTCCCTTTCTAAGTAAGGTAAGTCTCATTCATCTGCTTTGTTTTGCTTTTTGATTGTAAAACTAATCCTGACCTTAAGGCATGTGAATAAATCTCACAGCGGACAGCTTGCTGAAGCAGCTTCTGGAAAGACACTCAGCCATTTATCATCTTCATAGCTGATAATATCTCCTGTGAAATGATATCAATTAAAAGAAGGTAAATAAAACAGAGAGGTGAGAAAGCCTTTTAGCATTTTGGCATATTTAAGAAGTAGGGAGGAGAAAAAGTATACTAAGGGAAAGGTCTGAATAATTTGAATGTAGTTACAGAAAGAAGAATCAAAGGCTTGTAAAATTTAAAGCTTAGTGCTGAGGAATGTAGGTTAGCATGCTCATTTGTTTTAGTGGGGTTAGTATATGAAACAAGGTTTTACTGAAGAGGATCGAAGGTTGATGGCAACATAAAAAAATTAAGGTCTGGAATAAATTATGACATGTCTCCCTCTCTCTCTGCTGTATGAGCACATCCCTCCTAGATCTTCCTTTTGGATGGATCCTACAAGACATTTTGGGGGGGTCTAGTGGGAAATATACTTTTCACTTTTCTTCCTGGAGTTTCTTCCTCTCCATTTGCAAAGAGAGAAAAACTCTGCTTCCTTTAAAGAAGAAGAGGATTCCCCATCTCTTTTTTCAGATTCATAGAATCATGATAATTTCAATTAAATTATTCATCAGTTTGGATGACATAAATTTCATCCAGAGGATTTGAGGCGTATGGTTGCAGGTAACCAAATGCTGAATTCTAGAGCATTAGGAATAATTACAGGTCAATTCAAAGTAATGCCACAATCTTAAACATGAAAGTTCTCTTAGCTACTTCAGCAATTTTATAATATTTGTCAAATGCTAAGACTGATTTTGGTGCACCTCAAGCACTGAAATGTATTTTAGTCTTCATCAGAGTACATAATACATCAAAGCTTAAGGTTACTTCTTTAACAATTTGTCTTTCAAAACTTAGACTTTATGAGGAGGCTCCCAGATTTTTGCTTTAATTTATCATTGTCTACATGACAATGTAGAATTCATTACATGACTGTAATGTAACAGAAAAAGAGTATAAAAATTTTAGGGTCTCCTAGCAAGCTTAAGATGCAGAGTCAGACTGTATTCACCTAAGGCTTCACATGGTGAAGAGAAGGTTCTGACTGTTTGGACACAGGAGAATATTAGAAATTTTCAACAACATAGATGAAAATCCATCCTCTATAAGGTTATTCTTCCATTGCTGTTAAAGAAACATAATCGGGAAGTGGAGATGGAGTTGTAGCTGTTTGCTTTAATCAAATGCACCTGTGAGATTACATATCCCCACCCCTCAAAGCTGGCATTAAAATAGATTTAGCTAGCTAGCCAGAGATTTGAAAGTAGCCTTTAAAGTTCACCTTTAAGAAGCTATATTAGCTTTGCCTAGTACCCTGTTTAGTAATGCAGCATGCAGCATATCTGGATTTAGACAGGACTAGAGATCAAATCTAACCTCATAAATCTCCCAGTTCATGACTACAGGAAGCTGTCAAAAACTAGATGTTTTTTCATTCTCCAGGGGCTGGTGTACTGCTCTGGATCTCTCTTAAGTGCCCTCTAGCAGCTGATCACCAAAATGTGTAATAGCCTTGAGAAGGACTACACTACTCTTTTGACCCCAGAGGCAATATTTTTATAGGGCTTGACCTTAATAAGACTGCCAGCATAAAAGCCTAACAGTAACAGCAAAGGAAAACCTTTTCTGAATAACAAACAGCTGGAGAAAACATTTTCTGCACACTCCATAAATTATTACATTTACCTCTGGCAAGTACATTTGGAGACAATCGTGTTTCGAATCACATTTTGGAATACTCAGATTCAACATGGGCTGTTAACCAAAAAAGACAAGCTTGCAAACAAATACAAGGCAAATTCTACCATTTTCACTCAATTTGATCACTATTTGATGAACAAATCCTACTGAATACCAATGGTTGGTATTTGTCTCACTTTCTGCTTTACTTTTTTTAGATTTATTCTACTGTTTAGTAGAATTCCATTCCAATTTAGGGCAAAGCATAAGGATTTCAGATGTCTTAGGGTACCAGAATGTTGGGATTTTTTTTTTGCACCATAATGAAAGAGAAAAACCCTTACCACTTATACTGACAATAGATTCTTATTCAGTATTTATAATATTACTGGACCACTGCAAGTAAAACCTGACAAATCACTTTCTTCTTTCATTCCCTTTACAGCTATGTGACAGATAATGTGTTTCCTTTCTCTGAGCCCTAGCAATAATACAGTTCCCTGCTGTACCATGTGGGAAAGTTTAGTTATCTGGGCCAGTAGGTCCATGATGAGCTTAATTTCTGTAGAATGCCAGAGAAGTAAAATGGTTTACATAGTGTGAAGAAACAATTAAGCTGCCTAGAAACCACATGATGCATAGCAAAATAATAGGTAAGAGAAGGACAGAAGCTTTAGAGTGAGCTAGATTTGCTGTCCAGACAGGTAATTTGTAGCAGCTGAAGTGATGATAAAGGGCACATTGGCATAAAATTTCACTGTAGCAAAATCTTTTCAGCAATAACACTGCCATGATGCTTTTTCAGTTCTAATTTTTTTTTTCTTTCAACATCACTGCAGTCTAAATGCACTTCCATGTATATAAGTAAATATTATTTCATGCATATTTTCTTCATTTTGTTCAGTAGACCTTTGCAAACTAAACGAAGAATTCACTTTAGATGAAAAAGTTCAGGAAAATTTCTTAGACTTTGCAGCCTATGGGAGACACAGCTTCAGAGGTTGAGTATCCTACAAAACAACTAAGCCACTTTGTGCAAGCTCTATTCCTGATATTAGTGTATTATTTTCCCAGTTAGAGCCATGTTGGCATAGTCACAATGATGAGCTCCAGCTACTTTAACAACTGCTGAGAGTGGTCTTATGAGTAAGTTCCACCAAAATTTCTACATCTGATAGGAAAGAAAACTAGACTTTAAAGAAGTGCAACTTGTTAAAAGTTCCACAATTATTTTAAAGGTTTGAATATGTTTTCTTTCCAGTGAAGCAGTAACACGGTATGTAGATTGTTTATGGGGGACATTAAGGCTCATAAAGTAATTTTGTTAATTTTTTCCATGACAACAAATATTGAGGCCATGGTATGCTTATATGCATGTGACCCTTTAGACAAGAGTTGGGTTTTTTCTGCTTACTGGTCATGAAAATCATAACAAAAAGAATAGTGAAATGTTTGCAATAATCCTTTTTGTGGCTGAAATGTAAATCTAACTTTTCATTTTTTTTATTGATTATAGTTCTATAACATCTGAGTGTATCCATGGCTAATTATATTAGCATAGCAAGACTCCTAATGGAATCTTTAGCTCTGCTCTCACAGTCATTGTGTGAAACTAATTGGGGAAGGTTTGTTTGTTTATTTTTGTAGGAAAAATGGTAGCTGCTATTTTGAATGTCATTCTAATTATGGTGGAAAAGATATGTCAGAGAGGATGTATGGAGATGTGGGCAGATTTTGAATTATTCTTGTCTTCCCTGAAAACTAATTCTACACCAAGGACTTTCTGCACCTGCTATTCAGCTGTCAGAAATGTATCCAGCTTGTGCTACAATCTGAGATCAATTATAAGGATAGGATGCTTCCTAACAAAGACTGCAAGATCCAAGATTTAGAACTCTTCTGGAATTTAATTTCCAATAGAGAATTCGTCTTTGTTTGCTTATTGCAACATAGATCTGTAAGAGCAGGGTTTTGAGGCAGCAAGGAAACAATATAAAATTGTTTTCAATATAAAAATACTATTAATTTTTTTCTGGTTCACAGATCATTGTACACAGGTCCTCATCAGATGCAAAGAATACCTTAAAACCCAGCAAAGTCATCTTGGAAACAGAAGAGGTAATTTATAAAGCTGTTCAATGAGAAGAAGAAAAAATGAAAACTTGTTTCACATGTGTCTTCACTCTTAAAGTTCTGGTGCTTCTTTGTGACAGGTTTATCTCAGGAGAAATAGCTCTGAAAGATACAGCATGGACCTACAACTGTGTAGATTTATTTGCCTATGCACACATGCTTGTTAGAAGTCTGACTACTTATCAAAGGGAAGATATGAAGCTGGGTTTTTCCTACTTCTTATTCTCAATAGGTGTGCTAAATTCATTGTCTTATGCATACTTAATAAATGGTGGGTTTTTTTGTCAGAATGACCTTTTTACCCCTTTTCCAAATCTGGTTCAAATTGGTGAAAGGGGTTACAAGGAATTGCAGAGAAAACTCTGACAGATAAGGAAAAAGATGAATGAGAATGGACAAACAACTGGAATAGGTCACCTAATTGCATAAGACATCCATATCCATAGGAAAGCAGGCCACAAAAATGGAATGTATTTCTACTCAAAGCAAATTCTATCTCATTATCTGAGCAAACAAAACAACTTCTGCCTCTCTTTGATGAAAAGGAGCTGGCACTTCCAGAAGAAGTGTGTAACACTTTTTTGGAGAGTTCTTCAAGTCAGACTGTGTGTGACATAACATCCCTTCATAGAAGAATATCTCCTGTAACAACCTGGTGTTTTGGTACAGGCAATGGACATTAAAATTACTGCTATATATAGGACATAATCTATCACCAAAAAATACATTTATTTAAGTTAGTGTGCTATAAATGTTTCAGAGACAGAAGAAGCTATTTCTTAAAAAATAAATTAATAATAGTTGCTTATAGCTATTCAGCACAACTGAAGGTATCTGAGAGGGTGGGTGTTATTCAATTTTGTATGCATGTTCTCCTGAAAGGACACCCTGTTCACCAGCACAGAGTGACTGTATTCTGCAATCTGATCAAACTAAATTACTCTAAGAAAACCAAATCCTAAGAAAACCATTACCTTAGTCTGGTTGGGTCAAAGAATAAGGACCAAGGACTGCTCATGCAGTCATCTTAAGGTCCCTTCCAACTCTAACCATCTCTAACCATTCTATAATTCTACGTTTGCTTTTTCACATATGGGAAAGACCAGAAGCAGCATCTGTGGGTGTCTGGACCTCATCATAACAATAGGGAAAAAGCATCCAAAATCATAGGTTCCTGCCACAGATCTGATCTCCACAGAGCCCCATGGAGACCTCTCTTTCAGAACTGTGAATAGCCCAATAAGCTGAATAGTAGATACCAATACAAGGGAGAATTAACAAAGCCTATCCCTTGAGACTGGGGATGTGCCTGTCTATATGTATTTATGTATGTCTAGATGTTAATGTGTAAAACCTCATATATGAAGCTGCAAGCACAGATGTACTTACTGTATAGGCCAGTACTTGCACTGACGTGTACTTCTACCATACTTCCATTGCCCTTACTCACTGCTGTTGTAAATGCTATTCATTTTTCTGTGTCATCCTAGTTATGTATTCAGATTGAGTAATTATTCTTTTCAAGTAGTATCTACATAGTGAGAGAAGCTTGTAGGAAGGTGCAGGGTTGCCTCTGGAGAGTGATCCCATGTGGAGCAGATGAGGAGCTGGGATACTGTGCCTCATGCAAGCATTAAGAGGAGTGAGCAGGGAACGGGCATCTCAAGAACCAAAGAAGACTGAGGAGCACTTTTTATAACCAGAAAGTCACCAATTCAACTGCATATGAGCCCAGAAGCAAGTATTTGCTTCAGAGCTATCAATGGCAGTGGGAGAGTTGTATCTAAATGTATGTGTATGTTTGCATGTATGCCAGTGGCAGATTTTGCTGGTTCAGGGATCCATCTTAAAACTCAACAATTTCTCCTGTCTGAACTGTTTGGCACAAATATCTTCCATGTGGAAGATCTCTTGATACCATTTCAGATCTATAAGAAACATGGACAAAGGAAAGCCTTCTAAGAGACATTTCTTCTTGTCATGAATAACAGAAAAATGGGGCTGTAAGTTTGGGTTTTCATTGTTTGTCCAGTTGTTGTACAGAAATGCAACAAATTATAAACATTACTGCACCCTACAAATCTTCACATCAAAATATAGGAGACTCCTTTCCTGCTCTTAAATTAGACCCCATATACCAGTTAACACTTAAGAGCTATTTTGAAATAATCTAAATTTTTAATGGCTTGAATTCATCCGCTGTCTCAGTTATCTGTTTTCTATATATTGTTAATACAGCTGTCATATGGTAAACAATGATTAGTAAATATGTCAGGAAATAACCAGGTCTGAATGTTTTTCATTATACGTGTGATGCAGAAGACTTCCATTTTGAATTCTTCAAAACTTAGAAACAAAACAAAACAAAAAAATCATTGCAAAAACTGCAGAAATTAGTTCATAAAAAAAAAAAAAAAAAAAAAGAGCTCTGCAGTTAAAAGCAAAGATGCTTTCTTTATCTCTCTTGATATGTCAAAACCAATCAGGCAAATGGTTGTGTGAAAATATACATCAGCAAACAAGGGGGCATCAGAAGGAATAAGATGATCAAAGAATGTAAATATTTCCTCTCACAGTAAAAGAGAATTTTGCAAGGTGTCTCACACTTGCAAAGAGGCAGAATGCAATCACCAGATGTGCAGAGTACAATTAGGTGTGTAGTTGTGTTGGCACTTTATGAAGATGTACTGCCTGTATAGTAATGTGAGACCTACAGGTAGCTAAAGGCTTTAGCAGCCTTGCAGAGTACCTAAATCATTATCCCTGGAAGGTGTTTGTTTTCATAGGGCAAGGCAAGTTGCATAGAGGTGTTTGAGGATGATATAAAAAATTGCAGTAAGTGGAGAGGAAAGGATGTAATTACACATTCATCCACTGTATAATTTCAGTGTGTGTCAGCATCTTTAGTGCTATATGCAGTGCTGGTACCTTCATCTCACAAAGAATATAGCAAGATGGAAAAAAAGCTCAGAGACAGAGCAAGAAAGATAAAAGGTATGGAACAGCTTCTGAACAAGCAAAGATTGAATAGGCCAAGTCTTCTCAGCCAGGAAAAGAGGTGACTGAGGGGCTGTATGATGGAACTTTATAAATATTGTGACTGGCATAGTGTAAGAAAAGAGGGAATATATTTTTTTTCCTTAAAAAAGAACTGGAGGCCATGATGAAATGAGCAAGTGCTGGTTTTGAAACAAAGGAACAACAAAGAAAAGTATTCAAACAATGTGTAAATTGAAGTTTCACAATTAGCCACAGGATACTGTAGATGCTAAAAAAAATTTAGGTTCAGCAAGGTTGTGGAAGAAAACTTGTTCCTTTGGATCTGGAAATCCAAGAGCTACAGACTGCTGGATACAAGTGTCAGGATCATTATTTTAATTTATATTTATATGCTTTTCCTTCCCTTATTATTTTATGTGGTATTGGTAACAGCTGGAGGCAGAGCTCCATGCAGCCACTCCTATATCTTTGATTCATTTGAATCAGTGGCATTAGATGCTGAAATTTCTGACTCACCCTGGGCTAACAAGTGCATCAGACTAGGTAAATATGCAGCCATAAATGACTCACCTGAGAAGTAGTCTTCTCCCCCAAGGTATGCCAAATAATGTTGGAAACTGCAGTTGTGTTTACTCATTTCTGGCTTGACAATAAAGTAACAATGCATCTTCCTTAAAGAAGAATAAACAGCAATAAAATCATTTTAAAGGTATAGAGAGCCAAATTTTGCTTCACTCCCCAGTCATCGTGATGCAGCAGAATGCGACAGGGCAGAAAAAGGCTTAGCTTTTTCTCTGTTATTACTTCACACTCCACCAAATACTTATTTATCAAATGTTTTGTTTCCTTATCTCATGTTTTCTCTGACAAGGCTAGAGCACGCAGATTAAAAATATGTCATGGAAATTACAAATGGGTGTATAGGCTATGGGGAAATGATGTATGTAATGAATTAAGTCTGCAGATTAGATAGAGAATACTAATGTGTTTAAATAATATCAGATCCGCATACTCAGATTCACCAGAATCACTGAGCCAGAGCAGGCAAGTTTGTGCTCTTGCATTCTTTCTCTCTCTCTTTTTTCTTCCTCTGCAGCTTGAACAGATTAATTGCTGGTTCAGTGCAAGGTTAATAATCACTACCAACTGCCAGATTCACTTAAGAGTTCACAGAAGAGATATTAAGAGCACACTGATATTGCTAAGCTTTGGACTTCTGAGAAGTCATCTCTGCCAGGAAAAGAGGGAACTGAGACTCAGAAAGTATTTCATACAGACAGACCCAGATCTATCACAACAGTTTAGCAAGTTTACAATAAAAAAATATATTAAAAATTATGCCTCTTCCCTGGGTTAATATAACTGAGCACAAAAAATGGGCTTAGAAAGAAGAGAAGACTGGATGGGTACTGAAAGGGTGAAATAACAATTTAATACTTTATTCTAAAATATTTTAGTGCAGACATGAATATCCTGAAATATTTTAGGAAAGGTACTTATATTAAGAATGCAGGGCCCCAGAGATGATTAAGGGAGTAGAAACGTTCCCTTATGAGGAAAGGCTGAGGGAGCTGGGTCTCTTCAGCTTGGAAAAGAGGAGAATGGGGGGTGAGGTCATTAATGTTTATGAATATGTAAAAGGAGAGAGCCAGGAGAATGGTGCCAGGCTTTTCTCAATTATGCCAAATGATAGGATATAAGCTTGGATATAAGCTTGAGCATATAAAATGAGGAGAAATTTCTTTTACTGTGAGGACGACAGAGAACTGGCACAGGTTGCCCAGGTGGGTTGTGGAGTCTCCTTCCCTGGAGACATTCAAAACCCACTTGGATGTGTTCCCACATGACCTCCTGTAGGTGACCCTGCTCTGTCAAAGGGGTTGGATTCAATCTTTCAAACTTCCTTCCAATCCTTAACTTTCTGTGATTTTGTGATTCTGTGAAGGGTGGCTGATTTTGTGGAGGAGCATGAATTAAGAAACCTTAAAAAAACCCTCTGTATGTGTGTTGGACTGCGAGGCAGAAGTTTAAGGGATTTCATGGACTGTTGGACTGCTGGAAAAAAAGCATCCCGAAGAATAGTACAGCAGAAAATTAGGCTTAAGCTGAACTTTTTAATAACTAAAACAATTTCTTTTGCTTTTTTAGGAATTGATGTTGCAGAATTATTGAAAGAATTACTTGAGAATTGGACAGTTCCAAGGCTAACATCCTGAAGTGCTTAAGACAGACCTGTGCTTCTTCCAGACACATATCAGCGAATTTGAAATTATTCACTGAGGTGAAAAACAAACAAATAAACCTTATTGCCTTCTTACTTTTGCTCTCCTGCTTACTGTTTCAGCTGCTGAGGTGATGAAGGCTGATGCACCTTTGAATAATAGCATCTTTTTTGTCTGTCTGGAGTTTAAGGGCCAAGAAGATGACATTGGCTACCCTATCTTATTGTCTCACCTTCTCCCTCTGCTTTCCATGAGGATATGTCTGCTGCACTGGGTCAGTGTGACAGAAAGTCATGTTGGTTTCTGCTGTAGATTTGCTCACCATTGCCTGCCTGCCTGCCTGAGACATTAGTGGTCATGGCACCTGGCCTGCCCAGTATTAGTCTCTGCCCATCTCCCCCATCTCCAGGAGTCTACTAACAGTCAGGAGCTCCACCTTCATCTCTCTGGTACTATGTCTGTTTTTGAAGAATTCCCTTCTCTTGGGCACCAGCTCTTACGTCTGGGCCCCTGAAAGCCCTACTCTTCCCATAACATGTGATGAGCCTTCAGACTGGTGATTCTGTCTTCTGCATCTGTATTACCTGGATAGTTCAGGATGTGCTACTTGTTTTTAATCTGTCTGTTGGCTTTCAGAGAATTCAAAAGTTCAGTTCCAGGTTTTGACACACAGTGAACATGCATTCAATTATGAACTACCTGGAAGGATTCACAATGTACTCCTTTTGTTTATGGGGTTTTTTTTGCCTATGACACCTTGATGGAAAAATCTTTATCACTAGTCCTATGAGGGAGACCAAAAAATGCACGTTATGTGCTCCAGTTCTTCTCCATGCTTTTGCATGCACTGCTGAAGACAGACCTTGCATCAAAAAAAAAAAAAAAAAAAAAGGTTCAAAAACCTTCTTTTATACTTTTACATATTCAGATTATATTCAGATAATTTCAATCCTACCTTAATTTATGCACTTGGAGTTTGTTCAAGGTCAGAAAGCTTTGCAAGTCTAAAACCAGCCAGGGTTAGACAGATGTAAGCTGAAGAAAGGCCTTACTCTCCCTCCCTGCAAAAAAAGGTGGACTTCACCATACAAAAGTTGTGCCTTGTAAATGACCTTAAGGGTACTCCTTAGATATACCTCAAGAGGCTTTATAAGATCTCATTTCCCTTATGCTTAGGAGTATACCTAAAGGCATAATTTAAGCCTGAACCAGTCTTCAACTTGAAATCTAGTAAAATGTACTCTCTTGAAACATCTTTGACTGTCTCCCTCCCTGAATGACGAATATATGTCTTTGTTCTTCTCCTTCATCACTGAGGCTTTCACTGAATGAAAGCCATCACTGGGTTACCAATGAGTCACTGTCTCAGCATCACTGAGACTTTTTGTGCTTCAGTTCTTTGTAACATTAAATGCAATGATGTGGAAAATAGCTACAAAGAATAAATATAATAAAATAAAAAAAAAGGAGCAAAGTTTTTAAGTTACTTTTAAAGCAAGCTCCAGTTCAGAGAACTAGATCGGAACATTTAGCTTTTCAGTGTTATACTCTTCTGTCCCTTATCTTTCAACAAGGAAATTTTTTTTGCCCTAACAATTGAGAGCAAGTTGGAGAGCAAGTCACGTCATGCAAGCTTCATAATTTCCTGATGAACTCTGATTCCTGTGAAATTATTTATTTTTTGTTGCTATCGATGGTAAATTAATCTGATAAAACAAACAAAAACAGAACTATGCAAGTTGTTGTTGTTTGATGTCCTAAGATGATGTGATATGTAGAGATGTGATATATAGAGAGCTGTACATTATTTATTCATTACTGAGTGACTTATTTTTATAATAAACCTTCATAGGCTTCTATGCACAGGTAGTTAAAGTGCTTCCTAATATTTAGCTTGTGAAACTGTGCTTTTTTTTTTTTTTTTTTTTTTTTTCTAGCA
This sequence comes from Calypte anna, assembly GCF_003957555.1. Lineage (NCBI taxonomy): Eukaryota > Metazoa > Chordata > Aves > Apodiformes > Trochilidae > Calypte > Calypte anna. Next base: position 96,770,530 of record NC_044245.1, read on the forward strand.
GAATTTGATTCCCTGGAGACAGTAGCTCTGAAACCTATTCCTAGAGGAAGTTCAGGTTTTGTGAATGTAAAGTCATCAGAGTTTCCCTCCCTTACTACCCTACCTCATTTTCCTGTGGGAAATAGTCAGCCTTGGATCCTCTAATGCATAACAGAAGTGCAGATCTATCTCTCAGAAGTCACATGGGAAAAAAAAATGCTTTTCTGAAAGAATCTGCCTTTCTGACTCTCTTTTGTGGCATATTGCTGCATTTCTATCCCTCTCTCTGTAGAGCAGGGGGCACTCTGGAATTGTGCCAACAGATAACTTTTAGAGCCTGGAAATCCCCCGTGTCTACCTAAATGAGAAGTACCCAGCTGTGGGGTTTAACAAATAATACAAGCTTGCTTTTTTTTTTTTTTTTTTAATATTCACCAGAAGGTAAGCAGAAAAGGGAAGGTACTCAGACTTAAACAGAAGTTCAGCACAAAATAGTGGATTAATGTGGAGTTAGACATCATCCTGAGGAATCTAAATTAGAATTGGAATTGCTCTGGTATCTCTACATGGGCCATGGATGCTAGTAAACACTTTCAGTCCATCTAAGACTTGAATCACCTTATGGACAAGTCTCTCTTTTAATTGATCACATAGCATGGTTATTGTGGCTATGTCTCTGACAAATATCTCAGGTAGGTGCATGCAATAAAATAACAATAACAACAAAAAATCAAGTCCAGATTCTCTTTCGGTAGGAAATCAGCATATTTAGAGAGCTCTGGGGCCTTTGAGACGTACCACTGATTTTATTTTTTAGTTTTTTTAGAAAAACCTTTCTGAAAATTTTTTATGTGCCAAGAGACCTTCTCTACAAATTAGTTTACATTTCTTTAAAAATACAGAGTTTGTTGCTTGCATGTGTATTCTAACTTCCTAGGGCTGAATATATGACTCATAGATCATGGGAAATATTTACAATATGACCTGAAAGAAATGTATTTGGGATGCCAGAATACCATCTGTGTAATACCAATGTCCTGTTCATTGTAATTTCCAGTAAAGTAATATATATTATTAGTATTAGTATTATTATATATTATTAGTATTTCCTCTGCAAACCTCAAAGTTGGAAACATTTAAAAATATGTCCAGTGTATATTAAATACAGGCAACAAAAGGAAATGCTAGTTTAGCCCTCTGTTTTTGTGCCTTAAACAACACCTCATTTTCTGATTTCAAACCTTGCTATGACTCAACTTCTGTTTATCCTTTCTGCAAATTTTTACTGGCAGAAATATTAAGTTCATTTTAACTTCTCCATCTTTACCTTGTCCCATACATTTGTAAAAAAATAAGGAAGTTTAACACTGTTTTCTTGTGTTTCTTTACCTTTTCCTACATTTTTCACCCTATGCCCTCATTTTATTACTTACATTTGCTCCAGGATTATTTATTCCCCATTATTATCAGTTATCTATGATGCATTGTTTTGCAAAGCCTTATATGCATCTGGAGCTGCATGAGGAAGGGAGTGTAAAGTTCTAAAATCATAGAAAGAAAATCATGTGGCATATTTTTTCGCTCTCTGTAATTCATAGCCTGGTTTTTGGGGGTTTTTTTAAGAACAGATTTTCAATGAAGTTGAAAAGGCATGCTTGAAGATGGATCTCTGTCTTCATACCTAATATTATGCATCACTCAGAAAAAATAAAAATTTTTAGTTTTGGAACCAATTCACTGCTCTTGCTTATGTTTCTTTATTGAATTCCTGACTTCATATCTGTTGAACAGTGATTCTTTGAACAGAAAAATTAGAAAAATTAGAAAATGTTAGGAAAATTTTCAAGAACTTGCATGATCATTGAAAGCTTAAATATAAAGCTAGATATTATTTTGACTCAGCTCCTGCAAACATTTATCCTAAAGATGTGTTAAGAAGTATATAGAAGACCAAGTTGTACTGCTGTGGATTATAATGTAATCTCTTCGGCTTTCTCAGCCATTTTCAACTTTCAGTCCCCTGTACTGAAGGCTGGAAATAGAGCATCAACCCAGAAAAAAGATAGACCTAATTTTATAATATACATATACATATATATATTACAAACATCATCAATTTTTCATCCTATTGAAACCAGAGCATGGCAGACTAGGAGAAGAACAATGAAAAAGCTAATTTCAAATCAGGCAGTGGTCTGGGTTTAGTAAACATTTCTTTTGTTTAGTCACTGCCATTGATTGCTTATCTGCCTGAGTAATCCTATGTAGTGAAGAGAATGTGTTTAGGCTCTGATTCAGTAAGGAGAAAAAGAAACAAACAAAAAACCTTCCACTGCTCAGCAAAGACACTTCTCAGTGATTGTAGTTCAAATAGTGTAAACACTTTATTGAGCCTTATCTTAAACAGGAAACTGTTCTGCTGCTGTTGTTTTGGAGTTATTATAATTATCAAGATAAAAAATATAATAACTGATATATGTCACATAAACAGACAACCTAAGCTTAAAATTCAGGTGTTTCTGCTCTGGACTTGTTCAGGAATATCTTATTTCTACAGCTGTGCCACTATTTGACTAAGACTGATAGAAATCGGTAGACTAGGGTCTTCTAATTGCAATCTTTAGATCCTCGAAAATTTTCATTACCTCCTAATTCACTACGAGATTAGTGTTAGAAATATGACATTAATATTCTCATATTCCTTAGCTTTCTGTAGAAGGACTGGATACTCATACTTCATCCATAGTTTTTGAATATTGCCTTTAAGGATAGCCAGTAATGTAATAGTTTGTGTTAATATCAGTTTGGATGCTGTACAAAACGAACATTAAAAGATCTTACAATCTTTCTTGTTTGGAGTGTTATGTGCTTATATTTTTCAGTGACTTAGTCATTTCTGGTTAACACATCCTGCTTCATCACTGAAGCAGTATTTGTCAAGGAGGAAGGCTGGTCTGTTACTTGTAAGGGCAACTTAGAACTGATTTACCTCCCTTTCCATGGAGTTACCAACCTGCTCCCTTGGAGAAAAATAGGACTGGCAGACTGTAGGTGGTGAGCAGCAGACAGGTGGCCCTGCTGCTACTACCCATCTACAGGGAGTGAAGAGCACGTTGCATGCAGTAGTGATTGATGTTGGTAAACATGCTCCATAGGTAGACAGCTTCAACAAACTCAGCCCCTGCTAGGCAGCATAGGTTGTCTTAAACAAGAAAAAAGCCAATATTTCAAGTAACTTCCTACTGTAAATTTCAAGTTCTCGTTAACCTTTTCAGTTCCTCCATGACAGAAATAGAACTAATTTAGCAATGAAGTGTCAATTCAGTCTGAAATTAATCTCATGCAGAAGCTTAGTTTAAGAACTCTGTGTCTCACCTTATCAAAACATCTTAAATGAAATGCATACTCTGACTTTTGTTGCTACATCAGTGTAATTTGAAAAGCAAGCTTTCAGCTGTTGATGTAAAGGGGTGATGGAGGGTGTGCAGTGTAAGGAAGATGGGAAAGGAAGAGCAAGGCAAGTTTTCAATTAAATTCTACACTAGTGTTTTTTTATTTAACCTAACTCTTTGGTTAATTATTCATCTAATAATTCAATACAAATATTAATGTTTCAAGGAGAAATCTAGATCTCAAAATCACATTGAACTTGATATTCTGAATAATTATAAATGCTTTCATTGGTGACACATGGAAATGCTGATTTATTTAGAAGTTTCTGTTCAGAGTTTATGTGGACTAAGAACATCTAATAATAACCTGGTGGTTGGTAAATGAACACTACTGTCCCAGTGACAAAACCAGTGGATTAAACTTGATAAAATAAAATAAAAAAAATTAAGTTCAGCAATTCCTCTGCTGCCATCATCTACTCCTGAATGAGTTCCTACTGAGTTTGTTATTACAAAATTCTGGCAGCTGTTGCTATACTGATTGCAAATTTCTTATTTATAACATTTAAAGTGTGCAATTTTAGGTCAGCTACTAGGGTCTGAACTGAGCCAGATTTCTAAGCATGTGCTTAACCTTAGACTGACTTAGAACAAAAAAATGAAGGTGCTATAAATAGTAAATAGAGACAGAAAGGCACCTGGGTGAACTGAAGCCTTGGAAGGAGCTAGATTTCAGCACAACAAGCAGCCTACTGTATTAACTTTTCTTATGTGATCCTGATGGGTGGTACAACATCTTCTGTATCAATTCTCCATAGGAGTTTAATTCTGACTATAAAGATGCACCAGAAAGTGATTAACCAGAGTAAGGCAACAAAAACAAACGATAGTCTCTATTTCATTGCCAATATTTGAAGTCTGTGGATGAAGGATGGTCACTAGAGCTCGTAATATATATAGTCCAGTTGCAACGTACAGCTATAAGAGCTTAAAAAAATGTATTTTACTTCAGTATATGTGTAGATTTGTGCTACATGAAGTTAGTGCATAACATTTCTCTTCTAGATACCTCCACAATATTTAGCCCCAGTTGTCTCTTTTAACAGGATATTTTAATTTTTCTGCTTTTGTCTGTTATCTTGGTTTTCTTTTCTGGAATTCCTTAGGAGTTATCATGTTGGGACCTTTCTAAAAAATCATCATGCTAAATGGCTAGAATATTAACAGTTTTTCCCATGTAACTTTAATTTTACATCTCACTCCTTGAAAAATGCTTAAATTATATTTTTGCTTAGTGTTACATTAAAAATCAAGCTCTTCCCCAGGACTTAATACTAAGTGTCTGACATTTCTTTTCATTTAAAGTAGGTTTTAGAGTTGATTTAACAAGCAAGATTTTTTATTCTATAAATATTTTTCTTTCAGAAGAATGAAAAACCTTTGTCACAGTTTATTATTCTCTTGACAATGAGAATATTAAAATAAAGTCTGTATGTAAAAAATTCTGTTGCTTTGTGAATAGCTAACTTTCCTGCTATGATGTAATTCCTGATGGCTTACTACAAGAATGGCAAAGAAGCTTAACTTCCACCTCCTGGGTTACTGTTGTCATGCTAGATGATTACAAAGAAGTTGGAAATACCTCCATGGCCTGTTAGAACCAAAACATTGTCTATCTGCTAGGGCAATGAGTATTCAGATCCAGCTTTTTGTTTTGAAAGGAGTACTAAGAGCTACCCAACAGTAACTAGACAGATAGATTTTCAAATATATGTATATATATGTCTTTGTCTTTTTCTTAGAACTGGTTAAGTGCTTCTGATTCCATCCTCCATATTTACCAAAAAAACACCCTGATTGCTTATGGAAGGGGTATTTGTAACAGGACAAATCTTTCTTCAGGGATCGGTGCCTCAAGGTCTTAATAGGTGTAGCAGTATAGACTTGAGAGTTGTGCTCTAAGTCTATCACTCACGTAGTGGAACTAGCAAGATCGGACTGTGGCTCGATGAGCTGCCAGCCTCTCTTGTGACTAGCTCAAGAGTGAGCTACTCGGTGGGTGTGAACCTCACCTTTTATTGGCCCTCTGGTCCTGCACATGCTCAATAGGGGGCCTGCCCCGATTGGGCACAGGTGGACTTGATACCGGCTCACACCCACTTCTTGGTAATCAGAGGCATCTGATTGCTTTGTTCCACTACAGGTATTCAGTTTGTATGGCATACAGGGAATGAGAACTTCTGCAATGAAGAATTCACCAGCTGCAATCTTAGTTCCAGACATTAATACATTAGACCAATTTAGTTCATTAAGTCTTAGTAGTAAAATTACAGAGATGAGTTTGAAAATGTATCCCCAAGTAATCTTTATAAAAACTTTCAAATCTGTATTTATGTAGGACAGAACCTAAATAACCAACTGTGAATGTATATAATTCTGAATGCCAGATCACAAGAATCCTAATACTCTGTCTCTGCTAAAAGCAGTTCCTGACTCAGATGTCAGAATAAACCTGCTTCCAGATTTATAACTGTCTATATGGGAGCTCCCTCTAGTAGGTATGATGGAAGGTGTGCAGGTTGCTTAGAGGGATAAATTCAATTGAAATACAAGAAGCATAAAAGGAAATGTAAAAACTTCCTTTCACATAAGTTTAGACCATGCAAGGTATACTAGTCAAGACAGGTCTATGGAAAAGCCAGGGATTTTCTCACATGATATCTTTCACTAGCATGGTATTCACTACCTTAAAAAAAGCTGTCCAAGAAACCAATTTTAAGACTATAAATGTGCCTGAAACAATAAAGAGGAAGAGTAATTGTTTTTCTCTCACAATTCATCTTCGTATATTTGTGCATTAAATGTAAGAAGCGTAAATGAGTTTCTGTATCTTTGTGAATACCTTTATAGTTATTGTACATTCCCATATTTTCAGTATACGTCCTCTGTAATAATTATGCTTTAAATAGAGTGCAGATAATATAAGAGAAAAAAACATCTTTTTTTCTGAAAACTTCTACCACCTAAAAATAATACTTATGCATAAAGAAACTGTCTTCACTATCATGCTACTACTGAATTCTTGGAAACATTGTGGGAAAAAAATATTTTGCAAGGCAGAATGTTGGCATTATATAAGCTGAATATACTGTGTGAACTAATTGGATATGTTATATAAGGTAATTAGATAATGCAAATTAATTTAGTGACTTAAGAACCTTCTTTTTAGTAATTTATAGTGAATCTGGGCCTTTTTTCGAATGCAAGAATGTCTTGAAAATTCATCAACTTGGGAGCAGAAATTGGGAGCCTTATTCTAGTTGTGTTACCTGGTGCCTCCAGAGATATCTTGATCTTTAGCCTATATTGCAGCTTTTGTTCATTTCTGATGGAAGCTCCTGGGTTTCTGAAAGAGGTAACTTTTCAAAAAAATTCACAGCTGATGATGACCTTTTGCAGACTTCCAGTAAGTGCTTCCCAATCCATAGGCTCTGAAAGCATGCCACTGAAAATAGGTATTTTCAGCTGACACTGTCTACAGCAAAGTCCATGATATCAATGCACCTTTTGTTCACTGGTTTCACTCATTCCCTCTCTATGCTTTTAAATTAAATGTGTTTCCTTATAAAACTTATTGAGCAGCTACTAAATGGCAAAATAATGGGTAGGATAGAATAGGATAGGATAGGGTAGGATACACATAGTTCAGCATAAGTTTTCAAGAGGAACAAACTATGGAATGCATGTTTAACACATATATTAAACTTCTAACATGAAACCTCTAATTTTAAAAGCTGCAAGAAATCTTTTGTTATAAATGTGATCAATTTATTAGTATATGGACCCAGGGAAACAAATTTCATGGAAAAAGTTTTTCTCAGAAAACTCTCAGATTCTTATTATTTTCTTTTGTTTCTCTTCTCAGATAGAATAGATTTGGCTTCCATCATTCATTCAGGGCAAATGCATTATTAGAAGATTGAGGTTAATGCTTCTCTTATTTAAAGCCTTTTCTCTCTGTGTCACTCCCCACACTCTCTTCACAGATCCATGAGCAGGTCTAGCATATGATAGTACTAGCCAATCATTCAAAATGCCCAAAGTGAATACTTTAATTTTTTATGTTTTATAATATTCATTTAAGATAATAAAATATTAATTTTTACATGTGCTATTAAATCTTTAAAGCTGTTTCATTCACAAGCCTTCTAGACTATTCTCTGGTCTATTCTCTGAAACTATTATCTGGTCCTAAGATCCAGTGGAATCATCCATACTATACAACACTTGGTACTGAGTTTCCCCTGAATGCTATACAGTGTTCTTCTGTCCCTGAAACAATGTTAACTTGTGTGTGTAAAATCTTCCAGAGTGCATGAAATAAGTGGCTGTGTTGCAGCTTTTCAGAATGCTGATTTGATAGCAATGAACAGAAAAGGTGGGCTATGTGTGCTAAAGTGTAAACCCAGAGTGCCTAAGAGCACAAAGTTCACTGAATAATGTCAGATGAACTTGAAGGGAGTGATTTTGTACAGTCTTTTCAAAATCATGTATTTCTAGTGATTGCTGCTGCATGCTACCTCCTGAACAGTCTCAGGACATTGTCTCATACAGCACTAGTTTGGACCAGCCAAGACTGTGTCAGAGAACTTCCTTCACACTGAGCAGCAAGTGATCCTTTTGGACACACTGTTAGAAAGATTATCCCCTGGGCCCCTCAGTTCAGGAAGGATATTGAGGTCCTGGAGTGGGTCCAAAGGAGGGCAACCAGGCTGGCGAAGGGACTTGAGCACAAGTCCTGTGAGATGAGGCTGAGGGAGCAGGGAGTGTTCAGCCTGGAGAAGAGAAGGCTCAGGGGAGACCTCATCACTCTCTACAACTACCTGAAAGGAGGGGGTAGCCAGGGCGGGGGGTTGGGCTCTTTTCCCAGGCAGCCATCACCAAGACAAGAAGTCACGGTCTCAAGTTGTGCCAGGGGAGGTTTAGGTTGGATATTAGAAAGAATCTCTTTACCGAGAGCTTGATCAGACATTGGAATGGGCTGTCCAGGGAAGTAGTGGATTCTCCGTCCCTGGAGATATTTAAAAAGAGACTGGATGTGGCACTCAGTGCCATGGTCTGGTAACCAGAGTGGTAGTGGATCAAGGGTTGGACTTGATGATCTCAGATGTCCCCTCCAACCCAGCTGATTCTATGATTCTATGATTCTATATAAGATTAAAAGATCTCAGATGTCCCCTCCAACCCAGCTGATTCTATGATTCTATGATTCTATATAAGATTAAAAGGCTTGGCCATACATATATCCAGTAAAAGCCATAATCTTTTAGGATCTCTGCATCTCAAGAAATAAGGACAGTATTTGGAATATGTCTGAGTTATTCGTAGTGCTGTTGTTCTTAGAGATCTCCAGATAGAGCTGTCTGCTCAAGGAGCCATCAGAGCTTGCTGACAGAACAGGAAAAAGAGAAAATACAAGCGAAAGCATTAATATAAATGACTGTAGCAGATAAAGGCTATGTACTATCTTAAAGCAATGTAAACAATAATACACAATATTTTCATACTAATATAGTAGAAAAGAGGAAATTATAGTGTGAAAAATGATATAAACAGTTCAAAAAGTTATGAGAACTTTCATTTTCTTTAAAAGAACATTGTTTCTGTTGGCAGACGTCAGCTCACATTTTTGTGTTTTTGAAATTTGCTTACAGAACTGTGGCCAAATGGAAGCAAAATTCCTAGGGCACCTCTTTTTTTATTCTGCAATCTGTCACATGAAATTAAGCATTTAATACAAAACCTTTCAAGTAAAATGTCAGAATATTTAGGTATATGCAAAATACCATGTAATTGATTTTCCAGATTCCTAGAATGCTTGGAATAATTTTTAATAAGACTGATAAAATTTGGATTTTTTTCTAGAAAGCCACAGGTTCACACTGCTCTGTTCCACTGAAAATTTGGGCGTGGAATATTATATTTTTTCATTGTTTTCATGGAATGAAATTCTTTTACAGGGCAGATTCAAGCCCAATTTTTTAAGAGAACACAGGTTATGCTCCTGGGGCAGTCAGTAATAGAATTTACACACAGAGGAATATTTAACAGAGGTGTGATGGAAAAGTTCAGAAGACATGTAGAGTTCCATAAACCCATTCCATTCCTTATCTATGATCTTCTACTACAAAATATTTTTTCTTTCTAATTTTCTCTTTCAAATGGCCTTTCTGGGTCTTATTCTTTGGAAGGGCTCTGGGACTAGGTACCACTCAGAGCATCATGCCAAATCTGTACAAAAAACTTAAAGACAGAGTATCTGAAGAGTGTGAGAGAGCTTGGCTTCAGGGGGGATCAAACTCTAAAACAAGTTAAAAGAAGTCAAATTTATAAAATTAATTTTATGCATGCCTCCTGCAATAACTAGAACCAAGTTTATTGATGCTGTATACCAAGTCTAGCAAGGCTAATTCCCCATCAGTAAAGTGCTGAATACTATACGAAGTTTAATACAATATATGTTTAAATGGATGGAGCTCGATAATAAATTTCTCATTTTTCCTCTCAGATATTTTAATGCAGATTATTTGTAGACATATAAAGACTTATAAAGAAGCATTGGTGGCTATGGCATGTGTTTTAATATTCAATGGAGTCTTTTCACAGTGCATTTATTACAACTTTTTCAAGGTCATCTGCTCTCTTTTATTGTGGCTTTTATTTGTATATACTAAGGTCACAATGATCACCAAGTAAAACAGAGCAACTTAACACAAGTAGACAGCTGAATAGATGAAAGCCAGTACTTTTTTACTGACTTCTATGGCATTAAACATGCAGTTTTCAAAAATAATTGTTTTGAGAAACTTTTTCTAGGAATGTGATGCTTATATTTGCATTCTAAAAATGAAGACTTTTTGGGACAAATTCCATTTTCTGTCTTTGATTTTAAATCCTGATGAATGACTAAGTTAAATGAGTTACATGTATCTGAAGAAAGGCTGGACTGTTCAAGTACTCAAGTAAAGTGGCATAAGGTTATAGTGTTGGGACTTTTACTCATGTAGGGTTTTTTATGTCTCTCTAGACTTTGATGGAATTGTCTCCACTTAAAAATGTATAGAAGCTTTTATTTTAGTTTTTCCACACGCTTCCTTATGTCACTAATAATAATTAGCTTATTATTGCTAATTCTTATAACAAGACAGACGACTGCTGAAAGGATTGAACCTGCAGATTTTAGTGTGCAAGTTCACAGAAAAAAATTCCACCCACACTTTTCTATTGGAAATATTACTATACATTTTAGGGATAATTTAACACAAGAATTTTATTTTCAACAGAGCTTCAATTGTACCTTTGTAATTACTTAGAATCCAGTCAGTCAAAGGGAAAAAAATTGTTTAATTTTCTGATAATACCAAATAAGCTGCAGTCAGTTCAAATAAATCAGATTTTGCGTTGCACTAGATTTAAAATATGAGGAAAGATATTGTATATCCATGAGATCATTGAGTTTTGATAATTCTAAATGTTTCCAAGTCAAGTCCTATAATTTCAGGGATTTATTGGGAAGATCAGGTAATGTATTATTGTCACTACATTTTTTTTAATTGAAACTGAAAAAAAAAAAAAAAAAAAAAAAAAGAAGAGTAGATAAGATGTCCAAAAAACAAAACCAAAAAAACCCAACCAAAACCAAAACTAAAACCAACCAAACCAGACAAAAAAAATAACAAAACCAAAACACCCAAAAAAACCCCAAATAAAACCACCAAACAAATAAAATGAAATGAAAATTGAAAACAACAGAAAATCTACCCTACCCAAAACAGGCTATAATCCAGAGAAGGAAGAATAAACTTCAAAGTCATTATACATATGATTTCCAAAGCTCCTGCAATAATATCATTTAATTTTGGTGAGGGTTGCTGAGGAAAGAAGCAATGTGACCCAAAACCCAGCAAAATAAATACTAATAAATGCAGAAAGAAATACAAAGATGTCTTGGCAGGGAAATAGACAAAGGGCTCATTTTTCAAAATGCATAAAGAATGAGCAGGCTTGTTCCTATTTTCAGATGTTACAGCAGAATATCAGGGATTAATCTCCTGGCAAATTATTGAGGTTACAACAATCAAATCAAGCCAACATTTCTGAAGATAAGCTAAAATGACAAATTCAGCTATTTTTTTATTTAGGCCTGTGTGATAGCATTAATCATGATGGCTTATTTATGATCCTTTCTTTGATGTTCACAATGCATATCTTCTGGGAGAGTTGAAAGAAATAAAGATAATTTAGATTTATTTTTGGAAGGTGTACTTTTTTAAATGGAAAAAAAAAAAAAGAGTAGTGGTAGAATATGAGAATATGACTAATACTGAAAAATATGCAGTCCTTGTTTCTCTCCTAGGTTGAGTATTAGTTTAGAAGTATCATTTGGGAACTGGTAAAGGCTGGAGAGAAGTAATTCAGCAACTTCATAAAAAGAGAGAGTAACAATGGTACTAAGAATTGCCATACCATGCAGAACAGAAAAAAAAAAGGTGAAAAAAAATAGTGCATAAGAACATAGCATCATTTATTTCTTCAGTAATAATAACTCTGAAGTATAAAACCACAGTTCTTAATACACTGCATATTCTTCAATGAAAATTGACTAAAATGATTCAGTGATTTATTCTCTCTGATTATGTAAAATGACATAAGGGCATTGTTTAGTAAAGGCAAACCAAATATTCAGAACACATTTCTTTTTCCTAAGTCATGGAATGCAAACTGGGATATTGAGTAGAGGTGATTTGCTTAATATGTATGATACAAAAGGGGATCCTAAGTCAACCTCATTCTGCTTCTGTGCCCCAAGATGATTACAGAAAGGAAATGTAGGCAGTTACAACCCAATAAATGATCCACATTCTCTGTGTCTGTAGAAAATGTTGTGAATTATTTATACAAAAAGCTTCATCAGAAGGGAAAAAGAAAGAAAATGGGTTATTTTTTATGATATTTCACTTATGTAGTTTCAAATGAGGAAATTTAATGTTAGGTTTTAGTTTTTCAGTTTTTATGTAGCCAAGACCATAGTTATGATTATGCATGTATATTTTCAGAGACTCAGTTTACAATGTAATGTACACTGTGATCCTTCATAGTATAGTATATCTCAAAAGAATGAATGATTTACTAACTCTAATGAGTGCAGTAATTCAAGCCTTCTTCCATCTGGACTTTTGTTATTATGTAGTTCCTTTTGAGTACAATTTGGGATTTCACTCTACTACCACTGGATATTTCATACAATTTTGAAAGAGATTTTTCATTTTGAAGAACTCTTGATTAATGTCTTTGTTTGCCCAATTCCTTCTACTCGCTCTTAATTGTTTCCTGTATTAACATTCCTAATGAATTTAGAGCCAAAGTCTATTAAAAAATAAATCTATAATTCCAGACTAAAAGTTGTCAGACTTAGGGTTTTTCTAATCCCTTTAGCTGCTCAATTCCCAGGATTCCTGGTTGACAGCAATTTTTTTGGTCCGATTTCCTGTGAGAGAATCCAAATTTCCCTCATTACGCCTAACTAGGACCTTGTGTAAAGTGATAATAAAATATTGCTCTGCTTAGAGAACGTTTCACACATTCAAAGCTTTAGGGAACTAGTAACTAATTAAATGAGTTGGACCTTCTTGGTTTTAATGCTGTTCACAGAGCATGATCATTTCTGTCATGATTGATCTTCCAGTGCTAATACCAGAATGAAATTCACTGTGTCTTGACAGAACATTTAGCAATAGTGAAATAGTTCAAAATAGCTGAGAAAAACTTGCAGCCAGCAAACTAAGGGAAAACTTAAGAAATCAAATATAAATCTAAAGGACTCTCACCTAATAATTCTGTATTAGTCTAGCCATATCACAATTACAGGGAATATATCAGTCTTGTATTTATCTCATATATATACATTGCATTAACACAGATAGCAATAAATAATGGCCCAAGTACTTATTTAAAATCCTGAATGTAATTTTTCATACCTTTTTTTCCCCTTCACCAAATATCCACCTCAGAACTAACCTTAGCCAAAGAAACGACGTGTTTTACAAGTTTGTTGGTAATTTGCAGCAGTGCTGAGATCGGCTGTAGTGAGGTCTTTTACCTTTTTTGTAGAAAATATTTCTGTTGTATGACAATGTTTTTTCCAAACGTAGGTTTTTATTTACCTTTAATGTTTCAGCCCAAAAGCTCTAGGAAGACTTTGTCCCAAGAGTCCATTTCTTCTCATACTACTCTTCGAATGCTGTGACTGCATCTTCTCCAGCCTGGTTCTAGGCTTGGCAGGCATAACTGAGCCACAAAAATATTGAGTTGATTTGCTGATGGACAAAACAAAACAGCTGAGTGGCCATGGTTAGCTCAGCATCATGGGGAAAGGAGGAAAAAAGAAATTTCCTCTCTCAACTGCCTTGTGGCATTTCAGAAAGTGTAGAGTACAGCACAAAGTCAAGGCAGGTCTGCAATTCATCTTAGTTTCAGAAGAGACAGAAATCGGCAATAAGCGAGAGCACTGAACTCCAGAAAAGAAGGCAAAAAATAGTTTAACTAACCATAAAGTTAATGCAGAATGTAATGAAGACTTATGTTTTGATATTACTTGCAGACAAACTAATAGCAGAACATCTCTCTTCATAAACACTTTGCTTATCCTTCTGAGAGTCCAACTGTAACTGACTGAAAAAATTACTTGTAAAGCAGGTATTAAGGATACCAACAGGAATGACTACACTAATGGCTTAATGTTTATTACATTTTTAGGCTTTTACCTATTATACAGAAGTGTAATTATTCCCACTTCAACTAAAAGTAAGACTAAAATGTTGACACACTAAAAAGGAAGGTTGTCCTATTTGAAAATAAAATAAATCATTCAACTTATTGAATGATCAAGGAGTAGAGAACATATGGCTGCTAGTTTGGAGTTCTGTCCAAATGAATAAGGGGATATTGGGGAATACAGGAATTGAAAATACTTTTTTTAAAAAAAAAAAGCAATAAAGCATTTCAGTGATATTTACCTATCTTAATTAGTCTTGTTTTCACTTGGGCTTCAAGTATCAAAAACTATTTGATTCCAAGTATCTTTCCAAACCTGAGGATTTTATTTGGATGACCTAGATGTGGTATTACAACCCAGACTGGGCAGCCCAGGGAGATTCAGATTGGACTCCCTTGCATTCTAAACTTCTCAGAGAGAAGACTAGATGAAGCTGGATCCAATGCTCTTCTCAGACCTGACCCTCCCAGGGAGTATAATGGCACCCATCTCAGGTTCTGCTTGCCTGCCATTGTTCCTTATTAAATGGGAACAGTGTCCTGTTCGTCAAGGTGTCTCTCAAATGAGGGACTTGGGCAAATACAGAGATCAGTTTGTCAAAGCCAATTTTGAGACAATTATTCATTTCAGGAATCAACATGTGGCTACTGCATTAGCATGTGGTACCATTGCAGCTAAATTAGATCAATCTACATGAAACATTGGCAGAAGACATAAAGTTAAAAAACATAAAAGCTACTGTACTTCTTATCCTATGCAATTAGGAAAGGAAGGAAACTAATACACAAGATTATGTAAAAGGATGTTAAAATAGCAAACAAGTACATGAAATGAATACAAATGATTTTGTATGCTTTTGTTGCTGTGCATAAGACATAAATTATCACATTAAATCACTGCATTTTAAAAATACCAACAAATGTTCACTGTGCAAAATGACAATCTTACTAATAGAGCTGACAAATTTATAAGTGACTGTAAGAGTACTATTGAGGAAAACTTCGGACAGCATAATTATTTTAAGTGCAGCAGATCCACTTGCAGATAGAAGGATTGAACAGCCTCAGAAACATAGTATTATTTTTTTATTCCATCAAATTTTACCTTTACTCTAACAAATGTATCTTAGAGTTAACTAGCCAAGATGATTTCAAGGTGGCTTTCCCCCCAAAAAGATAATATTTAATATGAATAATGGTAACTAACCTGATTTTTTTAATGAAATTAATAATTCCTTGCAGAAATGTAAATCCAAAATACCATTTTAAGATATCTGAAAATAGATTAACTTATTTTTTAAAGAATACTACTTCCAAAGTTTCAAAACACATTCCAGTTTGTGATTTTATCTAAAACAGTTTTTTATTGTGATTTTTTTTCTCTGTAAATCAATGTTTTAGTTATTAACCAGCAACATGAACCTGAAAATGAAAAGTAATTCTAGAAACCCAAGAAAAAATATTTACTTTTATTCAAGATAGATATTTTCTGATACTCTTGCTGGTATATTCATGTTATTCTCAGACTACTGACCTGTACTTAAAAATAGAAAAGTACAGTGAACTGGAATTGAAAACACATAGCTGTTTCAGCAGACATTGAACTGTTGACACAAAATATATGTAGAAATAAAATTATGGATAAGAAACCACTGGAGAACTTGTGAAAGAAATATTCATGTTTTTATTTGCAGAATTGATGCCTAATGCTGTAAAGCACACCAAAATGGTATTTTTATGTCATTCACAGTTAAGGTGAGAAATGTCAGTAGGGCAAAACAGTTTGAGAATCTAAGTATTTCATGTCAATATTTTACAGATCTCATTAACTAATAGAGTATTTAAACATCTTACCTTTGTTTACATACAAGGAAAAAAAAAAACAAAAACCCAGTCTTACTAGAGATGATTATTCAGCTTCTATATTAATATTACAAATGCTGAACAAATACTGAATCTCAGCACAAACATTATTGTGGTGGTGCAGACCCCCCAGTCACTGAGCCACATTGCAACATCAACACCATCCAACATTGTTTGTGCTTTAGCTACAAGCCTGGTGTGCCCACCTTTGTTCTTATTTCAATAGCTAGTGCAGTAGGCTGAGAAAGTCCATTTTTTTCCCACCTTACCTACTGTGAGTCAAAATAATTGGATATGTTCTATTCCTAGTGTAAATATAGTGATTTGGGATGATCAGTCACTCCTTTATTGTACCCTAAACTCTGTTGTTTGCAAAACGCACGTGAAACTCCTTCTGCCTTGGTCACAAGCCCACTCTTAAAGTTCCCAAAGATGGCCTAATCTGAGTCGTGGCCAACATGGAAAAATACTGACCTAAGTCAATCATCTTGTGACCCTATAAATATTGGTCCTGAAAGGGAGACCCTTTGGAGCTTGCCAGAATCACACCACACTGCTACCCTGTATCTCACAAGGGAAGTTGGTTCATCCAACTGGAAAGAATAAGTAGACATCTACTTCTCATAGAAAAAAAGTTCAAATATATTAATTTCTTATAATTTCATTTCATAGGGTTATTCAGTGGTATATTGCAACTTCTTTTCACAATTTTTGAGGATATGCAGGTACCAAAATTTAACATCTTAACATAGATTAACCCTTGTATTTGTGTGTGTGTGTGCACGCAATCCAGTTTAGAAACTTTGTTGTATCTTTAATTGAGTTTATGAATTGATATAACAAACGGCTGACTACTGATTGTTTCTTAAGGTGCTAGAAAATCATATAATTTTGTGATTTTTTTATAACAGAGTCTATCAACCCTAATTTACTGCTATTCCAAAGTACACAAGACTCATGTGTTGAAGCACTACACTGAAATTCCTACACCTGAACCCTGTAGTTTTAAACTCAAAGTCTGGGACTAGAAGTGGATTCAGCCTCACCTAGATTCCTCTTTGAGCAGTTTAGAAAACAAGGGGATCCATGCTCAAACTTGTGACTCAATCTGAGGGTCTTCCTCATTCTTTTCCCTGATCCCTGTGCAAATCACTGCAATCCAGTTTTAACTCCTACACACCCTTTCCACATAGTAAATAATAGAGTGGACCTTTCCATCAAATTTTATTAGGCCACACTTTCACATATCTGCATTAAAATCACCTCTTCCTGGTATCTTTGTCAGTAATTACTTGAGACCCTTAAAACCTTCCACTCCCACCTACAACAAGTATTTACGATTTTTTAACTCTTTGTATAATTCACATGATCCTCAACTTGAAGCGGGGCATGAATCTAGAAATGAGGCCCCTCATATAAGCAAGTATCAATTATCTTTGCTTAAAGACCTGTATAGAAGGAAGTATAAGAAGAAGATCCCAGTGAAAAACAAGTAAATAAAAATCTATTTTGTTTAAATCTCCAAATGGATCTCTGAGAACCCTGTGACCCTGCAGGCAAAATGAAAGAACTTCTAAAGGTTCTATCTCCTAATTTATAATGTAGGACTTCTGTAGACACCAGCCTAACGGAAGCAACCATTCAGCTTTCAGTGATCCTTCTGCACACTTGCCACCAGCCTTATTACACCTCTTATACTAATCAGTGATTGACTATAAGTCTGTTCTGTAATATTTCATCTCTTTCTGATCTCCACATGTCATATTTCCTAATGGAAATTACAAATTCAGATATATTGGGTTTAATAATTTTTACTTGTATTGTAAGGCATGAGTCATCACAAATCCTGATTGTGTTGTTCCAAGTCACAAAGCTCAAACTTTCCTACATATTTTGCACAGACACTGAGCTTTGACTGCTCTTTACAAGTAGTCCTCCTGAAATGTGCCTAATCCCAGCCTCAGCCACACGTCCCCTGATTATCAAGAGGCTTCAGCATTTCCCTCCCTCCTTCTGACTCAAGGAAGCCAACTGTGAGACCAAGACATCTGAGTTGCCTCATGTGTCCAGATGGCTTGCCAGTCAGACAGCTGAAGCACTCAGCAAACAGTCCACTCCTTTCCCTTCCCTGTTTGTTTTCCCCAGTTCTACTGCAAATGAATGAACAAACAAATAGCAAAAGAAAGGCAAAAACCAACCAACCAAAACCCAACCACCTCTGAAAACTAACTGAAACTGAATCTTGTTTTTTCAAACAGCTCGGATCCAAAGCTGCTAAGAAGTGCAAAATTAAACATGGAAGTAACTTAGCTGTTTCTGTTACTGTTATTCCATCCTCATGCAGTTTTCTCTCTGTGTTAAGATCACCAGAAATTACATTATACAGAAAACTGAAAGACAGCAAGCTAATTTACATGTTCTTAGATATACTGAGATGTGGAATTAAGGTGACAACATAAAGAGTACCATGCTTCAGATACAGTGGCAGCGCCTAATATGCACTAGTATTTTTTTCCTAGAAAGAATTTGTCTATCATTTCAGGAAATTTATCCTTAAGGAAAAGTATTTTTTAAAGTCATACATAATTAGTTTTTAAAATATCCACAAAAGATTAAATATGATTCGCAGCTCTGAGAAGCAAATCTGTTTCCTAATTTTAAAAAAGAAATGCATATTAGTATAACTCATTTTTGTTAATTTTTCATTAATATAAAAAGAATACTGGCTGATTCCCAAATACTGATAAAGAACAGGAGTGCCGCAGTACCAATCCCTGTTCCTATGTCAGTATTGCAGGAATTGGCAAAATCTGTAGACTAAAGGAAACATTGGAGGCCTTTTTTGTTTGTGATAGATGTATAATGTAATTTACAGTAGGAATTTACCTACTGTGTAAAAGATGTTTCTGTTTGTGCTATGAATAACAGTCTTGCCCTTTGAAATGGCATAACTGTTTCATACATTTATATTTTTCTGTGTCATTTAATTTAAGTAGAGTGACTGAGTCAGCTACTGAGACATTACACAAAAAAACAAATAGCTTTTCGACTTCTTTAAAGAAGTGAGAAGTAAGGAAAAATGCTGGGAAGAAACACTTCCCACACACACAAGGATCTATGTTGGTCATAGAGTATTCCCAGGATATAAACAATATCAGCTTCAAAGACCTTATCAGCAAAGAGCTGTCTGATCAAACAATGCTAATCATCATATAATCTGAAAGCAGCCAAACAGCCTCTGGCATGTGAGGTGATTTCACATATGCAGTTGTAGGAATACAGTTGTAGGAGTAGCAGCAACACATTTTGCAGGCAATGATAATAAAGTTAGGAGTGAATGGCTCCGTGTCATGCTACAAGCATCAGTGGCAACAGCGGAACATGTAACTCATTTTCACAAGTTTTGAAAACCAGGTGCATCTTCATAACAAATAACAGGGTGTCCAGTCCATATGATGGCATAAAGACCATAGTACTATCTCAAGAGCACAGCTGTAATTCCAGGGTAAAAGGTGAATTAAAGTTCTAGTAGCATGGCCTAAAAACTTTAGTCAGCTCACAACTGTCTCCTGACTCACTTTGTCTCTCCTTGTCAAGATGTACTGCAGTTACAGATGTCTGTCTTTTTCTCTTCCAGATACCACAGACATCAATAATAAATCTGGATGTTGGATTTAAAAATGAAAACATCCTTTGAGAAAGGAGCTGGTTCCTGCTCCTTTTTTAATTAACCCTTCTTAATTTTGAAGCAGAGCAGCCTGGTCATGAGACACAGCACAGGTTCAACTGTATAAGCCATTTTTGGTTTCCTCAGCTATAATGAGTACTCCCATACTCACTGTAGGACAGGAGTAGTCAGTACTGGCTAGATGCAAATACTTCTCTCTTCTCTACCTCCCCAGCCACCTACCTGCTACCCAAAGAAAATGTAAAAAGTATGAGAAGATTTTGTTAGTGTTTCACAGCATAATTCATGTGACCTTTTCCTAACAATCTGGGCTACGTGCTGTAGTGAACAAAGGGGTTGGAAACTATAACAAAAGGAAAAGTGACAAATTGTTCCAAGGCAACACAGGGTCTTATTGCAGCAAGCCATGGACCAGCTCTGGGCAGATTGTTGTATAAGTACAGTCAAACACAGCACAGTGACAGAGAAAATAAGCTTGTTAAGTAGGCTTTAATAGCTTAATCACAGTACCATGACTATAGGTTTTCTGGGCCAGAACAAATCTAAGTCCCAATGGCTTGCTGCATTAACAGCTTAGTTATAATTATTAAAAAAACTCAAAAAAAACCAACCCAAAATAAAGCAAGCAAACAAACAAAAAATACCCTAACCCTTTTGTTTCATTGCCATGGGAAATGTGGTTAAATACTTGCAATCAGCATAGATGGCTACAAGCAATAATTCCAGGTGAGACAGTGAATTTAATTATGTCAAGGATGAAAGTTTAGTGTTATTCAGCATGGAATGCTTCATTTATGAAGGCATGTTAGTTCATTGATTTCCATCTCTTTCACATAAGCTGTATGATATTTATTTAGCTCTGAAGTAACCAGAGGACCTATGTCCCTGGCCTGACCTGGCACATGCGCTACATACTATCATAAAGTAGTTTTTGATCTTTAGAGGACACACCAATTTCTAATTCCTTCAAAACAGAAGATCAAAAATCTGCAGTTAAAATGTATTGCATTAAGAAAATGGAAAGGATCAAGGGTACCATAATGCATTAACCAGAAATTAGTTAGATAGAACCATATTAGCTTGGGGTGGACATGTACAAATGTCCTCAATAAATCTATCAGGGTCCTCATTGTCACTGAAAGACAACAACATGCTGCTGGGATATGGGCAGGCTTGACATATTGCTTTCTTCAGATTTGGAAACTCACTTTAAAGTTGCTAAAGATTGATTTTCCAGAATGTTGAACATCATCAGAAGCTGTGGTTTTTTTAGCTTTCTTAAAACCATGACTAATGTGCTTCAGTAAGCCAAGGTCTGAGGAAACAGTATTGAAACATGCCAACAAGCTGCCATCTCCAAAACAAAGACATAACTTCAAAAACTATAAAGGTCTGAAGCTTCACTATGGTAATCTAGTCTAAATACTAAACAATATTAGCCATATGAATTCTCTGAGTTACTGTCACCTTGAAAATATCGCCTTGATTCTAAAAAATTATGTGCTCTGGGCCTATCTGTATCCATTCCTGTGGTTCTGTCAACACTTACCAGTCAGGGATGTCATTTGGTGTCCACAGCTGAACACAGAATCTGAATATGGGTCAGACTGGTCAAATGAATATTTTTTTCAGCTAAATTAATAGTCCACACAACTATCAGTTAGAGAGAAGACTGATATTTATTTTATACTTCCATAAATTTTAAGGCAGATCATCTAAATCATACTTAAAAGTGCTTACCTGTGTTGAAAATTAAAGTTGTTTTTAAGGGACTTCCTTGAATCTGATATCTAGAAAGTAAACTTCTAACTTTAGCTGAGGTAAAACACATCCTTTACTATCCGTTCTGCGTTTCATTTCCCCTCCTCATTCTAAATCTATGGAGTTTTATGAAAACACAGTGGTATTTTGCCTGCTGATTTCAATTACATAAAACAAACAAACAATCTAACAAACAAACTCTCAGTAAGAGAAAAAAGTACTCTTAGTGAAAAAAAAAAAAGAAACAAAACAAAACAAAAAAAAAAAGAAACAAAAAAACCTGAAAAGAAACAAAACCAAAACTCACGCCTGACAGCAGGATTTAATCATGTCTTTCCAATGTACATGAGGCAATGATGAGTAAAGTACTAAAAGTCAAAGGGAAATTAGCAGGCCAGATGGCTGGTGAAACAGTGACAAAATGACAGCAAAATGAAAAACCTAATAAAAACGAGCAAGTGACTAAAGGAAATGCACGCAAGACATTAGAAATTAAATCATGAAGAATCAGATAAAATAAGGAATCATACTTGAAGATAAAGAAGCCAGAAGATCAGAGAACTTTGGATAGGGAGAGGCATGGAGGTGACATGTAGCAGCAGATGTTACCCTGCGGCAAATTGAAGAACCACATGGGTAAGATGAAAAGCTACTAAATATACATTTTGCCATTTTGCTCACACCATCACAATGTGATTTTTAGGAGCTTTGGTTTGGGTTTTTTCTTTTTTCTGTTGTTTTTTTGTTTTCTCAAAATGCTCTATAATATTAGTGTATACTGTATAGCCATAGTAATGGTGGCAATAAAAATAAAGACACTCTACAGTTACTTTCATTGTAAACTTCAGAGCATCAAAGATGCAAAACCCTTACATGATGTCTCTGAGGTAAATGAGGTTTTTCAGCTGTTTTACAGATAAGCAGATTGAGCATAGGAAATTGGACATGAGTAAAATTAGACAGCAGATTTTTTTTAAAAGAGAAATAATATATTTTAAAAAGTAAATATGATGCCCTCTTCTCTAGTCTAGCTAATAGAAAATGCTTGTAAAATGCTACAGTTTTGTCAGATGTCTACTTGTGTGGAGATAAATTCCGTTTTCACTAGAGCCAACAAGAATTTTCACTGGCCTCCAGTGCATCTGAATATGGAAATCTCAATGCATCTGATATATAATTCTGGCAATGGGGTTGAAGCTACTGGTGTGTGAAATAGTAGAATGATACATTGCAAAGGCCATTTGTTATGAATTTAGTATTTTGTCAGAAAAAAGGCACTTTGCTTATACATTTTGTTCTTTATTGATGAGATCTCATTATAAAAATTATGCAATATGTGTTAAGTAAAATTGTAATGCAAGACTTAAACTGAATTGAGAATATAATATAGATTTGAGACATAGCTTCTCAGCAAATAGGAAGACATTTATAAAAATACAAAACCAAACCCCCCAAAACCCAACCCAACACTTTGTTACTGACTAAAGAATAATGTCATAGGATGTAATTCCACAATTCAATCTCTACTACTAAGTTTAAAAAGCCTGCTTCAAGTGCTGATGGCTAGAATCTTTATTCATTCTCACACCACAATATTCTTACTTCAGATCTGTAGACCTGTGAAGTCTGCGCAAACTCACAAACCTTTATCTGAAAGAAAAGTGTCACATCATTTGGTTATAAATGGTTCTGATGTCTGTAAAGCACATGTACAGGCACATGTAAAGAACACAGATAATCAGTACATGAAAGTGTAATGTATAAAAAGTAATGGGTCATCATCACTAGAAGTAAAGATCCTCAAGATAAGTAATCTATCACTGGGGGCTGTTTTGTGGAGCTTTATAGTATGTGTAGCATAATAAATGTAATGAAAAATACCTATACAAATGAGAAAAATAGAAAGTATATACTTTGTGACAAGTACATGGATGAACTCAAAGCTAAGTCATGTTTGGTCTATGCAGGTGCTTAACAAAATCTACCAGTGGCAGCACATAGCAATAAAGCATTTGACTGTCGTGTTTCTCCATCAGAGGGGCACATTCATCACTTCAGCAGAAAGCATAACCCGAATGTGCAGATGGAGAAGTCTCATTGACAATTTGTAAGATCCCAATGAACTCAGTGATACTTTTCAAACATGGTTTATTCAGATTAAGAAATGTCTTCTTAGGAAGTGGTTCAAGATAATTTTATTGATTTCATGATGTTAGGTTTTGTGGTTTTGTTTTGTTTTTTTCAAATTAAGTCAACATGCACCTTTTTTTGAACTTTTTAAACACAACCCTCAGTTATCCCTACTTTTTTGTCCTTTGAACCCAAGCTAGAGCAGTTTCAGAGAAAATGACCTGTGTACTTTCTGTATAATTAAGGAACAAAATGAATTTTTCATATGTGTTAGGTGTGCCATCCCTACAGAAATAGCATGGAGGTAGCCTATGAAGGAACCAGAAATATGCACAGTATGGATCCCTGATCCTGTGTGTCATCTGTTGTCTTCTGCAATTCACCCTCTTGACTATTTTCTGCTAGGTTTTCATTAATAGTAGGTAAAGCTGGAGCCGAACATGTTCAATTCTGTCTTTCAGTCAGTGATATGTCATCAGAGAGTATTTTGTTGAAAACATAAGACTACAATATAGCCAAATGCAATTAAAGTATTTTCAAAATTAAAGCAGTTGACAAAAATCTCACTGCTAACAGTTATGACAGAGACCACTTGCTGCCCTTCTTATTCCTAGACATGAAAAAAAATGGGTTTTGAATTAAAAGCACTTGTTTTTATTTTCTAGTTGAATAGGTATGCTACTGACATGATATCCAACAAGATTCTTGTACCATTTAGGGCCACAAAAGAGAAATAGCACACTGTAAGGAGAAAACTGGCCTTAATTCATACTCTTAGGCTTATAACACCTACAACTGATATGCTATGCCTATTCTCAGCCCTTTTAGTTTAGTTATATTATCTAAAGCACAATAAGTCTTGGAATACTTTATCAAAGGGAGTAAGCCAAACCAGCTCAAGAACAGGAGACATTAAATTTAAGTCTCAGATCAGTTCAATACGCACACAGTGTAACAAATAGGAATATTAGAGATAAATACAGAACTGATCTAGTGAATTTACCTCTTCTTTCTCCTTGTGAAAAGTTATTACAGTTTTTATGAAATGTGCACAGTTTTAGAACCTATTTCCTAGAATCACAGAGTAGTTTGAGATGGAAGGGACCTTAAAGATCACCCAGTTTCAACCCCCCTGCATGAGGGACAGATTCCAGTAGACCAGGCTGGTCAAAGCCCTATCCGACTATAGTGAAATGAGGCAACCAGGTGCCACTAATTCCCAGGGAGTGGCATGAGCTTGTGTCAAGCCCACCTGTGCCTAATTAGGGTGGGCCCCCACTGTGCATGAGCAGGACCAGGGGGCCAATAAAAGATGAGGCCTGAGTCACAGGCTCAGCCCAGTCCTGAGCAAGTCAGTAGAGAGGTCAGCTGCTCTTGGAGCAACAGCACCCATCCAGGCTAGTCAACCCTGAGGGCTATAGGCTTAGACTACTACTTGTGAGTCTCTGCTGGAACACCTGGTTGGACCTTGAAGCGCCGTTCCCTGAAAGAGGTTCGTCTTGCTACATCCGACCTGATCTTGAACACTTCCAGGCATTCACAGCTCCTCTGGGCAATTTGGGACAGTGTCTCATCGTCCTCATACTAGAGAATTTCTTCCTAATACCTAGCTTAAATATGCCTTTTCCGGTTAAGGCGATTACCCTTCATCCTATCACTACATGACCTTGTAAGAACTCTCTCCTCAGCTTTCTTGTAGGCCCCCTTCAGGTACAGGAAGGATGTTACAAGATGTCCCTGGAGCCTTGTCTTTTCTAGGCCGAACAACCCCAGCTCAGCCTGTCTTCATGGGAGAGGTGCCCCACCCCTCTGATCATCTTTGCTGCACTCCTCTCGATTCTCTCCA
Source organism: Calypte anna (assembly GCF_003957555.1). Lineage (NCBI taxonomy): Eukaryota > Metazoa > Chordata > Aves > Apodiformes > Trochilidae > Calypte > Calypte anna. Next base: position 96,796,022 of record NC_044245.1, read on the forward strand.
GCAGCTCCATGTCCTTATTGTGTTGGGGGGTCCAGAACTAGACACTGGACTTCAAGTGGGGTCTTATGAGAGTGGAATAGAGGGGACAAGTCTTTTGACTTGATAAGTCTTGTGGTTCACTTCATATATTGCCTACTTCATTGAGATGTGGCTAATGTAAAACTGGGATTGTCCCCCTGCAAGGGACTGCTGGAGAGGATGGAGACAGCAATAAGGCCCTAGGTCCTGTATTTAGAGAAAACAATAACAACTGAGAAGGGGCTGATGGTTATTTCAGCTGCTCAGCCGTGCTTTGTCACTGTGAAACAAAGAAGACAGGCCTATAAAATAAGGTGCTGCATTGGTGGGCTTTGGAAGTTTCATTGACACCATCCCTCTCTTGTTGGCTGGCCTAACATTGGATCTAGGACTGGTGATTTTCTGTTAACTAACTCTCTAACTTTAATTATCCTGTTCTCTTTCTCCCCTTTTGTAAAATCTTTAAGTAACACATTGCTTAAAAAACTTTTTTTTTTTTCCCAAGGCTGTGCAGCTTGAACATGCACATATTGTGACTTTTGTGATCTAAATAATCAGTCTTTTTGATTGCACAGCCTGAGCATATATAATAATCAAAGCATTAGCTCTTATGGGTTATTCCTTCTACAGTTTTAATTAAATCTTTTGTTAAAATACAGACCTTGAGTGCCACTTCACCATAATCTGATCAAGGGGTATCTGATGGCTGATCATTTCTCAAACTGTAACACTTAATTAACTCTCCTTGGAAGGGCCAGGTCTGACATTACAAGGTTGGATCCTGTTGCACCTAGGCTCCACACTAAGAATGAATTTAGAAAGAAAGGGAGTCCAATCTGTGTCTCCCTGGGTGCCCTGCCTGAGTCGTGATATCCCCATCCCTCACAGGTTCTATGTACAAAGAGTTATGAACTTGTTAGATAATAATAAAAGCTATACATGGAGTAGCTTGAAATGCAACACAAAGTTACATCGAAAGGTTTTGGGAGTGAGTTGTCAGAAAGAACTAGGAAAGAAATAGCAGGAAGAATGCTCATCTAATGAGAAAAAAACAAACAACAAAAATTAAACTGCACACTCTCAATAGCTACATTCAGATGCCCAAATGAAATTCAACAAACAATGTTAACCAGCAGATGCATTTAATTAATATATCCCTTGTTAGTTCTAGGGACAATTTTATATGGATAGAAAAATTTTGCTCAAAATATAATCTGGTAAAAAGAAGTCCTTTTGCATCATATGTAGCATCTTTTTGGAAGATTTGTTCAAATTAGAATAAACCTGATTTTTTGATAGTTAAAGAAAATGTATCTAGTGTTGATCAAAGTCAGTAAGAATAACAGAGAAGGGCTGGAAAGGAGCCAGAGGAGACTGATGACTGTCAAGTGGTAAGGGTAGGGATGATTTCCTGTGGAATGTAGCATCGGGAACTTGGAAGATCATAGCCAACTCAGATCTTAGCAAATTTACATCTTCCAGAAAGTCAGCTGAATTTAACAGCATGGCAACATCCTGCACAGTTGGAGGCAACAAAAAGAAATTTGAAGCTGGTGTTCCTTTCCTGCTGATTTTTTACATCTCCAGTTGAGAGGCAGCAGGCAGCCCCAGCAGAGTACCTTTATGTGTGTACTTGTTTCGTGTCAAAATAGGGAATAAACTGTTGGAGTGATGCAGCAACAGAGAGGAAGCTTGAAGTTTTCTGAAGGAAGCTCACCAGCTGCACACATAAAAATGTTCTGCTGGGAAAACACAGAACTAATTTCCAAGGACATTTATGAGAAAACAGATACAATGTAATGAGCAAAAAGCAGGCAAAACTAGTAGATAATGACTTGGTATTACTATAGTCATTACAGGAGAGCTAAGACACTGCAAAACATGCTGGAGAGATGAGTAAGGGACAAATCTGAAGCTTAATGGTCTATAGGAAGTATTTTATTTATAAAAGGGAATATTGGGCAATTAGAGATCTGTCAGCCAAGTAGGAAAGAAAACAAGAAAGCAACATAAATTATCATCTATCTGAGAACAAAAGATAAGACACATATTCCTCTGCCTATCATTAAAGCCAGAACTTTTGCAGGTATTGGAAAATACTTGAATTGCTTTCTATTTTGTTGATTATTTTTGTATATTTGTTTGTTTATACTATTAAGTATATCCTTAATGAGATCTTATTTCTATTTCCTTCAGCATTTCTTAATCCAATATACACATACATTCAGGGAGTTCATACCAAGAAAGATTATAATATCCAAAGTAATCAGCATCACAGACACTGTTTCCTTCCAAATTCAGTTTTGTCTTCTCTTTATGAGATTTTCCTTATTGCGAGTTCTGAAAAAAAGTATTTCCAAGAGTAGACTAGGATTCAAATGGTATACAAGATAGTTTGTATCATCACAAATATGCATCATTTTATAAAATGCTATCATTGAAGGAGAGAGTCCATTGTAATCAATGGCATTCTCCACAAGACAGATCCTTATCATGTTCAATTGAATAGAAAGAAAAGAGTTCATACCATTTTAAGAAAATTAAGTTTTGCAATGAATTTCAATTGAACCGCATTTTATTTCTTCTGGTTTTATGACTGAAAACTACAGAAAAACACATGTTAATTTTAATTTGGTTTAGTTATATCTTCCAGTCTTGTGCCCCATCTAAAACATTCCCTGCTGATACTTTTGAGTACTTAGCAGATGCATCATTTCTTATGTGAAATACATAACAAAAAAGGGAAATTTTAAATAGTTGTGCAATGCCAGGAGTTGTGCAACTGACAGTATAGAATGCATCCTACCATGACTCTTGTCTAAGATGTATTTTACATTATAAAGAGTGTATGTAAAAAGAAATTAAATCATCAAGACCAGCAAAACCTAAGAAGAGAAATTGTTGTAATTATTAAATTGATAGCAGCGCCAGGAAGTAATGTGATTGAATTTAGCATGGGCAGAGATAGACAATAATACCTGTGTTTTCATATTAGAAGGGATGTATTCAGATTTCAAGAGATGAAAAAGAATATTTACTAGAGGAAAAGCAGTCTTGAGACACAGAAATTGAATAGAAAATAAAACCCAAAAATTGTCAAAATTAAAATTATTTTATTAACCTACAGAGGAATGCTTTTATATACATAAACAGTAATTAATGGAGATGTCTTTTTAGGCTAGTTGTAACATACTTAATTTCTATTTTATTATAATGAATAGCAATTTCTTCAATATTTCTTAGTTTTCTTGTTATCTTTAAATTAGAAAATAAAAAGACATTATTTCATACACTTTGTCATTTGCATTTGAAAATGCAAGATATTGCTAGATGTGACATGTCTTGAGTTTTAGAAGACTGCAGCAACCAAATATATTTTGTGTTCTTCCCCAAAGTCCACACCTCTTGCTCAAGATATATTATTTCCCAGATTCTCGTGTCTGTAAATTCCTAAGCTAATGTAAAGAAACACCCTCAGCCAAACCTTTTAAAATACTAAGCTCCTTTCAGTAGTGTTGTGTGAACTGAATAAATATTTGAATCCGTTCATTTATCTCAAGGGTATACAACTGGAAAAACTAATTCAAAATATACAGTGAGTGTTACTACTTTCTGACTGTCTTGTTTTGAATTGCTCTTATAAAATATTCTAACAGAAATCACACAAATTGTATTACAAATTAGAAATCTTGCTACGTCAGCTTTAATTCCACTATTTATATGGAGTTTTGTTGTCCCACTTTGAGCCAGGACAGAACCAATTTTCTTTCTAGTAATTTTACTTTTCAGTTATGTCTCTTCCAAGTAACTGCACTTGCTGAAATTAACAGGAAGTTTCTCTATCAGTGTCTGCTTCTATGACTGATGAGGCTCAATGTCTATAGTTACAGCTAGAGACTGGTATGAAGAACCAAAGTCTTGTTCTGTTAAGCTGCTTTTGTGCCAGATGTGAAAGGGAGGAAAAGGCAGACACCTGCAACCTTCCTGTGAGGAGGAGAAGACCAGACAGGTGATTCAAAATTTACCAAATAAAGTATTCTATCCCATAAGTGTAAATCAGCATAAATCTGAGGGATCATGAAAGTCAAGTTCTCTTCATCCATGGGTGGCATCCTGGGAGGACTCCATCCATTCTTCCACCTTCAATTCTGATCTGTGTATTACTGAATTCAGTTCTTGTTTGCTGCTGATGCTGAGTCCAGTCTGGTTCCCTAGGGCCTGCCCTGCAGCTTCAGTGGTGAGTTTCCAATCCATAAATATCTCTCTTATTCTCTTTGGTTTCCATTTTTGGGAAGGGAGAGGGGTTAATAGAGAGCAATTGTCATTTTTTTAATTGCTAGCCCAACATTAAGCCTTGACATTCATTAATTAACATCTCACTGTTTCATAAGCTTTCATATTTTCTGCATCTGGGAAGTATCCCCCTGTCTGGATAGTATTTAATTGCAAGCTCATCTTCAAGGCCCTGTTTACCTTAAACTCAGGTGGTAAAGATCTAAGTGCATGTTGCAATATGTTTCCTAATCTGGTCCATCACTTCAACAGGATTTTTTCGGCTACAGGCGTCAATTTTTTCTTACTTATAAAGATGGAGATGAAACAACAAATTATGTTAAAAGGAAGATATCAGCAGGAATTCTACCTACCAGCAAGTGTTTGGAAACAGTGGGACTTTATTTTCTATAATTCTCATAATTGCCACCTCCGTACTTGCTGTAATGATGTCACAGCAGGTGGCAATTTGTAAGTTTTAGTGCTGGGATGCTCCTCATTATAAGTACCATTTTGGGATGACATGCAATGTACCTACCACAAGTTGGAAGTTTGTTGTATCAACAGTTTACCTCACTCAATTTCAGCACATAACAAATACTTCAGTGGAAGTGTCTATATAATAAAAATCCTAACAGAATTTGCATAGAGTTAGTGTTTCTTTTGCGGTCATGTGCAAAACCAACCTCCAACAATCTTAGGAAAATGTGGGTTCAAATGGTCCTTTGAATCTATTTTTTTTCCTCTTCTCAGAAATATACATTCCAACTGAAATTAATATTTGATGAAACCTGCTGATGTGAAAGTCCTTGAACTTGAAGCCCTTCCTTTTCTGAAGAAAAGATGCTCTGCTCTATATAGAGATACCTTCAGCTCACGTGTTTTCTATATCTTCAAACCATTCAAGTTTCTTCAGGGCTTTAAATACATACATCTAGGTATTGAATCAACTTTATATCACATTCTGTATCACAGAAAAAGCTCAAACACCTAATAAATAATTCACTGTTAATCTAAGTTCTATGCCACTTAAAGAAATTCTTTGGATCACTTTTAGGTTTTTTAATGAAATGTTTTAAAACAATACTCTTCTAGTATGATAAACTCAGCTTAAGTGGTACTATAGTGCTTCTCCAGGAAAGTAAATAATCATAATATAATAATAACAACAATAACAACAACAACAATAATAAATAATAATAGCAATAATAATAATTAAATGTTTCACTTAATCCTAGATGTTCTCAAATAAGCACATATATTCAGAAAATAGAAAGAACTGCTTTTATATTTTATCAAATTCCTATCACCATATGAAATGCACATTATTATCTGTTTTTCTTTACTAAAGAACTATACATATGCATTTTTTTCTCAACGATTCAGTTTTTAAATCTTGAAAATCTAGGAGGGATTCTTGAGGACATACTTTGTTGTGCCACTCTATTTGCTGCTTGAAATAAAAAGGTGTAATAATATTTCTTCTAGGAAACATTGAAGAAAAGTAAAGGGAAATAAACATGAGAAGTGAACAGAAAACTATTTATTATTAACTAAGGTACACAGGACTGGTCAAATATGAAGAACTGTTCCAGATGGAGAATGTTGTAGGCCATGAATACAACTGCAATTTCCATATCCTTATAAAACGTCTTCTTCAGACAGCATAAAACTGATATCAATATCAGTTTGTATCTCATAAAATATGCATAGTTCTTGTCTACTTTTCACTAGTGTTATACTTTAATTGAACACTATCACGTTTTGAGATCCATCATAGAAGATATTCCCAGAAGCTAGAAAGTAGAATGAACCCTAAATGATAAAATATGCGTAGAAGTGACAAATTAGTAATAAAAGGTGATACTAATATATTTACTTCTATATTTAATATCTACTTTGCATATTTAATTAATTTAATCATATCTTCATTTTATTTAAAAGTTGCAATAAAATACATTATCCTTTACTTTTTTATATCTGTAGGCCATTCTTAATCATATTAGTTATTCAAAATTTTATTTAAAATTTATTTTTTATTTCTTTTTTTAATAGACTAATTGCTGCATAGTTTCATCTAAATGCCAATGTTCATGCTGCTTGGATAGTCTAATATATCATGGTACCCTTCTAGGTAGTGCTCAAGGCCATAAATTAACTCTAATTTCCACTGCATTCTATAATTAGGAATTACTGATGAACTAAACGTTTAAAAACAGAGCTACACATTCTGAGGTCGTGACAAAACATTTCATGTAATCTTTGTAATGTAATGACAACTTAATGCACAATGTAAGCTAGGATTTTTTCAAGGGTATAAACCCCTTTGTATTCTGCATCTATGGCCAGATGAATTCCTTGGTATTGTATCTGAAGCAGTGCCCTGTCTGTACTACAAGTAATTTCTAAATGTGATAACTAAGATACAATCAAAACTATCTTGCCTTGAAGCCAAATAAATGTGTACTAAAATAGTGTAAGCCAGCAGCAGCATGTGTTTTGTAGCACTGTGATGCCCCAGTCATACACTATGTATTATTTTATGTAAATGTGAGAGCATTGTGACCATCAGTGGGGTATGAGGGATGTATGTGGCTAAAGGGAGAAGGCAGCTGATAAAGAAGATGAAGAACAAGATGAAAAGAAGGGACTGCAAACAGGCAGAGCATCCTGCCAAATACCTCAGAAGGATGAATGGGAAAATTGAAGGCAAGTTAAACAGTGTTTGATGAGGAAAGGAGGACTGGGAAGGCTATAACACCATCAGTAATGAGAAAGGATGTAGAAGACAAGACTCTCCTCACTGGTATATCTCATCAAAGGGCTGTCCAACCTGATAACCTTGACCTTGGCAGCTCAGAACCACTGAGAACCATAGCAATTATTGTGACCTGTATGGCATTTCCTCCAGGACACATTGTACTCACTGCTAACTTGTTAAGGAATAACAGTTTTGTGTCAGTAGTGAGTAATGGTGGTAATGATTATTAATGTGTAGGAACAAACTCTGTGTTATTAATGAAAGAATCAATATGTTAAAGTTTTGTTCTTTAAGTTAAAAAAAACAGTCTGGTCTATCACTCCTCTAAATGTTCATGTCATAGCTGTCTTTAATCTTCAAACTGAAATATATGTACATACATTCAGTGGTAACCTTCATAATATGTAATAGTACTGTCATGAGAAGAAAGAAACTATTTAGAAGACACAGACCCTCTCAAACATCCATAATACTCTTGTTCTGTAAAAAAAAAAAATTCTATCATGTTTACTTAAGACAAAAGAAAACTGACAAAGCTTGATAACTTTTTCCCACTATCACAGATGTAAAATTTTTCATGAGGTTTGTAAAGTAATTCTTAAGTCATTATCTGTCAATATCAGTGCTTCCATAGGAATTATTTTTGTGTTGTGTTCCTACTGATGAAAGAGAAATTATCCTACTATGAGTAACTTCAAGATAAGAGATTTTGTTATAGTGTGTTAATTTTGAGAATGAATATATAATTATCCACTGTATAATTTGCAAAAGTAAAAATATCATAAAATTTATCTCTGGTATCTCTGCCTATACTCATGCTTGTTTGTGAATGCCACAGTTCTATGACACTGATATTAGGAAACAAAGCAGGTGCCTGTAGTTCTAGGACAAGTACTTTGTTTTAAAAGGAAGAAAAATATCTCAATACATTCTTCTTTACGACTTCTGCATAGTTATCCTAATGAAATCTTAAGAATTTTCTTAGTAAACTAATAATAAATCACATAGTAAATTACAAGCATCCTTGTAAGAACAAAAATAATAGCACTTTTTCTGGCTCTTTACATAGCTAAATGCCTTGTGACGTTCAAAATGGAAAATTTACTTTTGCATAACTTGCTACAAGTATTTGCTGTTGCATTGGGGAAAAAACAATAAGGCAAAGCTCTAAAGGAATAATGCATTCACCCTCTCTTTTCTCATTGTTGAGCATTAATCCAGTGTTCTTTTCTGAAAAGATGGAGGCTGATGAGAAAGCTCTATTGATCCACTTCCATCTCCCACCCCGAAATGAATAATGCCTACAAGCGAACTGACTTCAAAGAGACACATTGATTTGAAGACAGCTTAAATGAGGAAAGTATGTATGTGTGTAGGGGGAAGTATGTGTGTGTAGGGAAGAATTCCTCTACAATAACTGAATGCAGACTTTCATATTTAACGCATTAAGAAAGCAATTGTAGAAATTATGCTGTATAGAAGATTACTCAGTGTTCCTTTGATGTCCACTTTCACATCCACCTGGTTTAAGAGAGCTATATGCTGGCCAAAAGTAGTGACTAGTTTTCAGAGAAAAAAGAAGGTTTTCAGAGACTTAGCCAAGATTATAAGCCTACAAAACTGGACAATATCTGTCTTTAACTTTGCCTTTTAATTTATGAGCCACTCTGGAAGTTAGCAAGAAAATTTAACCAATAAAAAATAAACCCATACACTTAATAGATACATTATATCATATATTGTCCTCTTCCTTCCCTCCATTGCATGTTCCCTCCATGTTACAGAACAAAGTAACAAAGCAATTTTCACTAGAATGCAGAAGAATAATGTTTATTTCTTCAGGGGTCTACATTTTGTCACCCTTTCATGATCAGCTACCTCAAAGATGACTTTTTACAATCCATGGAGTGGACTACTAACCATTGTGAATAAAAATGAATATTGGATACAAGAACCTGAGAGTCTGCCAGCTTGGAAACCTGGTTCTTTTTCTCTTAAACCTACAGTGCCAGTGAAAGGACAAGCAGTAAATTACTTAGGGAGATGTAGCTAAAAACTGACAGAGTCATACAGAAATAATATTAAATACAACAAATGCTAGCTATAAGTAATTGCATTTTTCTTGTGAGAAACAGTATTTAAGATTATTTCAAAATTCTAACCCCATTTTAAGTGTTTAAAAGTTGTCAGAGAAATAAGTTTTCCTTATTGATTCAAGGTCTACCTACCATCAGCTAATACATTGCAGGAATTCCTGATTATTTTCAGGTAAAAATAAAGTTTAGTACATTTCTGAGGTTCTTTTTAGATTTAGTTCAAAAAGTCTGTTTCTCTGATGTGAGTGGATATTGTTGACTGGGGTGAATTTACTTGATTCTCATTGAACACTGCAATATAAATGAGCATATAACATGTAAACCAGATGAAATGCAATTCTGTAACCTACTTCATTAATAATGAGAGAAATACAGTGTAATCTACATCTCAAAGACACAAATTCCATTGTGTTACAAATAAGAAAGCAGTGGAGTAAATTAGAATAAGACTCATTCTGTGTATACAAAACTTACTGAATATACTTTCAGTATTTAAAGGGAACATGATTAACAAAGAAAGACGAAGGGTGATATTTGTTTATTCATACACTCTTTTAAAATCATACAGTTCTGAAGTGCTCACTTCTCTAAGGGTTTATTCATGTTACTCTGAGCAGAATAGCAGCTGTAATGGGCTGTTCTTTTAACTTGTTTTTGTAATTTTTATTAACTTGCCTCCTTTGTGATGTTTGTGCTCAGTAAAGCAATGTCCTTGTCAGCACCTATAGAAGAAATCAATACAACAAGCACAGACAAATGCATTTGCTGTATTCACAGTTGTGAATGAAGAAGTGCTAACTTATTTAATCTCAGTAACTGCTCTCCAACAAACCTGTCAGTCTCCAAGAAAACTGTCAACCCAAACTCATTCCAATAACCCGTTTATGATCACTTCTGTACAAATGCAGGCTTAAAATGTGTAACGTGGCTAAAGTTGTGTAATTTTCAAGTTCCTGTCTACCAGGAACTCAAAAGTGCATAAGAATCCTTGTGATGGTAGGAAATTGTATTTTCAGATAAATATTCTAGCTATGATAAACTGACTAATTTCTATTCTTTGCTCTCAGTTACTCATTGTTTTTGAAACAACAGCTAGAATTCACCAGATATGTACACAAAATCTGTTAAATTTTCCTATTTTGCAGTTATTTATTGAGGTCAACTCTCATTCCATGAACTGCAATAAAATTACTTTAAACTTACTTTGAACCCCATCTCCCACCATGGAAAATGGCCTTTAGGCTAGGTTACTCTACTGCTTCTTGAACTGCTATAATTTTTCCTTGCTTTTGGCCACAGATTTGAGATTATCTTGTTTCTGAGTCCTAGTCCTAGACTATGATGCCATTATTTCAGCTGTACTGCTGCAAAGTTTGTTCACATTTCTTGCAGATCATATTACCTTCTCTTTCCTGTCCCTGCTCTCAAACAAGGTCAACAAGAAAAATAACAAACAAAAAAAAAGACTGCAGAATCATTCATGACAGCCAGGAAAATATATATTTGCTCCCATTGGAGTAGAATCCTGTGATTTTTGCAGGTGAAAAAATTAAAGAATCCAAGTTTAGAAGCATAAACTTTGTTCTTGGGAAATATCTTGGCCCTTAAGTCTCTGATTTGAAGGAACTACAGATTTTGTACCTGTATTAACCCTCTATTAAAGTGTTTCTTGAGGTTTTATTACCTGCAAAAGAAAGAACTGGAGATGTGAAGTGACGTAAAATGCACTTTTTTAAAAGGTTTATGCTAGGAGACTGGCTTTTTTTTTTCCTTTTTATTTTTCTTTCTAAAAACTTCTGAGATGTTACTGTTGGTGAGGAAACTGAAAAGTGTTTCACTACTTTTTCAGGAAAACTAAGTTTTAGAAAGTGCAAGTGAAATTAGCTATCATTAAAGTCTCACCTAAAATGGAAATACAAAGAGCTCTACTTGAGGGCTTGTTTTTAGGAAATTATTTCCTAGGGTAAAATTTTAGAATTCTTTTTTTTTTCATATCCAGTGTTGGTACCCAAGTAAAATATACTAGGCTTATTATGTTTTTTCATTTATTTCTTAATATAGTGACAACTTGATCTGTGCATCCATCCATGTGGATAGAAAGGGAAACACTGAATTCTACTTGCCCACATGTCTCAGGAATCCAGGGAGGGTAATGTATCTCAGAGAAATGTCTGTGAGACTTTACCTGTTTCTGTGATGTTGATTATGAACCAGTGATGGCCCAAGGCTGTCCTTAAAATCATCACTCCCAGCCTGGTAAATTTGGCTAAAAAAGCTAGCATTGCACTTTGATATTTTTGTCTTGACTGGTTACAGCAAATTCAAATAAGCATACTTATTCATAAAAAAACCATAAATATCATTGCAGGCTTTCCTGGGGAAAAAAGAAAAGAAAAGAAAAAAAAAGTATTGCATGTTTATAGTTGTATATTATAGTTGTATATGTATATAGTTGTATATATAGTTGTATTGCATAGTGTATAGTTGCTCACGGGGTAACTTTAAAGTGATTTCAAAATTCAATACTAAGTTTTATTCTTATTTTTTTATTTCCTCAGTAAAATCTTCTAAGTGGAAAAGTACGGATTTCTTTAAAAAAAACATCTTTTCTTGAACATATGCTTTATGCTGATACTCCACAGGGAGTGTTATTTTAAAAAGGAAACCAAACAGGCTGTGTGCAAGTAGTTAGGAACACAAAAGCAAAATAACCAAATGAGTCTTCAATTTGCTAAGAAGATAAAATCCACGTTGGATGCTTGAAAGCCTGTTCTGATGAAGTTCATTTTGTTTTAGCATTTTTTAATTACATTTTCTATTTATTATTTATTTTTTACATTTTTACTGTAATATTTGTACTGCTTCATATAGCAATATCACTGTACAGATTTGAACCTGTATTCTTGGTGATCCCAAACTCTGAAATACAACTTTCATTTCCTTCTGTACTTTAGAAGTATATTTTGTATACTTTATACCAAAATCCCGTGGAGGACAGCAGTGCACACTCTCTGGTAATTCCTACCTGTAGCATATTTGGTAATCTCTTCAAGAGAGAGAATCTGAATGGGCAATGCTAGTGTAAAAAAAAGTCCCTATGCCTTGGGTCACCTATAGCACTGACTCTCTTGAGGGGAATGCTAGCACATTGACTTGATTAAAGCCATAAAAATACACATCAGTATTTCCAAACTTGGACGTTACATATAGGTTTAACAGTCTATTTGAGGATGCAGAAGTTTGAGACAAATTATATTTGAGGCAAGCTGCAATTCCCATCAACTCCCACAGTGAGAATTTTGTATATATAATGCACTTGGTCTCTCAAAGTTGCTGAAATAAGAAACTGGAAAATTGTTGATGGGTTAAAACAACAAAGAATAATTATTAAAAGATATGGATTACATGTCAAAGCCATTAAGACACTGGTAGCTGTGCCATTTTTTATCTCTGCAATAGAGTGGAGTCAATACAGAGGGTTGGAAACATTGTAAAAAGCAAAGAAGAAAATAGTGAAAAATAATTAAAGATAATAATTCCTTAAATGAAGGACATGGTGATAAAAAGATCTGAAGCATTGTAATTTCCAGCCTTTTAAAGTAGTGATGGCTTCTATCAGTCCTAGGACCTGCCTGATAACAATCTTGTGTTCGTTTGCCTGCTCATGCAGACCATTTAGCTAAATAGCCTGGCTATTTTTCTTTGCTCTCACTCTGACCTGCCTTTCTATATTAAGAAAAAAAATTTTTTTTTTCTACAGAATGGCCATATTCTTAGGTTTAATACATTTCCTTTTCTACTTTTGATTCTGATGACATCTCAAAAGTCTCTACAGTGTATTTCAAACAGAATGTCTCCCAGATGCTGTTGCCCAAGTTCCTCTTTTGTGATTTTCCCTTTTATTATCTCTCAGGCTCCAAGACAGGTTTCACACAGACCAACAGTACACACCAAGGGACTAGAGAAGGTGGAAAGGACAAATTTCAGAACAAAAGCAATTAAAAAGTGTGAAAATGAAAATGACAAAGTAGTTTGAAGTCTCTAGTGATAAAGAGAAATTAAGTATGTGAGCACTCTCAGCATTCCAAGTTCTGGCATGGGATTCACCAAACACACCTGACGGAACAGTGCTTGTCCTCTTCAAGGGCTGTTTTAATAAATACTTTTTTATTATCTTACTTTTTCTGGCTTCAGTATGGGGCTTATATTACAGGCTTGCTTTCATGACTATTGTTGTTCATGAATACCATGGTCCATACTGGCAGAAAACTCAGTGATTAGTCAAAAGAAATATCCTTTCCAAGCCAAATAATTTCTAGACTGTGTAAGTATGGAGATAATAAGGTAAAATAAAATAAGGGTTATTTTTTCCTTAACATCCCACATGTAATACAAGATCATATTATTACCCATAAGTTACAGAAAATTACTTTGGACTTCAGATTCTGTTTCTTCTACTTCCACAGTCAATTTTTAAGTCATCTATGATGGATGGGGCTTTGAGCAACTTGGTCTGGTGGGAGGTATTGCTGCCCATGGCATTCTATATGATTCTATAAAGCATTCAACAATATTGTGATGATTCCAAAAAAAAAGGGTGAAGTTCCCACAAATATGTACTTAATGCAGTACTACAAATTTAAAATCAGATGTTGCACAAAAGTTGTTATAAATCCTATAAAATTTAATTATTTTAGATAAATAAAATTATGCCAAATTACCCAAGAAAGATGTTGACAGTACACATAAATATAATTATAAAGATAATCATAGAAATGAGATTAGGTGACTGCTTTCAGCTTTGTACAATGAAGTCAAAATTACAACCAGTACTTGTGCAACTATTGATCACAATATCACCAGTTTAGCATGTATATATTCTATGGAATCAGGTTATTCTTTAAGCTGACATAATATGAATATTAAGAAATTGTCATGGACGTGAGAGAGTAGATGGCAACCTACAGATGATATGGATACTGAGATCCGTTTTCAAACCAAGGATTTGCCTTTTGTAGTCATCTCACACACTAATCCCAACATTCTCCCTATTCAGCTTATCATGAGGGACATAGCTGTTCCTCAAGGAGAGGGAGACAGAAAGTGGTGTTTGTTCCTGCTGTGCTAGTGCTCATCATTACAGGCCTGCAGTATATGGTCCCTGGGCTCCCAGCACTGTTCTCCATGCATGTCTCTCATCACCAGGAGGTTTCCTCCCTTCCATGATATTTTCTTCATGCAGGATCTTAACTTTCTCTGCTCTGAGACCAACCCTCCACTTGGGCACCATCTCTTTTTGCCAGGTCCTGAAGGCATCAGGCTTCCCAGTGTGAACAGTCTATGTGTAGAATAAAAACACGATTAGCCTCCAAACTGGTGATTGTGTCTTGTGCCTCTATTTTCTGAAGGCTTCAGGATGTGGCACTTTGTTTCAGTCTAAGTCTTCTCAAAATGTGACACAAGGTTGTGCTGCTCACAGACAGCAAGTAACAGGCTTCTGTTTAGGAGTTCAAAATTTGGGTTTTCAGACATTCATACACTCCACACACACAATGGGAAATAATCCCTCATCCCATTATGGTCTCTTCTTGTAAACTACCGAAATGTTTGCATGTAACTTTTTCAATTATTTCTTTTATGCATCTGAAGCTGAATATTTTTTTATAAACAGCTACATTTGGGAAGGGAATGTTTTGTGTTTAGATATACTTTCATTTTATTTCTTATCCTTAAAATAGATAACTGAAAAATAGAAATACTGGGGGGAAAAAAATAAAGCATCTTTTTTACACCCAAAAAGATTTTACCTTAATTTTCCACCTTCTAATACTTAAAATGAGTCACAATATCATAATGAATTTATCTGCTTAAGATCAATAATGAGAAGCTGAGCCCACAGATCTCTTAGGTATTGTCATACACAGATCATGAGCTGTCTAACTTTGACTTTAATTTGTTTCACTCAGTCCTCATACAAGTAAGCTTCTGGTAGTGCTATTTCTTGAATGGACTTCCCACAGTCAGTTTGTAATTCATTCTTTTCCCTGTTGATAGAACTGCTCCCTATGAGGTAGGCAAGATGAAGAGGGTTCATTTGTGTTCTGTCAGCAAACCTCCTAGCTGAAGTTGTAGATCCAGTATTATTTAGAAAGGGTTGTTCTGTTAAAGACCCTTGGGTCTTAATGTTTTTTTTTTTATTATTATTATTTTATATTGTGATGTATACAAAATCTTGCATATGATCCATAAGATGAGAAGACCTCAAAATTCACTAAACAAATTGTTCTGCATTGCACAGACACAGACCCCAAACAGAACTGACAGTAGCCACAAGGAATGTACACATTTGTCTTTGAAGAAGAGCTACGTTTCCAACATTCACCAATGACAATGCTATTCCTCACTTTAAAAAATACAGATTAAATAATCATATAACCTATTAATAAAATCCACTATCCAGGCTTACATTTTTCTCTGATAAACTTGTTATCTATGAAATTTACATTTTCTGCATTTGGTAGAATACCCTATCACATTGAAACTGATACTATTATGAATATGCAAAATTACGTTGCTGCATGAATTTAATTGCCTGAAACAAATATCTTTCCAAATACATTTAGCAATATAGTTTTAACTTCATTTTCTGAAGGACTATTGAGCTTGCTTCAATATCTTTTTATGAGGGTTTGCACACATGTGACAGTATTGTTTTTTGATATGTCAATACACATTTTCTTATACAATAAAGACATTTATCGACTCCAAATAAACTGTAAAAAGATGTCTAATTGCACAACTAATTGATACAGAGTTTGTCATTATTTTGAGATGTTATACACTTTTAATTATTACATTAAAAATACAGCAGCTTCATAGATGGCTTGATAAATATATTAATTTTTGGTCTCCAGCCACTTTTGTGGCTGGAGAAGTACTTCAGAAATTTCTTGTAACAGATTCATTTGTTCATATCACTGAAAGGAAATAATGCAATTAATTTTCTTTCTGTCCTGGTTTGGGCCAGGATAAAGGTGGTTTTCTGTTTCTGTACCTTTGCTTTTAGCTAAGTCCCTTGTAAGTAGTCTCTCTGAAATTAACAGCAAGTTTCTCAGACAGTGTGTGCTTTTATGATTGATAACACTTGATGTTTATAGTTCCAGCCAGAGACTGGTATGCAGAGCCAAGGACACTGCTTTCCTCAGCTCTGAGGAAAACGTTTTACTGTCCAGGAGGATAAAGAGGTCCCACCTGAACCCTCCTTTAGGGAGGAACGGACAAGATAGATGCCAGAATTGACCAAACAGAGTATTCCATCCCATATACGTCACACTCAGTATAAATTTGAGGCATCACGTGGGCCGAGCCAGATCTTTTCCTGCTTCCCTTCCTTCACTTGGCATCCTGGAAGGATCCTGTCCGTTCGTCTGCCTGTGGTCCTAATCCGTGCCAGCCCATATCTGTGTGTTCCTGCCTCCGGTTCCCGACTGCTGCCGACTCCAGGAGTCCAGCCTGGACTTTCCCAGGGCTGCCCTGCAGCCTCGGTGGTGACGTGAGAGTTTATTGGGGGAAAGGGGGGAGGAATGTGGTTTCCATTTTCCTGTATATTTGTATATATTTAGTAATTTTTTCCCTATTTACCATTACTGTTTCATTAAAGTTGTGTAGTTTAGTTTCCAACTCATAAGTCTCTCTCCCTTATTCTCTCTCCTTTCTTCATTGAGGGGAGAGAGAGATTAAAGAGAGCGTCTGTTATTCGGTTTAATTGCCGGGTCAGTGTTAAACCGTGACACTTTCTCTCTTTATTTTTTCTATTTTTTTTTCAGGAGATGATCAGAAAACATCTTCAAAACTTGAGAAACTGTTCTTAATTTTATGAGGAAGTAAATTTGTGGCTTTTGTGCAGTGAAATGGGGCCAAATTTCTCAAAATCATTTCTTTTCTATGTTGAAATGTATTCTGACTTTTCCACTGCCATAACTGTGGAGAATTATGACTTGTGTCTACATGAAAAATATGCACCATTTATCCTGCAAAGGAAAAACATATAGTTTGATATTTACTATTTGTCAGAAAAAATATCATGGAAATTACTTAAAACAAAAATAAAAATACTTCTGACATGACAATTATAAAAATAGATTTTATCATTCTGAATTTTCAACTCTCCACAGCTCTTTCTAAAGCAAATGGTAATCACATCTAAAATTAGTATCTTTGGGTTTCATTTTTAGTTCTTTCATATTTTGTGCCTATGCACAGCCTGAAAGGTCCTTCCTGCTGTAAAAATAACTTCATATTATTTTAATCATTCAACTAGAACACATGCCAAAAAAAAAAAAAATCACCTGAAACTACTGCATATTTTTTTAAATCAGTTCTCTCTATGGAAAGCTCTTTAGGAAAAACAAGTTTGGGAGTTTCCAAAGCACAACTGGAAACCATAATATTCTGCCATGGGATGGTTGATGAAACAACTGAGAAATTATGGGTAAGTAGTGCATGTCTGCTGTAGGTCATCTGATCAGGAAGAATAAGTGTTTGAAGTGTTCTAGAGGCAGCTAAAAGCAGCTTCACATTTTCAGGTTCTGTTCCTCAGGGTAAACTTTGACCGCAACATCTGAAGAAGGACATCACAGCATGACATAAGCAACCCAGGTCACTGGAGACCATTGATGACAACTTCATCATGTAAGTGATAGAAGAGTCAGCCAAAGTGCTCTGCTGGTTCTCATGCTTAAAAACAAGGAAGGGCTCATTGGGGATGTGAAGGTTGAAAGAAGCCTTGGCTGCAGTGACCATGTGGAGTTAGGATCTTGAGAGGAGAAAGCAGGGCCAAAAGCTACATCAAAACACTGAACTTCTGAAGAGGAGATTTTAGCCTCTTCAAGGATCTACTAATGAGATTCACGTGGCATAAAGGCCTGAAGAGAAGGGATGCCCAAGGAGATTTGTTAGTTTTCAAGGTTTCCCTTCTCCAAGTTCCAGAACATCTTACCTTACAGAGCAGGAAATCTGACCAAAATGGCAGGAGGCCTCTGTGGGTGAACAAGGGACTCTTGGCAAAATTCAGACATAAGAAGGAAGCATAAAGAGGGTGGAAAAAGGCAGAGGTAGCCTTGCAGGGATATAAACACACTGTCTGAGTGAGCAGAGATGTAATTAGGAAAACTGAGACCTACCTGGAATTGAACCTATCCATAGATTTCAAAGGCCACAAAGTCTTCTGTAACTACGTAAGTATCAAAAGGAAAACTAAGGAACATTTGGACCCACTACTGAATGACACATGGGACCTGGTAACAGAGGACATGGAAAAGGCTGAGGTCTGGAATGCTTTCTTCATACTAATCTTCACTAGCAAGTCTAGTTTTCAGGAATCCAAGTACCCAGAGACCAGGGAGAAGGGCTGGAGCAACTTAGTGAAAGAGGATCAGTGCCAGGACCAGAAACAAAGGGCACACACTGAAACATAGGAAGTTCCCTCTGAACATTAGGAAAAAATTTTTACTATGAGGATGACTGAGCACTGGCATACCTTACCCAGAGAGGTTGTGGTGTTTTCTGGGAAATATTCAAAAGCTACTTGACATTGTCCTGGGTCACTGGCTCTAGATGTCCCTGCTTGAACAGGGCAGGGGTGGACAACATGACCTCCGGATGTTGTTTCCCAACTCAGCCATTTTGTGATAATCTGATTCTGAGGTACTGGGTCTTTTGCATCATGGGAGTGGCAAAAAAGGATGGAGTTCAACCTGCAGATTCAAACTGGTTTTTTTCTGTGGCACTGAAATCACAGGCTAAGGTAAGTGATGCACATGGTTTTGTTCTGCCTTCCAGCAAAGTAACAAATGGTTAGAAATGAGTTCAATGTCTGTCTCTCTCTCTCTCGTCAGAACTACACGTCACAGGAATACCCATCTTAGTCCTCTGTTTTGTTTTTAAAGTAGACAGCATCTACAATAAGACTTTAAACTTCATTATTATTTTAGCAAATTTGAAAGTTTAATTTTTAAAAAATGAGTTATTATATTTAGCATCCATATATTTATACAGAAAGCAACACTTGGTGAAAAAAGGATCAGGAAGGTATTTCTCTAAGCTCATCAGGACTAGAGCATTGGATCAGCTAACTGCATCTTGCCACTTAAGTGAGAAAAGCATCTGGTCTCTTACTAAATTCCTGTCAGGAGCTGGAAGCTGTGTCCAGCTACCTCTTTTGTCTATGAGCAACAGGTATTACTATATTCTCCAAAGGTTTCAGTCCAATTGATTTCCAGTTCCTTTCTTCTTTTAGAAGCAGAAGGCTAAGACTTTTCTCCACTGCCAATGAATGGGTGTAAAGGGAAGCACTGGATTTGTCTGGAATGAAGTGATGACACAAACAGAACAGATGGAGAATCTCCAGTACATCCACTTCAAGCCCTTACTACACAGCTGTGCAGTATATTCTCAGAGTTTCTCAGATATTTCAGGTATTGTGCAAGGACATCGTATTACCCGTGACAATACTGACACAGCACTATCTGACTCACTGATGCATCAAATCTCTCCTTAGAATAAAAGATTATCTATCAAGTCACCTAAATCATTTTCTATAGCAGTAAGATACTTCCTCTAACAGATCTTAAAAGTTATTAATTTACAAAAGGCAAAATTAATCCTTTTCAAGCAACTATTTTAAATAATGTTCTGATTTCCACATGCAGGAAAATTTTTAGACTGTTTACTTCACAGCACATTTTAGACTAATATCATGTGAGCTTAAGCATGATATAGAATGAATGGTAAAAGTGTATTGCTAGTACACAAGATTTTTTGATTTCACAAAATCAAATCAGTCAGGTCTCAGCAAGTTCCTTACCTGTTACTCTCTAGGGCTGTGTTTAAAAGGAGCCTGTTATATGGTCTCTGAAATACCATAATGACAGGGTCATATTTCCTTAAAGGATTAGGATCTAATTTTTTGGCTGAAAATACGTGGAAGAGAGATACGTAAAGGACAGCATAAAAGATTTTTCTTTGATAATTACATTAACTTAAAATCAATAAAAGATATCAGAGATGAAATGAATTTGACTTTTTCTGCCATAGCTCTCCAGGTTTAAAGAGAAAGCATTTTTCCTCATTATATCCTTGAAATATGCCACAGGGTTCTTCAAAAGATTTTACCATTGAGACCTCAAACTACAATACCATGAAAACTATCCCTGAGGAGAAACTTTAATTTTGAGAAAGTATATGATTGAATGCCCTCATCTTTATAGATAAACCCTTGATGGGAGATATGGTGATTTCAAACCGAACAAAAGGCCAACCAAATTCTTTTCCTCAAGATTTATTCTTAACTACCTTTCACTCAAAGAGTGTATTACAATTGTCAGGTGGCTCCAGTCACACTGTTATGTACTCAAGTTTTCATTACATCAAAATGTAAAAAGGTCACAAAAGTCATCCACTCCTCAAGTGGAAACCTAGGAGGAGGCCCAACTTTTCACATTTGTCAATAATGAATAGCTTCAGTCTGCATACTTTCTCTCAAATTGGAATTTTGTTTTCCATCTGTAGGGAAATGCAATAATCTATCTGCTGGATAAAGTGAATGATACTTGAAAACTGTCTAGAAAGCTTTATAGAAAGAGATCATCTACTATAATATCATCCATCTGATGGTATTATAGTTTGTAGCACATTTCAGGGCTGAGATGCATGTAGTGAAAGAAAAAAATCTTTGGTTTGACCTTGTACATAGCATACAGGCTTCTGAAGTACTGTAAACCAGGACTAAGAATACAGTGTTTCTTGGTTCATTTATACAATGGCAGTGTTGTTTATCCATTATTGGCCAGCATCCTGACTTAATTCCATAGAAACTACAGTCCAAGTACATTTATATTATTTTTATTTTAATCACCTTTGAATTTTCCTCTCATTTGCAAAGTCTTCATTAAGATCAGAAAATTATGTTTTCATAGCAGTTCTAGCTCAAGAAATCAGAGGTCGATATTTACATACTTTTTTTTTTTTAACTTTCAACAACTTCTATGACACTTTTATTACATTTGTCCTTAAAACAATACAAAAACATGGCTTACACAGAGTCTTCAAATTGCCATATTTCTATGATTCACAGTTAACATATGATAATAATGTGAAACACTTTTTTGATATTAAGGTTAAGAAATATTATATTTCCAGAGGCCATTCTCAAATTCCTCAGAGTCTTCATGTATCTATCTGTCTATGTAATTAAAGCATATTTTCTTTCTTCCCTCAGATAATGTATAGAGACATCAAAAAACATTTAAATACTTGCTCTTTTCTCACAGAATGTTCCTATTTTTGCTGAAAAAAAATTTCTATGATATGGAAAGGTTAAGTAAATAAGAGTGAAATGTTAATTTTATATAGATTCAAGCAAACTGAGGTATTCTTCATGAACAAATTAGAAAAAAAATGTGGTATGTGAAGTCCACTGAACCTTAAATTGCTTTTGTCTCTCCTGAAGGACTCAGTTCAGATGTGTAATGAACTCCTTCTCTCCTTTCACCTGACTCCTTAGTTGTCACAAGTTTTTCATAATGAGCTGTGGCTAATCCAGAAGGAAGATCATGACAGACTGTGGCAAATGAGGTGTGGCTTTCTAAAATGTTGTGGCAAATGTGTAAAACTGCACAAATATTAACTTTTCCTTACTCCACTACAAGCATAGATAGGACCTGCTTGAAACCAACAAGAGTCTTCCCATGGCCTTCAGTGAAACAGTTCTTCAGGAAAATCTACAACCTTTGAGCAGCTTTTATCAAAAGCAAGACTGAAATGACATCACCAAGTTGTTAAATTGCAGAGTAAAGCTTACATATTGGTGCCTTCATACCCACATCTCTTAATCAGAAGATATCAGTCTCCTGGGTTTGCAGTCAGCCTTCACCAATGTTAAATTCAAATATTTCATGAGCAAGGAAAAAAACCCACAAACTATATATCTATTATAATATAGCTGAGTCATGTAAAATCAAAATTATATTAATTTAAATCTTCAACAGAGATGATGTTTAAGAGTGTGAATATTATCATAGGGCACAAATATTTTATATCTTCATGTAGCTTTCTGAAAGATGGTGAAAGACAATAGAGTACTTACAGGTACCACATATATCATATGATATCATATCATATCATATCATTACTTAAATAAAAATGTTTTTCTTTAGTTTCATTTGTATGAATAAAGAAAAAATATAGATATAATTTCATGTATGAATATTTAACCTTAACTTCTAAATACTGTTATTGCAAAATATCATGGTGTTTTTTCAGCCACCATTATAAAAGCACCCATGAGACTGTTTTCTAAAACAGATTACTTGAAAGAGTTTATTTTCTAACCCTTTTACAATATTTAGATGGTAGAGAAGTTTCTTACCATAAAATAGGTTCTGACTATTTCTGATGGCACACTTTGGTGGATATAAACCATATCTGTTTTGTACCTAAATGACTACTAGAGAGATATCACAGAATAATTCTGAGAATACATTTGTTCCTATAACTCTTTCAAACAACATCTGTTGTTGGAAAGAGGAATATGTCTTCATGTTTTGGTTGCATGGAGAACAAATCTGCTTAATTTCATACAAGATGGAAAACGTTATGCACAGAAAGCTAAAGTAATGCTCTAGAATTTATCTGTATAGGAGGTGACAATGTGGCGTGGACATTACTAGGCAGCTAAAGTTATGAAGTTACTTTGTTATGTGGAAACTTTTAATTCCATTTTAAGTATAAAGAAACAAAAGCTAATGTTAAAGGATGTATTTTTACTTTGACATTGTAACTATTACCTTTGAATACATGAAGTATTCTATAGTAGAATGATTAAGGCTATAGGAAGGATATAGAGGTCCTGGAGCAGGTCCAAAGGAGGGCAGCTAGGCTGGTGAAGGGACTCCAGCACAAGTCCTATGAGGAGAGGCTGAGGGAGCTGGGGCTGTTCAACCTGGAGAAGAGGAGGCTCAGAGGAGACCTCATCACTCTCTACAACTCCCTGAAAGGAGGTTGTAGCCAGGGGGAGGTTGGGCTCATTTCCCAGGCAACTATCAGCAAGACAAGAGGTCACGGTCTCAAGTTGTGCCAGGGGAGGTTTAGGTTAGATATTAGAAAGAATCTCTTTATGGAAAGGGTGATCAGACATTGGAATGGGCTGCCTGGGGAAGTAGTGGATTCTCCATCCCTGGAGATATTTAAAAAGAGACTGGATGTGGCACTCAGTGCCATGGTCTGGTAACTGCAGTGGTAGTGGATCAAGGGTTGGACTTGATGATCTCTGAGATCCCTTCCAATCCAGCCAATTCTATGATTCTATGATTAAAATGAACAAAAAACCCTAGCCAACCCAAAAGAACCATGGCCTTTCATTCATTTAATACCTAGCTGCAGCTCAAAATCTTCCATTTCCTTTAAGTTACAATAGTGTTTGAGACACACTTTCTTGTTGTATTCCTCTATTAAAATAATACCTTTCCCTCTTAAGTTTCATTCACCTCCATGATGATCTAAAATCTCTAATCAAAGGTAAGTAGGCAAAAAAGTGTGTGTGTGAGGGCATTGTTGGGTTTTGTTTGCTTGTTTCATTCATTTTCGACTCAGAAACTGTGGAAGCTTCCCATAGCATCAGAGGAGTTCCAATTAACTTTAATATTAACTTTTACTAAACTATTCTACATCAATTTTAGAAATAGAATCGAAATGCAAACTTTCATAAATCCTAAACATGAATTAACGTTTCTCTTTATACAATTTCTTATAACTGAATGAGTGAAAGCCATAAAGAACAGTAAAGTCAGCAAAGATTAAGACCTTTCTCAAAGACCCACCGGCATGCAACAGTCCTCATCTCTGCTGCCATGCTTTTTGTTATCTCCTAGAAGGGTGTCTATGAGAAAAAAACCTCCTTGCAAACAATCCCAGGCGCTTCCCACTCTCAATCAATGCCTTGCATCTCTGCAAGGGCAAAGCCAGGAGGCTTTCCAACAGTTAAGGAGTACAAATGAAAGGTAGAAATAACTGAGCCTGAGTGCTAAGCTATGTTTTCCAACATAATTTATAGTTGGTGGATCCTTGGAGTGTCTTTTGCAACTGCTGGACTACAAAAGCCTCAGCCCCTTAGCTACCCTTACCCATTATTCCTTTTCTCCAAGAGAATGCTGGTTTAGTTAGGCAGCAGTCATATATCACACACTGCATCTGTCACATCAAGAGGAAAAAGAGAAGTGAGACCCTGAGGACCATAGAGTGTGTGAAGAAAGTGTAAAAATCAACAGGATTCACCTAGAGAAGATGGAAATACGTTCTCATTTCCAGGTGAAAGAAGGATTTGGGTTTGGTTTTGTTGTTTGGGTTTTTTGTTTGTTTCTTTTCCTGTTTAGTGCCTTTTGCATCATTTTTTAGTAAAAATGGCAGAACATTACAAATATCCTGAAGTTTTTGTCGGCATACAAAGTTTTAAATTTATTTTTCACTGAAACAGTTAAAATGTAGTATCTCTCTATTTCTTAAAACTATCTCCTATTATTTCTTCAATTCTTAAAATTGAACTGTTAATGAAAATTACAAGACACTTTAGTGTGAAAAATAATACATGACAAGGTGTGTGTTACTGTGTGATAACGCATATCTCAGAGGCATAGTGACATATGTCTTGGAGTGTCGTAGTGCAATTATAAAATGGCTCAGAGTTAGAATTTTTCCAAAGGAGATTCACATGTTCATAGCTGTTTAGAGTAGAAACATGACTAATTTGTTACTATAATAATTACTGGCAGATTTAGGCGAGAAAATACAGTATTGCTTTAATATTCTGATAATTTTCTTAGTTTTCTGACACAAGCATTTCACGTATTGTTCTATGGGGCAGGACTGCTGCCAAGGTCTCTGTTATGACAGGCTTAAACAGCACTACAGCTGGTATCAGCAATCTGTAGTGAAATATTCCTACCAGCAAAAATATTGAATGAAATAAATCCAAATTTTTTCCAATTGGACAGTCACAGTTTGGTTATAGCGCATTCATCACGCTTGAGAGAATTCCTGATTTGGGCTCCTGCTTTCTTAAAGGGCAATGATTAGGATTCACAAAGACACAGGTCTAGATAAGAATGGAAAATTCTGTTCCTCACACCCACCGCTCTCATTTTGGCATAGGTAATGGAGAGTGGTTAGGTATTGCCTCCTTGAAAAAACAAGTGAAATGACATGGCAGAGAATTAATCCTCCCTCACCCCTTCTCCTTTCTTTGTCCCCCAAGGAATACTGGGGAAATAAGGAGCCAGGTGCTGAAAATCTGTTCCCACCGTGCTCTGGGAGCGTTGCTGCCGTAACAACACCTCCAACTCTGAGATAAGCTGTCCACACAGAGACACAATCATTAATGCCAGACATAAAATGCTGCACGTATTAACAAGACTTTCTTATTTTAGCAACCAATATCATTGCCTGTCCATGTAACAAGGTGTCCTGTTATGTATTTCTGCATTTTAAAAAAACATTAGGATAGCTATAGCAGCATAGATGTTTCTAACTTCTTACAAAATCACTGGAAATCAGACCAGGAGACAAATTACACAAAGAGAATAGATTATTTGCCTGTTTCATACATTTACTCTGAGATGCTAAGGTCTGCAATCATTATACCAAGCTAGCATTTCATTCTCAGATTTTCTGCTAATAAAAGGAAGGAGAGCAGGAGATTTATAAATCTTTGTGATATATTTTCTGACTGTCTTAGCCATTTCTAGGTTGACATTTTTAGAAGGAGTAGTTTTTACAACATCTCTCTTTTTTTCTTGGTTTTGTTGACTTCAGGTAAACACATAAACACCCAGTAGCAATGACTGCTGCTTGTAAGGCTCTATAAAAACTAAAAAAGTCAGTGTACATAGCAATCATTTAGGACTGTGAGAGAATGCATCAATATTTCTAATACATCCAAACTAGAAAGAGTTCCTGCAGAGACTATGTATGTGTTGTCATAATGAAGAGTTGTTTATAATATCCTAAAATGAAAATTTATATGAAATAAACATACTTATGGCTTGTGGAAGAAAGTCCACCCCTGTTTAATATGTGGCTATTATGCTGTATTATTCTCTTTGCATGGCCACTGTGTTATCCTTGGTTTAATTTTATTGGAAATATTTGAAATATAGTCTTTTGTTTGTTGTTGGAGTAATCAAGCCATTAGACATCACATTCTCATATTTCTATTCTTTCTAGACCTATGCCTCCTTGCATAATGTCACTAACTTCAGCCCAGCTTATAGCTAGTGAGTAGAGAACAGAATGAAGTATACTGCCACTTCTCATATGCAATTTTTACTTACTGGGCTCTTATACCAATCATGGGTAAGGGTTGATCCTAGGCGTTTTATATGTTCTCTTTTTCTTTAAATAAATTGTTCTTACTTCTGAAACATACTTTACTGGCATGTTACAGTACCACAAAAAAGTTACTTCCACCCTTTGAATAGGGAGCAGTCAGCACAGGTAAAGAATTCTGATTATTTGGAAAAGTTATGAGTAGCAAAGAAATTTTGTGCAACATTTATTTATGCACACCTATGAAACTATAATTAGCAGAAATACAGTGTTAGATCAGACTTATTCCTAATGAGGAATGTTAGAAATGTCCTCATCCCAGGCTTTCTCTGTAGATCTGATAAAGATTTGCATTGGTCATGGGTCATATGAGTACATTGTGGATTTTGGTCAAGGCTGAGAGAAGGAGGTTCTTTTAGTGGGCAATTACTCAGGCTTCCTAATACTATATGTTGGGAGAGATGCAAGGGAAATATGTCATAGAAGGAATGCATAGAAGGAATGCAACAAGAGCAATCTGTAAACTTGTATAACATAGACATCGAACAATACCTTACCTCATTTATATTTATCAAAATAAAAGTAATCTTATTTGTCTACTACTCAGCTTCTGGGTGCTTATTTCTGAAAACTTTGTCCCTTTTTTAAGCTTAATGTATATAAGACTTAGAAACTGTTAAAATTATAAAGAAAAAAAAAGA
This sequence comes from Calypte anna, assembly GCF_003957555.1. Lineage (NCBI taxonomy): Eukaryota > Metazoa > Chordata > Aves > Apodiformes > Trochilidae > Calypte > Calypte anna. The sequence continues at coordinate 96,823,246 of NC_044245.1, forward strand.
AAACTATTGCTCAGATTACTGTGGATTTTTCTAAGCAAGATAATTTTATTCAATGCCTGAGCAGGTAAAGATGTGCATTGTTTTGGGGTTTTGTTTTTGGTGGGGTTTTTTGGTGGGATTTTTTGTGTCTTGTTTGTTTGTATATTTTTTGGTTTTGTTTTGTTTTTTACTAAAAGCTAATAGACATATAAAACAATGTTATAATAAATATTTCAGAATTTTCAACTTATTCACTGGTCAAAATTTAAACTCTAAAAGGATGGAATTAAAAAAAAAACCTTCAAAGTGAGCTATACACTTGAATGTAATAGAAAATTTTTGTTTTGAAAATACCTTGCTTTAATTAAAAGGCAAGTCTAATTCCCTGGCTTTGCAAGATCCATGCAAACTGATATATTTACTCTAGAGGAAGAAAATTCCAGATTGCCTCATATTTACAGTTGTGATGTAGCTATATATCAGGGCTATACCTATGTGCATACTACAGATACTCAGTTATCAGCTTCCTAGGTGGTGAAGGAACTCCCCTGGTAGTATCTGCATAGTTAAGATAATGGGCTGGTTGAAGACAATGGACTATATGGATTCTTATCCTTCTTGACAAGCAACTTACTAATTAGTTATCACAGGAGCTCAGGAGTTCCAGGAAACCCCAGGAATCTTCTTGTTGTTCCGTTTTTTTCTATGTAAGAGAAGCTTCAACATTGTCTAAAAAAATCCGTAACAAAGAAGATGTTGGACTTCATCAACAAGGGCATCACCATCAGAGATAGAGAAGTGATCATTCCGCTCTGCTTGGCACCTTGCAGGACACACCTGGAGTATTGAGTTCAGTTTTGGTCCTCATTTTACAAAAAAGGGTGAGGACAGGCTGGAGAGAGCCCAGAGAACGGCCACAAGGATGATCAGAGAACTGGAACATTTGCCATGCAAGGAGAGGCTGATAAAATTGGGTTTGTTCAGCCTTGAGAAGAGAAGACTTAGGGGAGACCTAATTATGTGGCTTCAGTAGTAAAAGGGTGGCTTCAAAGAAGATGGAGACTCCCTATTTACAAGGAGTCAGATGGACAAGACAAGGGGCAATGGGCACAAGTTGCTCCTGGAGTGATTCTAATTGAACACAAGAGGTAAATTTTTCAGCATGAGGACAGTCAGACATTGGAGTGGTCTCCCAAGGGAAGTGGTGGATTCCCCCATTTTGGAAAGTTTTAAGTCTCAGCTCAACAAGATGCTGAAATATCTTTTATAAACTATAGTATTGGAAAAGTTGGACCACATGATCTGTGAGATCTCTTCAAACCGTACATTCTATGATTCTAAGAAATACTCAGTCATACGCTGGAGTTGCTGACACATTGGACAGAGGGCCAGCTATTTTGTGGGAAATCACCAGAACAACAATTCAGGCAGTCTCAGTTGATGCAGATAAAGTTATTATGCCAAGTACACTTGAAATAGGGACCCTCATCATCATCCACATGGTGGCTGTTTGAGAAAATGTGCTGCTTACATGGACATGTATTCTTTCTGAGAGACATTTTGAAAGTCTGTGCACACAGATAAACTGTGAAACCTGAAAACTGTGTTGTATTTTATGATTTCTGTGCACTCACCATAGATTTTTGGTTCATGACCACCAAGAACTTCTAAGACACTACAAATGTTCACAGTCATAACTAGAATCACCAGGAAGCATATATGGCAAAAAGCAAGGTACATGCACATCTCCCTATTAAGCTAACAAATGTACAAAACTGCAATACTGAAAAAATGGGATTTCAGGAAATAGACGCTGTTCGGCGCTATAAAGGCTGCTACAACCTTTGAACACATTCTTTGAATTCTATTCATAGAAGAGTATCTATTTAATGCTTGAGTTTAAGGAAAGTTTGAATCAGTTAATATAAACCTTGCCATATGCTACTATGTCAGAGTTATAAATGGGTCAATTTGAACAATAGTAAAAACATCTATCCAGGGAAACATATTGCTATGAGTATCACTTTAAACAATATTTGATCAGAGTACAGGCACAGGCATCTTTACAAAGCAGGGTACTAGATTAGGAGGAGGGTGATATTCAGGACATTGGTCTGTCTTTCCCTAATTCAGGTAACAATGTAATCCCTAATTTACTATATGTTATTTAGTAAAAATGCAGTCACTAAATTATATTTCATATACAGTATGTTATTAATCTAAATACAAACTAACAGTTCATTTATCATTTGATATGATTTATACAGGAATAAAACTCTGTTGTGAAAAGTATGACTGGGAAACTATGTAGGTTGTGTAGTACTTAGCCTACATATGTATGTATAAATATGATCACTCCAAACCAGGAAGCTTTATGTTCCATCACAAATAATCCTTCCAGTGAACAAAATTCTAAGCTTGCAAAAGTAGCTTAACAACTTGACCGATGTAACTATACTAAAGGATACACACTCAAGTTAGCTCCAAAATCTTAACAGACAAAAGTTGTGTATTAATCTAAACAGTCTTTCAGACATAAACTGACTTTTTAGAATCAATATGTACTATATTCTAGTAAAAGAATAAAAAAGCTATTGAAGTTATAACCTTGACTGCACTGAAATTAATGAAGGCAAATACATCTGTTATCCACATACCACATGTTAAAAATCAGCATGTTCAACAGGATAGTACATCAGATATAAATCTGTCCAATGTAAAAACATGGCTCTGGCATAATGAAAAGGCCTAAAGGGTCTTGTATGAATAAAGGATAAAATATCTGTTAGTTTAAGATGGTCAATCCATGCTTTGGTGGTAAATTCCATGTTTTTTCATCATAAACTTAATGCTGAGTTTGCCCTGTTGTAATATCCTTCAGAACTTGGTCAAAGTATGTCAAAAACATCTTTAGATCACAATACTCTACCAAAGCGTAATCAGAAACTATATTTCAGTGCAGAGGAACTCAGAAGACTGACCCCAGTGAGGACCCTCATTGTCAACAAGTTTACAAGTAACCCAATTTGAGACAGGATAGAATTAATTTTTTTCTTGTAATTTCAGTTTCAGGTCTCTTCTAAGTAGCTGCACTTGCTGAAAATAACAGTAAGCTTCTCAGCCAGTGTCTGCTTCTAGGACTGATAATGCTCAATGTTTATAGCTACAGCTAGAGAATAGTATGCAGAACCAATGGCACTGCTCGGTTATGAAGAGCACCTTATGGTCCAGAAAAAGAAAGGGAGCAAAAAGGGCCACACCTGTTACCTTCTTTAGGGAGGAGCAGAGCACAAAGGTTAACAAAATTGACCAAATGGAGTATACCTTTCTATATGCATCATACTGGGGATACATTTGAGGGATCATGAGGGTCAAGCTCCTTTCGCCCATGGCTGGCATCCTGGGAGGATTTCATCTGTTTGTCTGCTCTTGATCCCAATCCATGCCCTCCTGCATCAATGCATTCCTTTCTCCAGCTCTGACTGCTGCTGACTCCAGCAGCCCAGCCTGGGACTTTTTCAGGGCTGCCCTGGATCCTCAGTGGTGATGTGAGTGTTACTGGGGGAAGGGTGAGGAATGCAATATCACTTTTGTATACACTTGCAGATATTTAATACTTTTTATTTTTCATCATTTCTGTTTCAATTAAAGCTGTTTGGTTCAGTTTCCAAACCATAAGTATCTCTTCCTTATCCTGTCTCCTCTTTCTATTGGTAAGGGAGACCACTAGAGAGCACCTGCCAAATTGTTTAATTGCCATCCCAGAATTAAGCCATGACAAGAGAGGAGTGATACTGCAGGTCCTGCTTTAGAGTATTGTCTGATCATTTTATTAAATGTTTTCTCTAACTCTCCTTTGTTTTCACCTACAAGGCCCTGAGCTAGACAGCTCTGCCAGATACATAAACAATAGCTCAGTTTCTGCCTGATCACATATGTGACCTATGCTTCATGTTATGACTTCTATTGTTTCAGCTAAACTACAAAAATGTAAATCTATCTCATTCTAATATTTATATGTATTAAGAATAACAGACAAACTTTTTTGCTCAAAATGGATCAGAGGTCAAGTGCCATGAAGACAATATATGTGATTAACACTTAAACCAGTACATAAAGCTACTATAAAGAAGTATTTGATGGAGTGAGAGATTTCATAAGGTATTAATTATCCTGTTTATGTGAATAATCTCCTGGCAATATCAATATAGTAAAGGAACATGGTGATATCAAGTTTATGCAACAATAGATAAGAGAAGCAGAAAGTTAATGGGTTTTTTCCCCCTCTTTTCTTGATCTTCAGTCACTAACCTATGGACATATATTGCTCTTGTCAGAGTAACAGATAAGTCCAGGAAGCATCTGTAAATTAAAAAGCTCGAGATACATCAGTTCTGCTGTTTCAGGAGACAGTTTGTTAATATAACTGTCAATTTGCTAATTTAACTCATCACAGAGCTGACATTGCAATGTAGCTGAAAAATTGATAGCTTCATAGAATTTCATCTGGGGAAGAGCTTTTCAAAAATTCTGAAAATGTAAGCCATATGATTTTGATTAGTAACAAATTCCATCCCTTTATTTAGCAGTATAATCATATTAACAGAATTAATACCTTATTCAATTGATTTTCAGGAAACACTCAATCTCCAAAATATTGTCTTTAAAAAATAAATTGAAAAGTAGAGCAATTAATGCTTGCAAAAATTACATCACAGGCTAGAGCTAGGCATATGAGTCACATACCACTCAAATTGCACATTAATTGCAGTCACATTCATTTAGAATTTGTGATCAAATTAGACACACATATTTCAGATATATGATTCTAGATGTACTTAATGGTTAGGGCAAATTAAAGTTAAAAGTACTTTGAATCAGGAATCCACATGAAGAAGGCAATGGTACATACCAAATCTTGCTATGGGTGAACCACATATACAAAACTTAGAATTTATTACTAGTATTAACACTTTAGTATTTTACATGTCTAAATTATATAATTAATATGGAAAAGTTTCATAACTAAAATAGTTAAGTTGCTCTACAAAAAATTTCCAGTACCTCCCTCTTTTCTATCGTGCTTTGTCGGTAGATTCACAGAATCACAGAATGTTTTGGGTTGAAAGGGACCTTTAAAATCCTTTAGTTCTAACCTCCCTGCATGAACAGGGACATCTTCCACTAGATTATGTTTCCTGAAGTTTAAGGGTCTATCTTTCAATATTCCCAGTACAAGGGTGATGGTTTCAGTATTCCTCAGAAAGATTCAAACAAATACCTTTGCTGGGAGGAATATGATGCTTGTGTTGGTACCACTTTCTTTCCCTGCTTTAGTTATGATTGGGTTTATTTTATATTTCTTCCTGGCACAGTCTTCTTCCTTTTCAGTGGTTCCCAGATAGACTTTTATAATTAATCATCTCCCCCAGTTCCCAAATCATCTCTGATGATTGCCATAAGCCTAAGAGACTTATATTAAAATAATAACAATGCCAGATGCTACCAATTTCTCTGTGCCTCAGTGTCCTATCTTCTAAATGGTGTTGTCAGTACTGCCTTACCTCAGAAAAGGTATTAAAGACTAAAATAACATCATCTGTGATAAGAGCCATATGAATGTATATCATAAATATCCAGATTAGGAAAGGCAATTAACTAAAAGCAATGCACAAAAAAAGTTATAGTCCTTTCAAGAGCACATCTCAGGAAGGATGACAACCAACTTCAGGGTGACCTCATCCTGCAGTGAAGACAGGGGAGATACAGAGAAGGGCAAAGAGAGCAACCACAACTGCAGCTATACTATGAAGGGAGGATGACAAAGACAATATTATGCAGTGTGGAGAGAGAAGCTGAAAGCAGGACTCTGATTCCAGTCCTGGTATAGAAGATTTAAGAGGCACTTTGTAACACTAGATGGAGAATAAAATTAATGAAAGAAAGTATTTCTTTAAAGAGTAGACAATGAGATTCTGGAGGTTGATGCCACAGGAAGCTGCAGAGGGAAACAAGATCTGCAGGTTCAAAAAGGGACTAAAGAATTTGTGAACAAGTCCTTAAATAAACCCAGAAATAACAAAGAAGAAATATACTCTCTAAAAACCATAAGACACCATTTTTGAGTGCTAAAGGACCAGGAAAAAAAAAAAAAAGCCAGGCTTGCACATTCTTCGTAAATATCCCTCTCTATTGCAAGTGTCCAAGGGAGAATTCAGTCTAGGAAGAGCAGTGGTTATGCCTTATATTCTTAGGTACCGTATTGGTGTGTTGAACTATGTCTTTCTAGCTTTTATTGGTCTCAGGTAGCTTACTCATTTCTGAAACTGAAACATCTTCACTTTGTCCTCTTGCTACCAAGGCTGTGACTTGGGTCTCTACAGGCAAGTTTGTGAGCTCCTTCAAAGCCCCACCAAGACAGTCATTCCTGTATGGATCTCATTGTGAGCAAATGTGTTGAATCTTGAGTTCTGCATGTGTGATAAGTGCTGAACATGACTTAGATGTATAAAACTCTAACAAAGCAAGCACTCAATTCATCCTCTTACATTCTAATCTGGAAAGATAAAAGACATGAAAATGTCTGCCACAGGTTCCCTTGTGGCAACAAGCTATGTCTTTTTCATTTTCCCCAGAATGTTCAATTCTTTTCAAGCAAGAGGCCTGAAATTTGAAAGCAAATGCAACTGTATGATTCAATAAGGAACGTTTAAATACTTCCTTATGACAGCTTAATGTCAGAGAAGTTGCTGCAAATTGTCTAAGGATTCATATAAAGTAGAAGCATTAAATTATACTATCCAGACATTTAATTTTGCTAAAACTATATTTTTAAACTCCATGTATACATGTCCACTTAAAAGCCACCACTTAAAATGATTTTCATTGAGCTTTAGCTTCTGAAGGCACATGAGCCCTGGAGGATTACATGTCTATTTGAAATTTAATTTTCCTGATGCTTTTTGTCCTTTTGTTTTGTCATAACAACACCACCTTGCAAATATAAGAAAGCACTCAAATGCACAGCAAACACACTTAGTTCAGGTAGATCATAATCTACATCTAACTTTATCTGTAGAAAATCTTTCTCTTCACAAATCTCTGCTACTACACCACTTCAGGCAAAGAGTAGATCAAACTGCAGATTATATTTATTCAGGCTTTTGTTCCACAAAGTCTCTTCACAAAGGTCTGTCTATTGGGTTAATAAATTAGATTGTAAAATCCTTCCATTATGGGCTAATACAAAAGAAAATGGGGGTAAGTGTAAATGCACAAGTTTTCAGTAAAATAAATATCAGCATTGTATATGCGACATAGAGGAATCACTACATTTAAACATTTAAAGTACAAGCTACATTTAAAGTACAAGCTAATCAGATTTTAAGTAATTAAGGGCTAATTATCTCTTTGGTTTTGGTGGTTTGTTGTATTTTTTTAGTGTTTTGAGGTTTGTGTTTTTTTAAACTTTACTAGAAACCTTCTCAGGATAAAGAACTGAAATCTGGTCCACATCTGTTGCATAAGGTGCTGTAGCTTTTTTATGATTTTTCCCAACATCACACATATGTTTTTTTCTGCATAGAAAAGGTCATAGAAAAGCATCTCATTTTGTAATATGAGAGTATCTCAGAACTAACAGTATCTAGAGAGAAGCTGTCTCTTATTGCTGCCTTGCATACTATTTTGTGTTTTGGTATACAGCCCTGAGGGAGGAATTATTGTGTCTTTCTGCAGATGTCAACAGAATTTTCTCTTCAAATTCATAAGGTCCTTTAGTAAAAGGGCTATCAACTTTGTGTCCACCTGTATTTCTATGCATCTGAAAATCATGCATATTTTATAATGGTTCTGTTGATGAAATTATTTTACAGTCACATTCTTAGAGGCCTATAAAGTAGCATCAGTTTGTTCTCAAAAATTGTTTGATTTTTTGTGCTCTAAATAACCTCCCCCCATTTATTTCATTATAAAAGAATTACCACTTTCAAGAACACTTAGTACTTACCTTCCATCAAGCCCTTTCTATTACTGAGCATTTTCACGACATAGGAAAAATTAGTTATCAGGTTCCTTTACTTCGTAACTACTTACATATATAATAGACTGGAACATTTTAGAAGACAATAAATTACAATTTATCTTGTCTGACATCCCAGTTCCTCAACACTTTTCATTTTTTTAACAAGCTGACCTCTTGGCCAAAAAGAATTCCATGACAATTCTTCTGGTGAAGCAAATGAAATAATTTTTATCAGTTTTGTTTTATACTCTTTTCATTTGTATATTTGTTTGGAAGTAAGTTTTGTGTTGGATTAAAGATTAAAGATTTGTCAGAAGCGTTCATTATTACTTACCTGTTCACATAACAGAAATTAATGTACTTAAACTTATTCAGTAGAGTAAAAAATGTAAGGGTGATCAAATATTTGCTGATAGAAAAACAGTCTGTAAAGATAGCATTTTACTGTATGTTTCTTCTGCATGTATAGCACAAGTAACAAATCCCAGCAAATTGGACCAACTTAGCTATTAAATTATTATATGTGAAGGGTCTGTTTTTAAGGGTTTCTGATCATCCTTCTTGCAAAGGTGATATTACAATGTCATAGGAGATTGGTCCTGCATTTCGAAGGCATTTTCTCTTTCCATTTTACAGTGCTAAATATCTATGTGTTTCCTGGGCTGCTTACTCTAATCTTTCTTTCTGCAATCGCTATGAGGTATAACTGTAGGGATGTTAGAAATAACAAATTCCCATCCTTGTCAAGGTTAAAAAGAACATTATATTTTTGCATAATGGCCCAATGAGGTTACTCACATATATATTAGAACACAGCAAATCCCTATTCCCTAAATACTTCAAGGGGATTATTTATCTCAACCCTGAGGTGGATTTTTATTATTATTTGATATACCCAATGGTAGCTGAGAAAATATGAGAATAGACTGCAACTAGAAGGAAGGCATTTAGCTGATATACATTCCCAGCCATTTTCTTATATTCATAAATTTACAGTCATATGTGGATATAGTCAGCAAAGCACCGTCAGTGCCCGAAGTCTGAATAGTGACTAGAAAACACAACAATGGTCTTCAGTCCAAAAAAGAGAGCTTCACTGCATTTTGTACTGTACTGAATGCTCAGTATAGTGCAGATATCAGAGTGATTTAAACTTCAATTTTCTCTCTACCTTGCAGTTCAGAAAAGCCTTCACACGCACACACTCACACACACCATTTTCTTTCAAGATGATAGAAGCGGTTCAGCACTTTGTGAAAATGACAGGCTGGTTGCTGACACTTTGAATATAGAAATTAATTAGCATTTTCATAGTAGTCACTAGAGGCATGAAGTGGAGATAATGAACATCAAGATTAACAATACACATTACAGATACCAGACTATTATTACACCTTAATGGCATGCAAACGAACAGTCTTCAAGTAGTCAAAAGATGCTGTGTAATACCAGACTCCTTCAGGCTAGAAACTGGATGGGGGAAATACTGTGTTTATTCACATAGACACACAGCAGAGTTTTAGCTAGCAGGCTATATTGAAGGGGAAACTTTCAAAAGGCATGACTGGAAAGATACAATTCATAACCATAACTATTTCTCAGTCATATCCAAACTTTCAGTGATTTTGTAACCATGTGACACATTAGTTGAAAATGGTAGTGGTCAGTCTACTGAAATACACAAAGTAATGCTGTGAGATATCCAAATTAATACAAAAAATTCAAAATAATATCTCATTCTTTCCTTATTTCTATAATCTCACTGAGTGCTGGTTATGTTTCAGAGCCAGGCAAAACACTTGCTCCAAATAGGACTTTTTAAATTAACCTACTTTAGTTTATTCACAGCCTGATTAAAAGATAATTAAAAGTTACAGATGCATAGCAGTACTAAATTACTGTAGCTCAAATGCATTTGTGAGAAAGACTATTAGTCTTTCAGATGTTGGCAAGGACCCGAGTGGCTACAATGATGAAGATACATCAAGGTTCAATATTTTGCTGTCTTCAACACATTTTTCCCTGGTTTTTCTTTTTCTTTTAATTAATTTTAGAAACAGTAGGAAACCCAGAGAACTTGTCAAGACAGTATGAGGTTAGTAGGATTCGAGTTTGAGTCATTCCTCACCAAGCATTACCAAGGAAAAAATATGTACATCTATATTCACGGTACAGCATCTGCAGCTGAATAATTCTATTTAACTCTACAGGAAACTGACTTGTCTTCAAAAATTTCCTACACTCTGCAGACACTTGTTAAGAAATAATGACAGAAAATGGCCTTTATTACAGTAGTTCAAAGACAAGATTCAAAGCAGAGATAAAGTAGGTGACTCCCAGTTTTCAGTCTCTGTGATGCTAGCCTACAGAAAAAGCCAGTAATTGGGATCCACAGGATTCTGCTTTCAGTGAAACAGCAGCAGTGAACTTTTAGCACAGACACAGATTTGGACTGACACAAAAAGTAATGTGCTTACAATGCTTTTTAAAATTCATTTGGGACCAACTGCAAAGCAATGATTTTTTTCCCTTTCTACTGTTCAGAAACTACTGACTACCGGGTATTTATTCTTTTGATTTCTGAAATCCTCAAACTGAGTGTTTGATTGCCTTATTTGGCTGAGAAGCTGATTCCTTTTCTGTTATTTGAAAACTTGTCAGGAATAAGAAAGATAGAAATATAAAACTTGAAATGATTGAGTGAACTACACAAAAGGTTGAACTATGGGTCTAGATGACACTTAAGAGTAGTAGACAGAGAAACTGGCTCAGAGTTGAGTTCTTATTGCTTGGGCTGTTTTACATCCCTGTGAACTAAATTACAAGTTTAAGTCTTAAAATGCATAAAATACTTCAAGAGACAGCGAACTTGCAGATGAGCACATCTGCAAAAATATCTGCAAAAATATTGCTTTGCCGTTTCAAAAATATGTTTCAGAAAACAAGAAATCTCCAGTGGAATGTCATAGAGATTTTCATCTTTCACATGCAAACTTTCTTCTACAGGAGGAAACAAAAAAGCCTGGACCAAATCTAGTCTGTAGTAGATTAATTAAAAAGGGACTTATGTAGCCCAATAGACAGAATTTTGCCATCACTGGCAAGAGACCACAGGCTCTGTATTGATTTGTCAGTGCTGAATCTCTGGGCTTCATGTGCCATGTCTGAGACTGACCTAGTTTCAGCTGGTTTTGAAAGTGCAAAGACCTGCCAAGAGGAGCAGTACCTGTGGGATCTCTCCTCTAATTTGAGCCTTATGATACCAAATAAGTCATAGTCTTGAACTGGGTGTCAAACAGCAGGTCTGGAGGTGACTTGGGGTCAGGGGAGGTGACTGTGGCATTCTTGCTTCAGCTGGAAGTCTGGAGGCTGGAGTTGGGGCTGTGAGAAAACAAATAAAAAACAAAAGAACAAAGAAAAAACACTCCTCCCACATGTAAAAAGAGACTCAACAGGGAGGAAGAAAACCTCATGATTAACATTGTCTGCTTCTCAGAGGGAGATACTGAGACTGCTGTTAACAGTACATTACTGCTCCTCATTCTTGAAGGAGAGAGCAAATGTCATTCAAAAGATGAGGAGGAATAAGGATCCTACCAGAAAAGTAAAAAAACCTCAACAAACTAGGAGGGTTTTAATAACCAATTTAACAGTATTAATACTGAGGCTTTCCTGTGGTTGCTAAACAATTATTTACACTTGCAGTGAATTCTTGACTCCACATATATGGTGTGCCCATAGTAATATCTTGAATAACAAATATTGACATGGAGACAGAACTGGAGATAAAGAAAGTATATTAAAGAGCAAACATACATTTCTGTTGTCAAAGTGGAGCAGAATACAAGCATGAAGATTCTCTATCATAAACCCAGACATCAAGACCAAAATACTTAAAAGCTACCCAAAATTTTGAATGCTCTATTTACTCTATCTTCATCTTGATCTCTTTCAAAAGGTTGAATTGCCAGACTGTGTACATTCATCTTTTTCAAGGTACCACAACTTTGGCAAGAACAGATTGGAAATTGGGGGTCTTACTAAAGATTTTAATGAACAAAAAATTTTTTGCAGGTTAATGTCCTTTCTCTTCCCATACTCATGTGTTTAAAGATCCACTTTGTATGTTTCATTTACTAACTTCTCTCCAGTCTCTAAGCTAAATCATATATTCTGTTTGCAACACAGGTCAGAAAGCTTTTGATTTTCTGTATGGGAACAATATAGTACATAATATTAATCATAAATATGTTAATTTGTTCCCTTTTTACCGCATGCTGGGTTTTAACTCATGAGTCTTAATGAATAAGAGTATTTCATTTCTTTGACTTTGGCCATACATAACAGTAATTAATTTTGAAAAGAAGGGAACTATAAATACAAATGTATTTGCAAATTGCTGAGCTATAAGTCGTGAAAAACATGAGCATTTCTTATTTTTCTTGCTTGTCTTCCTCTTTTCTCACACATCTATCACTTGTTTGTAACATACTCTGGTTCTGTCAGGTTTCAAATACAGCAATCTTCACATGAGGGAACCTGCTTAATATCTTAGCAAGCTTACTGTATTTTATAAGAAATACTTAAAAGCAGAGGTGTCACCAAATATTTTTTGTGAAGCCTGGAGGAATGCTGTTTTTTATTGCACTTTAATGGTTCTTTCCTGCTTTACCAAAGAATTTTGTAACTCCACAAAACATTGTTCCTTAACACAGGATGAAGAGGTCAGTTGAACTTCACTGGCTGAACCTCAAAGTGAACTATGCAGTGTGCCTGTGGCATTTTCATTTACTCACATGAAGAATGTTAGTTTACAAATAGTGTACTTTAAATTACATTTTACCTGCTGTGAAGACCTGTGTACTTCTGCAGTGAAGTATGTTTTCATTTGGAAACTGTCAGTTCCTCAAAGGTGAAATTACTAGTCATTGTTCCAAAAGAAATCAATACATAATATTTTGTTAAAAGACATTAGGAGGGAAAAATAAGCAGGATTGGCAAGCATTACTTTATGAAGATGTCAGAGGTAGGGCAATTACAGGCTGTCTTATTGAGACTAGTATTTATTGCCAGGCTTAATGTAAGAAAATCAACATAAAAGTAGACCACTGATCTAATGTCATTAGCAGAGTGCTAATGTCCTAATACTCCAAATGTAACATATAAAAAAAATACAAATTCTTAATTTCCTCTTTAAAATTACACTGCATACATTTTGGAAGTCCAAATTATGAATGTTATTAATTTTAATTCTCTTACTGATGGATTTTACTGTGTTTCTGTAGGTGCAAATATAATTTCTCCAGGAAACCTGCACTAAGGAGCTTGGTTCCTAGATGTAGCGGGAGGAGCCATTCTTGCTCCTGATGCTCGACGAGCTGCTGGTCTCTTCCAGGACTCCAGCCACCACACAGCGCTTCCAGGGTAGAAGTGTAGCGGGAAGAGCCTTTCTTGCTCCAGAGGCTCGACGAGCTGCTGGCCTCTCCATGCCTCGCACCAGAGTGAGCTGAGGTTCCTCTCTGTGGGTGTGTGTTCCACCTTTATTGGCCCCCTGGCCTTGCTCATGCCCAATAGGGGCCTGTCCTAATCAGGCACAGGTGGACTCACACCCACTCTTTGGCAACTCAAGGCACCTGGTTTGTCTTCTCTACATTTCCCCCTTTTTTTTTTTTTTTTTTTTAAACACTGATTACAGAATACAAACATTTTACAAACATTTAACACGATTTAACATGATTTTTAGGATTTTTCTTTGGGCCCCGCGGGACACTCAGCTAAGAGCATCGAGGGGGCACCAAGGGGCAGTACAGAACACACTTATACAGGATTTAGACATAGACATACAGGATTTTTACACACAAAATTTTTTTACACAAAAATACACTTACGACTTACGGGATTTAACCCTAGCTTAGGCAACCGTTCAATGTCAGCCCAGGCACTTTTTCACAAAGTCTCTGTTCTTTCTCCCTCCTGTATCTGCTCTTCTCTTGGCTTCCTCTGCTCAGGGGCTTCCAAAGTGAGAATCCTTATCTTGGCTTCCCTTTGCTCAGGGGTTTCCAAAGAGATTTCTGGTTCCTCATGGGTTTCTGGTTCCTCTGTGGGATTCCATACTTTATACTTTACTTTAATTAATTTTTTTTTTTTTTTTCCTTCTGGTTCCTCCGTGGGATTCCATACCATGGGATTCCATCCTCCTGGCTTCCTTCTGCTCAGGAGCTTCCAAAGAGAGAATCCTTATCTTGGCTTCCCTCTGTTCAGGGGTTTCCAAACCAAAGAGCTTGCTGGTCATACCTTTCAGGGAGAGTGTTAGCCCAGGCATTTTTTCAAATCGGGGATAATGTTCCTGTTGCCAGCTTCTCACACTGCCGCTTCTTTATGTCTGTATGCTGCCTGCATTCTCCACCAAATGTAGCGGGAGGAGCCATTCTTGCTCCTGATGCTCAACGAGCTGCTGGTCTCTTCCAGGACTCCAGCCACCACACAGCGCTTCCAGGGTAGAAGTGTAGTGGGAAGAGCCTTTCTTGCTCCAGAGGCTCAACGAGCTGCTGGCCTCTCCATGCCTCACACCAGAGTGAGCTGAGGTTCCTCTCTGTGGGTGTGTGTTCCACCTTTATTGGCCCCCTGGCCTTGCTCATGCCCAATAGGGGCCTGTCCTAATCAGGCACAGGTGGACTCACACCCACTCTTTGGCAACTCAAGGCACCTGGTTTGTCTTCTCTACACCTAGAAGTAACATTACATATTTTAATCTTAATTCCTTTATTTCAGTGAAAAGAACAGAGTAGTAAAATTTATCTTTTGAGTCATGGTGGTGTATTGATTCCCAAAACCTGGGCACAAAGTGCTGAAAGAAAAGTGTCAGAAAGGCAACAATTTCATTGTGAGAAGTAAATTTATTTCAACATCTTTTCTTTTTCAAATCTATAAACCAGAATATTGAGCATTAAAGTTATCAAACACACACACACACACAAAAAGGGCAGGGTGTAAAAAGAAATTAATACATGTTACAATTAATCAATACCAAGCATGCTTAGACTAATATCCTGTCTCAAGGGGATTAGCAAATTATATGCGTTTTGCACTACTGGTTCATCCCACCATCTGCTATTCAAGTTTTTCCCATTAACTATGGACACTAGTGGTTTAAACTTCTGCATCTTTTAAATGTTTCAGTGACCTGAAAAAAAAAAATAGCCTCAAAATTGAGATTAAAGTATAGCAACAATTTCCAGTCCTGTATTTTGTATTTAATAGATCTATCATCAATTAAATAAAGGCATTTGTTGGATGAGTTCTATGACCAAATACATTTCTCAGATTTGAATCCATCCACCTACACTGCTAAAAGGGCACAAAATAGTTTATTTGGTATTTTATTATCACTGAGCTCTAAAATTTAACAGCATAGCCAACAGTAGCTGAAATCTTTTTCTTAAGGGAAAAGGACAATATGCAACATTAAAAGCACAAGTGACAATATATTTAAAGGTAGAAAATGGATGCTCAGAAAGGAACTTTGTCTGTAAAAACCATTATTGAAACATGCCAAAATCAAAAGGCTTCCCTTTCAACAAAATACTCTTTTGACAGTTTTCAAATTCCAAGTGCTTAGTTCTTCTTCTGAAAGAGACTATGCTTTATGCAAATATGCTCTGTGCTCTCTACTTTAACTGAGGAAAACAGTCAAAAAGAGCATTGCAATTCAGATTCACTCACTGCATCACCCATCACTTGCATAGGGTAAGTGCTGAGGATGTCAAGATTGTCACAAACAGATTTTGTTGCTGTTCATGGGAAATGAGTATTTAGAAAAGCAATAAAACTAACTTCAAGAGATAGGATGTAATAAATGTGCACTAACTTGAACATTTGCAAGTGATAATTGACTGGGCTGTTTTGATGCTTGCAAGCAAGAAGGTGCACAGAAGAGACATTGGATTCTACCAAGTCACATTCACTTGCATGTGGATTTATTAATAACTTTTAGGTCTAAGCTGCTGTTCTTTACTTCTGAAAAGCCCAACCACCTCTCCACCCCTGACACTAGCACCAGGTCTCGTGCGTATCACATTCCTGACCTTGAAAAGCACAAAACAAACCCAGAAATCTTCAAAATCAAATCATGTCAGGGTGAATTATTTTCAAAATATGAGCTAAAGAACTTATCTAACATTTTTTTGTAATCTGTTTAAAAAGAAATCTGTTTCAGGAATGAAAATCTGTTTTGTGTCCAGGCTGTGAAC
The DNA here is from genome assembly GCF_003957555.1 of Calypte anna. Classification (NCBI taxonomy): domain Eukaryota; kingdom Metazoa; phylum Chordata; class Aves; order Apodiformes; family Trochilidae; genus Calypte; species Calypte anna. The sequence goes on from NC_044245.1 coordinate 96,839,497, forward strand.
ACTCACTGATTTAAGAATATATTTGGAAAAAGACAGTTTTCCTTTGCCACATTGGAAATCTCTTCTCTGACTCCAAAATGGAAAAAGAGAGTCTTAAGAGGAAAATAAAGAAGTCAGTAGCAGATTAGAAGGCTAATGTAAAAGTAATTTTTTTGATCTATAAATATTTGTAAGTATGGTTAATTCATTTCCAAGAGTAAATATAGCACAGCTTTCAACAGGTCTGTAGAACTGCTTAAATAGTCATGGTGATGGGGTTTAAAAGTGCTGCTAGAAGCCTGAACTGAATTTAGACCCAAGACTGAGTTGTGAATGTTTAAGATGGCATGATTCAAAAAGTAGATTCTAAGTGTGACAAAAAAGGTGAATGTGTGCCTCTCCTCTGTCTGCATGTATGCAGACAGATCTAAAAGGTCTTTTTCACTAAGAAACATATCAATCTGGAAGTTAAAAGATGACATCTTCACTCTTAATCTTGATGCTTTATTGGCCAGGTCAAAAAAATCTTCATACATTTTACAGTGTAGTAATTGTAATTTACTGTGTAAACACAGTAAGTGTTTACAGATCTTAGTTTGAGGGATGCTTGTCAGAAGGAGAGAAAAGTAGATGAAAATTATATTTATCATGTCATTGTTGGTATCACGTCAAAAGTATTGGTTCTATCAGCTAAGGACATACTCACATGACTATTTAAAACATTTCCACTGAGGCTTCTTTTGACTGCAAGATATTACCATACATTTTAGTCAATAAAAAATATGAGAGCATATTGTTGTGCTAGACCTACAGTAGGTTTAACTACATTTTCACAGGGTACAGGCTTGAGAGGTTTTGGACTTCACAAGGGCATCAGCCCACAATGATTTTGTATAAATTACTGAGACTCTCTTGAGAGGTCTTCATCTTGACCCATCTCTTGGCTTTTAGTAGCTTATTGATCTTTTCAAAAGGTCGTGAAATATGTTTATTGATCTTTATAATGACAGTGAAGCAAAAAGCTATCAGTACATAGTCTTTTAATTCCAGCCTCATCATGGGTAAACAGAAATAAAAATTCATGTAGTGGTAATACATAAAAAAATAATAATCAGGCTCACAAATAATTTAACATGAACATAAACAAGAGAAAGAATGGGAGAAGAAAAGCAAGCAAGTAATCAACCAAATACATGAGTATTTTCTTGTTCTTTGAACATCATGCTTTTTGTGCAATTCCAGATTAGCTTTCTTCTATTAGTTAAACCTTTGAGCCATGTAAACAAAAGTAAGGTATTAGTTAAAATATTTACAGAAACGTGGCATAAAATATATATCAAATATTCCTGGCATACGTAAATTACACTCTCTCTGAGAAGCTTCCACTATCCCAGCTCAGTAAAACAAGAAAAGATGTGCTTAATGATACTGAAAAAAACTCAGTAATAATAATTCTCATACTCTACACAAAAGATTTCTTCTCTACTTTGTCTAAATAAAAGTGGTGCAAATATAAGAAAATAACTTGTACTGCCTCCTAACAAAATTTTGAAACCCATATATTTTTTAAGATAAGATTGGCTGTAAAGCAAATGCAAAAATCACTAAATTCTGCCATTTGGGAATGACTGAATATTATATTATTTTCAGTTATAAATTCTGATTTTGTTGTTTCTTTTCTTTTTCTCTCTCCAAAATAATTTAACCAATAATTGTGGGTAGCACATCCCATTCCATCTTTTGACACCTTATATTATATGTGACTGGTGAAGCTTTGTTTGAAGCTGGTGTTTGTGACTTGGTAGGTCACATTTCTTTTTTTGTCAGTACTGACATAATAGCAGAGCATGGTAGCATGGTATTAAAAGGAAACATGATGTTGAATTGACTTTTTCTTTTATCACAAGATGCCACAGTCATTAAAGTTTCGATAGCTGTTCTTTGGGAAAGTTGATGTCCTGGTCATATTTTATGTTCTCTGCTTACTTTCTGGTTTTCTTCCAGAAACATCAGCCTTTCTTTTTCCTAGTCTGCCAGAAATTTGGGGGGTTTTGGGGGTTTTTTTGTTTTTTTTTTTCCATTTGTGAGTGAGTGTTTCTTAGGCTTGAAGGCACTAAGCTCTCAGGGGTCCCCATAGTACATCTAGGCCACAAAAGGTAGGACACTGACTTCCCCCCAGTTTACTCTAGGAAGCTGAGGGCCATGTAAACCTGTAGAAATGTCTGAACTGCATACATTGGTTCTGGGAGAATAATATTAAAGTTTTATGTGTTAAAATTTTTAGCTCTTCATTGTGTATTGTAGTCTATTGTTAGCTGAGACAGTGTTGTATGGGTTCTTTAACTCTGCTACAAATAAATTTTGCTTTTTCTGACTGATGTTTCAATACATTTAAAAACAAATATTTCTTTCCAAGTGCTTTCATATAGATGATGTTTATTTCAGTCATAATTACTATTTTGTAAATGGGGATAAATTTTTCCTCTCAGTTAAAGAACAATATCTCTTTCTTGACTGTTTTCTCAAAATAATGGTAGCAGTACTGATTTTGCTTTTGTAATATTTATGTATTTAAACATGCACTTTTTAATATACTTTCTGAAAAAAACATTAATTATGTTTTTAACACAATACAGTTGAAATCTTCAGCTGAACTATAGTTTCTAAACATATTGTTCCACCCAGTTTGTACCATTTTCTCACTTTCCAATGCTCCTGCAAAGCTTGAAGGTTTTTAAATTTTGCATTGAATTGGAAAAAAACTCCCTAGCAAACCACAACAACAACAAAGTCCAACTCACATTATGATATCCTATTACTTCATAAAGATGTAGTGATGCTCACCAGAGTGGAGAAAGGCCTTGTAAAACTTCAATAAATAATATAATATAATTCTTTTCACACACAAGTACAGTGGAGATTTTCAGGCATTAAAATACTTCTCAATTCTGAGTTTACCAATGTGAGTTGATATTATTCAGACTTCAGATTTTTGTTTTCTCACTCATGGAACATCAGGCCACACACTTCAATTTCAATGGATATTTGAGTTTTCTCAGGTGATGTTTATTTTTATATTTTTAGTACAGTAGTCTTTGGATATTTCATTCTTTGAAGTTGAGAAGTGAGCTTGCTATTTATTGAACAGATAGGTAAGTCACTAAAAATTCAACTTCATTCTAAAAATTGCATATTCTATCTGTCAAATACAATAAAAACATCTCGATAACTTTATTGACCAGTGATGAAATGTGTCTTTCTTAGAAATGCAGATAATGCAGATATCAGAACCAAAGACAAGACAAAAGTATCACTTCATGTCTGAACCCATATACATATAAGACAAGGTCTTAAGACTGCCTGTTCTAATTAAAAAATCTTCATCTATTCCTCTGGATAGTTCTTCTCACTTGAATATCTACTGCAACAGTCATGCTAATTTTCTGGGGGGGAATGAAAAAAAAGATTTCACAGAAACTAGATGATTTTTCAAAGAAAATCTTCACACAAGATTTTGTTATGGTTTTACAGAGAGTTTTTTATCTGATTATCTTATTTTTACTCAAATTCTCGTTTGGTTCAGTGTTTTAAGATTAAGATTAAGATTAAGATTGTGATTGAAGCCTTGACTAAACTTCATCCTGATATAAAGCAGTGTTGGTTTCATATTAGCTGGGCACATATCTGGTTTTAAATGCACTTTCTTCATCTTCTTGTGAATGTTAGAGCTTTTTATTTACATCTTATTTATGACTTAATGAAGTTCTGTTATACAGTCATAGAAATTTGCCTGCTTGTGTTATTCGAATTGCTTAAAGGGTGGGTTTTTTTAATTTGTAAAATATAATTTTTAACTGTGTTCTCAATATTTATAACAATATTCTAGGATCTTATCTCTTTATTTGGAAAAAAGTCTGCTGCAAAAGTAGCAGATAAACAGTTCTGCTGGCGAACAACTGAGGGTACAGTCATCTATTAGGCATTGCTAATAATTGTTTTCTCAATAAAATGCAAATAGTCCTGCTGATATGGAATTTCTATCCGTAGCTCTTTCCATTTTATTATCTAAGATGAAGTCTTTAGGGTACATTTGGTATTATTCCTTGTGCCATGAATTACTCTTTTGGCTTCACCTCAAGCCCACTACTACTCAATCCCAGCTAGATCTTTTAGTTCTACAGAACCACCCACACTCTGAACAAAGTTTCAGTACACCATACCTTCTGTGATTTTCTCACTATGCTATTTTTGACTACCTATTTTAGCATTTCACAAAAATTTAAGACTCCAAACACATAGTGTAATCATCACTCTCACAAACTTTTCGATTTATAGTTTTTACCAGACTCAAAGTGAATGAAAACCCAGTTCAAGAGTAGATGTATCTCTGTTTCCTAAAAAAAGTCCTTCAGAATTCCTTAAGTATTTCACCTTCTTTCAGATGAGATTAAATATAATTCAGCATACTGTGACTACAATATGAACAGCATCCAGGTGTAAATTATCTCAGATACATAGCAAGAAACCTAAGACACAGAGTACAAGATTTAATTAGTTTTATCCAGTCCATGTGGAGACTGTGCCATAGCACATTCTGCATTAATGATCCCTTTGATGACAGACCTTGTTAAAAGCCCTTTGAAAATCCAGGTAGACTTTTTTCTTGTCATCCACAGAAGTTTGCTGAGAGCTTGCTGAGAGCTCTCTCTTGTTTTCCACTGTTTCCAGAGAGGCTTTTTCCACTTACTCAGATATCACTGTTCACCTCTCATTACAAAGCTGGAGTAGGAATTGATTTTGAATATCTGAGATAATCACTCTCTGAAGATAATTACAAACTTGTCTGTTTCCTGTGATTTACATGTCTTCTGGATCTGTCTCTACTGGGGGATCCATTCCAAGATGACAGAGGGATGTGACTGCATTACACAAAGTACAATTCATAGCCAAAGATGCAAAGAATGCCTCTTCACTGTGTTTCACTTTTAATTTCTCAAACACCATTCATCTCATAGTGACATTGGTTGGAAAGATAAATAATTTTCCTGTTTTTTTTTTCTTTTTCTCCTTTTTTAAATTTTTTTGTTTTATTTTTTTATTTTAGGAGACTCCAGATTTTATTCCTGAAAAATCATTGTAACTAGAAACTAAACTCTGTTCCAAGTTTCTTTTACAGATTAGGTACATTAAACATATTTTGTGGAAAAATTATGCAAATAAACCTTTGAAAAAGCCTTTATTAAGACACAGAGCTTTCTCATTATTTCATATGACTTTTGTGTCTGAATGCACATTGCATTCATTTTGCAATAAAAGTAGAATTAAATGTAGCTTGAAGAGAGAAATCTTTTTTCAAAAACTGCCCACATCGCAATGGATGTATATAGTATCCTCAGTATCATTTCCTATTTCTGGAGTGAATTTCTCCCTCATGTATGAAGATCAAACATAAATAAAAAAATATTTTTATTTCAGTTTTTAAATCCTAAGTGATCAGGAAAAATATCCCTCTCCCCAAATAGTGATTTAAGAACAGACATGTAAATAAATATCACAAGAAGTTATCACTTAATATAGAAACCAGTTCTTTCATGTCAGATCCTTTACTATTGCAGTTTTCCTCTCTTTGACTCTTGGCAGTACTTCAGATCAAGTAATATTAGGGAAAAGTATCTTAATCTGCTTAATCAGTCCATAGCCTTAATATTTGTAGATGACGATCACAAAGAAAACAATTTACTTCTCTCAACAAAAATTTGAGAGCTGGAGCACAGTTCAATTATATTCTTTCTACAAAAATCCAGGTTAATTAATTAAAGGTTAATTTCACTTCTGGTTTCATCCCCTGAATAAGTCCATAGGGGAAAAAACTAGCCATCTTCTCAGTGCAACCACACTATTTGGGAGAGTTTTCTGGGGGACTAGAAAAGTAGATTTTTTTGCTCCTTATAAGGTTGCATAGGCACTCACTATAGAATACCATCAGCACAGGCTACAGTATGGCAGCACCTGGAAGAGCCATTGTCATGTCCTTAGCAACACTAGATCAGAAAAAAATTCAAGTTCTTTTCTGTTATATAACCAAAAGGGTTTGTGTAGTCATCTTTAAGCTAGAGAAACATAATGTAACAGAACTCCATAACTAGTAATATTGAACTGTCCCAAAAAATTCCCTGGGGTTCAGTTATACAAGTTACACCAAGCATAAAACTATTAAATTTACAACTAGTTATACTCAATAAAATACTTAAATAACTATACAACAAGCTAATTAAAATGCAGAAAAAGCAAGGATGTTTTTGGAGGCAGGAGTTTCCCTTGGGCATTCTAACAGTCTGTCCATAGAAATCATCTTTCTTCAATTTAGCATCCAGAAAGTTGTGGGGGACTGTGCCAGAGGCCTTACAAATGCCCAGGTAGATGACATCTGTCATCTCTTGTCCATACCTGGAATCACTACATATCAAGTCTTAGCAGTTTGGGTGTACCACAAGCCTAAGGACAGAATTCCTTGCTATTCCGTAAACCCCCACCTCCCAAAGGGAAGAATATTTCCCCAAAAGGAAGACTAAAGACTGAAGACTTTAAGTAGGAAACTGAATACAGTTGGATACAGATTTACTAACACAAGGGAGAGGTAATAACATAAGGGATAAAGTAACAAAGAATACAAATATATATATATATATATATATATATATACAACCCCATAGGTATGGGCTCTGATAAGTGCGTGGCAGGCTGGTGGTGAAGGGCAGCAGTACAGCCAGCAGGGATTGAAAAGAAAAGAGGGCAGAGCTGCTGGATTTCCCAATCTTTATAGATTATGGCAGGAAATGGGAGGGAATAGATCCCTCCCTTAGCGTTCTGCCCTTCTCAGAGTCGGAAAACCCTCCTGTAGTTCCTCCTGTTGAAACAATAACACCTCATCAGAGAAGGCCACGAGGTTAGTCAGGCATGATTTTCCCTCATTGAAGCCAAACTGTCTCTATTCACCTGCCCGTCTTCCAGGGATTTCAACATGCCTTCCAAGAGGACCTGCTGCACAACATTACCATGCACTGAGGAGTATCCATCTGGTCAGTAATTCCCAGGGTCCTCCTGATTGCCCTGTTTAAAATTGGGTGTGATATTCTTTTTTCTCCAGTCACTAAGGACTTCACCTGAGTGCCAAGACTTTTCAAATATGTTGGAGGGTGGCTTAGCAAATGCATCAGCCAGATCCCTCAAGAGCATGGATTGCATCTCATCAGGTCTCACAGACTAGTGTAGTTCAGGTTCCTCAGGCAGTCTTGAGCAGCATATTCTCTTATCATGGGAGGAACTTTATTCTTCCAATTTCTGCCTTGAGTTCAGTCGTGCTTACTATTTAAAAATAGTCACAGAAAGCCATGCCCTAAGAAACATATACAGAAAAAAGACTTGGAGTGTCCATTCCTGCATTCTTCCCAACCTCAATAGAGATAAAAATGACAACAGCACTAGCAGTACCATTCACAGTAATAATTAAAATATTTTACTTATTCTTTATTAATAAAGATATTTTAATGTAAAAAGGAATAACAATAAAGCCTTTCTTATAGCCCTTATATTTTTAACTGTATTTATCTTACTGAAAGCATATTTTCTAAAAATGTTGCAGAAATTCTAGTTATGTATGTTTATTTATGGGTGATTAAAGAGAAACAAAAAGGAATACAGTTCTGAGGTAGGTAAACTGATTTTGAGACTAGGATAAATTTTAAAGACATAGAAATAAATTCTTGTGCAATACCGATCTAAGGCAGATCACTAAATTCAACTTAGTATTTTTTTATTATTATTGTTCGATAGAATTATGTGTTTTACCTGATTAGAAAAGGAAATTAAGTGGAGTCTCATAAAAAAATATGTAACTCTTACCTGAGGAATGCAAAAAGATAATGAAATAAAAAATGTCACTTTATTATCATTAGAAAGGCTTTAGAGCTGCATACAGACTCTGCATCTATGAAATGTTTGACTGCTACAACATATTGACAAAATTACTTTTCGGTGTTTCAAGGGCAGAATTAAAACCATGCTTTCATCCAGTGCAGAAAAAGATCAATGGAAGATGTTCTTACACAGAAATAAAAAAAAAAAAATGGAAACATGCAGTACTAACCACTGGCCTTCTCCAGTGCTTCCTTTCATCCTCTCTGTTGCTTCCCTGGATATGCTATTTGCAGCTGATAAACATTTGATGTAGAAACAACACAGAAGAAGAAAAATAGATTATCAACTGCCACTGGGACAGGAAAACACGGTGTCTAGGTCAGGAAAACTTAATAGGATGTGCAGCCTACCTCTCCAGCCATTTTCTCACACACAACACCTTAAGAAAAGCTAAGGCAGTAGTGTTCCTATTTAGCATGAATGGCCATTGCTATACATTCTTAAATCTCACACAACTCATCACTCTGTTTGTTATACTCTATGTCAGATTTACTTAGTAGTTAGAAACACTTCTATAAAGTCAAAGGCAACAGAGATGAAAATGAAGAGTGAGATCCTGGCTTTTCTTAACAGTGGAAATGTTGTCAGTGACTTCAAAGGAGAAAGGATTTCACCCCTGTTTCTTAACACTTTTTAACAGTGCATATACAGATGGTCTGTACAGATAAGATTACACTGAAAATATTAAAAATATATACAGTTTGTTACTTTAAAAATTATGCAGACATTAAAATCTGTTATGCTACATCTGTAGAGTACCCACAAGATGACTGTTTTCAATCAGCACATCATCTTCTATTTGCAAAAAAAAAAAATATAGATTTTGAGGTGTTTGATTAAAGAAATCAACAAAAAGCTTTTGAAAACCAAAAATCTGACACTTCCAGTTCACAGTCAGCAGCCATATGAATTAACAAACAGCACCAATGGAGAAACAGATTTCTAGTTGTAATTATTTTTGGAAGAAAAGCAAAATAAAAGTGGAGCCATATGGACTTGTTTAGTGAGAAATTGTTGTGGATAATATGTCTCTCTGATTATAAATGGCTTGTGTGACCATTTTTGTTTTAACCTAAGGAATCAAAAATACATATGTAACATTTTCACCTTCTATATAAGGACCACATCAGAAGTAGTGCTCCAGTCCTTCCCAGGGGCTGTACTTCCTAGGCAGCAGAGTTTTAGTGGTCATCCAGTATACCATCAAATACAGAAAAAGAATTGAAAGCTATATAAGGAATTATTTGCTTTATGCAGGTGACATAGTGGGTGACAGAGAATGTCAGCTTTTCATATTTTCAGGCCTCTCTTCTCACAATTAATTCCAAGCTATGACTTGAAAGAGTCATATCTTAAACAAGATCAGGAATGTTTATGTTATCCTGCCATCAGAGGGTACCTACGCACAGTAATTATGATCACAACAAAGATACATTTCAGCAATTCTCAGTTTGTGCTTTTGCTTAGGCAGCAGTAAAACAGCCTGTAAGGCCTTCTCACTGCCTGTGACCTACCTTTCCTGTAAAATCTCTGGAGTAAGTGACAGATTGTAAGATCGAGTGACAATCCCACCATATACTATTTACTACTGATACTGTTTCAGCAAGGTGTCCACAGATATTTGTTCACATTAACACAAAAAAATATACCCATCAATATAACAGCCTTTCTGAATTACTTAAGTTAGGCACTTGAATTCTATTAACACTGTTCTGAATGAGAAACCAGTGTTTTAATGCTCTGATCTTCAACCTTGTGTGATGCAAATATAGGTGGTTATTTCAACTGGAGATTAGTCTGAACAGGGAAGTCCTGTTAAAGATCATGGACCTAACTTGGCAATTGCACAGTCAATCCTCAGCTTTGATTTCCTCCATGACTTTAAGCAAGTCTTTCAGGTGAAGAAGCACAGAAAGGATTTAAAGACATAAAAAAAGAGTAAGGCCACTAATCTCTCTATAGACAGCCTTACACACATCAATGGAAAACACAAAAACCTTCAAGAAAGGGTAAGACATTGAGTTACTATTTTTCCTAAACTTGCAAGGCATCTTAACAAACAGCCTAAGATGGAAATTTAGAGACAATGGTTATTTCACCCAGTGTCTCCAATAACAAAATATAATATTTTGAAACCTTAGTAGAGATCTTATTTTTATTAAAGCAGATAATTTAGTTTTAACTCCCCTTACTAGGTTTTTGGTAGGAAAGTTACTTGAACAGTGATAAAATTGAGTGTTAAAAGCAAGGATATGCAGGAGAACAGAGGAGTGCATCTTGGTCTCCTTAGTTTTGCCAACATAACTAACAGTTTTAGTTTGAAAACTGACTGTTTCCAAAAAGACAAAAAAGAAAGGTTCTACTAAAAATTGTGAATAAAAGTAATAAAATCTACTTGTCAATCCATAACATATCCAGTGGGAAAAAATACAGAAATATGTTTCCAAAATGAACCAAGCTTGCAATTAATGTAAGAAACTATAGAAAACAAAATAATATAAAAGTATAGTTCAATCACTCAACAGAGTATGCAATTTCCCACCAAAGCAACATACCTGTAAATTCATATCACGCTGTCTTCTTTTTACTGTTTATGTGCTTGAAGTGAAAAATAGCTAGTGGATATCCTTCATATTCATAGAGCAAACTAAACCACCACTGTTTGGTTGATTTCATTGTTATTGATCCCTTCTCAATTCTTCTATGCAACCAACTGTTTACCATACATTTTTACCATACTATTATAATGGAATAATGGAAGCATCTTTTTTATTACTACTTTTTTAAAGCTTCAGATCATACCAGTTTGGAAAAAAAGAAGGAAGACATTATTCAAAATCACATTAAAATATAGTGGTTTTTACATATTGAACAGTCAGCAGCTATTCTTAATTTTCAGGTGGTTTATTTGCAAAGCACATGAGTCAAACGCATTGGATGGAAGAATGAATTTACCGTACTGATTTAAACAAAAGGACTTAGTCTCTTATAGAAGTGCAAGATGCATCTCTCATTGCCCATAATATACCTTCTCACAGTCAAACATAAAGTGCATACAGAATAAAATATGTTCTCTTCAATTTGACCTTTCTAAAAATGTATTTAAAATTAATCGGAGTGAGGTCTTGCAAAGGTTTAAGTGGAAGCTATAGCATTAAGAAAAAAATGCAAAACAAAAATCAGCAGCATCTTTTATAAACAGCGATTGTATAATATGAACAGAAAAACCTAACTGCTTGTTCAGCTCCCATTCATCAAGGGAGTTTTGCTCCTGGCTTAACTGAGGTGTCATTTCCATCCAAATTAAAGAATTAGAAGTTTACTTTTCCCAGCCCTAGGCTACCCCACATGTGTTCCAATGTCCCCACTACCTAATTCTCCCATCAGTCTTAGTCACAATGGGATAAGAAACCCCTACAGAATCCTGTAGCCAACAGCAAGAAAAATGCAATTTGTATAGATGACAAAACTGTATTAAGTGTCACAGAAGCCTTTAACCTGCTTTGTTTTATTGTTGGGAGGGATTTGTTTTGATTTGTTTTTTGTTTTGGTTTGTTTTTTTTTTAATCTTTCTGGTCACTCTATATAGATCTACATTAAGGACTACTCATAAGATTAGCATTAAGTACATTCTTCAATAGGACCATAGAATCATAGACTCTCTGAAGTTGGAAGGCACTCATAAGGATCATCAAGACCAGCTCCCTGCTTCTTGCAGGACTACCTAAAAACTAAACCATATGGCTAAAAGCATAATCCAGACACTCGATGAACTCTCACAGCCTTGGAGCTCTGGCCAGTTACCTGAGGGGCCTGTTCCACTGACCAGCCAGTCTCTCAGTGAAGACCCTTATCCTAATGTCCAGGATAAAAAACCCTGTGAAATGAAGTACTGAATTACAGTATAAAGTTTGGATGTTCAGACCTAGAAATAATGCAGCTACTGAAGAAGAGATATATATCTTTATTAAATTCTAATGGCTTTCATTGATCTAGCTTCTAGAGATTAAAACTGGTTACATGACATCATTAAAATACTCTTACCAGAGAGAAGGCAATAGTTGGATTTCTCATGCAAACTGACATGGCTGACATCTATGTGGTCAACTCATGACTTAACGAACTTATTATTCCAGCTTTAAGCTTAAGAAATAATTCCAGGAACAGGAGTATTTTCTGGTCTTCTATTCATATCATATTAGAATGTTGAAAAGAAACAACTTTCACTCAGAGCACCCCACAAATTTCTTTGCTCTTTGGAGAATCCTTATTTCTACACTAGACAACCAAAATTTCAGCCAGGAAATTCTAAAAAGTGAGGAATCTAAGTGGCAATACTTATGATTTTTAGGATAGCATTAATATTTTGAAACATTTACATAAAAAGAAATTGAATGTGATCAGCTTCTATGATGATGATGATGATGATAGTTTGACATACTGAGATATATGTTTCAATATTCATTCAATAATATTTGCATATGAAGTGTGTTATGTTAGTAAATATTCTCTAACAGAATACAAGTGCAATAAATCTTATTGGAGAGATTCATAGTGACCTATCTCAAAGTACAATCAGAATTCTCCTTTTTCTTCATTGGACTGTTAATAAAGACATCTGATAATACAGTCTTTTATAATTTTGATTACAACTTTATTAGGCTATGTTCTCATGGAATTTATCAAAAAATAATCATGTTCTAAATTTAAAACAATCTCTCTGCAATGAAATTTTGTAGGGTCTTTCTGAAGTTCAACAAAAGGATTATATACTCTTATGGTAATCATGTGCAAGTGTATTTCCTTAGAATTCTGTTGGACTTTTCCAGAGAAAGATCAGAGTTAGAACTCAGAAGTTTGTGACTTCTAAACCGATGCTATAATCCAATTTAATCTCTCAGACTGCACTGGTTGCATAAGCAACCTTTCTGTCATTTAAGATGACTGATTGAGGAAAATTGAAGAGTAAATAGTCCCCAGCAGTACCAAGGATCCCAGCTGCATATTTCACTAAGTGATATGAGAGGGCTGCTTTGGTATCATATCAGTTACTGAGCCCTGCATGTCTAGTCACCAGTGAAATTCTATGTGAGCTTAAACACTTCCATGTTATTTACTTTCACTGACAGACCAAATTCAGGAGTGAGTTGTAAAGCTGTCATGTTCAGTTAGTGGAAAAAAAAAGAAAGAGGACTAAAGTGCAAATATGTATCTTTCAGCTTTTTACAAACTGCTTCTACATTGCCCTATTTTGATTTAATATGGTTACCTCCTTTAGAGCATTTCTTTCTCTCTGTTCAGCACTGAAGCATTTGAAACAAGCTGAATCTTGTTTTCTTGATTACTGCTTCTTTCTCTAAGAGGCAATCCCAAAGACTTACATCAATATACATTATACCTTTGTATCCAGGGCCTCAGGAACAGCCAGCACCTTTTCCTTCAGGAAAGGAAGGTCCTGTTTGAGCAACGTGATCTCGTTCTGTGACCAGGTTGCCTAGTGAATGAAGGAAAGGCTGTGGATGTTGTCTCCCCCATGGCTGTGAACACCATGTCCCACAGCATTCATCTGGAGAAGCTAACTTGCTCATGGCATAGACAGGAGTACTCTTCACTGGGTTAAAAAATGGCTGTATGGCCAGGCCCAAAGAGTAGTAGTGAGTGGAGTTAAATCTAGCTGGCAGCCAGGCACCAGTGGTGTCCCCTGGGACATTGTTTTGGGTTTGGTCTTGTTCAATATCTTTATCGATGATCTAGATGAGAGAATTGACGGCTTCCTCAGCAAGTTTGCAGATGACACCAAGTTGAATGGGAGTATTGATCTACTGGAGGATAGGAGGGCTCTGGGGATCTGGACAAGTTGAATAAATGGGCCAAAGTTAATTGTATGGGATTCAACAAGGCCAAGTGCCAGGTCCTGCACTTTGGTCACAACAACCCCAGGCAAAGATACAAGCTTGGAAAAGAGGGGCTAGAAAGCTGCCTGGCAGGCAAGGACCTGAGGGTGCTGATTGACAGATGACTGGCTATGATCCAAGTGTGTCCAGGTGGCCAAGAAAGCCAATGTCATCCTGGCTATTATCAGGAATAGTGTGGCCAATAGGAGATGGGAAGTGATCATGCCCCTATATTTGTCACTGCTAAGGACACACCTCAAGTACTGTGTGGTGACTCACTCGAAGAAAGACACTGAGGTGAGTTCAGAGCAAGACAACCAAGCTGGTGAATGATCTGGAGAGCAAGTCCTCTGAGGAGAAGCTGAGGGAACTGGGAATGTTTAGTGGAGAAGAGGAGGCTGAGAGAACTTGTTAGTTTCTATAACTATCTGAAAGGAGGTTGTAGGGAGATGGATGTTGACCTCATCTCAAGTAAATAACAATAGGTCAAGAGGAACTGCCCTGAAGTTGCACAAGTGGAGATTTAGACTAGATATTAGGAAGAATTTCTTTACTGGGACAGTAGTCAGGAACTGAAATGGACTGCCCAGGGAAGTCATGGAATCACCATCCCCAAAAGTGTTAAAAAAATATACGTAGATGAGGCATTTCGAGACATACTCTAATGGGTCAGTCAGTTGTGGGTGGTTTTGTTTGTTTGTTTGTTTGATTGATTGATTTTTCTTGGTTGAACAGTTGTATGCAGTGATCTTGGAGGTCTTTTCCAACCATGATAATTCTGTGATTATGTGATGTGTAAGGTGATCACACTTTAAACTGAAATACACTACAAACTGTGGGAAAGAACCAGGCTGATAACTGAAATATTTGCACCGAATCATAAAGTCATAGAATGGTTAATGACTTACATGTATGTCTCCGTATTTTGCTGTATGAGAAGTTGATAGAGTGTTGATTATCATAAAGCCCAAAATAACTAACAGTACATATGTACCTATCATTCTTGTAAAAGAAGTAATCAAAGCTGGTTTAAGATTGAGGCTTGAAGCTTAAAATTGCAAGCTATTTTGATTTTAGAAGCTTAGTATTTTTACTTGAATGTGTCCCATTAGCTTTCAGACATGTATATTTCTGAGTTATGTTATTAGTTTTCAGAGTATATATAAGTCTATAAATGTCATGGAGATGAGAGATGGGAGCAAAGAAGATTCTTTGGTGGTTTTTCCCTTGGCTTCTCCTCTCTTTTTTACTCTGTTATTTGCACTATTGACTTCTCTACACTTTTCAAAATGTATGCTCTTTCTTTGAGGATGATCATGGGATTAACCGAATGCAATAGCTATTCCTATGAAAATCAACATAGCCTGAGAGAGGTTCATAGTCTGTGTGCCATGCAAGAAGTCAGCCTCTTCAAGTGAATTTTTCGGAGTTTCTCAATCAGTAAGAAACATAAGAGAAATTGGTTGGTTCTGGCTAGGTGTGAACACTAGAATTTTACTTTAATGTCTGCTTCAGGAATGATGTTGAATTATCTAAGAATATATGACCAGTGACAAAGGGTGCCACTGAAATCTTTACTTGATATTTGGTTCTCAGCACAGCCATACCATTGCTTAAGCATTTAGAATAACTTTGCTCATGTACCTACTTGGCATCTCAGTGGTAAAAGTAGTGGTATCTACATGAGCTGTTGTGTAAGACATCTGTGGTGGATTTATCTTACATAAATGTCCTTAATATTTTTTTGAACAGTTAATATTTTCATCCCTTACATCACTTTGAGGCATTCCCACAGTTCAGTGGTATGATGTATGAAAATATTCCTTTGAGTACTTTTTAGCCTGCCAAACAATAATTTCAATAATTTTCTACAAACTCTGATGATACAAGAAAAGAAAAAAATCTCTCGAGAAATATTAGGTATTCTCCATTTATGATTTTATATAAAATCATGATGCCTTCTCATTCATTAATTTTCCAATTTAAAATTTATTGACTAAGTTTTATTAGTAGTATTAGTAGCATTGGTATCATTATCATCATCACAATCTTTGTATTTAGTTGTAGGCTTCCACACTTTTGATCAAAAACTATATTGCCATCTAACCATTTACTATGTCTATACTGCATACAAAATGCATTTCTGTGCAAAAATATATAGCCAGTTCAGTTTTCAGCTCAATTATTGTGCTCTGGAAAAATTGTAATTTTTTTTATTTTTTTTTTTTGCCAAAAACAAATTAATTTTGAGAAATATGTTTTCTGGGTTTTTTGCAAACTTTCTCCCATTTCTTCATTTATTCTCTCTTTCTCGTATTTTATTTTATAGTAAATAACTTTTATTTCCTTAGCATGCAGAGTCTGCAGCTAATATTCCCTGTTTTATTTCATTACCTGTGACTTTCTTTTGTGAAATGTTTTCTTTGGAACTCTGTAAGATTCTCTCTTTATCTCTCTAAAATTTGTTTGTTCAGAAGATCCTTTACCAGACTGTAACTTTTACAAATATATAGAACAAAATATCTTTCAAGATTTACTGAGTGCAAAGTTTTTTGTTCATAAGACTTTTTTTCTTAGATATCATTTGATGACTGTTTTCACTGATAATGTAAATTTTCACTCCAGAAAGACAGATAATCTATTTAAAAACTTAGGTATTAATTCTCATTGGAGGAAGTATTGATTTCAGGCAGATTATAAAAATGACTTGACTGAGTATAGGCAGTCCTATCTGAAATGTGAAACTTGCCCATTTTATTTGTATCTGAAGCAAATGACGGGATGTCAAATAAAAGCAGGCCATCATTATGTATGACTTTCAGAACAACATGCAAGTAGATTATGTTCAGAGGGAATAAAGTGTGTTTTACTTCTAGTCAAGACACCATCCCACTGGTACTAGTGAGTGCTGAATGAGAGAAGTGTCCAGTTGTCTATCTCTATCTTGACTCAAAGGTCATGGCAAATGTCCTGTGGGGGTGGATACACCATTAGAAGCAGACCAAATGGCAGCACAGAGGAAAACTCACCTGGGCTGCTGCGTTGTAGCAAGACATCAGTGTCTAGACAGAAAGCATTGCTGTAAAGGTATGTCCTGTACATGTTCACATACCCAAACACACCAATGACTATGCCACACACCTGCAAGCCTCCTGAATTGAATGATAGAGAGGATTGTTAAAGACTTGATTGAGAGAGCTGGGCAACAGGGAACAGCAGCACTGTGATGCAAATGTAGCAGGAAGCCATTTGTCTGGTTAACACAAAGGATCTGCTACCCATTCTGTCTCTGTTCAGACAAAACCCTTACATACTTTGGTGGCCTTTTTTTTTCTGACCAAACTCTCAAATAGTTTTTCTGTTCAGAGAAACTATAGTTTTGAGAGACTGCAAAATCCAGTTCTATGAGAACAAATGAGATAAGATGCTCTGATGTGCAGGTTTCTGTACTGACTAAGGTCAAGTATACTTTTGAACTATTTCAGTGCTGTGAGCTTGGAGGGAAGAAGCCCAAGACAGTTGACACAATCTAGCCAGATTAAGTATTCCATAATATTGCCCTCAATATAAATCAGTATGACTCTCACTATAACCCAAGTTTGAGAGGATGCTTGGGATTCTACCATGGCTGCCTTCCTGAGAAGTTCCTATCTTTCCAGTCAGTCACCCTGAGCCTAAAGCCTACTCCTCTAGGTGCCATGACCATCATGTTCCCCAACATGTTCCAAGACCCATTGTATCCCTCTACAGTAGATTTGACCCAAAATAATCAACTCTTCCTATGGTCTTTTCAGATACACAGATATACACAGATAAAATCTGTGTATACATATGTCAAGGTACAGGAAATAGAAGTTAATGAGAATGTATAAACCTGACTGTTGGATGAAAAGACGGTCTATGTATTTAATATCTGCTATGAGAAGTGGAAAGATGGTATTTTGGGAATGACAATATAGTAGAAAGAAGAAATATATGGGATTGAAGGATCAAATGTATAGCAGTATGGACTATGGAAATAAGTAGAAAGGTTTGAGTAAGGCACAGAAGTGAAACAGACTATAAATGAGAGAGTCAGAGGCTTAGATATATCAGATAATGTGAAGCAAATCAAGGTAGAAATGGCAGGGAATAAGGGGTGGAGACTGTTCCACATCTAATTAAGATGGAGACAATTTTCTTTATATCAGCCTGTGTGTCCAGCTCTGTGCTTTGCACTTGGGACTCAAACACTGCTGGTAGCACTGAAATGTTTTAGCTATTGCTAAAGAGTGCTTACAAAGCATTGTGATTTTCCCTCTTCCCTCCCTATGCATTTCTGCCCCTAGCCAGGAGGCAGAAATGTAGGAGTAGGCCAGGAGTGGACTAGAGACTGGCAGGGGACACGGCCAGGACAGGTGACCCCAACTGATCAAAGGTATGCTCTGTACTACATGACATTGTGTACAGCAAAAAAATAGTTGATAGAAAGGAGAAGGAAGGGGGAACGCTTTATGGTTATGGTGTTTGTCTTCCATAGAAATCATTTTGCATGCTAAAGCCCTACTTTCCTGGAACTGGCTGAGTATCTGTCTACCTAAGGGAAATAGTGAATGAATTCCTATTGCATTTTTTGTGCAAATGCATCTTTTGCTTTCTGTATTAAACTGCCATTTTACTTGATCCGCAAGTTTTGTCTGCTTCCTTCTATTTTTTTCCTGATCTCAAGTGAGAGGCAAGATGAGAGTCTATGCAGGGTCAGTCCATCAAAATTTTTTAAAGAAAACTTTTAAGATGTACATAATAGCCTGTGAATGAACTTACTATATAAGTATCATAAAATAAAAGACAGTCAATGTCCTGAGATAAGTGGCCTGAAAAAACTGGAAAACAAACAAATCTTGACCTAGCTGCATGAGGACAGCAGCTTAGTGAGACTGAGAGCAAAAAGATTTCTTTCTTCCAGTTTTCCATCTATGTCTTTTGTGTTTTATTTCTAACAACTTCCTAACAAGAAAGAAACAATAGTTCTAGAGCTAATGTTTTTTGATATAAATTAATTGTTTGAGTCTTGAAGTTTCTACAATACTTTGCAAAGCAAGAAAACAAATCTCATCTATGTGGGCATTCTCACCTGAGGAGACAAGTTTTGATGCTTTTAGACAGGGAATTGTAACTGGGTTCCAGCTTTCAGTGAAATTTTTTCCAAGAAGTTAAATAATCCATTTCAAGTTAAACTTATGCCAGTCCATGACAGGAAGTGCCACCAGGGTTTTGTTTTCCTGACCAGAAATCTCATTTTGACAATTTTTTATATTGTGGCCTGTTTCATTTTCTTCTATCTGATGCCCTGCCATTCTCCTGTTACCGTCAAGGAAATTGCTGCTGAACGGATCTCTCTGAAACCCTGCCATGATGGAAAAGGCAGAAACATTATTTTGTATGAAGCAGCCATGCAAAATTGTCATAAAATTATACTAATACTGACATAAAATTGACTTGCTCACACACTGTAAAATGATTGGCAATAATTTAAGTCAGTAATATTTTGTCTAGAAATACGGTTGTGTGACACACGGTTGGTATAAATATTTAATCTCCCAAAAGCAGAGTGGACACGAGATATATGTATGAAAATATAAACTTAACAGGACATTTTGGTTTTAAGTTTGTTTGAAACAATTGTTTCTAAAGAAATAGTGTATGATCTGACCAACTCACACTAGGAAAAATATGTCTTATAATCTCAACTTCATTAAAGAGACAAGGGACTTGTTCAAGGTCATAGGATATGTCTACTCCCTGTGTGTTGTCCACAGTAGCAATTGTAGAAATAATTGTCCATAGTATTCATTAAGGCCTTGATCTGTCATCCTCCAACGATGTAAAAAGAAGGCATGGAAAGAAATCTGTTGCATGATTCCAACCCCAAAATGGTGCAAGATGATCAGCACCCTCTAGCGGGCAGAACTGTTCTGTATGTTGGACCAGAGTTCTCCTTTTTTGAAATACGTAGTATTTAATTTAAAAAAATAAAAATGAGAGTTGATTGTCTTCGGTTTTATTGCAAATAGTACCATTAGTATAACACAGTGGACTGAAAAAAATACCCCAAAATCCCAGTCTCAGAAGAGGTTTAACTAATTAACTATTACCTAATATCAATGATTTTCCATGACTTTAATGCTTAAGTACCTTTATTTTTTTTTTTTGTCTTAAAAGTGTAGAATCCTTAAAAAAAAAAAAATCAACAAACAACAGCATATATCTTCTTTGGAAATTAATAACTATGAATTATTAAGATGTTTAGGGCACATACTTGTGTTGAAAATTTTACTTGAATTTTTACTTGAATTCCTGGAAGAATGGCTAGAGCCAAAGCTTTAAGGACTGAAAGATATCACTGAGATAATATAGCTGGATTTCTTCAGAAATATGGACTACTTTTTATAAGCTTTACTTACCGCAGTATCTGATTGCCCTTCATGTCAAATATGATGAGATAAAATGATCCCACTAAAGGGACTAGAAAACTCATTCCTTAATCTAGAAATTGCTGGGTTTTGGAGGTGCTTAGGCTAAAAAGCACATCAGACAGCAGCAGCTGCTTTGAAAAATTGTGCCGAATGATAAAATTTTACCTATGGACTTTAGAAGTTAAGTATTTGCTGCTGTTGGGCTTCTTGATTAGTTTCCTTGAAGCCATTCAAGGTTTTACAGAAGGATTTTACCCCAGTTATGCTACCAATATAGGTTCCCCTTGATTAAAACACCTCTTCTTGGCTAGAATTCTCACAATCCTTTTATGAGTAAATTTTGCTCTTCTTTAAAACTGAATTCCCTTAACTTGTTTCAATCTTTCCACATATTGGGTAGAAGAAAAAAATGTAGCCCTGGAAAAAAAATTACCTTAGTGGTCTTATCTAAAAGGAGTCAAAACCTATAAGTATATATGCATTAAAATCAGAAATGTTATAAGTTCTTGTACATGTTTTATGTGCTGTATAGTAAGAGCAACTATAACAAATAACAACATGGCGATCACCTGCACATTGCCTTTTCTGCAACAGTAGAGGACAGCTTAATTGAAAGCTAGTTTTTAGTTTTGGTACAGCACAGCAAGCAGGCATTTTTTCTTCAGCATCCTTCTTAATTTTACAACAAAATCATAGTGTAGTTTATATCATTTTTATAGCTGTGTCTGCTCCTAGATGGTAGAGAGATAAAAATTAGTAGATATCCTTAAGACTTTCGGTATTTAAGGAAAAATATCTTTATATTTCAGATTAAAATAAATAAATAAATAACCTCATGTAGTTAACTTGCCCTATTCTTATGTCCTCAAAAAGGATAAATTAAAAAAAACTTCAAAAGCTAGGCCCTAACTTTAACAGGGTAGCCTGACTAAGTCTAGTAGTTTTACTGTTGCTTCTGATTTTATTTACATATTTATTTACATGTTTGAAATTCTCAAAGACAATTCCTCTTTTAAAAACTAAATTGCCTTTTTGAAAAGTCCTAGTGACAGTAAGATAAACATTACATTAGAAGTTAGAGGAAAGATTGTAGATTTTAGGGGGAAAGTGCTATTGTCTATGTTTGCAATAAGCTAAGTATAAGAATACTGAGTTGAACATATACAGTCTAATAAAAAAAACAATGGAGCTATATGTAAGACATTAATGGTATAGTGAGGAAATCCATCCAAAGAACTGTCCAAATACAGTATTTAAAACTCCACACTTTGTCCTGATAATGACTAAAGTTTGAGTACCTGTTTATGGACAAAGTAATTTCCATATTAAATTTGCATCTGATATATGGATGACAGATGGCAACCCATAGGACATAAATGGAATCCTTTATAAGGAACTAATTTAATTTTGGAAGTGATGCAGAGTCTGTAATCACTGATTTGAGCTGAACCCATGGTCACTAGACCCATGCTGACTATGTGGGCATTAAGTCGACAGTTACCAGCTACAACAAGATGCAGTTGATTTATATAGTAATATATCCAGGAGATTCCTAGGAGGAAGCAGGTGCTTCTGTTGTTTCAGGCCATTACTTCAACATGACACTACATTTTCCCTATGTTGCCCACTGCAGTTTTATGCAAGCACACAGCAGACACTGTGACTCTGCATCATGTGCTTTAGAAACTATGCTTATGCCACTAATTAACCTATACTGTCCTGTGAAACACACCACTTACCCTTGACTGACATGGAAAAAAGGAATAACACTCAACAATGAAAAAATAATGGTTTAGTTCTGTAGACATACCACACATGTAAGGCAGAATAGAGGAGTTAACTTATCTCGTTGAGTAACTTGCCCGTAGATTTCAGTCCAGAGGAGAGAAAGAAAGAAAAACAGTGTTCATTAATATCAATAAGTACATAATTCCCAAAATATGTACTCGAAAAGGATGCTCCTGAGGAACAGAAATTAAACTGGGTATGTTGGGACAATATTTCATTTAACTGTAGGTCAAAGTATGATGCAAAATGCATTTTATCCATCTCTGAATATATCCCATTTAGTAAGAGCGGACCTGCTAATGGAAATCAAGAGATTATAATCAGAAAAGACAGATTTCTTAAAAAAATAATGTTATAGAATTTCAACTCAATTATAAGTTGACACTGCATTCACAAATTCAGTCCAGTGTGTACGTAAGAAGGAACTGACCATCTGTTTTACTATTCATGCATATGTCTGCATGGATAGAGGATGTTCAGAGCTGTTTCAGGTATTAATCTCTTAAATAATGAAGAGGGTGGGATGTGCTCACCGAACTGGATATATTAGTTTACTTATTGATTTGCATTATATTTTTATATTATAACGTCCCCTGGCAGAATTTAAGTGGGGTATTTTCATTTAAATTAAATAAACTGAGCCACATGTGCATTTTCCCCAGACTTCTGAGCTCTCGTGTGCTGGATTTCATTCCACTAATATCATCAACACAATCTGCTGTCATATTGCAGGTAACTACTTTTCAAACTGCAAAATAATCTCTTTCTAGATCAAAACCTCCTCCTCTGCAGCAATGACACAAATATTTTTCTGATAACTGTCTCTATGCTATAATTTGTGTGAATCTCTTGTCCAAATAAACAATTTCTCCTAGAGTTTTATTTTGCCAGCTAATGTTCCTATAACTTTCATGGTGGATATTTTACAGCTTATCTATTTTGGAGAAAGTTCGCAACTTGGGGACACAAGATTAAATAGCTATTTTATGTCCTATTTGTCCACACTGACTACTCACTTGCCACTGGGGAAGTAAGGGTAGTAGCAGATAAATAGAAAGGTATGTTTTATTTTCTTATTTTGGTCTGCCAAGCACTTGATTCTCTTCTTTACCTTCAGTACATTGCTTAGCTGACCTCCGTCACATGGTGAGAAAGTGCTTATCAGTGTAGAACATGCAGGAGGAATTATGTGGGCATAACATCCAGGAACCACTGGAAAATGACAAAGCTTTCAGGTTTCCTAGGGTTAGCAGTAGATTCAGTAAAAACCTGGGAACACCCACCCCACAGTAACCTTAATTAGAAAAATTGGGGAAAAATTATCTAGGGGACAGAGATCTGCCTACATAAAAGAAAGGAAATAATAAAAAAATTTCCATAATAAAATGAACCATAAAGAAATGCAGATAAAAATTTCACTTTCTTATTCCCAGTGGGAAATTAAGTCAAATAAAAGAAATTAGAATATCTCCTATAAAACTGTGCTTCTCTTGAGACAATGAATTCAATATAAAACTCAAGAGGAGCTATAGTAGAAACCTTTCTTTAATATCACATTTTTAACAGAACTTAATGTTAAACACAGCCTTTTTGATTTTTTGTCTTTACTGCTGTAGTATGTGAACTCTTCTCCAGTTTTACAGGTTAATTCTTCCACTAAATATATTGAAATGGAGAACTGTAATCACCTGCTTTTCATTTGAGCATGAACAATTTGTTAATGTTAAAAATTGACATTTTGTGGCACGATTTTTTTTGTCCTCTATGTCTCAATTCTGTGATTTTCCACCTTGTGTAGAAAGAAAATAACACTACATTAAAAGCAATAGAAAACAATTTCCTTGAGGGTTATAGTAAGGAAATGCCATTTACTTTAGCAAAACTGTTTTTTTAATTCTTTGTATTTCTCACTGTTGTCAAATACTAAATAAAGTCATCTTAGCTTTGAGTTCATTTTTTAAAATTATACTTATTTCCAGCCACAGAGCATTTTGCACACTTGAATATATGTTTGCTTTCAAATTAAATTGGCACCACTTCTTATGCCTACAATAACTTTATTTGAATTCAGTGGATTCACATCAAAACAGATTTCTATCTGAATGTAATTACAGAAAGAAAATGGTTTTTTTACAATGCATGAGGTGTATGAGTGCACATAAAGCTCTCAGTTTCTTGAAACTTCAAAATTGGGAGATTTGAAGATAGAATTTCAAAAAATTTCCTATAACAAGACTCATAAAGGATACTTGCACTACTCCACATCACATTTTTAATTCCATCAGTAAGTCTTACCATTTTATAAATGCTCCTTGTTAGCCAATTTGTTGAGAGTCAAACTGGTTTAATTAATTTTATTCTTAGAAATCAATATACAAAGTTAGACATCTAAAGTGTAGCATATGATGCTGAATTAAATATATTTTCTTTTCATGGTTTGCCCAAATGTATTTCTAGAGAAGATATAATTTATGATCAACTAATTGCCTATCAGATCTTTTCTGTAAACATGAACAATGCTATAAACATTAGCAAATAAAATAACTACCAGATTAATTTCAAGACTGAAGCAGACACAAATTTTAGAACACTCTTAGAAATATGCAAAATAGTTTTAATGAAGTATCTCTGGCATCATACTCCAACATTTTAATTCATTCAGTTTTGTGAAAATTGAAGGTAACCTGCAACGTTCAAGCTCTTTGGCAGATAAGGAGAATTGTTGTATGACCTCTAAAATCAAATTACAAGTTATATATAACATTTCTCTGTCCTGGGGCTGGGGTGAAGGTGGTGAGGGCTCTACTGGTGAGGGCTCTACTAGGAGGCAGCAGTGACCTTAGATGAAGTCTGGGAGCCACCTCCTTGCTGACCCAGATTCCCACCCACTGCCTTGGTCCCCTCATCCCTGCACGACCACCCCAAGTCTGCATATGACTCTGTTTCTCAAAACTGGTTTTGCTCTGCTCCCCTTACTTGGGAGTTGCAGGACTGTGTCCCACCTTTGTAATGTCTCTGCCCTACCAGAAATCCCATTGCCCACAGCCTGTGGTTCACCACCTACATGGAGCAGCTGTCCTCACCACTCCCTGACACACTCTGCTCTAGTGGGATTCGTAGCGCAAAATGTAAACTCGCACAGTAAAGGATACATGTGATCATCCACCAAAATACAGAAAACAACAGCATGCTTGGTAGCTGAACTGACTTCAGTTAATTTAAAACACACTTGCAGACTCCGAGCCCTTTGATTACAACCCTATTTCTTACATTTCAGGTATTCCTAATGCAGTCTCCGTGATGTGTTTAAAATGATGAGGCAGGCACCAGATACTCCCCTTCCATTATGTAACAATGCACTATTACCAAAAGTAACATTTCTATGGATTGGGACATCAGAGATAAAACATAAAAATACCTTCTTTTCAACTCAATATAACTGGGTAGCTTTTTTCAATAGAAATATGGGGCAATACATTATCAGAAGTACACAAAGCTTCTGTGTTTTATTTCAGTTAAGAATGACTCTCACAAAGCAACAGTGTTTAATTTGCCATCACAATTAATTGATCTAATATGAATGGCTACTGATAATATTGTGCTTTCCCTGCTTTTACAGCTGCCACTTCATTTTCTTCTGTAATTCATGTTGTTACGATCCGAGTTATTATTTATATTTTGATCGCGAGGAAAATTCAGCCACTGACTCAGAGACGACGCTTGAATTGACCAGTAACCAGACCGCTGGATTTAAAATTAGTTACAAAGTTTATTTCTAAATAGGGAAAGCCGGTTATACTAGCAATAAGACCTTTTGTATAAAGTAACCACCTCAATCGATGGTCGTTAAGAGTAACAAAGGAGAAACAAAAGAGAGAAAATGTCACCGCCCGGCGCAGGGCCTGGTTCCTCGGGCTGGAGGGTTGCTCCTGGGTTTCGCTGTTGAGTCGCTGCTCTGTCTTTCCGTAGCTGGAAATCGGGGTGAAGCTGGAAATCGGGGTGACGAGCTGAGGAGACGTCGAGCCGAAAAAGCGCTCGCTTCCCGTCTTCTCCTAGGGTTATTTATCCCCCAAAAGAAAGGGGGGGTCACTTCATTCAAGATGGCCCTGATACATACATATCTCCAGGCTTCCTGGGATGAGTCATTTCTTATCTTTGTGTCCTGGAACCCTGCTAGGTTTGGGCGACCAGGTGTCTGTCAGGCATTCCTTGAGATAAACATAAGGTAATTTGCTAGCCGAAGGAAAAAAAACTGGTCCGAGAGACATATTTTATATTTTCAGTTCCACATGTATACCACACATGTTTATGAGCAATTTGAAGTGTCAACAGTTTTGTTCTTAGAAATCGCACAATTTTTTTTTAATAATTTTTTTCTTTGACTATAAGCAGCAAAAATTTTTTTTCCAAAGGAAAAAATCTTCTATTTCTAAAAAGTCCATAGTCACCAATCTATGAGTAATCATTTCTCCAGTGATTCTGTGGAACCTCCATTATTAAGCTACTGTGTTTAGATTTATTGATGCAATGCTGCTGATGTAGATGTGTGACGATGGAATTCCTGCCCAAATAAGCACTACTTTGATTTCCTCTTTTGCAGTCACCATGCCTGCTCTCCAGCCCACACTGTGCAGGAGCTCTATTTCATACAGTAGAACTTCACAATGACTGTAAAAATTAGCTCCATATAAGCAAGGCCTAGTTGAAAATGTGTTCCTTTGTCAATAAAATATAGGCTTTTCTATAGCTCTTTCTATACTGCAGAAAACACAGAGACAGTTTACTCCTTTTTTAAGTGCCAGAAATGCCCACAATCTTCCTCTCTGCATCCAGCATGTTCAACACTCCTAATTGTCACTGGTTCAGAGAACAGAAATTCATTAAGTTGCTCATTTTCTCCAAGTAGTGACAATTTTAGTGCCAACAGTCATCCCTGGGTAATGTCAAAATATTGAGGAAATAAATTACGCCAATAAGCAAATAACAAGGTTTGAAGCTCATATGCCCCTTACAGGGTTTTTTAAAGAAATCTTTTCCCCACCAAAACCATGGTGTCCACATTTACTATTTTTGTTTACATTTGTCAGAAGAACAACAGTTGCCAGGGAGAATTAAATAAGAGAAAACAGAATAATGCTATCCATTTCCAAATAACAGGGAAGGGCAGTAAAATAATGTGTTCAAGACAGACTGTGGTTTAGCAAAGCAGGTACTACTGAGTGCCAGCTCTGCAAGATACCAATGCCAACTTGTGGGAGGGAGTTTTTCAGTAGCAGCATCTGGCTTTTTGGCAGACTCTTCAGGCTGTTCCACTGACAGTTTCGGTTCCCTCTAAGTTGGTCACTTGGCTATGTCATTTGCTGGGTGAATAGAGTGCTTATTCCAAAAAGCAACATTCTATACCACCTCCATTCTTGGTTCTTAGGTTTTCTGCTGTGATTTTCGCTTGCACACCTGCTTTTAGCGACTTAGTATGTCAGCAGTCTTGCTCGTATCAGCAAAATTACTCACAAAGTGGTCCTGAAGATATTCGTCAGCATAGTAATACTAGTGTCATCACTCCAAAAAACCCTTTTCATAAAGGCAGAGATTATATCAACAACAGGGTTGTTTAGGTGGTAGAGCTAATAGTTTTGCAAACAAACAAAAAAAAAGATGGATCAACTGAAAGGGGTTTTTGGTATGTGAAAGTGCATTTCTGCAAAAATGTTTTCCAGTGTAAGTGTATATTATTGATTTAGGGTTCCTGTCAGCACACTCCAAAACCTGCATTAAAATACTTTCAAGCAGAGTAACCCATAATTTAAAGAGACAAAAAATATCCATTTCTAAAGGAGCCATTCACTCACAGAAGAATATGAGCGTATAGTACACCCTAGAACAATCTCTGTCAGATAAACTTGTCCACAACACATATACATATTAATTACTTGGCTTCTTTTAATTGACCTTCTGATATGCATTGATCAAGCTTCAAAAATTGTTTTTATTTATTACATTTATTAAATGTTTTTATTTATTACATTCATACAGAAAAAAACAACCTGTCACAGCAAAAATTTTTTAATTATTTTTTCTGTATTTTACTAATAAATTTATTTAAGAAACCTCCACAAAAATAAAAGTGTTTTTTTAAAAGAACAGTACTTTAAAAAGCAAACAAACAAAGAAACAAACAAACAACCCCCCCCCAACTTGGTAGTATTTTTATTTATTGAATTAATATTTACAGGATTTTAATAATGTTTTTTTAATCAATTTAAAGTGAAATTACTTGCAAAATATTTTTATAAATACTTTTCCATAACATTGTATCCATTAAATGTGTGCTGTCATATTTAGCTCTTGGCATATTTGTGAAAAACAATAGAGAGAGAATGCTGACTGGAATCTGTAATTGCAGGATTTCTTTTTTCTTACTTTATGTTTACATGTGCAAAGTATGTGGTTATTTCCCTTAACATTAATCTGAAAAAATACTCTGGACATCTCCAGCATACTGATTTTGGCACTATGACTAGCATAATGCTAAAAGCAAGGGGTTTTGTATTTTCAAATACTGGCAGGCTCACAGTCTGAACTCCACCATTATAAAGAGGATTTAAGGTGCTCTGGAAACCTGCATATTGAAACTGATGCTAATACCACTACATATTCTAATATATTATATAGATATATTAAAAACAAACAAATAAAACAAACAAAAAAACCCCAAACAACCAAAAAACCTCCAACCTTGTATTTAGGTGGGGTTTTTTAACAGAAATTCAGGGGGGGAAAGGGGCTTAATACCACAGTGTACAAAAAGACAAGACAGTTTTGCCATCTCATGAATTATAACAATGTCTAACACTCTGTACTTTGTTATGCCTTAGGGCTCTTTCTTCAAGAAGCTAATTTATGCAATTGTCAATTGGAAATACTTAGTTCTTTTTACAATGACTGACAATCTGTGGATTTTTTTTCCTGTAGAATACATTATAAAAATCCTATGTTGCATAATGCAGTAGGGAAAATTTTATATTAGTAATACTTGATGTATATATAATTAGAAACAAAAATTACCCATTAAAAGAGACATTTTTATATCAGAAAAAGGGTCTTATTCTCCCATGTACTGCTGTCAATTCTATATAGGATCAATGGATGTCAATTCTTTCAAATCAATGCTTGCATGGAATTTGACAGAAAATATGTCTAGCAAAGTGTGAGTTCAAATAAAGCAGTGATGGAGAGATACAGATTTAAACATTCCTTATATCTACAGTAACTGCAATGACAAAAACTTCCATCGAGTAAGAGCATGTTTATTGATCACAATACATACACATCTGTGCATCAGGAAAAAAAATGCACAGAAAAAATTTTTAAAAAATCCAAGTAAACAACAAATGCCAATCAAAACAAAACTGCTGTCTAGAAAAATAAATCTGTGTTTTATATATAATTAGCATTGAGAATGAGGATTTAAGTCTCTATAACACTCTGAAGATTTTCTGGGAGATAGGCAAAACAAAACATAATTTGCATTCAGCAGTCTGAAGCAAGATGACAGTACACAGATCATCTATAACTGCCCAACTTAACATCCAAAAAGATGGAAGAAGTTTCACCTCTATTTCGGATAAGACTTGCTGAGATCATAAACATTCATGGAAAAAAATAGACAATGAAACTGAGGACCAAAGTATGTATTATTTTTAAGAGTAACAGAATAGTATAACAAGAGTAAGGTTCCATACTCCATTGTATATGATTCTCAGCCAGAACAAATTTATAGATTTGTTTTCCTGAGTGAAAAATTGAGGGCTTGAGTAGGATTTCCCACTTCATCAAGTAGATAGGCAAAATTCATATTTAGTGTCCTTTCCCTATAGTATGACATGTAAAAAAGTGTCTCAGTTTTAGCCCAGCTGGTACAAACCAGGCCTCCCCTCATTCACTCCCACCCCACTTGGGGACAGGGCAGAGAAAATCCACCCAAAGGTTTGTTGATTGAGACACGGACCATGAGGTTTTCTTTCCCCAGTTATAGTACCAGGCAAACCATACAAACACAGCTTGGGAAGAAAAAAATATTTTTTAATCTACAAGGAGAAACATGGCCAGATCTCAACACATTCCCCCCCACCCCTCCCTTCTCCCCAGTCCCGGATCCCTTCCCTGGTGCCTCCCCCTCAGGGCACAGGGGAGGGGCAGGGGGGGTTTAGGGTCAGTTCCCCACATGGTGTTTCTGCCGCTCCTTCCTTCTCAGGGGGAGGACTCCTCACAGCCTTCCCCTGCTCCAACGCGGCGTCCCTCTCATGGCAGAGAGTCCTTCACAACCCCTCCGACATGAGTCCCTCCCACAGGTGCAGTCCCTCAGGCACAGACTGCTCCAGCCTGGGCTGCACACGGAGTCGCGGCTGCTGCGGGAGCAGTCACCTTCCCTGGCACGGGGCCCTACATGGCTCCAAGTCTGTGTCTGTCCACCTTCAGCCCTCCATGGGTACATCTCCATGTCTGCCCTACCGTGCTTCGTTAGGGACTGCTCTGCCATGCTGCTCCATGGCCTGCAGGGACACAGCCACCATCTCACCGCGCTGCTGGGGAACCTCTTCTCAGGCACCTCCTCCAACACCTTCCTCACCGACCTTGGTGTTTCTGCTCTGGCATTGCTCTCACCTCTTCCCCTCCTCTGCTCTGCAGGTCTTTTTTGCAGTTTCATTTTCCCCTTGAATATGTTACAGAGATGCATCCAGCTTCCCTAATCTGCTCAGTATTGGCCACAGGTGGGGCTGGAATAAGAGGTGGGGGAGCTTCCAGCTCCTTCTCACAGTTCCCCTTGTGCCCCCTGAAAGCTGCCAAAATCCAGATGAACTAACCCAGAAGAACAAGAGTTACATGAAAAATCCTAAATGGTTTTAGGTTGACAATAAATAAAGCAAGTGAGAAAGCATATTATTATAAACAGGGAAAATAATTAACAAAGACTAAAAAATTTCACTTGTACTTTTTAGACATAAAACATTGCAACTTCTAAAACAATGTCTTTCAGGAATTGCCTGTATGTAACAATATCAACAGGAAAAAAAAATTAACATCCTTCTTCTTCTAAAGTAAGTGTTATTTTCTGGTTTTGCTCAATGAAATATTGTGATCAACTTAAACAGAATTGGGCTTGATTTTCCAGTTTGACTGGAGAATCAAGGAAAAAAAAATTATAACTGTAACATTTAACTGATTCCGGGGGAATTTTTATACAGAAAATTCAGGACAAGCCTGCATAGCATTGCACTTTCATTAAAAACAGACAAAGAAAACATTTAAATTACTCTTAATAAAAATTAAATTGCAACATAGTGATATGATACAGAAAGGTTATGAGTTATAGAAGATGTCAGTTCACAGACTGATTGGGCAGTTATATCTTCCAGATGAAGTTAAACTCACTTTCAAATACAGAGAAGAGAGAGAAAAAAAACCTTGTAATTTGCTGTGAATTTTTTTTTTTTGGCTGTTCTGGGCAAGTTCAGGGGAAAGATTTGTACTCAAAACTAAAAACCTTTCAAATATAGGTAGATTTAGAAACTCCTTACACTACTACTTGAAGAAACACAGCCAATCTGCCATCCTACAGTCTGTTCACAGCACTTTCATCTGCATTTTCAGAGACCCCATTTTCATGGGATAAAAACACATGAAAAAATGACCCCATGGTCATAGCAACAACTGGAATAAAACTATTACTGGCAAATACTTCCTCATCCCTCCCTTCCTTTGCAAGAGACCATTTCTTCTGCTAGATGCTCATTAACACATATTCCTCAGTGCTCCATGTTCCAGAGTTATAAGCTATAGACTTTTTTCTCATGTTTGAAAGTTTAGAGCGTTCATTTAAGGAAATTTTCTTCTTACTGCTGCAGTAACTTATCCTGTTAAGTACTGTTATCTCATGCAAATGTATCACTGGAAGAGTTGTCCAGTCAAAAGATCAGATATCATAAAACTTCAATGTTTTCATCATTTACAAAGACTTCAGCAAAAAAGAGATTTTTCTTGTACTACAGCTTCTGACTGCTTTAGGAAGCTTCAGTATAAGAACCTTTACTGCCTACAGCAGCAAAATTACTTATCAACTATTGATAAAATCACTAGTGCCATATCTTTCTCAGCAATTTTATTATACATCTATAATTGAGAAGTTTATAACTGGGCCAGAAGCATTTGCTCTGAGATGGAACTTGGCATAAAAGTCAAGAGTAATAAAAGCAGTAGTTTAACTTCATACATTTTTCTAATAATTAGCTTAACCAGTCCTAAAACACTAGAATTACAAGAATATCCCTTTCAATATGTTAATATTACTACTCCTCACAGGAGCCACCCTGAAGCTCTCCCTCCTACCTCTCCAAAAAACACTACTCCACTAACCCAAGACAACTGCTGCTGTCAACTTGTTAAACTGGTTTGCTGCAGGAGAAAGCTAATCTTTAACCCCAAGTTATCTTACTGCTACTTTTAGTTTCTCTTCACAGTTTAGGAAGGGATAGACAATGGATGGAACATAGCTGCCAATATAATGTAACATCCATTAGATATTATGCTTCATGTCACAAGAAATGGTTGCCAAGGACCTTGCTCTGCTCCACTCGCTCTGAATTCTGAATGGCCCACATCCCTTTTTCCCAGCCATCAAAAAAGAGACAGCATTAATGAGAAAATGCCATTTTGTAATCACTTGCTCCTCTTTTTTTGCATAAATGTGATCTCCTAAAGACCTGATGTGTGACCATGTAAGGCTGATCCACATGCTTATGAATCTGGTAGCTGCCAAATTTACCTGGTGTGTAGTCGAATGCTAACTTTACCTCCAGTATATTTTATCAAAGGTCAAACAAGCAAATTAAAAGCCTCTGAAATGAAAGGTACACCAATGAATGCGGTTTACACATTCTATCCCTATGTACACTTGCTTTATATTTTGCATTATATTTTAGACTTAGCCATCAGAAATTTTAAGTTATGTTAAGGAAGTGAAGGATATTTCATCAGATTAATTATGAAACAGTTTGCATAATTACAGGTTTTTGGCTAACTGTCAATTCAAGAAATGCTGGATTGTCAGTCCCAGAAGAAACCTTGTCTAGGTCCAAGATACCTAAAAAATCATGGACGTATTAATTTTCAGATTTCCATTTTCCAATATGATTCATTATATTTATTCCACAAAACATGACTAGAGAATATGAGGTACTCTGTTTTGCTAGACACTGTAGAAACAGGAAGCAAATGCAGTCTACTCCAAATAGATTGCAATAGACACCTGCTTGTATACTAATGTGAAATAATAAGTATTTACTGTATGGCTATCAGCTAACCATTAGAATAGAGTTCTAAGTCTCTAAAAATCTAGGTTGAAATTTTTTGTAGCCTACCTACTATTGTTCATTTTCTGCAGTCTCATCTTTCTTTTTCTGTTTTCATGTTTTTAAAATCTATGGTGTTTTAACTTACTATTAAACTGTGTGTTGCAATTATCTCAAAAATGAGAGCTAGTGTCTGATTGTGGTTGAAGACTGCATCTTTATATTTTGTATTCAAAAATTAGCAAAAGAGGGATTTACTTAAGCATTGTTTCTGACACATCTACAGGCATCATTTGTAATGTTCCCTGTCTAAAATAGAATATACATTTTCAACAGCTTATCTGAAATATCATAAAGCATAAAGCATATCTCCATAGTACAATTCTTACTGTCATGTGTTTGAGGAACAATGAAAATCTGAAGTTCAGTAGCTGCTTCACTTCCTGTTAATCTCTGAATTTGTAACACTTACTTCTGATTTTCTTCCTTTAGATAAAAATATGAGCAAATCCATGTAAATTCTGTATTTGGCATCTCACAGCTTATTATTTCCCAGCTTTGTCTAGTATTATTTCTGCAATACCAAATCACCATTTACCTTATTTTTAAATGCTATTAATATTTCAAAAAAATAACAGGAAGAATATGAATTACAGATTGATGCTGATACTGTTGGTAGAATAATCAAAATAACAGTCCTGCAGAAAACAACTAATTTATCTGCAGCTAGTTCTGCCTAGTAAAGCAGCAGTAGCTCCCAATAGTGTCTCCTGTATGGACATGTCAAACTGGGAGACATAATCATTCATAACAACAAAACTTTCCATGTTATGTTCATGTCATATATCATGTGCAGGAAACTCAGGTTTTGTAATCATATTATTCTGAGTCAGCAGGGCTTCGTAGCATAAGATCTTGGAACTTGCTGATTTTAGCACTTACCTAATCTCCATAAGGCAAAGACTTGGTCCTTCATAAAGCTCATGGCACATCAGATGCTTAATTTAAATGCAGTATACCACGGGTAGTAAAATATGGCAAGAAGCCATTAGGAAAGGATGCTGAAAGTGACAGAAGAAATTTTTTTCACAGTTACAGGGATAAGCTGGTGACTTTGCCATTGAAAGCACCTATCCCTCTGTCGGCTTGAGAGTATCAGAGACCTCTGTTAGCAGATATTTGCTGACTGAAACCTAGATCCTCCACAGCCTTATCAGAAAAGCCAATAATTGAACTTATATATCGCATTTATTGTTAGTCTTTTAGGTTTCTAAGTCTAAGAGCAAGACTCTGGCACACTGTAGAAGTGCATTTCTGTATCCACATCTACAAAATTTCACTGCATAAAACTGTTTTGCAATCCCTAATCTGATGATTACCTTATTTTCAGACAGAATATCAGCACTGACACATTGAAAACTGTTCCTGTTGATATCTGCATTTAAAAAAGCATCACAGCATTGTTAAATTAATGCAATAATCATGAAGTTATTCTGGATAGAGAAATGCTCTTCGTTCTTATGGTGGAACTCAAATTACAGTATGAAATACAACTGAATTCTTTGTCATTATGTTCTGTACCACTAAACAAATTTAGTGGTTGTAGAGAAACAAGATAAACCAGGTGCCTCGAGTTGCCAAAGAGTGGGTGTGAGTCCACCTGTTCCTGGTTAGGACAGGCCCCCTATTACCA
This sequence comes from Calypte anna, assembly GCF_003957555.1. Classification (NCBI taxonomy): domain Eukaryota; kingdom Metazoa; phylum Chordata; class Aves; order Apodiformes; family Trochilidae; genus Calypte; species Calypte anna. Next base: position 96,874,631 of record NC_044245.1, read on the forward strand.
GGGGGGCCAATAAAGGTGGGACACACACCCACACAGGACAACCCAGTTCAGCTCACTCTGGTGTGAGGCAATGGAGAGGCCAGCAGCTCGTCAAGCCTCAGGAGCAAGAAAGGCTCTTCCAGCTACATTTGGTGGAGAACGCGGGCAACATACAGACGTCTAAAGAAGCAGCAGTGTGAGGAGCTGGCAACAGGAACATTCTCCCTGATTTGAAAAAGTGCCTGGGCTAACACTCTCCCTGAAAGGTATGACCAGCAAGCTCTTTGGATTGGAAACCCCTGAGCAGAGGGAAGCCAGGAGGATGGAATCCCATGAGGAAGGGTTAAAATCCGTGTGTGGAATCCCCTGAGGAATGGTTAAATCCCATAATCCCATGAGGAACCAGCAAGCTCTTTGGAAACCCCTGAGCAGAAGGAAGACAAGATAAGGATTCTCTCTTTGGAAACCCCAGAGGGAAGCCAAGAGAAGAGCAGATACAGGAGGGAGAAGAACAACTCAAGTCGGAAAGGCAGAGACTTTGTGAATAGTATTTGTAAGCTAGGGTTAAATCCCGTAAGCTATAAGTGTAAAATGTTTGTAAAAATCCTGTAATCAGTGTTGTAAAAAAAAAAGGGAAGGAAATGTAGAGAAACAAGATAAACCAGGTGCCTCGAGTTGCCAAAGAGTGGGTGTGAGTCCACCTGTTCCTGGTTAGGACAGGCCCCCTATTACCAGGGGGCCAATAAAGGTGGGACACACACCCACAGAGGACAGCCCAGTTCAGGTCACTCTGGTGTGAGGCAGTGGAGAGGCCAGCAGCTCGTCGAGCCTCAGGAGCAAGAAAGGCTCTTCCCGCTACAAGTGGTCATTAAATGTCTTACAAGGGTCCTGGAATACATCCTGTTGATGAGTAAAAGCAATGAAGGTGCTGTGGTATAGCTTTGCTCCCACTGTCATGGTGAGAAGTGTATTTCAGCAGCTTACCTTCATCTGTATTTGGGGTCACTCAACAAAAAAAGGAGGCTTCTAGTATAAATCAGATTTATTCCAGCTATTTCAAAACAGCTGTGTCACTTTACATCCACCGAATGCCACATCCAATCTGTTAATAGTTCAAATGAAGTGAATTCTGATTGATTTGTATTTTGAACTTAAGAAAACCCCATGAATTTTCCTTTGTCTTAAAGATGGATTGTCTTCTTTTTCTTTCAGACCATTCAAAAATGCCTGCAACATGAAAAGATAATTAAAAGGGAGTATCTTGAGCTTTATTCTTATTAAGGACATATGGCAAAATAAATTAACATTTCCTATAGCTTTTATTATGACAAGCCCTAAAAACTTAGTCTAGCAGTAGAAGGATGCAGATTCTTACATTTGAGTGTTTTCAGGAATCCTCTGAGTTAAGACTTCATGCGAATATCATTTGTTTTTTATTTCAAAGAGTACAAACTGAACAGAACAGGCATTATAAATCACTTCAGAAAAATACATAGGTCTTGCCAATAACTGTCTTCTGCTGTTTGGATTTGAAAATAAATTAGTTCATGCTTCTGTTTTCATTTCTGTAGAGTTATGAAATTTATAAACAAATACTAATTAAAAGGGAACACAAATCAAAATATTTTCAGCATAAAAGGAGAGAGATTTTTAGGAAATATGTCTTCTACCTAGGAAAAGTAAGAATGTCAGTACTCAGGGAAGTATGGCACAGTATTCATACATCAGGTGGAGGCAGGCTGTCACTTAGGACATAACTTCTATGAATTTTAGAACAAAATTCTGCTCTGATGGTTCTGATATTTACATCTATGGTGCCAAATCCAAAAGTGATTAATAAACCTATCTCAAAGTATGTTATGCAGGTAGAAGAGAGACTGAGGAACTATTACTGAAGAACTACCATGCTGCCCAGCCAGCATGTATTCATGAAATGCAGGTCCTGCTTGACCTAGCAGAGTTAAATCCAGTTGGTGGACAGTCCCAAGCGGTGTTGCCCTGAGCTTAGTGTTGGAACCAGTTCCATGAATGTGGGGATTGAGTGCTTCCTCAGAAAATTTGCAGAAAACACCAACTTGGGTGGGAGTGTTAATCTGCCTGAGAGTTGGATGATTATGCAGAGGGATCTGGACAGATCGATGATCTGGACAGACCAAGGTCAAATGCATGAGATTCAACAAGGCCAAGTGTTGGGTCTTGCACCTGGGTCAAAACTACAGGCTTGAGGAAGAGCTGCTGAAAATTGCTCAGAGGAAAAGGATCTGTAGGTGCTGGTTAACAGTCAGCTGAACAGGAGCCAGCTGTGTGCCCAGGTGGCCAAGAAGGCCAATAGCATCCTGGCCTGTATCAGAGATAGTGTGGCCAGCAGGAGTAGGGAAGTGAACGTCTCCTGTACTTGGCACTGATGAAGTCACCCCACAGTACCAGAAAGACATAGATTTGATGGAGCATGTCCATAGAGGTCAATAAAGCTGGTGAAGGGTCTAGAGGACAAGTCCTTAAAGGAGCGTCTGAGGGAATTAGGATTATTTCATTTGGAGAAGAGAAAGCTGAAGGGAAGACGTTATTGCTCTCTACGACTACCTGAAAGGTGGTTCTGGAGAGGTGGTTGTTGGTTTGTTCTCCCAAGCAACTAGCAATAGGATGAGAGGAAATGGCCTGAAGTTGCACCAGGGGATGTTTAGATTGGATGTTAGGAAAAATTACTTTATTGAAAGAATGATGAAGCATTAATTGGACCAGGCTGCCCAGGGAAGTGGGGGAGTCACTGTCCCTGAAGCACCCTGAAGGTGTTTAAAAAAATGTGTAGACATGGCACTTTAAGACTTTAAGTGGGCATGGTGGTTTTGGGCTGACAGTTGGATCTGATGGTCTTGAAGGTCCCTTTCAACCTTAATGTTTCTATGATTCTACTAGCCAATTCAATAAAGAAGTCAAAAAAGCAGAAGACAGCTCATGAATCTCTGACACTTTGTGCTTGACACTAATAAGGTCTTGTAATTTATCTAAAAAGATATCGCTGAAAAGAGAGTTGATACTGGACTACTTTACCTCCACCATTCTTCTTTTCCTAGACATGTTCTCTTTCCTTTCATGGAAATTTGGAATGCAGTGTGCTGGTACAAAATATAATAGTGCTACAGAACAATCTCAGTAGGAGTTTTTTCTGAATATAACACACTGAAATTCCTATGAAAGAAAGTCACAATGAAGACAGTGGTGAGTTTGTTTCTCTTAATGTCATCTGTTCTATTGCTATGTGAATTCTACCAATTAGATGTTAAGCATGTACTTAAATAGAGACTTTTGATGTTCAAGAGAATTCTGTGAAATTTAAGAACATAAAATTTATATCAGTTTTGTACCCTTTGCTTCCTTCAAGAGCACTTCCCAGTTTGGTATAGTGACTTTAAAGGAGTGTAGGTATTATGTTAATGCGGAGGTAAACCTAAGTTGTAGCCAAACATAGAGCTAGTGATGAATGTAAATGATGCTGCTTGTGTTCACATTTACTTGCTATCCTTTCTTGCCAAAGTCTCAGAACAAATTCTTACTTCATTTTTGTATTTATTCTTTTAAAAAAAATGTTGTTTGAAGAACATGTTAAGTGATAGAGGTGTTTATTTTTTTGCTATAGAAGAAATGTGGGATGAGATTTTTTAGAAAGCAAAAATGAAAATCAGTAGGATTTTCTTAAAATGTGTGTATGGTTGTTTAACATTGGGAGCTTACTTGAAACAATAGCCTTTGATGTTAGTGCATTTATGTCTCATACAACACATTGTGTAACTATGTATTTCATTTTTGTGTGAGAATGTGATCAATGGTTTCATTGGCACTATTTTTTGAACACTGTGAGATGATAAGCAGTAGCTAGCCCTGAAAAAAAGTTCACCCTGCAGAAATGTTTCATGTACCAATATTAATTTCTAATACATGTAACTGTTCACCAAGAATTTGATTTAAATTACAAAATTCATGCCAAGTAAATGGATTTGAATTGCAGATCTGGTAGAAATAACAGGAGACATTCTGCTCTACAAAGGAATGTCAGGTCATAAGAAGGGATTGTTCTATTTATTGGTCTAAGGAGTCAGCAAAAGAATTGTTGCTGCAACATGGGTGACATTAGGGACTTCATCAAAATGATGCTGCTTCTGCTGCTAATTTATGTTGAGCAAGATAATGAAAAATACTGACAGTACAGAAGTGCTGAAGAATAAGAATCTATTTTTGTGCAGATGGTATGGTAATTCACAAAATTAAGAAAAAACAAGAAATCCAGCACACGTAGTGTCTTTCAGGGCATTTCAGTGTTCAAAACTCATGAGGTAATGAGGCCAAACACAAAAATTTTCAAATATATGGCAGACAAAAAAGAAAGACATTGTAAGTCTCCTGTGTCATTGCTCACACGTCTGCGTGTTCACTACAAATGAAAAGTCACTGGACCACTTCAAACCAATTAAAAAAAAATACTATTATCATAGAATCATAGAATCATAGAATTGGCTGGGTTGGAAGGGACCTCAGAGATCATCGAGTCCAACCCTTTTACCACCGTTGCGGTTGCTAGACTATGGCACTGAGTGCCACATCCAGTCTCTTTTTAAATATCTCCAGGGATGGAGAATCCACTACTTCCCTGGGCAGCCCATTCCAATGCTTGATCACTCTCTCCGTAAAGAAATTCTTTCTAATATCTAACCTAAATTTCCCCTGGCACAACTTAAGACCATGCCCTCTTGTCTTGTTGAAAGTCGTCTGGCAAAAGAGACCAACGTCCACCCGATTACAACCTCCTTTCAGGTAGTTGTAGAGAACGATGAGGTCTCCCCTGAGCCTCCTCTTCTCCAGGATGAACACCCCCAGCTCTCTCAGCCTCTCCTCATAGGGTCTGTGCTCGAGTCCCTTCACCAGCCCAGTTGCCCTCCTTTGGACCTGCTCCAGGACCTCGATATCCTTCCTGAACTGGGGGGCCCAGAACTGGACACAGTATTCGAGGTGTGGCCTCACCAGGGCTGAGTACAGGGGCAGAATCACTTCCTTGGACCTGCTGGCAAAGCTGTTCTGGATACAGGTCAGGATGCCATTGGCTTTCTTTGCCACCTGGGCACACTGCTGGCTCATGTTCAGCTTCCTATTATGGTGTTAAGCATAAAGTTATTTGATATTCTGCTGAAAAAAATTAAGCCATCACTCCCATCTGTTGAAGGGCTGTACTCTACACCAGGGAATCAGTCCAGTCTGGAGGATGTGTTAGGAAGTAGCCCTTCAGGTAAGGCCTTGGGGGTTCTGGTGAATGAAAATTTAGACACAACCCAACAGTGTGCCCTTGAAGCCCAGAAGGCCAGTCACATCCTGGGCTGCATCAAAAGAAGCCTGAGCATCAGATAGACAGACATGATTTACTCCGCTCTGGTAAGACTACACCTGAAGTGATGCATCCAGTTCTGGGGCACTCAGTACAGGAAAGACATTAACCTGATGGAGAAGATAAAGACAAGGGCCACAAAAATGATGAGGGGGCTGATGAAGGAACACCTCTCCTACAAAGAGAGGCTGAGGAAATTAGGGTTGTTCAGCTTGGAAAAAATAAGGATCCAGGGAGACCTAATAGTGACTTTCTGGTGTCTGAAGGGGGCTTACAGTAAGGTTGGAGATGTCCTGTTTGCAGAGACCTATAGTGATAGGACAAGGGGCAATGGTTTTAAATTACAGAAAAGCAGATTTAGATTGGATGTTAGGAAAAAAATCTAACCACGAGGGTAGTGGAAAAATGGAGCAGGTTGCCCAGGAAGGTAGTTGAGTCCTCATCCCTGGAAATATGGCGACACTTGACAAGGTTCTGAGTAACCTGTTCTGGTTAAAAATATCCCTGCTTACTTCAGGGGGTTGGAGCAGATGAACTTTAGAGATGCTTTCCAATCCAAGTTATTCTATGATTCTATAATTCTATGAAAGAAAGTTCATAAAGCTCAATTTCAATTTGATGAAACTATTTTAAATTATAGGAGTAATTAGGTGTACCAAGGGCAGAAAGGGTAAAATCAAGTCCAAGTGTCTGGGTATACTCAGAGAAATGCTATGTTGCAACTGAACTTTCTCAGGTATTTAAATAAAAAAAGTATGGAAATACTTGGATTTACATTTTTTTTCCTCATCCAAAAGTGTGTTTAAAATTGCTGATAGTGACGTTTGTAGGAGAAGTACATTTGGCAGTGAATTTTGGAAATTGTATTTCATTAAATTTTAATGAGCACTGTGCAGGAAGACTGAAAATACTGCTCCGTGCTAATGTGTCACTGTAAAAATTGTCATGCGTCAGGCAGCTCAAAGATAATGATGCCCAAGGATAACATTTCTTTCTGCATTTTTTCCCCTAAAAGTTTGTGGGCTAGAGAAAGCATTCCCACTCTGTCCTCCCACCCCCCTTTCTGCAAAAGCTTTCATTATGACAGCAAGGAAAATACATTCATACATTTGTTAAATCTCCTTATCTTTTTAATGTCCTCCAATTCATGCATCACTGAATGGGCAGGTTTTATACGCTGGATATTAAAGTAGCTGATCCTTGACCTATCTCTTCTACTAGTAGAGTTACTACATACTAATGCTACTGAAATAGAAAACTGGATTCTGCAGGTTTCCTGTCTTTGTTTTAAATTGAACTGGACAATACTTAAAAATCAATAAGATACTATATTGGGAGTTCTGTAAGTATTTTTGGAATCTGCTTTATAAGCTTTTGTTATTTTTTAGTCAGAGAGTTAGATTCAAAAGGCAACCTTCCTGCTGCTTTCTTATGATACTTGCAGAAAACAAAGTAATGTGGGGTAATGGTTCATTGCAGTTATTTCAAAAGTAATATAGATTACCAGAAACTGGAAACAGCTGTCAAGAGGTCTGACCAGATGAATGGGATTCATTTATGCTCTGCACTGCTGCATGTGAAACATCTCTGGAGAGAAATATGGATTATCTGGTACCTTAAGGTCATAACTGTGTTATTCTCAACAGGCAGGATGTGAGCCTGGATGCAACTATCTGAATCAAGCAGAAGATGAATTGAGACCAAACTCGCCCTTGTCTTGTAGCAGATGCACAAGCTGATTCAATAGGAGCTGTACAGTCACTGGGCCTTCAAAAAAAAAAATTAGCATTGGTGAAGTTATGTTACATGGAGCCTATGAATTGATAACTTAGGCATTTAGGGTTTAATAATGGTTTTAATAATTTAACCATGAATATTTAATAGTAATTAGGTTTTAATACTTCATATTTTTAAAAAATTAAACTTCACAATTTTCAATATTTTCGTACCTCTTATTAAGCATTAATATTTGATTTGTTTAAACACTTTTTTTTTCAGTAAGATTTGAAAGTTTTAAACCATGTTAACAAGGAAGTTACAGTTTATTCTATAAAATGTATATTTTAATAACTGCCAGGTACAGATACTCTATTTCTGTAAAAGATATTAAAATGTCGCATTTTCCTCCAGGAAAAAGTACAAAGAAAATAGAAGCAGTAAGAATGAAATCTGCCTTGTGTGTCACAGAAGTAAGTAGTCCAGACACAGACCTTGCATAAGGAGATTTCTGAACTTTGCTGCTGCTTGGGAAGCAGCTGCCACACTTCCACACTGTAGGAGTTTAGCAGAATGCATACGTAACTCTATACTGCACAAAACCACACCAAACACATGCAAAATTATGCTCAAATAGATCACCACTTATTTTCAGACAGTGTGATATATCTGAGATTTTCAGCCAACATTGCTTGACCTGACTGTTAAGATTGAAGTATGGGTAAGACCACCAGGAATGTGGTTGCACAAGAGACAGCTTATTACAGTGTAAGAGACCTTATAGTTCATTATAGAGCATTAATTTTGCTTTTTTTTTTCCTGATCATCTAATGAAACAAAGCTGAATTTCTTGAATTGTTCAAAGTGGTAGTGCTTGCGTTTCATAAGGCTAAAACAGAGTCATTTTTCAGTCTTTTGGGAACAGTTTTAGAAAAAGGAGTTTTACTGTGTACTGAAGATGCCTAGGGTTATTGAATGCTAAGTCTATATCAAATTTTTGTGTTCTTGAAGTCCTGAATTCCCATGCACGTGGCATCTGGCAGTCTGTTTCTGTCCTTCCACAAGATACCAATTCTATCATCACTTTTTCTTACCTAAAAGCTGAAAATAGCACATATACCTGTGCCAAACAAGGATCACACGTTCTTTGAAGATACAAGACTGGAAGAAATGTTCTTCACATTTCTGAGCAACCCTGTTTCCTCTATAAGAAAAACAATTCCTAATGATTTGCAACTCCTGCCTAAATAGATTCATTTACACACTTATTTAGATGCATAGGAATCAGATTTATCACAGGATTTTACCCCTTTCTGAGACCACAGAAGAATTATGTAGACAGTGCAAGCTTTGAAGAAAATTTTCATTGAATACTTGGTAATTTGCATCCATTTTATGTTACTTAGTGGCAGACACAGAAACTGAGGGCAAAGCAAAATTGTAAGGCCTAGAAAAATTTCTGAGTTATTATGACTGTGGGCAATGAAAAAAATCCTGGTTACATTCAAAGGACAATCCTGTATGTGTACTATTTTCCATATATTGATATCTCTGGAAAAGAAACTTTATCATCATAGCCGCCTTATATAAAAAACATGTTGGCAAGGATCTTCATCACCATGATAATTAACAAGATGATCATATTATGATCACTGCTTTGTAGCTGATGCCTTGGAGATCCCTCCATACAGATTCAGCGACATAATATACTGATTTTCCCAATGGGACTACTGTCCATTGTTCAGATACTAAAAATTTTCCATTTCTTAAATTCTCAAATAAATACATAATGCGGGGAAACTTCTTTCTTTTAGTTTAGAATCTGGAATTGCCATGTTATGAACATGAGCATCTGACAGAATGTTTTGAGTTCCACATAGAGAAAGTGGGCACATAATCTTCTGTACAATGTACATCTGATTAGAACCTTTTGTAGCATTATACCTAGCCTATAATATATGATTTTCTTATTTACTTGCCTTGGTCACTTTATGTGAAAGCTCAGTTGAGGAAGAAGCACCACTGTTACCAATAATCTGTTATCAAAGGATCAGTTTTTAGAGTCCACCAGCTACAATCAAGGAATATGTTCATAGGAGATAATTTTTTTAAAATTTTTTAATTATAGAATATGAAAAGCCTTCTGAAACTAGGACACAAAAAGTAATGAAAGTTATAGGCAAAGAGTATGAACTTCATAAACTTCTCAAAGAACCACCAATTTTCTGATCAGTGTCTCCAGAATACAACTGTAGTCTGAGTCACTGACGTTTCTATTAAAATAAAGTGCAATATTTTTTCGGAATATGCTAAAAAAATATCTTGGTCACAGACAGAATCAGTATTCAAATAGATGAAAATGATGGAAATGTCTTAGTTCAAAGAAAATGAACTTTTTAATGATTCCCACACATAAGTTGATATGGGGTGTTTATTATGGGAACATAGAAAGACAAGGATATGTATATATTCATACCACTTCTGACAGGAAATAAGGAACTTCTGTCAAAGAAAAGACACTAGTGTAACAGGAAGAGCCTTTCTTGCTCCTGAGGCTCGACAAGCTGCTGGCTTCTCCATTGCCTCTTGCAAGAGTGAGCTGAGCTGCCTCTGTGGGTGTGTGTGTCCCACCTTTATTGGCCCCCTGGTCTTGCTCATGCCCAATAGGGGCCTGTCCTAATCAGGCACAGGTGGACTCACACCCACTCTTTGGCAACTCAAGGCACCTGGTTTATCTTGTTTCTCTATACACTAGGTTTAATAAATATTTTCGGCTTTACATTAGATATTTTTTACTTCAATTGAGAGCCTTTAAATCCTCAAATGTTAGAAAAATGTGTCTATTAAATGAATAATCCCTATGTCTGTATTATTAGAATGTACTTGGAAAAACTCTGCATTCAACATTCTGTGTAACAGAAATTCCCTATGGATTTCTAGAATAAGTGTTTAATGTAACTGGGAGCAGCAAGATAGAATCTCTTCTAGGCACTCTGGATTAAAAGAAACAAAAATTTTCCATGGAGGAATTTTCAAGTCCAAACTTTAGTGCTTTATTTTGATATAAGAAATGCAATTAACATTATAAACAGATGCAATTATGAGGACATTAAATGGCCAAAGCTTTATTGCACCTTTCACAGATACAGGTAATGCTAGACCTGGAGGAACCAAAGGCTCCAACATGACTGGTCACACATCACAGGAAGAATCCCCTTTACTGTTACTGAACCTGTGTTCATGAAAGGAAGCTGTGCTAAGGGATTGTCATTGTCCTTGCAAGCCCTTGCATTCAGCTGTAGCTGAGCTGGTAGAGCAAGTAAATAAAAATTCCTAAACTAGCAAGTAGAGGGTTGTGGTGTTTTGTTTTGGGGTTTGGTTTTTTTTTTTTCTTTTTATCTCAAATGAGGCAAAGGGGAGAGGGATATTAAAACACAGAAGCTTAAGCAGCAGTTTTTCTGTCAAGGGACCAATTCAGTATTATAAGGTAGAGTAAAGTGATTTGGAGAGAAAATAAAAAGGGCAATAAGTGGGCAGATTCAGGAAACAACTGAGTTCAAATTGCAGGACTCCTACTTTACCTTTAGTCCTGAGAATACTAAAAATGTGAATATATTTTTTTAAAAAAGCTCAGAATTTCTTTAATAAAGAGAGAAATAAAGTCATCTATATGAGGTCTTGAATGCTCGTGGTCCTGTCAAAATCCTTCTCACATTTATCATGTGTAATGTCAGCAGGGTCTTGGACAGAATTTTTTAGTGAGAAAGATTAATACCCGTGACCTTGATGCAGTGCTAGCCTTTCTATTTGATAATTTTTCTTCTTTGTGACAGATTTTGAAAGTGTGAGGTAAGAGTTTCTGATGAATTCAGTGATCTTTTCTTGCTGAGACCTCAGCCTTTTTTGTCAGATGAGTGAGTCACTTTACAAAAACCACAACACCACTTACATGATTTCTGGTTACTTTTATTGCAGCGATCTATTTCTATTCTGCACTAGGTGAATCAGCTTACTTCATTTAGCTAAGATCACAGCCAAATTGATTCCTTAATCTGTGCTTATCAATAAAACTATTCTGTTTAGCACAGTATATCTGAGTCAAACCTGAGTGTTAGGCAACTAATTTTGACTTGTCTATTGGTTGCTAGCAAGAAAAAGGCTTGTTGTAACCCATGCTGACAGTAATAAAGAAATCCAGACACCTGAAGGATCTCTTAGCATCTTGACATTGAACCAGTGAGATATTACAACACCTGAAGACACAAAGGTCAATCTGGGGTAGAAGTGTAGAGGGTATCCATCCTAAAGACAAAATATTGTGTCTGGACTTAAAACTAGAGAGGAGAGGAAAATAGGGGTGGCACAGAGGAAAGGAGGAAGATTTGCTAAGCAGCATGTTTTCTTGATGGGCAAATTGAACACCTGCAATAGAAAACTACAGAATTTCCAGGAAGCTTGTGTAACTGCACTGCTAGTATATTATGCCCCAAAACCTGTAAAATGCTTTTGGGAAGCTATGTCAGTTTTAATTTGTGTAACTATTTGGCTTGGATGCAGAACTCTTTTTAAATACTGAGTGACTCGGGAGAAAAATAGATTCTACACTACGGATTTCTACATCTTATTTTTTCAAGAATGTGAAGTGCTCAATTAATTACCAGTTGAAAAAAACTTGTCACTAATACTTGTATAAACTCACAGATTTCATTCTACTAAGTTTTAAAAAAGATTTTATTAGGAAATTTAAGTTTTTGATTGAGATTTTTATTAAAAGTTATTCACTGTGGTTTCAAGCATACTGCTGCTAAATAATTTGTTAGTTATACGATCTGACAGATAATTTCAGAGCACAGGATGCAAGATTTTGGTAGAATAAAATAAAACTCTAGATCTGACTATCTGTGTTGTGGATATTTGTAACTGCACTCTGTAGTGTAGGGTGTTTATCTTTTCATGAATGCGACTTTGAAATTAACTTTTCCTTTCGAGACCAATTTTTGCTCAAGGCTTAAGCAAATAGGATCCTTCTTAATCGTTGCTTCTCACTGTAAAACTCTGCTTTCAATTCAGTAAAATCCCTGTGTGCCTTCAGAAGGCTGAAGTAATTCTAGTCTCGAAAGTGTATTTTTTTCTGATATTAGTGGAACTATGTTGTATGTTTCCAGACACACTGGTAATAAACTACACCTCTGTATTGATTTCTTTGGCATAGATATATGTGGTATGTTGTTGAATGGTCTTATTAATATTCATTAAATTCTAAATAGCTCACTTTTTAATGTATCTATTTAGGAAATGAATAATTCATGCATGTCTAGGAAGCTCAATTCTGTCACTTACAGTATAGACCTTTGGTGATCTAAGAAGGTATTTGAACTGAAGGACACTAAGAAGTGCAAAGCAATTCAAACACTGAACACTGTGCAGCTTTCTACCACCAAGGACATTATTTTATGTTCAAAATTTCACTGACTCATCACTCTTCTTAATGCACACATTCTCAAATATGCTGTAGTGGACTTGTACATAAAGTTTACATATACACACATACTTTACAAAAGCTGAAATAGTTATGATTTGTTCAAGGTATAAAAGGCATGGGCCACTTGAAATGATTCTTATTCACATGCATGTTGGTAATCGGTGAGAATACTCCTTCTGGAGAACAAGGTATACATGCAAGTTGCTGTCACAGAAGGCCAATTGTCATTATGGAAGATTCTCATTTTGTTTTCAGTCATACCTTGTGCTTTGTATCTGTCTTGCAGCAAGTCTTCACTTCTCAGTGCTTAGGAATCCCAAGTATTACATTTAGTCTCCACTTCTAGAATATACAGAGAATTTATTTGCTATGCATTCAGGACTGGTTTTTATATCTATACAATGATTTGTAAGTGGTTTCTTATAGTTGTGTATTAGGATGGGACGAAATTACAGTTAGTTTCTGGATGTATATATATTATGACTGATGCTGGTATGAGTGGTTATGATTTATTATGTGATCTAGAGTTATTAACAACACAATATGATTAATTAATTAATTAAACAAAGGTGCTACAAGCTGCTGATACTTCTATGAAAAAGTAAAAGTTATGTTTGGTAATAACTAGATTAATTTATTTGGAATAAAATGTGTCTACTTCTCTGAGGTCTTATACTTTTTCTCTTATTAAAAACAATTATACTATGGCTTCAGGTGACAAAGTGAAGAGTCTTGTATAAAATATATAGAAAACATAAACCTCTTTCTTTCTTTCTGTATTTGGAGTCAGCAAGGGTACACTATACAAGGGCAACAGAAGGGCCATGTCAAGAACACTTAAAGGCACATAGAGGTCTTCTATACAAGGTTAGACAGGGACTCCAAAAAGCTCTGCAATGGTTTCTTTCTCAGCCTTGCTCCCTCATCCATGGGACTCTTTCCAGTATCATTTGTTTTGATATGCCTCTAGGATATGTCTCTCTGATAAACTTGCATAAAAGATTTTATTTGAACTTAAATGGCCCCCTCTCCTCTTAAATATACTTAAAAGACAGATCATGAATATAAATGTCCAGTTATTTGAATTGTATCTAAAATCTGTGAGACTGAAGGAAGAAAGAGAAGCCCTATGGTCTGCACCCATGAACATCTTTAGTATCACCTGGATAAGAACAGTTACATTTTATTGTAAAAAAATTAAAATTGTTTTGAAGTAATGCTTGAAATGGTAAAAAATTTTCAGAATTTCAGTATTTCAAGAAATAGTGAGATTCAAAATAGCAAAAACAAGGTGTGCAAGATTGAGTCTTTCCAGTCTACATTGCTCAAAGAACAAATTGACCATGAATGTGGGTGTTTGATACCTGGTCATGTTTTCTTTTAAATTTTTTTTTAAGTGTTATATTTACAAAAGCTCATATAAAGTAAGAAGGTTTCACTCACTGATACCATACATGATATTAGAAAATGTCTATGCCACATGGATGTGTCTATGCTGTTCCTTAATCACGGCTTATTCACACATAAAATCATAATAGAAAAAGGTCAACAGCAGTTTCACTTTTGAGAGTTTGTGAAAATATCCAGATTTGACATTTATACTGAATCTGAACAGAGCTTTTCATGTACAAGAATTCAACAGTTTGAAGTGCAGACATGACTGGAGAGGAAATGAAGTAAAAGCATGATAGTCACAATCACGCTTAAATAAATTAAACAGAAAAAGCAGATTCAGAATAAAACTTATTCCATGTGCACTGAGCAAAAAAATGATAGATTTAATGTCTTTAGATTCCTGAAAAAGGTGAAAAAGAAGGGGAAAGAAGCACTTCAGAACACCTGCAGCGTTCTTGTACTCATGGTTTCTACAAAAAGATTGACTGGCCAGGCCTTTCTTATCCCATCCCTACATTCCTCTTTAAACAACTTCCTGCTACTGTTCTATGAAAAAAAAAAAAAAAAATTCTTCCTGTGACTTTAACAGTGGACTCAGTATGCCTCTGGCAGTTCTTACAAAAATTTTCAGCTATGTCATGGTCCAGTGAATTTTTCACACAAGTATGTATTTTTACTCATTTCAGTCAGTTTCAGAAAACTGAGGCCAGATATGGAAATTCACATGGAACTTCCATAAGAGGCTTAGCAATTGAATGAAAAATCATAAAATGAATGCTCTTCTATGCATCTGAAGTAAAAGATGATGTTCAGGAATACCTGTGTTTCCTAGAGGAAGAAAGACAATGAGAAATGGTCTGAAACTGCAACAAGTTTGATAAAGAATATTGAGACATTTCTGTCAAGTTTCACAAAAAAATCACACTGCTGAAGGCATTTATCCCTAAAAAAAAAAAATTACATTAATTTGTCTTCAGATTATTGGTAGAAACTATGGCAATAATAATAAAATGTCAAATTATCCTGGGGGAATTTCTTTTCCAACTCCACTGAAAACTTCTGTCAGATCATTAGAGTCTTTCAAAGAGAAATATGACCTCTGTGCTTTATAACACAGTACTGTAGAAAGCAAACTAGCCAGGCAAAGTACTGCAGAGGGAAACATCTTCTAATTGCCTCATCAACGGTGTCTAATTGGTCATAGGAGATAGTATCAAAGTGTTTGTTTCATTGTTGCTAATTGCCTCATTTCGTAGACTTTCTAAGTTTTGTCCTCCTATTTTGATTTTACTATAGTATTTGTGTATGGGGAGGTTCCTAATAGCTGTGTAAAACAGAAAGTTTATTTCTGAAGAGGTTCTGGTGAGAAAAGCTGGATTGTCAGCACATTTCATTATTATTATTTTTGGTGTAGGAGACCATTATTATTTTTGGTTCATTGGAGAAGGATCATTTTCCCATGAGGTGTTGAGTAAAATAGTATGGCACAACATTGTGACTACTGCATTGGTGCAGCCTAATACAGAATGATTTCTTGCACACATTCATCCTAGACAGTTAGAAACATGAAAGAAAAATACTCACAGTCCATATTTCCTGTACACTTGGCCTGGAGACAAGACAGGTTGCTTTGAAAGAGCTGCAGATGCTGTGAATCTGGTTTAGTTCTGACCCAGGGTTCAAACTATTGCTACTGAGGACAGAGGTGTTAGTGGCTTATGAACATAAAACCTTTGTTTTTCCATCTTGCATTGTAAATTAAAACCAGGAAAGATCATGCATTAACTTGAAAACAAGAGAAACAGACCTGACCTATTGTTATAAAAGCAGTATGTCTCATGTTTTCAGCTCACAGAGATGCCTCAAAATTGAGCAACCTTCTTTGCCTCTTACGTCCCGTAGAAGCAATTTGCATTCTGTCATGTTCTCTCACACATGGTGTTCAAAACAATTAAAAGAAAATTGCACCCATTTTGTTCAGTGTAGCAGGCTGAAAATTTCAAAGATAAGAAGCACTTCTCAGCATGAATAAACTGTGAAGTGCTTTTGAAAATAAGGTTTTTAATGATAATTGACATTAAAACCTTTATTTTCTAATGCATTTCACAGTTTGTGCTTGTCGGGAAGTGCATGTTTTCTTTGAAACTTTCTGCTTGCTACACTGAGCTGAAGTGATGCATTTTCTTTAAAATGAAAACCACTGAACCTTTTTTTGTTGTTGTTGTATTGAAAAAAATTACCATGCAAGGCTCATGAGAAACTCTCCTAACTTTCCCCCCATGCCTCATATTCATATTCATCTGGGTAGCTGTAAAACACAGGGAAGAAGAGGCTTATGAAGACTGCAGTGCGTCTTCTTTCAAGTACCTAGGAAAGGAAAATAACTTCCCATACTCTATAAATCTCACAGCTATCATGAATAAAAATGCCTTCCTTTCTCCTTCCCTCAGACAACAGCCCTCCCTCTTGGCAATGTTGAGCTCAGCAATGTACACTGGCAACTGAATAACTGTAAAATCAATGGCAAATGAAGAAACCTCACAGGACAAGTTTTACAAATGAGTATATGGTTTCGTTTGGGGACAGGGGTTTGACACCCAGAAGTGCCAATTTGTATAGATGAAATGAGCTTCAGGGATAGAAACAAAAAGGCACATAATTAATAACTTCTGTGCATAACCAGGCTTGACAGCACAAGTCAGACATTAAGTTCTAGAATCAGCGCACAGAAATAACTTTAAAAACACACAAAAAAAAGGAAGACAGAAAATTTTGTTTCTTGAGCAAAACAGTAAGTAAATCGTCTGTGAAGAAGAACATGGGAAGAGCCATTTATATTCCAAAAAAAGTTAAAGTATTGTTAACTTGAAAAGACGTTCATTTTTGAGACAAAAGACCAAAGAATACTTGGTAAAATAATTTGTAGGATATATGAATTTTTTGGAAACAGAGAGCAAATGCTTGCTGAAAGCTATGAAAATTTTAAAAATTACTTTTTCGATCTTTGGGAGTCAACAGATTTGGTTCTCGACAACAGTGAAAATATTATTTAAAACATATTTAACTAGTCAAAATCAGTCAACAGTCAAGGTAAATTTTACTTTTGCTTCCCCCTTCCTTCCCAGCCTCTCATTACATAAAAGCAAAAAATAAAGTAAATGCCTGTTATATCTTTATTCTCTCCTCTTTTAAGGGACTTCAGTTGTAAGGATTAAGTCCTGAGTTCTTCAATGAAGAGATCTTTTTATGAGTTTTTGATTTAATCCTAAGTATAGTTTTCTAATACACAGGTGCCTTCTTTTTTTTTTTTTTTTTTTTTTTTTTTTAACATAGTACAGCTCAGAATGGTGAGATTCTCTGAAGCTTTCCCTACATCATGTGATAAATTACTGCTTTTTTTTCAGTAGTATTCAGGCCTACTGACTTCATAGTTGACAATTTCATTACCTTTTGGCTTTTTCAGTAACTTTAAAGAATGTAAATGGAAGCTTGCAGGGCATAGTTAACAAGTAAACGTTTTCTTATCATATATAAGGAAAGTAATAATATTGTCCATGGATTTTGGGGAGGAGAGGGGAAAAAAATCACTCTATTGTGTATCTCCTGTACACATGAATATGTGATGCAGATTTTAATTGTATGTAGTCACAGCTAAAGTATTTTTCGGAGAGGTAATTAAGTCCATTCCCCTGACATGAACAGTGTTGACTGTATCTAAATCATTCCTGCAGATGTCTATCCAACCTTTTCCAGATTGGAGTTTATGGCAATCTGTTTTTAAACTTAACTATCTGTGCCACTGTATTTTTTTTTTCTTGACCTTTGACCAAATCTCCCCACTAAAGCTGAAACCTGTTACATTTTATTCTATTCCCATTCTCTTTAAAAGCATTTCCGTCTCCTTTGGGAGTAACTTTCATGTGTTCGAAAACCATGTTTTCTCTTCAGAGTTCTTGAGATTAACTCAATTTTAATTCATTAAGTTTTCATGCAAAGCTTTCTTTTTCTTTGCTTTTCTGCAGTCTCCTCACTTCCTATGGACAATCTGGAGAAACTCAACATTTTTTGAAGTTATATTGTCCTAGCTATATTTACAGTACCAGTAGAAGACTAACTCCCTACTAGGTCCATTTGTGATAGCATTTCTTTTTGTGCTTTAGCTTTCCTGGTTTTTGTCCGTACATATTTAAATCATCCTTTTATGTTTGTTGTGTACTGTAATGCAGCCTTGTTTTCCTGCTGTGTGCATTTTATTAATGGTTATGATGTTAATGAAAACCTCATTAGCTAATTTTTGGTTATTCCTTATCTTCATATGGTGATATATGATTTTATATTACATGCAAAGGCAAGTCATAGTTTGGTAGATCATAACTTCTAGTTGCTTGACTTACCTAATTATATCTTAATACAAATTATTCACATTTAACTCTTGTTTAATTTACCTTTGCCAATGAAAAGATTCTCCTTGATTTTTTAAACTATTAAGTGAATTGTGGGAGGAAAGAAAAAATAATGAATAAAAAAAATACCTCAGCCTTCACATTCTTGCTTTTTCTACTTTTCTTTATATTTTGCTTTTTTTCCTTATAATTTAGGGATTAAACATAGGAAGTTAACTGTGTAGTTGAAATCTATCTTAACTGCTTGATTGAAGAGCTAGGGCCAGCTTCATAGTCAATAAGTAGTGTCTATTTCCATATCACTTTTCAGCATTTCTAATTTTTCTACAGGAACGGCTTTGTGACATCGAGATGTGAGTTCTGGAAAGACATCTGTGCAACAGTATGTAACAACTCTGTAAAATGTGAAACTCCAAATGTTACAGCCTGTGAAAAGTGGGCTCCCAAGCAAGCATAATGTTGACTTTCTGCTTCAGGTAGGAGGCAGGCTGCACAGTCACTGAGCAGCTCCCCATCAGCATGAGGGATGAGCTCCTGGGGAGCACCAGCACCCCAATAAGCCCTGTGGAAGTGCAGCAAAGCTCTATAGAAATACAGAGACTCCATAGATGTGCATCAAAATGACATATCCAGAACATTTGCCTGAATTGACTTGTGTGAGGAGAGAAGGACAAAATAAAAAGGTGATTCATTCACACAATATCCTCAAAAGAGGATCTAAGAAAGAAGTTAGTCTACAGGGAAGAAACATGTTTGCTTGGGTCAGGAATCACATTGCCATTGGGATGGTGCAGTAATGAGCTGTGAGAGTTTCTTTGTCTTTGATTCCTCTATTTTGCCAACTAAGAAACTGAACCTACAGAAGTCAAGGTTGCAAGCTGTAATGTTTTCTCTCACTTGATGACACATTTACATTCATATTTAAAATATTAAAATAAAACTATAAAAATACTACAAACTCTCAGGATTTTCTGTCATATCTAATTATTCTTTGAATGTTAATAAAAATATTTTATTAAAATGTAAGTTCCAAAGGGCATGTAAGGCATGAAGAACAGTATGTGTTCAGTCACATTTACTACATACTCTTTTACTTGGTCATGTCCATTTACTCTTACTCTAATACTGCTTTAACAATGAGCATCAAGACAGACAACTCCTTTTATGTTCTAAAACAGCTAAGAAATTATTCCCGTTTTTCCATAAGAAAAATTAATGTAATTCAACTTCTTTACTTGTGACTGTGAGTATTTAGTGTGATAGTGTATGTTTATAGCCTAACGAAGAGTGTCAGTAGGAGACCCTGAATGCTACAGAGTTTATCACAATTTGGAATTACTTTTAAAATTTGGTTGTCTTGGTTTTGTTTTGGTTTTGGTTTTGCTTTATAGTACATACTTTTCCTTGCCCTACATTGGGATGCAGTAATGAAAAGATAGCACACTGTAGAATAACACCAGTTAGGAGGACGTTAGAGAGCCACACTCAGGATTCTAAATTGAACAGAGAGCTGTTTTTTTATGTCTCCGGTAAGTGATTGAATGATGTGAGGGTGATACATCTCACACATAAATCAAATGTCTCATACCTGACACTATTTCATGGTGGAATTTTCAACAAATGAGTATGAACATTACTCACTTTCCAACTGAAAAGGTATTCTCCTAGAATTTTTAAAAGACTATAGTCAGGCTACTAGTATTTGGGTTTCCTCCTGCCATTGTTTCTCTGTTCTCCTGTATACGATATATATATATATATATATCTCTGTGCTCACCTGAGACTTTTACCAATGGTCTTTACTCAAAGAGTGAATTTCAATCAAAACCAGTAAGCTTTATGTTTACAGCATTTTTACCTCAAGCTTTGTACAGTTTTCTTTTGGTACACCTACAACAATCTAAATAGATTTGTTCTTGATTTATTCTTCAAAAAAAAAGAAAGTAAAAAAACTATGTCATAACTTTATTGGTCATATTTTTGAAGGAAAAATTAAGTCATTCAGCATATATTTACTCATAGATACTCCTAAAGATGTGGATTACATGTATGGGGGGTTTTGTTTGGTTTTTTTTTTCTTGAGCTTTTAACTGGTTTTACCTAATAAGAAGCCAATTGTGATACACAGGTCTTTGATACTGTACTGGTTATGATACTACACAGAATTAAACTGGAAATATTTTTGAGATCTTCTAGATATGGACATTATTTGTATCCCATGTAAAATGAGTTTTTTATTTAATAGTTAATAGTAACCAACATATAAAACCTGAAAAACAGGAAAGCAAGGGAGATGACTTCATATGGTACAAAACTAGTTAAAAGTCAGTATGAAAATTCAAGTAATTTTTAAATTGTTCTTAGTTCTCTCTTTATAATTCTATGTAAAGATCAAGAAATTGTACACTGTTCAGCAGGCACTTCTTAAAATATGCATATTCTAGCAATAGATAAATAAGTTATTTTTGAAACCCACAACATAAGCATATCAAATTTTAGATGAATTATCAAAAGAAATAAGCACAATGCCTGCTTCTTACTGACTTATTATTTCTCTTCATGGTTACTGGATGCACACAGACATGAATCAAAACACTCACAAAGAATATGTTTTTCTCTCTACCTGTACACAGAGAAGTGCCTTTATGTCTCATTTTATTCTTCCTCAGTATAAAATGATTGATTGATTGCTCACAGCTTGCATGACTCCCTGCTGACCTAGATCCATCTCCGCTCTTCACACTCCATACAGTTCTTGCATCATTGACTTTCTGCCAGCCATTTTGCTGCCAGTGCATGAGCTGACATTTAATGATCTTTAGACGCAGTAATGTCACATTTATCACTCTTTATCGGTTGTGACAGACCTACATTCAAATGCAAACATGAAAAGCAGATTGAAGCCAATCCAAACATTGATAGGTTTTTGACTGGCACCCGTCAAGGCATGTTGAGAAAGAAGTGAAAAATGACCTGTTTCCTTTTGCTTTATAACTACAAATAGCAGGTTTTTAGCTTCACTCTAAAATATTTTTCCTTGTAGTTTTCATGGAAATCGCGTTCAGTTTCCAAAATGTCATATCTATTTGGATATTTGAATGTTACTGAATTTTCAGTAACTCCCAGTTTTACATTTTCTATGTACAATCCCAATCTTTACATGAAAATCCCCGGAGCACATTGATCCCTATGATCACTCTGCCTTCATCTCCTGCACAAGGAACTGTTTCTTCCTTCTGAATTTCAGCACTGCAATGCTGATACAGCACAACAATTCCTGATACAAGGAATAAGACAGATTTAGTCTGCTTTAATCCTCCTTCCTTCCTAGATAACACCTAAAAGTTTCCAGAAATGTGAAGGTCCTGTGGGAGTAGAGACTTCAGGGACCCAGACAGGATAAAAAGTATCTGTGTCTGTTCTACAATTACAGGGCAAAGGGAAGAATTAACCCGTAGAGCAAAAAGATACTTGCTATCTTGGTGCAAATGTCTTCTCTGTTTCCTCTTTCCATGGTTAAGCTCAGCCATTGCAAATTTCTAAAGAAAGTGGGATGACTGATCACGACTTGTGTGGGAGGTGCATCCAGCAGCCTTGCCGTATTTCTCAGTATCTACTATGGCTTCTTGATATTATGCATCATAGAGCATTTCCCTGACTGAAACCATTCCTTACCACAACTTTGCAGACTTGTTCTTATCTCACATTGTAAGATAACATTAGTAGCAGTAAAATGAATGTTAATTTGTCTGGTTTTCAAATATAATTTAGCACCATTGAGTGGGAATGAGAATTCATGCTTTCCAGATGTATTCTGTGGATTTTCCCTAGAACCTTAGTAGATCTCAGTTGATCTCCAGTACATGCTATAACTGATGCATAGTCTGTTAGAAAGAATATTAATACAATATTTAGGCAGAATTCTCCTCCAGCTATGTATATTACCCCAAACTACAACTGATTTTTAAAGAAATATCACAAAGTAAAATAAAAGTGGATGATGGATTAGTAAGAAGACACATTTGTTGCTTGGTCCAAGCTGGGTATTCTGAGGCAGGAAAGCTGTTAGTCATCTACCTGCTTTTCTAATCTCAAAATCAGAATAGCTTTTGATTGAATCTAGAGCTTTTAAAGTCTTGTCCATTTTGCAGTGTATCTACCACACTGGCTAAAATAGTTTTCCTTCTGCTCTTTATGACAAAGATCACCGCAATTAAATTTCTTCTTACATAGATCTCAGAGCTGATGCAGCCTGAATTTCAGAGAAATGGATGCTCCCTGAGATCACAAGTTCTATTTATAACATATCAACTCAAACATCTCTAGAAGCTCATTTGCACTTCTTTTGCCAAAGGGCAGACTGTCATAAATTAACTATAAACCATATTTTGATACACTTTAAGGAAACTGTCTATTAAAAAAATATTTTTAAATGGAGTGAAAGCGACAGTCTTTACCTGCAGAGAATAAAAGAATGTTTTAAGACAGAGTTTTAAATGAAAAATCTCCCATAGCTCTTTCCCAAAGATAATTTGAGAGAGAGCAATAGGAAGCTATAGATACAGTGGTAGTTAGTCAGCACATATGAATGAAAATGAAATGCATACCCTCTAGCATCTACTTGCATGTTAGTTATTATCATACCACTATATAAAATAGAAATCTAGATTGTGATTGTTTACCACTACAGATCACCTTCACTAAACTCTTAGTTGAATATATTCTGTTGTAATATGAAGACTAAGTGAAAGCACACTTTCTTGAAGGTAAAAAAAAATCAAATGGCATGTTTTGAACCTCAAAGAAACCTGTGGGAAATTGCCCGTGTCATTCTATGGGCCGGGCATCAAAACTTGTTTATCAAATTCCCCCACACAGTGCATGAAATTCCATGCGATGAGCCCAGAGGTGAACCTGAACATCAGACTCCTGACTCCATGCACAGAATAGATCAGATCTGAACACATAATTTTAAAGCATCTTTCTTCAAAAGTGTCACTCTCGCTGTATCAACATCTTACTCCACTTGGCCTTTTAGTCCCATCTCCTACTGCCTAGAACATGCTCGTTGCTTTTCAGATTTCAATCTTTTATCTTCATATGTATCCCAATATTTATTCCACCTAGTTTTAGCCCTCTACTTGGTCGAGTTAAAAGTTTTCAAAAGGAAGGAATTCCTTCAATGTTCCTCAGTTTTCTTCCCAGCAGTTACATAGATAGTGGGTGTCAAAGGAAGACATGATTTTCCACAGACAAAATTTTACAAAACCGTCACAGACTCGAATCATTACCATTCCCTAAAATCCCATAGTCAGTTTCCATACCAAACAGTCATAAGCTTTGGACTTCTATATTGCAACAGTGTTAACCCTGTGTTAAGGGCGTTAACCCTTGTTTTTCTAACATTTTGGCAATCCTATAGGTTTATGCATTATCCTCCTAGTACTTGTTTTTTTTTTTTTTTTAAATTCTTCTTCCATCACTGAGAAGAAAGTAGTACAAAACAAAACAGAAACCAAAACAAAAAAACCTTACAAAGTAAGAATTACAGTCAAGTGTGAATATTTATTCTCCCCTGTCTCAGTTTAGTGGTCAGAGTGAACCATACAACAGTGGATAGAATTGCTCTTTACTACCCACATCCAACCTCCCAAAGGAGTGCAAAGGGAATAAAGACAAGAGACTTAAAGGCTGGAAACTGAAACTGGAACAGGTTTACTGTAACAAGTAACACGATGGATGGAACACAAATATACACATATAGAAAACCTGATCTCAATGATTGCATAGATAGGTGTCTGAGGGTCCCCTGTGGCTGGGCCAACTCAGGTCCACAGTTCTTTCCAACACCCAATGGATTTAGATACTGAAGAGCATGGGGTGAGCAGGAGGCTCTCTCCAAGATCTCCAAAAGCAGGGAACCAGCAAATAAGAAGGGAGAAGGAGGGGTATAAGGCTTCTGATTCTCCTGGCTTTTATAGAATATGGCAAAAAACGGGAGGGAATACCGACCCCTCTCTGTACCACCATTGCTGGATACCTCAGGATGCTAAGACACTCTCTCTAGCTCCTTGTGTCAGTATCATAAAACAATCCTGGCCCTCTCAAAACATAACACCCCCCTAAAAAATTATGCTTCTTAATATATCACTGAATTTAAAAGTAAAAAGGTTAGAAGTCACTAATGTCATTCCCTACAAATAAGGCAACTGATAGACTTTGAATTGGAGGACAACTATGAAACTGTGCTTAAATTCATGCTGATCTAGACAAGAGTATCACCTAGAGATCTCCCTTCTTACTTTCCCTTTTCTCTTTTGCATTGTTGTACAAAATCACTTTTGTTTTGGAAAAGAAAAATACTCTTGGAATGACATACCCATTAACCTAAGCACTGAAGTATGTGTAAAATTTAAGTGCATAGAGAAAACTTAGAAGTAACTACATATTTTTCCTACAAAGATGATTGAAACCTTTGCTTTATTATATTACTTGTTTTAAGACAGCTAATTCTTAATATGCTTCCTAATGAGGACAACTTCAGATAACCTTAAGAAATTATGTACAATTGCCATCCTCAAATACTAACCTCGTCTATTATTTTGCGTGTATTTTGAAGGGATGTTTTGTCTCTCATTTATTATCCCTTAGGCAATAACCCTTTACCATGCTTACATATGCCAGATGTCTAAAGCTTCTCTGCTGGATGTAAACATTTTCTGAAGACAAAAATCAACAGCTCATTACCATACAATGAACTTTAGTTAAAAGTGAAGTCTTAAAGTCAGTGCAAAGAGGACTATATCTACTTTCTTTCAGAGAGTAAGTGTGCATAAGTTATCTCTATTTCATTTAAGATGTTACATTTCAGTTTTTCATTTTGGAAGCATCTTATCTTTTTATTTTTAAATATGTTGGCTTTGAAATTTTGGGAAATTGAATTTTTAGTGAAATGGATAGGATTTTTTTTTCCACTGGACTTACTTAATACAGTTGTGTTGTGGTTTGTTTTGTTTTAATAAGAAATACCATCTAGCAACTCTATGCATATGTGAAAGTGGTGTTAAAAACTATGTGCATATATAGTTATATGCATGCATATAACATGCATACATATGCATACATATATATACGTGTATATGTATACATAGACATACATATATACACATATGTATAACTATGTAAATACATGGATGACAAAAGGCTGTGAACTCTTATGATACTACATGTTACAGCTACATATATAACCTATACATACACAGAAATCCACCCGTCATCTTTAATATTTGTTTCAGATGGATAGTCTGATGAAGATGTAAAAGAACACAGGCAATGGTTTAAACTCCCCAGTGCCTTTGGTTACAATACTAGAAAAGAGGCTAAAAATTCTTTATCTCTTTGATGTCTCTAGTTGCAATATGAGACAGGCCTCCAAGGTGGCACAGTGAAGTTTTCTCTGTTGGTTGGATTTGTTCTTTTTGATCATTTAAACCTGTATTTTCAGGAGTGTTCATTAGTTCTGGCTGACAAACTGAAAACCTGACTTCAAAAATTTTTCAGCCCTCGGCACCCATGCTCACTTTAAACCAAAGTGCTTCTCAAAATTCTGTCCGCAGGGTCTCAGATTCAGCATTTGCCATTGTGAATACACATAGGAAAATGTTTGGACAGTACCATGGGGCATTCAGCATTTGTTTCACAAAACAAATTGATACCTACCTCAAAAACCATAGCTTAGTCTTCAAAGTTTTCATTTTGATGTTTTATGACATCTTATTTTTAACACCACTAACTGAAACATGGTCTAACCTTAAGAGACAGTATCCTAACATCTGCTAAGGAGAGTTCCTCTGCAGCTCAAATTACAACATACTAAGGGAGAAAAGTTCCACTTCTGCTTTGTTTTCTTAGCTCTTTTCAGTATTATATAAGAACTAAGCTGTTTATTTAATAATAGTTCAAAGCTTGTTTTTTAATGTCAGTATCCTTCATGTAATTATTTTAAAATAGCAGATTGGCAATGTCTAGTTTGGGAACTGTTCATATCTCATCACTTCTGTGATGATTTGATGCTTTCTTGGAAACACAGTGCTAAAACTGAATGACTGAACAGCTAGTGAAGAACGAAGAACATAAAGTTATATGGGAGAATACAAAATTATCTGCAGTCTCACTACTACTAAAAGAGAAATAAGACAGGAATTGGTCATCTGGGAAAGCATCTTGAGGTTGGAAAATAAATATGCAGCATCTGTTGGCTCAAGGTTACATAAGTTATCTAAAGGTTTTTTCCTAAAGCTGAGTTTCATGTGGTTCTATCTATTTGCCTATCTTGATTCTCCTACTACTTGTGCCAGCTACTTCTGCAGTGGAAAACAATGATTAATCTGGTTGAAAAGAGAGCAGATCATTGAATGTCCCCATCTACGCACACAAGAATAAAATTAATTTTCAATTTCTCACTTACTGTTACAAAGAGATGAGAACATATTTAGCTTTTGTGTTGGGATTTGGTTTGTTTTTCAACTGGCTCTTTGCATACCAACTTTTTTCTGACTGTGCAGGGGCATAGGATGGTGTGGCAGGCACAAATGCAGACGTGGCTCTCTGCTGGCACCCAGGAGTGTGCTCAGCAGGAAGC
Source organism: Calypte anna (assembly GCF_003957555.1). Lineage (NCBI taxonomy): Eukaryota > Metazoa > Chordata > Aves > Apodiformes > Trochilidae > Calypte > Calypte anna. The sequence goes on from NC_044245.1 coordinate 96,901,621, forward strand.
ACACTTTTTGTTTTCAGGGTCTGACTATAATGTGCAGCCGTACATGAAGCACAGAGCAGCTGCTTTCTTCCACTACTCTAAACACCAAGCACAGGTGAGTGCAGGTAACATATTCGGCATTTTAAAAGCATGAAACACTTTTGGGAACATTTGGGAAACACCAGGAGTGAAGTATTCATGCAAGTCTGCCACTCAACAAGACTTGATAGGTCTGCAGCGACTCCCAGCAAGGAGCACGGGGAAGAGTGAGATGAATTTCAGTGCAGAGGAAAGGCTTGTTAATCACCCCTGACAAGGTCAGAAGGATGAAAAGACAACAGGTGGTGAGGGGTGAGAGACCCAAAATCTCAGGAACTTGATGGCCTGGTGGAAAGAAGGACTGTAGTTGCTGAGAGTGTGACACAGGACAGGGTGAGGGTAGAGAACTCACCAATCTGCATGACAGTAGCAACTCAGTTTCCCCAGCACAATAAGTTCATGAAAGCCTATCAATGCCTACACACTTATAAGCAAAGAAAAAGGAAGTGATGAAGATAATTTTCAACACACAACTGTCGTTTGAGTTTTAGCTCCCACTTGCTACTGTCAGTTTGGGGAAAGGTATCAGTCCTTTTTTTTATTTTATTTTTATGGAAGAAAGATTTCTGCAACATTTCATAAAGCTATCTTTTCTATGAGGAAAAAAATTCATTTGCATATTCAAACCTTTAAAATGTCATCTCTTCCTTACAGCACATCTAATCAATGTCACCTGCAGAACAGGACACCCAAGGCTCCTGTAAGGGACAAACTCTCTTCGCCAGCTGGACAATTCAAGTAGTGCCCTTTATGACAGTATTCACAAGGTTCAGAACACAGTAGCTTTGGTAATTATGAGACAACTTCAGTAGAGAAATGCAGACAGGTCACAGATTGCAGAGTGACAATGGCAATTCATCTGGAACAAACAGTAATCTCTAAGGTGCCTCAGTTCCTGCCATTCTCAATAAAATTCTTTAGTCAAAGTAAAATAAACCATAACCTATTCATCTGAGCACAGGGCATTGTGTTTCCTGTCCTTTTGAAATGCAGACAGTCACTTTTTTGTTCATATGTTTTTGAGGAGAATAAAAGAGGCATACTGGATTTATTCAGACATCCTTGTCATTCATGGTTTGTAGCAAATATTATAAATACAGAGAACAGGGAAGAGGAATCACTGTGAGGCCAAAAGGAAACCACAGAGTATGAGTAAAATGAAAACGGCAGAAGGAACAGGAAAGAAAACTGTAGGAAGAGGATAAGAGATCAAAGAACTAGATTATAGGATGAAGGAAGATCATGAAGAAGAGAAGTTCAGGTGGCAAGAGATTTGTGAGGAGTAGCTAAGGAACATGAGAATGAGTCAAAAAGTATAAAATGTACTATGAAAAAAATTATAGCTCTCAGAAATCAGAATTTCATTGCTCCTGAGACATTTAGAACAAAATATTCTATGAAACTTTCTGTCCCTTTGGAAGACATTTTTTAATGTTTTTCTGACAAATCCTTGCACAGCACAAACCCACAATACTTGGTCAAAAAACATGGAGAGGTGGGACATCTTTGTGGAAAAGACTTTTTATGACCCTAGGGCTTTCATATAGATGTCTTTAGGTGAAATAGCAATATAATATTGTTACACTGACACTGACTTCAGTTAGTTAGTTATACTGCCAATGGCTCCAGAAAAGATTTTAAATGAAGATTTTCAGAGATGAGTTTCAGCTGTTCCCACTACTATTTGCACTCCGGAGTTCCTCTGTGACACAAGAAAGTCACCTAATTACAGGTGTTTGAAATGTATGTCTGTGACTAATGGTATTTTAAAGTGTCTACACATTTAATCTCCATTGATTTCTAATGACCGAAATATCTTCAAGAATTACATGTCTAGCTGTCATCTGCTTTTGAGAAATCTCACATTTTTAGATTTAAACACCTTAACATATTTTAAAATCTGTTTTTTAGTTTTGTGGTGCATTGTATTTCTCTAAACAAGAAGTAAAAGCAGTTCATAACATTTAAAAAATGTTGACAAATTGCAAAAAAACTGAGGACACATTTTGTTAAAAGTTTTTAAGCTTTTCCTGCACCATGAAATTAAGTAGAGGGCTTAAATGATTTTTCAATCTTTTGTTACAAAATGGAGCCATATGGAAACCATGGAGAGATTCTGGTTTTGTAAGACCTGTCCTAGCTACTATAAAGCTACCTCTGCTGCTTTTGCAGTCAGTGATATAACTTCCTTTGGGCTTTAGCAGAAAGAATATTGGGAAGACAAACTGCTTCTTTTTAAATTGATTTAACTATCAGTTTCTTGCTGTGACCAAATAAATCTTCTTCATTGAAAACAAGGGGCCCAAAGAGGTTTTTTCCCTTTTTTGATTTTCCTCAGTGCTACGATAGTTTACCATCTATCCCTGCTTCTCTCCTCTCTACCATTTCTTGGCTGGAAGCCATCGAACTCTTTAACATGTACGCTCTGCCACCATCCTTCATTGACATCTTGCTGATAACCTTGTCAGTGGCTATTGACAGGCTCAACCAACATATATTATTTAGTAGTCACTAATTTAATTGAGTTTCTTTTACTGTTCAAACAACCTGTATCATAACAGAGAGACTATGCTATGGCTTGCAAGGGTATTACCCTTTGTTTGTTACTTAAAAAGAGTGACATATCATTGTCCCCTGGTATTTATGACATGTAACAGTTGCAGGCTGCAGCATTGGATGGAATACTGACAGGTTACTGTTCCTCTGAAGCAACAGAAGCAGCAATACTGGGTATTCACAGGGATCCAGTGAATGCCATTTACTGGGGATATTCACAGGGATACTGTGAATACTATTCACAGGGGATGCTTTTGTCATGATATCCAAATTCAAGTCTCCTTTCTCATGTTGGTTTCTTAAAAAAGGGCTTCAATACTTGTGTATTAGAATTCTATTTAGGAGATCAAATGCTTGTGTACCACCATTAGGGAGCTGGGGCTGTTCAGCCTGGAAAAAAGGAGGCTCTGAGGAGACCTCATCACTCTCTACAACTCCCTGAAAGGAGATTGGAGCCAGGTGGGGGTTGGTTTCTTTTCCTAGGCAACTCTCAGCAAGACAAGAGGACACAGTCTTAAGTTGTGCCGGGGGAGGTTTAGCTTGGATATTAGAAAGAATTTCTTTACCGAGAGGGTGATCAGGCATTGGAATGGGCTGCCCAGGAAAGTAGTGGATTCTCCGTCCCTGGAGATATTTAAAAAGAGACTGGATGTGTCACTCAGTGCCATGGTCTGGTAACTGCAATGGTAGTGGATCAAGGGTTGGACTTGATGATCTCTGAGGTCCCTTCCAACTCAGTCAATTCTATGATACTATGATTCTATGATTAACATTTGTTCTTGATCCTCTTGCCTAGCTGGATCATGATTTTAGGGAATAGGTGCTACAGGTAACATAGCTTCCCAGAGTAGTGCAGATCTTCCAGTCTGAATGCAGTGACTAACAGATTTTTTCTTTTGTTTGTTACTGATTTATAAATGTCACTTTTTGAACTGAACTAACACTTTTTTTCTGGATGAGAGTCACACCTTAAGTGTATTTAAACAAGCCAGTGACACATATAGAGACCAATGTAATCTGTGTATCCTTTTTACTTGTACATGAATTAATGACCTGGCCCACAGTTCAGAAAGTTCTGTAAACCTGTGGCAACTGTTGTTTTCACCATAAGAAACAGTCCATTTCCCACTATCTCTCTGCCAGCACAAGGTTTTGTCCAGCTGTGTGATGAACTGGATAGAGCAACTGATCACCAGTGAGTCTTGAAAACTTGGGGGTGAGGGGCAATGAACATGGTTTAGCTAAATGATCTCTGCTACCTGTTTGTTGCATCTGACTATCACTCCACTTTTGGTAGGAGTAGTAAAGAGAACAGTAGGACATTTGAGTTTGTTGTTTTAGTGGAATTATGACACTGGAACTGTATTCTACTTAGAATTTTACCTGTAGTTTGCTTTTACAGGAAGTACTCTGCATTTTCCTTACACTACTCACTAATTCATACATTTGATTGGAATGCAAAATTCTCTTGCTTATATGTAAAAAATATATATGTATTCTTGTGTGGTTTATATGTACACTACGGGACACATGAGGATCCTTTTCTGTTAGAATAAATTGCATATAACTATAAGCTTTTTATATTTTTGCTTTTACAGACAATTATTGATATGGTAGTTACCCAGGGAAAACAATTGTTATCTATGTAGTTTTGTATTTTCTCATCAAAGTTATTTAAATACTTGTCAAGTTACAGGCAAATGATAATTTTTTATTTTCTATTGTTTTTAGTGGGAAAGCCAATTAGGGTTAAATTTACCTTTTCTTAAGGTAAAAATAATGAGTCCAAGACTAATAAAACTCAGTTAAACATGGATACACAGTACAGAGAAATTTGTGGCTCAGATAATAAGTTTTCATCCCCAAAGTGCCATTTAGCATCAGAGAGTTTTAAAAAAGTAAATTTTTCTCGTTCAGAGTAAAATTAAAACAATCTTGGACTAGCACCAGAATTTAAATTGCAATGTGTTTCATGCTTCCCTCTTCTTATGCCTCCTTCCATGCCAAAGCTTGGCAGTTCCATTTTGTTGCAATCAATCTGTCATGTTCTTATATCACATATCATTACCAAGAAAACTGGCTTCAGAACCAAAACATGTTTGCAGCTCTCTGAAGAGAGTTCTTGCTGGTGACAAAGAATGGATTGTAAAAATACACAGGGTCATCCTAACATCTAGGAATACTTTGACCAAAACCAAAAATTGTCTTGTTCATGTTCAGATGAGTTTCAGCCACCATCAAATGTTTTCTTGTTAAAGAAACCATGTTGATTTTACTTTTTCTCTTCCCACTCAACCTAAAGGAGGTGACATCCTGCTGGAGGTCTTCTTTAGACATTATAGTGGCTCAATCAGACTTAAAGACAGTTAGAGAAAGTTAAATCAGCTATTTAATTATTTTGCTGTTAGCTGGCTCTATAGTGTATTTCACTTCAGTACATCTCATAGAATCATAGAATGTCAGGGGTTGGAAGGGACCTCTAGAGATCATCTAGTCCAATGCCCTGCCAAAGCAGGATAACCTAGGGCAGGGCACACAGGAATTCGTTCAAGGTGAGTTTTGAAAGTCTCCAGAGAAAGAAACTCCACAACCTCTCTGGGCAGCCTGTGCCAGTGCTCTGTCACCCTCACAGTAAAGAAGTTTCTCCTCATGTTGAGGTGGAGCTTCCCATGTTCTAGCATAAACCCATTATTCCTTGTCCTTGTCACCAAAAAGAGATTGGCCTCTTCCTCTTGACACACTCCCCCAGATATTTATAGACATTAATAAGATCTCCTCTCAGCCTTCTTTTCTCAAGTCCCCATTTCTCTCAGTCTTACTTCATGGGAGAGATGTTCAAGTCCTTTAATCTTTGCCACAGATCTTGGTTGGACTCTCCCCATTTTTGGAACATGATTTCAGCTTCTCATATACAACATTTCAGGCAGAAAACTAAGGACATTTATCTAATATTTGCAAACGTGTTGCTGAAGCCAAATTTTTGACCCACAAATAAGAACTTTAAATACATGTTTAGGGTTTCAAAATGGAAAAAACCCTGTCCAATTTTTTTTTATTTTCCTATGTATATTAGGAACTCTGACATTGTATATATTATGCATCTCATCACCTTGTACAACTTTTACTTACGTATTTAAAATTGTATTTCTTTCCAAAAAGAAAAATTTTCAAAGCATTTAGACAGGATTTATTAATTTTCAATAAAGACCATAGAAATTAGGTGCATAAGTGCAATAAAACCCCTCTATACAGAGTCTTCTTTTATACATATATATTCTTTTTTTAATTTTTATTTTCTAATTGTAAGCTTGCTTTTTATGTGATATTTTATTTCAGATTATGGATTGTGCCATTCCAAGGGAACAAATCAGTTGTAAAAATGTATTTCCAAGTTAAGCATTCAGGCTTTGAGTTTAACTTTCAGATATCACTTTATTTAAATAGCCATATGGCAAGATAAAATTGTTTTCATGTGTTCATGAATTGGGACAGATGAAAGATTAAGAGGAAGGCTACATTTTATTTAAATACAGTATAAAACTTAACCCATTAGAGTAGCTGGAAACAATTAATCACAGAAATGATAACTCATCCTCATGGAAAATCTGCTTCTGGTGTTTTTAGCATTTGAAGGAAATTAATTCCTTGTCTTGAGTGTGCCCTTCTGCAAAGTATGAAAAATTTTAATTGTATGGGTATTCTTGCCTTCATTTCTCTGAAGGTGGAAACAGGGAAAAGGAAAAGATAACTCTAAAAAATCTGCTATAATTTTAGGATGCTTCATTGGTATAAATCAGGATAGCTGCCCAGCTCATTTGAATAATATTGGTATTGACACTGAACAGTCAGGAATTTTAGTTGTCAGGTATTATTCCCATTCTGCTCTCTGGTTTGAACTGTTTTGAAACAGATTGTAAAACCATTAATATACATCTAGTGGGTGCCAAAAGGGTTCAATGTAAGGTACAGGAGGTACCTGTCTCTGCATGGAAACATTTTCTGAATGAGAATATTAGATTCTAAGAAAAGTAAATACAGGAATGAATTCATTGTTATTTTCTTGCTAATCACATCAAAAGGATCAAATTTTATTGTCTAGCTGACAATTTTATTGTCTAGCTAGTGATTCTGAAAATGCTTCACTTCAAAGAATAGTTTCTATTATCAAGACCAGCACTAGGAGAGCAGAAAAATGTTTGCTTATGAAGTTAATATTTTTTACTTCTGTATTCCTCCCCTAATAAGATATAAGAGCTAGTATACACCAGGTAGTGAATACTGAGTAACCAGTGGCTGTAGCTAATATGTTTATTATTGCACAAAGGTGTTTCAATCTGCTAAGCATGGAGGTCATGTACAAGTATCCCCAGCCTCATTAACAGAAATGCTGCACATACCAGTAAAGATTTCAGATTTATTTTCTTTTCTTTTGATTTAATACCTGTTCACCTTGTTCTAACTTTGTGTACTTTGACAGATGGATTTTACTTCTGAGACCATTTTCTTTTTCTTTAAAAAAAGTCCTTTTAAAGCCCTTCCCAACATGTGTCCTTTGCTCCTTTCACACTTAAACTTCAATTCAAAGTACACATTTCATATGTACTCTCCAAAATCTCTTTTACACTCACAAGGCACTAGGATCCATGCTTACTGCAGAATTTTCTAACTCCTTTCATATACTGTGCATTATGAGCACATCTCCCCTATGTGTTTGTTGAATATATGCATATATTTCTGCATCTCCTGTACTGGCTTTCAGATGGTAGTATAGAAGCAGAAACTAACTCCTTAAGAAGGCTGGACTCCTTGAAACAAACTAACTGTAAAAAATATTCCATAATACAAATCCCTCTTTTGTCATAATAATGGTTTCATTTTTATATTTGTTATATCATTGGCTGTTACACTAACATTCATCATAGTTAGGTATTTCAGAAACTTTTCATTGCTCAACTGTTATTTGGTCATATCCAATTCCAAATACTTTAATGGAAGTGCAATATACTCCATTGTTTCATGCCTCAGTCATTGGCATAAGAAGATACATTCTTAGGCAACTTGCCTTGTGTCCTGAAGGAGTTGGGGTATTGATTCCTAAACTCAAAAAAACCCTCTCATCAATCAACAGGATTTTGGAATGTTGACTCACACACCACAAGTAAGAGAAAGGGTGGCATTTGCTATTAGCACAAGCAAATGGATCGTAGGACTGCAGAAAACTATGCTGATGTTGAAGATTCCTTTCTCTAAAGACTCCTCTACTCTTCCCCCTGCTTAGTTAGAAGATACCTGTGGGGACAAATATTTGAGGAGCATATTCCTCAGCCCTTTGCCCTCACAGTCAGCTTTCACTGAAACTGTTGGAAGTCTGGCTGTGAGTTAGAGCCACATGTATAGGAACCCAGTGATGGGTGTAAGGGGTTAATTTCTAGGCTTTGATGCTTCTAGAAAGTTGTATTTTCTTGTTTGACCTCAGAGGTTACAATGACAGGGTGTGCTGTGTGTTTCTTTTACTGACCCCTCAACCAGTGGATGATAGGGTAGATGCTATGTCTTTGACTGTATGAGTTTTTAAATTGTTGACATTTCTATTTCTGAGGGAAGAAGACATGTTGTCTGTTTGGTTTTTATATCTGTGTTTGCACATACACTATATATAAAGAACTGTTTATGAGCTCAAAATTACTTGATATTTTCCACTGCAAAAAACATGGTAAAAAGGCTGTCATGGCACAACACCAAAGCATTATCTTTAGCCCAGGTGTGTGTACTCTGCAGTTTAATCTTGCTAGAATGTAATTTCACTTTGTTGTTTGCTTTCCCGAGGAAAATTAATTTTCAGCTTTTTCAGGTTCTTCAGTTGTTACATATGGATGTTTTCAAGTATCAGCTACTTGAAAAACACCAAGTCCTGTGAGAATTAAATAAAGTAAATTTGTTTTAGTTGTCTGCCATGCCACTTTAGAGATGGATGTAAACTCCACTTGCAAATTCTACTTGGTTTAAATCAAATAAAATACCATTCTGCAGAAAATGTTTATTTCAAATAGGATAGAGCATTTTCAGTAACATAAATAATGACAGCTCAATATAGTAAGAGGGCAAAAGGACTACTTGGGAGAAATAGCCTTTGGATTACAAGGAACACATGGACAACACCAAAATGCAGACAGTAAAACATTTAAGTACAGGGAAATGATGCTCTGATAGAGTACGAAAAGAACATAAATCATGTTAATTTTTCATGCTTCTCAGACATTTGTGAGAGACTTGTTTATTTACCTGGTGACAATGAATCCTGAGTTTAGTAAAATAATCCAGTAAGTACACACTGTGGAGGCTGTAATTCCTCTTCTTCCTTCCGGTAAGTGGATGTTCTTCTATAATGATCTGCTTTCAGTCAGAGCAAACAAGGCTTTTTCAGGATTCCAGTCAGCTCTGAGGCTTAAGTTATTTCTTCTGTCTCATGATAATTCCACCAGACTCAATACAGAATTTATAGTACCTTCTGCACTTCACTGCTGTTTCATATTTCTACTATCAATAGGTACTGTCAAGAAAGAAGCTTAAAAAACAGCTTAATAATGGGGTGAGCTGCTGCATTGATTTTAATGGGGTTGTAATCACTGTAAACCAGGGTGAGACTTTGTATAATTCACAGTACAACTGATAAAATCTCTTCTGCTTCACACACTGGGAAAACACCAAAATTAAAATGAACAATGAAAACCAAATCACCTATAGAGGTGTTGTTTATTTAAATACCTGACAGGTGTTTCTGTATTACCAGGAGAAACAACCCAAAAAGCATGAAAGGGAGAGAGAATTAGTAAATGACTTAATTATATTTTGGAAGGAATGTGCCAAATCATTCCATAAGCTAAAAAGACAAAGTTTCCCTAGCAGCCATGACACAAAATGTGTTGGAGCAGATGACCAATTATGAAAACTGTCATAACAGCACATTCTGCATTAGTCTAGTGCTGTGACCACAGCACCGTGGAGAAATTCAGTACCTTTCATAAGAACTCTGCATTACCAAGGTTGTTTGGAATGTAAACCCATGATTTATGTTGGAATCTTGTAGTAAAAAGAAAAACAAATCAATATCCTCAGCACTCTCCCTTTTATTTACATTATCAGTGGAGTATGTTTGTTGTTTTTTTGCTCTGATGATTCTGAAGCTCAAAAAAATAATTAACAGGAGACTAATTTAATTTAAATAAGTGTATTTTGGGGGATGCTAATTATTTGTTATTTCCTTACTAGTAGTCAAACACATGATTTTTTATTTTAATCATATGAAAATCCTGTTTTTATTACAACTCATATGCAGAAACTTTAGCAGAGAATCTATTTCTATGAATGTTCTGTCATGTCAAGAGTCTTCTCAGAAAATATTACAAATAATAATGCATCCAGTTATGAAAATCTTGGCACCAAAAATGCATGGGTTTTCTCAGCAAAAATGCCCCACCAAACACACAAGAACAAGAAAGCATAGAAAATCTTTTTTTAAAAAGAAGAGAAAGTAATGCCAGACAAAATAATCTCCATCTATGATTTTATGATTAAAATTAAAATTAGCTTTTCCTTATTGAGATTTGAATATATAGACATAGATAAAAATATAGATTTCTGTATATCTATATCTATATAAGCAGATATATTGTTTTTGTGTGTTGGTTTGTCTTTCGGGGGTTTTCTTAAATTATTATTCAAACATACCTGGTAGTTTCAGCATATACTTTCTCACAACTGCTTGAGATACAAACATACATACATGCAGCTCTCCCTCCTTCCATTCCCAATTTATAGGATTTTCAGTTGGGGAAATAACGTCTTTTAAAACATGTTTGGGGGTACCAATAAATTCAAATGTTAATGCCTCAGTTAAAAAATTACATTTTCCTATGATTTTCTACTTTCAGAAAAGAGGGGAAAAAAAGAAAAAAATGCATAAAGTTTTGTGGTTTTTTATTAATAAGTTTCAAGAGTAGGAAGAAGAATACACTGACAGCACAAGGATACTTATTTCTGAATGATGACATTTCAGGGTCAGAGCCTAGCAGGTGTTAATCACCACATTGGTATTCTCTTTAGTCTACTACAATTTCTATCAGATGAGGACCAGTCTCTCAGTTTCACCACTATACATTTGGGAACTAAATATTAAACATTTTGAGTATCTTTCAAAACTTCACACATGTGCTCATATTCCAGTCTGTCTGAGCAAGGACAAGTAAGAGCTTCAGCCTTCCATTTCTCTTTGAGAGTGAGGTAATATATTTTTTATATCAACTAGATGAATCATCTGGCTTATGGTGCAAATAATTCTCAGCCCTTTCTGCCTATTGAAGCTGAAAATTAAATAGATTTGTAAATATAGAGAATAATAATTTAAAAACCTTTGTTAAACCTGTACATGCATATGTTTCAGTGGGGTTTCAGATAATGTATGAGTTTTAAGGTAAAAAATCCAGTATTTTTACTAACTTTTTCAGTACTGCCTGAATGTCTTTTCCCTACTCCCTCAAACCTCAGAGTATAACCTGTGTCCTGAAAAACACAATTGACATGCAAGCTTGTGGATAAAATGAAAAATCAACTTCAAAGATTTGGGTGGAAGTTTTCTTCTAACTTCAATGAAACTAAAAACTTGTTGTTTGTCCTTTAAATATTCTACAGACAGGTGAGGCAACAGTGTTTTTACCACAGCATCAGTTAAATCAAATCCTTTTAGGAATTAAACTTTCTAAGATAACTAAGTCAATCCAGAGATTCAAGTGTAGTGAAATGAGGCAACCAGATGCCACTAATTGCCAGGGAGTGAGCATGAGCTTGTGTCAAGCCCACCTGTGCCTAATTAGGGTGGGCCCCCACTGTGCATGAGCAGGACCAGGGGGCCAATAGAAGGGGAGGCCTAAGACACAGGTGGGGCTCAGTCCTGAGCACGCCTGCAGAGAGGTCAGTCGCTCTTGGAGCACTGCACTACCTTCATTGCGCCACTAGCGCTCATCGACGTCAGGGTGAGGCTTGAGTGGCGCAGCCAGCTAAGCACGTAACGATACACCCCAAGCAATGCTCTAAGCCTATGGCTCTCAGAGTTGACTAGCCTGGATCGGTGCTGCTGCTGCTCCAAGAGCAACTGACCTCTCTGCTGGCTAGCTCGGGACTGAGCTCCGCCTCTGTCTTAGGCCTCACCTTTTATTGGCCCCCTGGTCCTGCTCATGCGCAGTGGGGGCCCACCCTAATTAGGCACAGGTGGGCTTAACACAAGCTCATGCTCACTCCCTGCAATTAGTGGCACCTGGTTGCCTCATTTCACTACATTCAAGTATGTCTAAATCCATTCAGTTTTATTGGAAATAAGCCAACTAAATACTTTTGAAATCTGGATTTTAAAATCCAATTGGCATCCCACAGAAAGGAATTGAAATACTTTTAGAAATCACCACTAGACACTTTGGGTTTTGTTATTCCTTATAGGGAATTCCATGGATGTAAGAGGGTAAACAGAAAGGGGGAAAAATATTCTTGCAGTTAGTAATACATTGTCCGAGTTCAGTTTGGACACCTGATTTTGATATTTACATTCAAAAAAAAAAAAAAAAAAAGCTAAAGTAAATACTCTGAAACAAGTTTAGAACAAACACACTGCTTTCACACAGAGAGAGAAACAGTTCAGACCTTGAAACAGAAAAAAAAGACTTAATAATCATTTACCTTAGATAAGTTCTTTCAGAACTGCTTTAAAGATGAGCTTTGTAGCTTGCTTCCTGTTATGTCTATCTTTTTTTATCAAGATGTCCCACTGTGAAGATCAGGTTACCATGACTACTGTAGTGTTTAGGCCATGTGTAAAGTTTCTTTGTGAGAATCATTCTTGCCATGAAAATAAATCTTTTCTTGAGGAAGAGAGAGAGAAAAAAATGAAAATGTTCAGCATGACTGCACTTTTTCTCCTCCAGGAAATCAGACTGATCTAAGTCAGTTGAAGTAAATTTGACTTTCACTTTACTCAGACTGTGGAAAATATCTTCTATTTTTATGTAAATCATAGAAGTGAATTTAGGGTCCATATTAAGATGTGAAGAGTTGAAGTTTTCTTGTGAATCTCTGTTTTTCTTCGGTATTATTTATTATTTTTCTTTGACATGGATTGAGTAAGTGTGTTTGTTCTCTAAACAAGTATTTCGCTCTTCATTAAAATATGATTAGAGATGGACCTAGAGTAAAAATTGAAATCTGAACATACTCAGACCTTCTGGGAATTTTTAGCTACATTTAATGAATTTAATAACTAGCCTTTGTCTTTTTGAAACCATTTAAATGATCAAATGCATTAAAAAAAATTGGATCACTTTCATGTTGTCTTATTTCAAAATTTAGGGTAACATAGGCTTCAAGTGCTACAAAAACTTTTGAGTGTCATTTTTTTGCATGCTCAACAGCATCCAATGACTGTGAGGGAAGCAGCAAGAAGACTGTGCTTGAAGATCCACTGATAGGTACCAGTTCTCCCCTGAACTTCCACACCATGAGTCGTGCTGCTCTGAAGACAGCAACACTGTCTGAGTGGGGGTTTGTGTTAGGCTTCTACCACGTAAGCATTGTATCTGTCTAGAAAGTGACTGGAACTGCAAAAATGTGTGAGAAGATCTATTTTTTTCCTCAAAGCAAGGAAGAAAGTTGCAGCAACATTCCTTCTCTCAAGGTCAAAATGAGCTTGCTCAAAGACTTTTGGCAAAGGTACATTCTACTGAGATGATATGATAGAATGAAAAATTAGATGAGTAACATTGGTACTCTTTAACATGAAAATTTATGTACTAGAATATTTTTAAAAGTAAAGAGATTGATATGGATTGCAAAAGCTCATGGAAGGAAAGTGATTCTAGCCAAGAGATTTCACATTCTAAGTTTGTGAAAGTGCTGTCCTTTCTTTCATTTTCAATATAGATTTCTAGCTGACCTCAATATAAAGCTTTTAATTTGAAGTGCATACTCCCATTACATTCATGTTCAAGATAGATATTCTCTGTTAGTATGAAATCACTAAGGTTAAGCATTTTCTTAAGAACGATTTTCTTATAATTGATGGTAAGATCCTTAAACTCATAAAAAATAAGTATGGCAAGTGAATGTGCATGTATAGCCTTTGCACTATCTGTGAGTAATGGTACAATTTGTACTTCATTATAAGAGTACAATTTGAAAAAGTGTAATAAATAATTAACATGGACTGTAATAAGCATACTGTGGAGTGGAGCTCATGTACTTTAATTACATACAAGTTCATCTGCAAAATGTGTTGTGACTGCTTATCAATCTGTTTTATAACCCAACTTTCTTCAGTCAGATTCTGTAATGTGCAATTAACCAGTGGCAATAACAATTGTTGAAAATTCATAATCTACTTTTAAATGTAACCTTAATATAAAGTGTGTCCAAGACAACCTTTGTACTGAAAAATCTATTTTTAAGAAACAAAATACAAATATATAGTCTTCGCAATTGGTAGTATTATTTAGAAGACAAAGATCAAAACACAAACAGAAGGTCACACAAAATCAAATGTAGAAATCTATATGCTTTTGCTACAATGTATGTGAAAACTGTATTTTTCTACACTCATTTGTTGCTAACATGATGACTTACAGAAAAAGAAGTGATCAGTGTAACCAGTTTTGCAGGTAAAGCAGATAATGTTTGTGGGTTTTTTTTTTTTCTGGTTGTGTATTGGTTTTTTCTGGATTAATCTTTCCAGTATCTTCTTCCATATCAGAAGTAGGCTTAATGTTTTTTTTTTACCAAAGCTAATGTTTTCCATACTGATAAAATGTGTATACCATGCCAGCAGAGAAAAATTTACTTTGACAGGTACAAGTCTATAAATTTCTGCCAAGCAGCAAAACATAAAGGCATAGAGACAGCACACAACCTATATAGATTTGTGGGGTTTTAGGGCAGGTTTATGTGAACTGTGAGAGCTAAAAGTGAAGACTTTTCATACCTACCACTTTGTTTTTACAAAGTTGGAGAAGAAATAGGGCATCTATGATGTGCCATAGGAATCTGTGTTCTAGTTCTGTGCAGATGTAAGCAAATTTATACCTATATGGTTTTTTACTCGAAGATTAATCAGTCTCTTCAATGATTTTTCTCTCAATGATTAAGTTTCTCTTAAAGATTAAGATACATGCATTTTGCAAAGCAGTTGGAATAACTAGGAATAGCTCTGTATATTTTTTCTGTCTCTTGGTAAATGTGTACAGAAATTTATTATTATTATTATCATCATAGGTTCCATGAAAAAATTTGAAAGATTCATATCTTCTAAGATTAACTCTGTGACTGCTATGCTGTAATGGTAATAAAATAAGGATCCAGATTCAGACTACTATACTTACGTTTATTTTCACAGATGAGTACATTCAGTAACATGCAAACAAGCTGCAAAAAAATTTCATTGAGGATTAGGTTGGCCTATATATCATAGCCAAATGCTCATTCTAAAGTAAAATTATGGAAGTTTAAAATGTCCCTATCTTTAATGTCTATTGATTGAATTTTTTTTCCCTTACTAATCCAATTTTACCTGTAAGAACAAAAAATATCATCTTAAAAATCTAATGTTTTTCTTGTGTAATTAATTTTCAAAACTTGTGAGTCTTATATAGGTTTAAATAAAGGTTGTGGAAATACATCCAGTGCTCTGTTACCCCAGTTTGCCTTCTCTGTTATGTTATCCAAAACATAACCATCTTAATGTAAGATCATATTTTTCAGTATCTATGCCAACTTACACACTTACTTGCATTTCTTAAGTATGTGCTCTTTGTGCTCAAGTATGAAGGCAGAAATCTATGAGAAGAATGCAAGTGTTTCTTGTTATGTCAGAAGCTGTCATGGCATCTGTTTAAAAATTAATTTTGATTCATGTTAAAAAGATTTAAAGTTAAAAACTGTCTACCACTGGCATATATGTTCACATTCAGTGCCTCTCTTAGTGGGATATAGCACTCTTAATCACTGATTATGACCATAGTAATAAATAGCAATCATATAGAAAAGGAGACATTATGCTTACTTCAAATACTTTTCATCATGGATTTAGTTTGCCAAAGGTTAGCTAAATAACTGTAATAAAGTATGTCATGTTTGTATTACACCAAAGAGAATGGTTTTAATGATTTTAATGCTTTGGTGAAGTGTATGTATTGCAAAAATAATGCACCATGGAGATGGACAGCATCCAAATATGCTCCATGGAAGCAGTCAATAGTCAAGAAATACAGCAAGTCATTGAGTATAAAGACACGCAGTTTATTTTGATGTGATATTAGTCCTGAAAATTTTCTCTTTTATCTCTATTAGAGCTTGCTACAATTGAAAATTAGCTCTCTTTTTACAGCACTGATGATCTCTACAAGTACTGATGTTTGTTTAATGACTTTAGAGTGAATCATTGACCAGGTTTGAACATGTAAAGCCTTTCCAAGTCAGAAAGTTGTGATGATGGATCAAAGCTAACTGCATCCAGTTTTCATACTGATGAGTCCGAGAGTCAGCTTTTGATTTTCTATGTTAATTTGTACTGTGGACATCAATAATATTCATTATGCGTATGTTCATTTTAGGATTGTTATTGATTTTTGATCTTTCTTAGATTTAAAATAAATGTTTATTGCAAATCTAATAACATCAGAGTCAATATTTACTTAAAAACATTCAGCCTTTACTTACTATAAAATTATGTTTCAGGTTGCAGGGTCTCTGTCTGTCTCTTAAAAACCCAAAATATGGAGGCATTTTCCACTTAATATCAGAGAGGAGCAGTTCTGTTTTTTTTTAAAGCTTAAATAAAATTTTAAAAATTATTATATTGGGAGAAAAAAAAACCAAAACCAAACAAAACCAAAAACCCAAACAAAACCCAAACAAACAAAACAAACAAGCCAAAAACAAACCCAAACTTTCTTTTTTTTAAATAAATCATATTGTTGTCACTTCCAGCTAAGAAAAAACTGAGTGTTGAGACACTAAGATTTCTCAGGGCCTGGGACATCTATTTTCTCTCCAGCTCTAAAAATAGTATTAAATGAACTTGAATTCATGCACAGACTTCAGGAATGATGAGATAAAGCCTTTGTATATACTCAGAGGAAACCTAACTTTTAAAAGGAGAAGAGACTTAAATCTGCTGTGACCTGAAGTCTAGTCTCATGACCATGCCACCAAAGCTGCTTCTGTCTGCTGAATGTACTCTACATCTTCTCCCACTAAGCCAATAAACAAAATATTTCGTGGTCAGGAGGTGTCTTATATACCAGTGTGAAACTCTTTTCAGCTTTTACATATTAAGAGACACCAGAAAGCAGCATCCATTTATAATAATGGTAAAATACATAAAAACTTTCATAAAATCCAGGAGAGAAAAATGTTGAGCTCTCTTTTTAAGACCTGATGGTCAGTCATCTATGACACAAATTTTAAATGTGATTAAAACAGTGGTTTAGATTTTATGCCACCCCAATCTACTTTTTTTCCTCCACCATTCTCACTCTTCTTCTGTTATTGGCTGCACTAATATAAGTTCTGAATATTGTACAGGACCATGACATGCAGTTTACATGAGAGGCAAGTACTGTTCTCTTGCAAGGAAAAATAAGGACCCACATAAAATCATAATACTCTGGCTAATCAAAATTAGTAGTGAGTTTTGAATGGATGGGTCTTGAATATGATTATTAGTGAATTTTGCTGAATAAAGCTATCATGGGGATAGTTTTTGTCTAACATCAAACAGTGGTTGTTATTTATTTGTTCTTAACTGAAAATCTGCTAATCATACTACTTAAAATCCAGATAAACCTGACGCCTAAAAGTCAACCTGGGGAATTAACAATTAATATCCTGAGGCAACGCAAGCAGTTATTTTAGACACATAAAATAAACCCAAACAGTTTAAATCATTCTTCTTTTCTTTTAGGGGTGTAAACCAGGGACCACAATTATTAAGAGAGAAGCAGAGCTTGGAAAGATGCTCCATTACATTTTAATTAATGGATTTGAGTGGACTTTTGCTAAAGCTTAAGAATCTCATATTAATTATAAAAGCACACCATAGAAGGATATCCTTTAAGACAATATTGTTTTTCACAGAATCACTGCTTTAATAACTGTGGACCAGCAATACAAAGTTAAGTTTAACTGTTGTATTTGACTAGGAAAAAGTTACCAGTATCACATAATTCTATGACATATTCTATCAACTTTTGCTCAGGACTGTAAAAACTGTAAACAACAGTACTGTGTCACTGCCTGTGCCACTTGTGCTTCTCTAACATGACATTATTGTTAAATATACATCTTGGGATTACTTTTATTTTCTCTTTCTCTCTCTTTTAAGGCAAAAATTTTCACATACTCTCATTAATTGAATAGTCTGGTCACATATCTCATGATTTTAGACCTTTGCACACTGAATGGAAGAGGTAGAGGTACAAATATATGCAAAGCTTTCTTCTAATAGTTACAAAGCCCAAGGCAAGACTGTCCTAACCATGGGCTGTTACGCCTCTAGTTTCAATGTCTGGAGATGCCAGCTGGCAGATTCATAAAGTCTACACTTACACTGGATCCAGTTAGAAGCATGGAATCATAGAATCAGGCAGGTTGGAAAGGACTGGTGGAGGATATGAAGCACGAACTCTCCTTATTCTTTATCAAAATACTTTATTGTGCAGAATTCTAGTTTAAAAAAGAGTAAGATGAATAAGCCAACAAAGTGACTAAGCCCAGAGCAAATATTGTGTGGTTTGCTACATATTTATAGACACGCATTATGTACTAAAAAATTTATAGTTTTGTTTGTTGCATACTTAAAAATACTTTGTTCTAACATAGTAATCTTAACCTAAAACTCTTATCTAAGTATTCCCACAACTTGCAGCTGGTAACAAGCTCATAACACTCTTGAGAAGCCAAACTCCTCCAATAATTCCCAGACTCACACCACTCCATTCCTAGTACCTTTGTCCCATGTAGTTCCATCTGTTTCCATGGTGTTTTCTCACAAAGGACCGCTCAGATCATCCAGTCAAACCCTTGATCCACTATCACTGTGGTTCCCAGACCATGGCACTGAATGTCACATTCAGTCTCTTCTTCAAAAACCTCCAGGGACAGGGAATCCACCACTTCCCTGGGCAGCCCATTCCAGTGCCTGATCACCCTCTCTGTAAAGAATTTGTTCCTAATATCTAACCTAAACCTCCCTATCAGATCTTAAGACCTTTCCCTCTTGTCTTACGGATAGCTGCTTGGGAGAAGAGATCGACCCCCCCCCTGGCTACACCCTCCTTTCAGGGAGTGGTAGAGAGTGATGAGGTCTCTCCTGAGTCTCCCCCCTCCTCCAGTTCTTGCATTCCATAGCATCATAGAATAGTTTGGGCTGGAAGGAACCTTAAAGATCATGCAGTTCCAAACCCCCTGCATGGGAAGTGACAACTCCCACTAAACCAGTTTGGCTCAAAGCCCCACTTTCAAGGAGGGGGCATCCACAACTTCACTGGACAACCTGTGCAGATGTCTCACCACCCTCACACTGCAGAATTTCTTCCTAATGTCTAAGACAAATCTACCCTCTTCCAATTTAAAGCCATTATCCCTTTTCCTTTTGCTACAAGTCCCTCCCCAGCTTTCCTGTAAGCCCCTTCAGGTACTGAAAGTCTTCTATAAGGTATCCCAGGAACCTTCTCTTCCCAAGGCTGAACAACCGCAACTATCTCAGCCTGTCTTCATAGGAAATGTGCTCCAGCCCTCTGATCATCTTCATGGACCTCCTCTGGACACTCTCCAAGAACTCTATATCCTTTAGATATTGAGTGCCCCAGAACTGGACACAGTACTCCAGGTGTGATCTCACCCGAGCAGAGCAGAAGGGGAGAATCACCAACCTCAACTTGCTGGCCCTGCTTCTTTTGATGCAGCCCAGAATATGGCTGGCATTTTTTGGGCTGGTCTCAATCCATTCTCTACCCATCCTGTAATTGTGCTTGACTTTGCACCAACACACATGCAGAATCGTGCATTTGGCCTAACGAACTTTATGTGACTTTTTGTCTGATATATTTGTGCCTTCAGAAAGTCTCCCAGCTCCCCAGGGAAGCTGCATCCTCCTTCATGAAGCAGATGCCTATTGCTTTTAGCCACAGACGAAACATCTTGTGGCTCTGAAGAATCTATTCCCCACAAAGAGCAAATGTCACTCATGTCTATGCCAAGTGCTTGACTGTTTTTAAGAAGAGGACAGAAGATAGTTATGAAAACCAATTTTAAGTGAAGATGAATATTCATCAAAGGTGCTGCTGATTGAACAAGTTCTTGAATCAGTCAAACTCTAAAATGGTTACATTAAAACCCTGTGATTCAGAAGGTAAAAGGTAATTTTGAAAGCTCTGCTAGAAAATTATTTTCTTTTTCATGCCTCCTATTTAAAACTACTGCAAAGAAAAATAATTTAAAATAACAGAATGGTACTTGTGGAACAGCACAAATACAAGGCTGAAATGAGGATGAGCAAGTAACTATGTCAGTCATCATCTAGTCCTACTTGAGTTTTACTTTGCTAAGTAGAGTGCAAGTCATCAGTTCTGGGGATGAAATGCTTGAGGATGACAGATGATCCTTCCAATTTCAGCTTTGATGATTCAAACACTTTAGATTTTTGGAAAGAGTAGTATACATATACAAAAAGGATGTGTGTTTCTTTCATAATGAAGATATTAAAAACGTTAGTGTTTATCGTTTATCTACTTTTAGATTACATTTTTTTAAATATATGTTTTTACATTAATGCAGAAAACAAAGGTGAATGTGTACATTTCCCCATGATTAAACAGCTTTCCCTTTATGGCTAGGTAATCAATGCACAGCACCGTATTTCAGCTGAGAATTTCTGTTGGAAGGCATGTGCTGATGGAGATAAAGGTAAGGGTCAAAGTCAGGACTCCAGAAATCGGCAATAGAGGTAACAATATTTGAAGCAGACCTCAATAATCAGTGTGTGACATGAAAGAGAACGGGGAAATAACAGCAGAGAAGGGGAAAAAACTAAAACCAGAGATGGGGTGCTGGATGTCAAGGAAATCAGTATCTGAAGAGATTACAATTTACCTGCTGTATGGCTATGTGCATTCAAGCTGTTTTGAGAGTAAAATAGAAAATACTCATAAATTAATTGTTTGTGTGAATTTGTAAAAGTTTTTTGTAATTAATAACAAAACATACCTCAATATTTTACAAAAAAAAGAGAATCAAGCCTGATTAAACTAATAACATGATAACATTATGGTTTTGTATTATGTTCAATATCAATTTTAATGTGAAAAGCTCTGATTGCCTTCCCACTATAACCATTTTAACTTAATCCTGGACTGTATTTTCTCAATAGTCTTATAAAAAGAAGTACAGAGATTCTGACTGAAACAAAACAAATTAATCTGTGTACCTTGTTTGAAATACTTGTTTTGAATACTCTGGAACATTTTAAAGATCTAAGTGCAGTAAACTTGTCTGTACTTATAGATGTATCTTCACATTTCTTTTAATGCCTAGTTTTTTGTTTTTGCAAAATTCTATGAATTCAATAAATATTAATGACATTTCTGTTAGTCGTGTGTATTGCTTTTCAACACAGACAAAAAGCTGATGGAGAATATGCAGACAAAATGTTTCTAAATAGATAACACAAATGTCTAGAAGCTGCTGGAATAGATTTTTACAGTTAACCTAAATTCTTGTCATTCCAGTCAAGAACACTGACTACTGAGATGGTCTATTCCAGTCTCATCCATTTCTTTAGGAGAGCATTTGAAAAATTGTCTGCATTTCAGTTCAAGAATGAGGTTGGATGGGAATCACATCTGAAACTTTGAAGTCTTTCACAAACCAGACTTCCTCATTTCTTATCTCAAAAGAGAATTGTTTTCATGTCAGATTCTGGTTTCCAGTGAGAAGTAGGTGGAGAGCTTCTGTGGAGAACAAATATGGGGAATGGATAGAAGTGAACACTTTCCATTTCATACACCTGTTATGGAATTTCACATCTCAAGGACCCTCCCATAGGGAAAGCAGCAGAAACCTGGTAAAATAGTTTTCTAAGTTGGAAAACTTTCAGGGAAACTTTGAAGAGAGACTTAGAATGAGACGCTTCACTGAACACCCTGTTATTTTATTTTGAAACTCTACATTTTTTTTTATGCATACTATAATTCATTCCACTTACTCCAATCCACTATCTTCTAAATCCGTATGCCAAATCAAAACAAACATTTCCTTTGAGAAAATTATGTTTATTAGAGAAAAGGATTGGCTTTCTCCTCCACAGGTAGCTTTTTGGCACTACATAAGGGTGTACAGAGAAAAATAGCCTTTGTTTATTTTAAGTCTTCACCCTTTTTAGTCTCTCATGTAATTAAAGGATATGCAGTTGCAATGCAATTAATCCTAAACTATTAAATCATGCCCATCAATTCACTGGCTTCACTGCTTAAACTATCATGCAATCAACTTATTGATGAGGAAGTGTGCTTGCTTGCTGTGGAATAAAAATTAACAGAAAAGCAGTGGCAAAATGTTCCCAAGTTAAGAGTACATAATACAACTTTCAAACAAAATAGTTTTTGTTTTGGTTTGATTTTTTGCTTCTTATTTTTTAATTCAAAACATAAACTACCTTTCTGTCAGAGCAATATAAAGAGAAAAATTAAACCAGTGGCATGTAGTACAGCACTGTGTGCACTTCTTCCTTAATATACTCAGATGTAAAACTAGTAAGGTTATGAAAATCAAAAGTTTTTTAATGTTTTTAAAATACTTTTCCTATTTCATAGTATGAACATTGATCACATACAGCATATGCCTACTTTTGGGTGATTCTTGGCACAGAAAAAAACAATCTCAAACTTTTTTTTTTTCCCAAATTTTAGCAAATGGTTTCTCAGACATAGTTATAAGTAGGGAATAATTCAAGAAGAAAAAAAAGACACATTCTTTGAAAAATAGGCAATTAATTTGTTTTAGAGCTAAGATGTATAAAGACTCAATTATTCATCTCAGATACATTTCTAAATTAGTCAATAGAGCTTCACTTAGTTTCATGGGCCCTGCCTTCCACATCTTCCAAATTTTGATTCCATATATTAAAGTATTAGGTATCCAGATATAAGTGTTAAGTACCTGAAATAAGCATAAGCAGGAGGCTGTTTCTAAAGTTCGGGGGAAGATTTGTATCTCTAGAACCAAATAAAATTATTTTTATGTAGTTTAACCCAAACTGCAGTGAGGTGTTTCTTTGTGTTCGAAACTGAGTGCCTGTTATCCTACTCCTTGCATATTTACAGATGCTGTTGCACAGTACTTTTAGAGCAAAATTGACAATGACCCTCCAGATCCTGTCAAATCACCTGAAAGCTCTCTTCATTTTATTTTTCACCTCGGCAAAAACCTTAGAGAAGAAATGGGTCTTGTGGCATGCCTGAGAAATCAGCAAGATTCAGGCTCCAATGAACCGAAGCGGTGAGCAAATCCTGCAGTTAAGGACCCATCACTGATTATGCCCTGACTCCAGCCCCTTGTGATTAAGCCAGGAGCCTGTTACCTTGAGCATGTTAGATGATCTCAACTGTCATAGTGTCATTTTTTCAACACCTCAATGCACATTTTCCCAGCGCAGCTTGACAGGGACAGGTGCTATTGCCGAAACCATTTGCATGCAGGAGACCATACACATTGCACGGAAGCATTCGCAGCCTAATCCTCCTGGAACCCAAAGGACAAACAATAAGCCTGTTGTTTGAATGTAAGAACAATCAGACTTTGGTGGATCAAATAATTTCTCATCCCCATCTTGCAACTTCTGTATTTTTGCTACGTTCTGCAAAACAGTGCACGCATTATTATGTATTCATAGTAATTTCTAGAGCTATTAACATTATAACATTAGAAAGGAGAAGTTGCAAAGAGAAGCCGAGCGGGATCACAGTGAAACTGGAAACCACTAAAAACTGTCTGAAGTTGAACAATAGGCCCCACCCTACAAATCTGCAGTTTTGTTATACTGGTAATAATACTGATTAAGAGACTCACATCCTGTATTATAAAATGCTCTATGATGTGCGAACACTGGATCATTTCAGTGCTGAAATTTCATACACCTAATTTGATAATTCACTTGCTACTCCTTCTATTAAAAAATAGTGTGTTTATCATTAAAGGTAGAAGAGCTGGTTCATGTGAAATTCATGTTTAATTCCAGAAAGCCTGTATCTACTGAAGCTTCACAACACCTCAGAACATTATTCCTTAAAGAATTTAAAAGGAATATATTTTCATGTATTTTGGTTTTGTTTATGTTTGAGACCACTTCCTAAGCCTGCACTTTGTTCTATGAATAATAGTCCATGTATCTATGTATATAATATAGTAAAAATATTCATATGTTGTCAGTTTTCCAAAACACAAAACAAGGTTGCTACTAGTAAGATTCATTCACATTAGGATATTTAGTATGTTTTAAAAGGCCAAATGGTTAGACTGTGTTCCAAAGGAATCAAGCTTTCTAGCCTCATGAGTCAAAACTATGAGTTCAAGTTGTTGTATTGAAAAAAGTTAAAATGAAACCTCAGAATAGTATCTAAGGTTTTTCTAAATTTATTATGTCATGGAGAGTAGGTATAGTCCAGTCCGGCCTATAAGACTCCAATTATCTTATTTTGCAGATGTTTTTTTACTCAGTTCAATATAGTCTAAAACTGACCAGCGTGGAAACTGTGGAACTAGAATGCAATGAAGGAAATGCTTAGGCGTGTGTGCTCTAATTAAGACCAGTAATGACTTAAGTTAGTTTAAAAATGAACTAACACTCAAGCACATATGTTTACAAGTGAATAACCCCCCGCAAACCCATATAATCATAAAAAAAATCTTAATATTTTTAGGAAAATATGAATATGTTTAATATTAGTAAAAATTAGGAATTTTTTTCTAATAAAATAAGGTTGTGATTGTCAGCATGTTTTACTTCATCACCTTTATTCCAGCAATACTGCCATAATTACTTATAAACGTACACTGCAATAGACATTATATTTCTCCCTAAGAATATTAGAAGGTATAAAGATAGGACTAAACATCATAAAGTACAGTACAGAGGAAAGCATCTGTCTGATTTATATTTTCTTATTATGTTAACGATTCACATTTGTCACTTAGGGTGAATTAAATCCACCGTAACAAGTGTTGTAAACTTTCCTATAATTAAGATGAACAAAAACGTGTTAAGAAAATGTTTCTTGATAATTACTCTTGATAATGAAAATTATATTTCAGAATAGAATGTGGTTCTTATATTGCCTTAATATTATCGCTGATGTAATTTAGAGAAGAATAAATTTTCAAGAAAAGTTAAATTCTCAGCATGAGAGAAACTTCCAATCTTAGCCTAGCACATTTCACTCTTTTCCAATCTTGCATAAATTAAATGATCCTTATGATCTTTTATTTCTGATATTACATTTCAGGTGCGTTTATCCAACAAGTACATCACAATAATACCCCTAAAAAACACATATTCATTTCAGAGGAAAGGAAGAAGTCTGATCAGAAAAACCCTTATCTTTTCAGAAACACTAGCTAGAAAGCTACTTAGTTATGTGATGTTGAACGGATGCTGTTTTGTAACTTTGAACTTTTGGGTATTGCTGATGGTTCTGGAAATCTTATTTACCTTCAGTTGAGTTCTTTGTTTGGAATTGTAGAAAGATGGATTCAACTGGTGTAAAAGAGTAGTCCACATCCTTCCTGTAATCCAAACCATCTCAATTTCAGAATTAAGAGTCATATGGCCCAACCATAACAAAAATGTTATTTGTGTCAGGAATATTAATGAGAGGAGGCCAGTTTTCACTGGAGTTAGAATCATAAAGTAATTGAAATGTCATGTCAAGTAGGTGGGTGTAGAGTATGTTTCTAAGTATATGTATTGCAATACCAATCTGTAATGACGGCTAAGTGTGTTTCCTAAGGAGAGACAATGCTGTATGGAAGAACAAAATAGTTGAACTTAGTAAACATGCCTAAGAAATAATAAGCAATGAGAATGAAGAGCATGAGATAAAAATGGAACAGAAAAGAGGAAATCTCTGGAGAAAAATATTATGTAGGGTATCAAATGGACAAAGTAAAGCAGCTTTCAGTGCAATGTTTGAATTATTCTTGGAAACATATTTGAAAAATTGGAATGCAGAATAGAATAAAAAATAAGAAGAATAAAAAACCATATTGGAGTATTTTGAAAGCTGTTTCAATGTCTTTTCTACTTAATTACTGTAAAACAGGATTCTGTATGAAACAGGACCATTGAATAATGAATTCCAGGAACTAATTAGATACATTTTGGAAAAAAATTACAAAACTTTTGTAAGTTTTCTCAAATCTGTCAAGATTATACAAAGATCAGACAAGGAATACATGATGGGAAAATATCAGAGAATATAATGTCTTATATGAAGACTGTGATCAAGAGGTGTTTTCTTTCAGAGTCCCTTCAACAAGGTATGAGTATGTCAATGTTGACGCTTTTTTCATTGGCTTTTTCTCTAGTTGTAAGTCCATTATAAGTGTGGGTTAAGAAATGTTATCAAGCATGATTACTGCTTTCAAGTGAAATGATCCTGCAACAGGATAAGACCAGATGACCTCTAGATGTCCCTTGCAACCCTTAACATTCTATGATTCTATGATCAGCTCTGGAACTAATTGACCTGGTTTTATATGAATACCTGAAAGAATTAAGGAAACACACTACACATTTCACTAACGTTGTATATTTTTTAAGGCTACTTAAGTTTAAAATATTTTGCTAGCTATATTTTTTATTATTGTTATTGCATCATAAGCAATGTTCTATTGCAATACTGAGAAAGGCAAATGTAACATTTTTACAATGTAATTTTAAAATTTATCTACAGAGATTTCAAGTATTCTGTACAAAATATAACTTTTAAAGGGTTATAAATTTGCATGAGTAGTTCTAGTCTGATGTAAAACAAATTAAGAAAATTTCAAATTATGAACAATGGCAAATTAAGTTTTTCTGAAGGCCATATGGAAAGCTAGTTCCTGGCTCCACTGAAGATTTTTGATGTATTTGTAGTCTTACTTGCTAGTATTAGTGTTAAGAGATATATTTAATTTTCTGCAAAACCTATGTGGTAAAAAGTGGGTAAGAAGCTACCGTGAAGCTATCGTGAACCCAATTAGCAGATTTAATTTGCACATGCTTTTCTTGAAGTAGCCAGCTACACCTGCCAAACCAGGTTGACAAAAACAGTTGGTTTATACAGATAAATTGAAGAAATTGTCTGAAAACAACAGCTACAGGCCAAGAATAACCTATACCTGATTAGCAGTTCACTAGCAGCAATAGCATCTTCAAAGAACAAGGCCAAATAAACAAAATAGGAAGTTGAAACTTAAGTCTAGCAACAGAACAAGTGGGAAATGAATTGCAGAAATGTCTGAATTAAGTGATTGAAAATCACTCTGGTCAATCCTGGAAAGGAATTTCACAGATTTCAGGGTCAACACTGGAAAAGTATTTGTGTGAGATGGCTTAGCTTGGCAGCAACAAGTAATAGTTTAAATTGTTGCCATAACTTATGAAATCCAGAAGCCAGAATTAAGGAATTTTGTTCTCACATGGCACATATAACACCTGTAGGATAAATGAACAATGTACAGAGAAAGTTATGGCACATTTCTCATTTTCTGTATCTGTGAATCCAGAGCAATCAGGAGTGATCCTGCAATGCCAAACTAAGTGTCCAGCGAAATTGGTCACTGTTGGTTTATCTTCAGTGAGAGCTGGCACATGCTTACCACACCATCTTTGTGGATGCACATTTTATTGCTTATAAAGAAAAATGGGTATCTCATTGAACATATTTTTCACTGTGGAAGATGTGTGAATTTGGAATCTAGGTTTTTTTCATAGCTTTTCTGTAAAAAGGGTAGAAGTAGGAACCTGCTTACCACTGCAACATGTGTAAAATGTGTAGTTTCCTGTCCATGCCTCAGTATCTCCCTGTTTTACAATGCAACATTTCAATCTTGTGTCACTCTGCCCTGGCAGTGCTCTGCAGAAGCTTCTCTCTTTCCCAAGTGAACTGGAGTTCTTTCTCCTTGTCAGAAGATAAAAGCTGTAGCAAAGTTGAAAAAGCAGTTTTTGAAACCTGTGAGATGTTTTAGACAGATGAAGTAATATGCCTGAAAACATTATTGTTTGTAGCTTTACTCCTGGGAGTCAACACACATATGAAATAACAACATCACTTATTTCATCAGTTGAAGTAATTATGTGTTTAACCCCATATCCCATGGAGCTCAAATAAATTGCCTTTGCATCTGACATTAAAAAAAAATCAACTCAAGTACATTTAAAACAAACCAAAAAGAGAGACTGGAACTGTTTAGTAGTATTTCATTAGATGAAACTTTAAGGATATTTTAAGATAAAATTAAATTAGCTAAATTAATATTTGGCTTTTTGTACCATATAAAGGGTTAATACATTGGCAATATTTTAAAATTTTCATGAAAATTTATCAATCAGTATTAGTTGGGATATAGATAAATATGTATGCATGTGTGTACCCAGGAAAGGATATAATTTTTGGCTTTTGAAAGGGTAGGACATCAACATAAAATTTAAAATAAATATTTCCCAAAAAGCCACAAGGCTACAGTTTTCATATCATACCTTCTCACTGTTCATTTATGGTGTAAACATGGCTTTCTTTCAGACCTGAACACAAATTTCAATTGTACAGTAAAGAGATGTAGTGCCACATGCTGACAGGGAACTCAAGCCCAAAAGAATCCAGCCAAATGCCTGGACTGACTTTCTATGAGTAATGGTAAATAGAATATTCGAACCAGAAAAGTATTTTGCCTTAAGTGCATATGTTAAATGAAGATAAGTTTTGCCTACTTATAACTTCCAATTATTAAAAGAAAATTCTATTTGTCTAAGAATGGGACAAAATATTATGCAATTTTGCTATTAAAAAATATATTTCATAAAAATAAATTCATGACACTTTGTATACATGTTCTTTCACCTAAAATGGCACTTTTCTTTAAAATTACTTGGCTTAATAATTTGTATTTGCAGCCAGCCTGATTTATTCTTATTTATTATTATTATTATTATTTATTATTATTATTATTATTTATTATTATTATTTATTAATAATATTTATTATTATTTATTATTTAGGTTTTTTCTAATATTAATAGGATAAAGCCCCTCATGGAGAAATGATGAAATTTGCCATGCATATCTTGTTCTTCACACACACTCTATGTACACAATACTTAAAGAACTGTTGCTGACACTAGCTTCTACTTTTGTTTTTGACACAAGGAGCACTGAAGCATCTGAAAAACTATATTTGGTCTTTGATAAGCCTCTAGCAACCTGGAGATGTCCTTTCTCTGAAGATATCTTTGGGAAAGAAGATCAAATGCAGATAACAGTAAAAAAGTGGAACAAACAAACGACCACTTAAAATTATTGGAATATTTCCCCTTGAGGTGCAGCAGATGTAATCATTCAAATTTCCTAATTTGTATGTTGACTCGGAGCTGCTGATTGCCCAGTGGAAATGAGAAAATAATTAGTCTTCTAAAGAAGATTTACTGTTTATTTACTACACCAGTACAAGGTGATCATGATAATAATTTACATACAAGACTAATTAATGGAGAATTGTGCAATAAATTATAGACTAACAATATATTTAATATCAGGGAAATTAAGAAAAAATCCTAACCCTTCTTTTCATACATTTTAAGTATTGCATTCTCTCAAATTATCTCCTCCTTTATTATTAAGATAACGATAGCCAACATAATCCGAAAATTTTTAGAAACAGCAGACAGAGTGTTTTACTAATGGAAAATTACTTTTTCCTTGTAGTCTGGAATTAACTAGGATTATATTTCTCTTACTCTTAAATGTATTCAGCCATGAAGTAAACCTACTATGATATATGCATCTTTGGGTTGGAAAAATAATCATAAAAATGAATAGGTGACAGCTATTCATATCAAGCCAACTTTTCAGAAGAAAGAGAGGTCTGATGTGACTACTGCTCGAACAAAGAATTTCAAGTACACTACAACAATAGAAGTGGCAAGATATTAAACAGATGTATGGTCTGCCAGGTATAAGGTTTATAGAGGATATTATTTCCAATCTCATTTCAGTTGTAATTGAACTATTCCTAGTGAAAGATAAGTTTTCACTAAATTGCACTATGGCATTTTCATGGTTTTTGGTTTGGCTTAATACAATGTGACTTAAGTGTGTGAAATACTCAATTTCTTTCAGTACAGGGAGATGTGCATAGAATTCTGAAAGCTTAGAAGTTAAATATAAACTAAATATAAGCCACAAATATACTCATCACCTTTGAAAGCAGAAAATCTCAAACCTAAATCTTGAAATAGAAATCTCAAACATGTTCTTGCCCTCTTTTAAATAACTTACAACTGATTAATTTTAGTCTAATTATCATAAAACTTATCTTTTGTTTTCTACTGTTCACACCTCAGACTGGAGAAGTTTGCAATGCCTTCCGCAGTCCACTTTCTACTGAATGGTTCACTCTGTGAATTCATCCTATTGTAAACTGTACAGTACTATAACAAATTTCTTTCTCAATATAGAAATCTGTTGCAGAATTAATAACTACTAGTTAGTGCATTGCACTTTTCTCCTTTCCTAGAAATGTTAGCAGATACCTATTTCTATTTTAAGAAAGGAGACTTTAAATATTGCGATATATTTTGAAGTGCAAATTCTGAATTGTGAAAAAAAAGTCCCTAGTGAAAGCAGCTGTGAATTTTTTTTTTTTTTTTCAGTAAGGGTCTTGAGCAAGCTTCATTGAGACCATATTTTCCATTGCTTTACTGATATTTGAATTAACTCCTAAAATAAGACCATTAATTGACTGTTCCCACCATACCTGCCTGTTCCACCTCCATTGCAGGTAAGGATTGTGTGGGCCTTCTCTCACACCAGTGGCTAATAGCCTATCATTTGTATGGTGAGACAGGTTACAGGGGGAGACAAGCCATGGACCAGCACCAGGAGCCCTGGACCTACAGGGCTGGGTAAGTGTCATGCATCTAACAGAGCAGAACACAGCCTTTGGTAGTGCATGTGTTATCCTGCTCCAAGCTGCTTCTCCCAGTGATGCCAAAGAGAGGACTTTGTCAGCTGCACAGTCACTGCCTACTGTTCAGCCTGCTGCTTGGTGACTGCAAGCAGGGACCAGATTTTACTTGCAATAATTGCTTTTCAGGAAAAGAAGCCTACTGTTTCAGAGTTTATCCTCTACTAAAAGTTTAACATGCAGGTTACACTGAATATGCCTCAGTCTATCTTTTTGCTGAGCTGTGAGACTGAAGAATGAACCTTTGCGAAAGAAGGTCCACATGATACCATCAGGGCACCTATGAGCTGAGAAACAAGTTATATCACAGTCTCTTTTTAAAATTCTCTTTCTCTTCTGGTTAAATTCAAGAAAATTAATTTCTGATAATTTTTCAGGATTCTGCTTGTAAATCTGTCTGGTTTTTAGTGGTAATCTCACAGCTGGGGCACAATAAACTGTGGTCCTTTTTTACGCCACTGTTAGTGATGACTTTTGTGACTGAAAGTTCTTTTAACATTTTTGCTCATATTCATTTTAAACAAGAGCTTGGATCCTATATGCAACATTTTTTATTTGATTTCATGAGTTGTAACAAAGGGTAAATGATGAAAATGAGGATCTGCACTTCATGTTTTTTATAAAGCTGGAGATCAAAGCAGCAGTCCTAGGCTTCCACAGAATTTCAAGTCTTGATGCATCAGCCAGAGGTTGCATGACATTATGTATTTCTTTCCCTTTGACCAAGGAGGTTTAAATACACATTATGAACTGACCAGGAATATGTATAGTTCAATATGATGAAATGTGGACAGATTTTAGGTGCTCCAGCTGCTTATTTTCTGTACTGTGTTTTATTTGTGTATTTATTTATTTAGAAATATGCAGCAACTTGGTCAGAGATATGTAGGTTTTATGCTTAAGTGTGAGCAACAAAATAATTAGAAGAATTTTTTCCTACTAACACTTAAATCAGAAAAAAAGTGTAAAAGTTTTATTTTACACAATTCTTTTTTATTATTATTATTATTTGCTTTTGCATATGATGCACTCATCTAAGTTAAATAAGGGCTTTCTTCATTGTGCAATTTAAACAAAACTTACAGGTTTTGACTACTCTTTTTGCCACCAGACTGAAGAATGAATTGTTTTAACGAAGTGTATGAAATAGCGTTCCAACTTCCTTTACTTAATGTACTGTGGGGAGGAAGAAATAATAATTTTTTTTATGGTTAAGATGTGAGTTCTTATTTTTTTAGGATTTTAAGCCTTAAATTTTTATTTCACATCAGTGAAATCCAGTAATTTTGAACACATTAACATGTTACTGCATAACCAGAAACTCAGTACATTAAAAAATCTTAAGGCTTTTCTCTATCCATACACCAATAATTGATAAGAATTTCTGAGTCAGTGAAGGGGCAAGGGGTCTGGAAATATCAAATAGCAGTCACTCCAAAATGTTCTGAACCTCCTCTTATTAAAATAAAGATGCTCCCTTGGAAGTCATAATATGATAATCCCATAATATAGCTCTGTATTTGAAAATAAACCCCAGCCCTAATACAAGTCAAATTGTGATCTGCAGTACTGTGAGGCTGATCAGATTCCTTGGGTCATACTTGCTCCCCTGCTGCTTCTACAATTTCTCAAAGCCAAGCATGATCTAATAAAGTTTAACTCTGTCCTTGAATCCTGGTGCTATTTATAATTTCACTGTATGTTTCAATACAATCTGCCTTCATCTGGTTTGTGAACTTGAAATGTTATGGTAGCAAGTTATTGAGGAGTCATAGAATCATAGAATAGATAGGGTCAGGAGGAATGTTAAAGATCATCTAGATCCAACCCCTCTGCTTCTGTTAAGCTTCTGGTCCACCATAACCCCAAGTCCTTTTCCTCAGAGTTACCCTCAGTCCTTTCTCCTCTCAATCTCTTTTTAGGGCATGGGATTGCCTCAACCCAGGTGCAGAACCTTACACTTGGCCTTGTTGAACTTCATGCAGTTTACACTAGCCCACCAGGAATTTACCAGGAAAATGGTAAATAACTTATCTAAGACATATAACTTATTTATTTTCAAAAAGACATCTTTTAGTGTTTCTATTTAATTTATAGATTGCCTTCTGTAGACCTATATCTTATTTCAACCACCTACAAGATTACATTGATTGTAGAGGAATTAGAATTAGTGCAACATTTTTTTCAGCAAATAACCAGATAACTCAGGTTTGCAGCACTTTAGTGGTCACAAAGTAATAAAATACTAAAGAAAAAGGTAACACATTTCACAAGAAAGGGCAATTCCAAGCAAGTTTCATTATAGGTTCTGTGACATCTAACATATCACTAAGTATTGCAGAGAAAAGGTTACAAATACGGGGAGAGAGTTCTTTGAATGAATCTGTTTAGGCTTGTCACTTAATATTAACCTCAGAGGGGAAAAACAACTTCCATGACAGAGTGGTTTGGCAATAAAAATGGCAGAGAGAGTCTGAAGACAATTAATGCAAAGCAGTATTCACAGGAGATAAAAATTCAGTTGTCTATGGGAACACAGTGATGATGAACACAGTTCCAAATTAGCTATCATCTCTCTCTCTCTCTCAAAAAAAACCAAAACCAAACAAAACAAACCTCCACATTTTTGTGGATAAAGATGAAAAAATATTGTATCTTGGGCACACAGACAGCTCTTGTTTCTCAAAAAGGGATGAAATAGAACTAGAAAATATACAGGGGACATAGAATGGCCTGTATGCCAACAAAACTGCAGTATCTGGGGAAGAGGATATTAGATAATGATTGTTTCCCAGTTTCTCAAAGTGGAAGATGGAGAAATTAGCTATTGAAATAAGAAGTATATTTAAAATAAGGTAACAGATATAATTTTTACACCATTTTCTTGCTTACACCGTGAAAACAATTTCCACATTTTTCTGAGGGATAAACAGTGTATGAAGGTTTTGTAGAGGTTCATGAATAAACCTATATAACCACAGCTTTGAAGATGCTGGTGTGTCTTAAACAGCCAGGTTATGAATTACTAAGTGGTTGGACATTATCCTAAACAAGATTTTTTTTTTTAATAAAAAAGGACAAGCCACTATCTACCATATAAAGCTGTACTGAAACTGCAAGGGCTTAATCTCTATATAGGATTTAATAAAGTTGCACTTGTCTGTAAGAGCAAGATTTGAAAGTATAATACTGCTGAATATTCAGATATATGTCAGCAAATATTTTATGTCCTGTAATACTATAATTTTGATCCTTCGCAATAGAAATAAGGTTCCAGTGAGCAGCAAGCTGTTCTCTACTTTGAAATCAGGAAAGATTCAAAAACAGAAAGGAAAGATTGCCTTAAGCCACTCGCCTTTTAATGCCCAGATTCAGACCATTTTGAATTAGGGTTTTTTGAAAGCTACTGCAGGCCATGGGTGAATTGCAAAAAAAAACAACCAACCAACCAAACAAAAAAACAACAACAACAAAAAAAACCCCAGAAAATTGATAGACAATTATGCAGCCACATTTATTGGATTTGAATTCAGCGGGGAACAAGTCCAGCTGAAGAGGCTGTAACTGTCAGATGGCACATGAAATTTGGTTAGCCTTGCTTGGCAGACAGAGTGAGAAATTACCTGTATGTCCAGATTGGAAGGCCTTGGATTAAAACTGTTTCCAAAATTTTTCCTTGCCTATGTGTTACAGGAAAGTCTAGAAATTATGTTCATGATTTTCAGTACTACCCTGTATGGATGCTACTCACTTCTATGTTGTCTTTGACACAATGCAATCACAATTCCACATATATTTTTGGATTAAATATTTTGTGCTAAGAATTGTGTATATATAATGTGTCGCAGCTTTTTTTTCCTTATTTATTTATTTATCTGGTTGGTTGGTTTTTGATTTATTTTTTTTTTCCGTTCTGGGTTTGTTCTCTTTTATAGTGGTAGGAAAGTGTTTGTTCCCTGCTGCTTCCTTGGAAGATTTCATCATGTAGAATAAATTATATGGGTATCTCAAACTAGACTGGGTTTGTGCCCTACATTGGCAGCAAATTCATTAATTAGGCTGCTTAAAATGTATTTCATCAAATAAAATATCTTCAGGACAAAACAGAGCTGTAATCTCTTAGTATGCAAAACAAAAAGTGCCTAGCGCAGTCATCCGATAAACAGACAACTAATCTGCAGCTAAGATTGGGAAGTTTATAAAATCTATTTCAAAAGTTTTAATTAAAATAGATTCAATGAACTGTGGTTTAAAATTATACTTTTGTTTTCTTTTTACAATATCATAGGATTAAGAACTTGTATAAAAACATAGACAGTGCTGCGCAGACTTCAGAGCATGCAGGACACTGACCATGTGGACACACATTAACTTTGAAACCAAAATAAAAAAACCAAAAATAACCTAACAACAACAACAACAAAAAGCAAACAAACAAACAAAAAAAGGTGACTGAAGCTGATTTTGGATCTGATAATTATTATCTTTTGAGTTTATTCTGATACTGAATCTGATTTTGAGTTTAACTCAAACTTACCAAGTTTTTGAGTTTATCTTCTTCCAGATTCTTCTTAGTTGTCAGTAAAGTCAAAACTACAGGAATGTAGTAAAAACCAACTGGCAACTCTTTTTTTCAGAACTTTAAAGATACCGGGTCAGATTTTTTCTCTTTTATCTCACTGTTATAATTGTAACTATTAAATGATGAATTATTGTTTCATATAATCTAATGACTGAATACAGACTTTCTAGATTTTCTCCTCCCTTCTATCTCAAAACAGAAAAGCTGTGGAAGATGAAGTTGAATCTCACAGTTTATATAGCATCTGAGCAAGTAGAACATTGTGGCATAGCTAAAATTTACTGAACTACAACTGGAATCTGTCAGAACAGTCCCACTGCATGTAAAATATTTATTAGAAGTCTAACTCCTGTCAAAGAGATAATAACATCTGAAATTCTTCACCAAAATGATGATTTTTAATGTTTTAAGAGAAATTATAGTACAATCATGATTATTCAGCCAGATACATATTTAATAACTTTAAAAAAGTAAATATTCCAAAAGGTCTTTCATTTATAATTAGTTGGTGTTTTGTATTTATAGGAAAACACTGAAGCATAGCTATAAATCTGTTTTGAATATATCTGCAAATGTTTTTTTTGCAAACTTTTTTCATGGCAGAATGCACCAATGCACTTTTTCTCCTGCTTCATTGCTAACTAGCCTTTTAAATCTGCTTTTCGTAACAAAAAAATTTGATTATTTCTGATGTTAAATCTTATTTTGAAAACAACAAAATAGTTCATGTCTCCTTCCCAATTGGCTTAATACTGTAGTCCAGCTTCTCTTCAACCCTATCTACCCTAAAGGCCGAGGAAATATCAAAGAAATCCTACAGGGAACCAGAATGAAATATGTTCAAAGGATGATATCTCAAAGTTGTAGGTAGCACACTATAAATCCCTTGATGTTTCCTCTGCTTTTTGTTTTACAGGTGCTTGGGGACTTAGAACTCTTTTGTGGAGGGGCAAAAGAGAGAAAGAGAAAGAGAGAAAGAGAGAAAGAAAGAAAGAGCGAGAGAGAGAGAAAGAAAGAAAGAAAGAATAAGGAGAAAAAATATCTAATTCTTTAAAACTTAAATCATCCTTTGCACATTAAATTTTATTTTCTTTTTAAATATATTGTGATAATTGCCTGTGGAAAAAAAACAAATTTAATCCAGCTAAGCTTGTACAAGACAAATGTGTTGTTTATACTTTTACTGGAACTAAACCACTCTGGCAAAAACTATTAAACTAATTCAAGCAAAGATCAAATGTAATTTCTCACTTCATATTTGCAAACTGGTAAGGATTAAGTATGTTCTTTCTTAAGAAAGTTTTCTAAAGTAATGTCTCAAAAACTATTAAAATGGTAATGCAGAGAATCTCCAGTCTGATCAGAAGATCACCATAAACCTTGTCCCTAGGTAGGATTGACCACAGTAGCTTTAACCCAACAGAATTGTGGTTATTTAGATCACAACCTTGCCTGTATCATTCTGTGTATTTTTATTTCTGATCAATAAGTGGTGAAGAGAGAGATTAATTTCTAGGCCTCACTCCTTTCTCCCCAGTGGGGACCCCTGACCTCCATGAGGGATCCATCCCTGTAACCAGGTTGTCACGCTGACTTTGGATGAACACTGTGGGATGAATTAATGACCTTAAACTCAAGCACAGTTGCTGTCAGCTGGGAGCATCAGCCTGAGGTATATGCTGTTCCTGTTGGGAGGAGCATTAATACATGCAAGCCAAAGAGGATTTTTGACCTGACAGTGAAAATCCATGCCCTATCCACTAGGATTGCAAGCAGAGGAGGCTGGCTGTTTTGTTAGTGCAGATTGATGTATTAAAAATGGCAATATATAAAAATATTGCTCAGAAAGACTCTTTTTTCTACAGTATATGGTTCACAAGGAGACACAGGTACAAAACTTGCTTTGGAAAGAAATCCTGGAGGTCACACAAAATGTGACAAGGTATGGTAGGAAATAAATTATAAAGGATTTAGCATTAATGACAGCAATTTTTCTCACATGTGCTGTTTGCAGGATTCTTCTTTCTATAAGGGAAGGATTTTAGTCATAAGTAATTAATACTGGGCACCTTTCCTGTCATTGTCTAGTGACAGGGTTCTCATCTCCCTCTTTAATATCTATAAATAAATTTAAAATATAATAGATATTGAGAGAGAGGAAATGGATTAATCTATCTCTTTGATTCCATATATGATATATTATATACATTGAGAGGGAGAATGGATTAATCCATGTACTGAAATTTCTTTGCAGAAGCAGCAGGAAAACCTCATTTACTTTTTTTATTTTTTACCACTGAGACATTGATTTGTTTCTTCTTGACTCTTATCTATAGTTCTACAGTTAGGCTATCAATTTAAAGAAATATAGGATTCTGTAAGAGAAAATATAAATCAGCCATAAGGAAAATAATTTTAACAAGGTGTTATGCACTACATTTGAATACAATTATGAATTTACTTTCTTTTGACTTCTTTTATCTATCTTCTTTAATATGTCACAGAAAAAAAAATCTCGTAGTAGTCAGCAAAAATACAAAAGAATAAAAAGGACAAAAAGTTATACGATTAAATGTGCCGCCAGAAAGCAGAATCTTTTGAAGCTGTCATGACTTTTGACAAAGCTTTAAGGTGTCAAAAAGTGCAAATTCACTGTTGTGTGTGTACATAAACACCACCTAACTTGCAACACACTAGGACTTTCATAAAGGGATATAGTTGCTTACTTAGCAAACTCTCTATCCTTCAACAAATTATAATGTAACAGTGGGTTAATAATGCTTGGGAGGGTGACTCTGCATCAGGCTGAATTGGCTTTTCCTCTGCAAGGTGCAGCTGTCAGCATCTTTCAAATATTAGAACAGTGTAAATCTTTGAAAAGTTTTGACTTGTTCAAAATCTTTTAGGAACAGTATGACTCGTTTTCACCTTTCAGTATTTTAAAATAATCATAGAAGTAGCATTCTGCTTTTCCTTCTTCCTCTCCCTGATCCCCCCAGGAAATCACTATCCAGGCCATGTTTAAAGTACAAGAACCACATACAATGGCAAGTCCTATGTATTAGAATCTCTTGGTGGAGTTTTGGCTCATGCCAAATATTGCACATCTTTGCTTCCTAGATTACATTTCAGATAGGCAGATTAAGGTGATTTTGACCAGTTTCTTTGTGTATTCAGAACAAGTGAAATTAAAAAATTAGCTTGTCTATAGTTCTATCTTATGTAGTCATTGACATATGACATGTTTCTATCAGAAGCCTCATCGATACTTTACTCCTCGGTGTAATGTTGTAGTGCAAGAAAAATCAACACCAACTCAGATTTGGTGTCTTCTTTGTACACAGCAGCTTAAGTTAAAACTTCCATGACCTTTTTAGAGAAATTACCTTTTCAGAGATGTCCTCAGTCAGTGACTCAAGATGTAGCAAGGGAAGTAATCAAATAGATTATCTTAAGGCTTCCTAAGACTAACTGCTTTGCTCACAGGTAGCAAAGTGTTGGAAATTGGATTTGATTCAACCTTAGCATTAGTTCCTTTCAATGTCACTGTGTAAAATATTATTGATGCTACAAGGAAAGAGCTTTTGATAAATACAATAAAAAAGCCTAAATCAATACTTCTTTTGCAGAAAGATACCTGGAAAAAATAGAATACCGAGAGTCAATTGTCCCTTACTGGGGTAAGATTTCTGTTCTTCAGCATTCAAAATGACACAAGTACCAAGAGCAGCTGCTTCTGACACTTGAGGTGCCAGGTAGTTCATACTCATCTGGAATGCTTCTATTGTTAGCTTATTTGTGTGTCTGCTGGAAAGGGTACAAAAACCCATGCCACCGATAGCTGGAAGAGAGAGGTGGCAAAAAGTTACATCATGCCCTGAAGTACTTAACAAGGAGTGAATGTCATTCTGGGGAGCATGGCTGGAAGGACTATGCCCTTGAGTTCTTCCCTCTGTCTCTAGGTAAATCTGCTTCTGAAGGGAAAAAAATAGTTTAATTAGTTTGTTTGTTTTTGTTGTTTGTTTGTTTTTTCTTATAGAGAACTACCCATCAGGCTGACTTGCCTGAAGTGTTGTTGCATACCAGTGAGCAGCAAGGATAAAAGTAGCCAAGTAATTTTTATTCACAACTTTTCATAAATATCACTAGCAAAGCCATGAGAGCAGATAGGAACTCACTATTTTAAGGGCAAATATGCATCCAACACAGTTTTTTGTTGGTCAGTAGGCCAGTAGGATTGTTTGGTTAGTCTGAGGGTGTTTGGTTTTGTTTGTTTAAATATACAAATGATATAGATAAACTAACAGAACCATGGGACGACTGTTTATGTTCTTTCTCAGTGTTCATATCTAGCACCCCAAAAGTCATGCATATGACACAACTTTTCCTTTCTACAGATCTCTGTGTTTATTTCTCCCACAAAACAGTAAGTTAATAAGCAAAATTTTAAGAAGATTAATGAGCAGCAACCCTAAGATAACAAAACACTGTCCTTATACTCGATTGTGGCTGCAGTAATTCTACTTGATGATATGGCAGAAGGAAGATGAATTACCATTTCTCAGAAGTATGGTCATACTATGAGGTTGAGATGTTTCTTCTAGATGCTAAAATGTATTTTCTAAAGTCCACTATAAGTCCATTTTTTTATTGGATGATGATTCACTACAGATACGTAGTTCTGATTCTTTTAAAATCAAGAAGTTTTATTTGGTTTTAAACTATTTAAATGTTATTCAATTTTTATCTCAAAGTAGGTTCAGGGTAACTAAGTTCAGGGTAAGAAGTTTTGTGCTGTTGTTGCCTTCGTACATTAGGAATTACAAACAGGCTGTGGAGTATATTGTTCTAGATTATACTGAGGTCCTTCAATTTTTATACAAACATTCTTTTCATTTTTTCCTTTGTCTAGGACTAAAAACTAATAGAGAAACAATTTACCATACCACTTTCATTAGCATATACTCTCATGAGACCAGAAACAACGTTGACTTTAGTCCAAACTGTAATCTTATGCAGATATATTCTAAATAATGTGAAATACATTTAAAAACTAACACTTTTTTTTTAGTCTACAGAAGACTGGATGCATGTAAGTTTTCATAGCCAGATAATTATTTTTTAAAAATCAAATAAAATTTACTGTATTTACAAAAGCTCAAATAGTACACAAAACACAGGAAACTTATTTCATATGAGAAGGAAGCTCACCCAATGTCATTAATTTGTAATGCTGAACAAAGATGTGTAAACAAGAGTATAGACAAGTTTTAATGCATCTGTCAAACTTAATTTATTTAAAAAAAAAAAACACCAAAAAAATCCACCTCAGCTTTTGGAGTACAAACCTAACTCCACCTTGTAGTCAATGAATCAATGCACTAGATTTATGCATGTAGCATCTTGCTTGGGGATCCTGCGCTTCGTAGGTACTGACTGTGAAAGAGAAAAGTCATCACCAGTCTCATGCAACAAGTTCTGAATCAAACAGCCATCGTATTTTCTTTCTGATCTTGCCATAGGAAGCAAAGATCATCCTATGTTTAAATGATTCGATAAAGACTGGCCCTTTGGCAATGTGATGTGAAGAGATTATGTAGGATTTGCTTTGTGAGAGAAGATTGTCTAATGAGTAGACTATTGAATGAATCACAGCAGCATTTAGTACTGATAATGATTTTAAACCCTGAGTTACTCAGATAAAGCAGAGAATCCCAGTGCCGTCTCAACCACATCTGTATGTGAGTTTAATATTCTGATATTTCCTGAGAGAATATGGTCAGATCTATTTCACTGCAGAAAAAGAGAAGTCTAAGACTAATCAATAGTTCCTAATATTTAATTTTTGTAAAATTGGCCATGAGAAAGCTGCTACAACAAGAGATAACATTTTCTCCCTCAAAGCTACATTCACAAATGGTAGTTTATATAGAGACATTGTGGAAGATATAAAAGATGCTACACTTATTTTTAAATTATTTATTAATTCATTACTGTTGTTGCCTTTAAAATAAAGTATATAACTAATTTGTGTAAGCATGGGATCTGACTTCAGTGGCAGATGCTATTCTGATAGAAACACAAACCTAAGGGCACACTGAATATTCTGCAGAGGCTCTCTGTAAGCTACTCAAAGCAGTAATTTGAAGGTCACAAGTACACTGCGTAAGGAATTAACCTACATTTATAGGTATAAATGACAGTTATTCCTGACGTGCCTTAAATACAAGTACAGTCAGATCATATTAGAAACAGAAAAATCATGTTTTCCTATTCATTTAAGATTCGTTCTTCTGTAGAATTTATAACTATTTGAGTCAATGTTTGCACCTTCCTGTTTATGGCTTTGCTGAAACAAGCTAGTTGTTTTCTTGTGATATTTAAGAGAACACAAAACGTGTGTTGCTGGTATACATTAACCTGCAGAGTATATACAGAATCCCTACAATTGGCCCTAAAATATCCTAACAGAGTAATGAACTAATGCTCGATGCCAAGTCCAACCATATTGAAAACCAGCAGTTACTGCCTTCAAGTTTATGAAAAAAAAATTATAATATTAAGACAGGTATTTTATTTTCTCTTATTACTATAAATAAGTCACCCCTCAAAAAAAAACAAACCCAAAAACCAAAAAAACAATAACAAAAACAAAAGGCAATTTTCCAGTAATTTCTTTATTATTATTTCATTTATTTCGTTTAAAGATAGATATAAACCATCTTTCTGCAAGTTTATTTGCCAGTTTTTCTGGTGTTTGGACAAAGACAGAATGAGCCTGAATCTCAGTGACAGACAGCATTATTTCATTACACCGAAAGCAGAAAAATACTGTATTTCTGTAAACTTTCCTCCCTCAGCATCACTTCCTTTCCACATAATCTATCAGGAAGTGTCCTGAAGCTAAATAGATTTAATCTGTTTAGCACTGAAGAAACAGGAAGAAGCTTGTCTTTTGAGAGAGAATTCAGGTAGACATCGGAAATTGCTCAGTGAGAGCAACAAGGTTGAGACAGCGTCATCGAAGGAACTCTGAGAGACCTCTTTGCCATCAGACCTCTTTCCTTTCAGCTGCTGGAAGTTAACAGAGGCCTTGGAACAGTCATTTCCTGATGATCCAGTTTAAAGCAGGTAGAGAATCATGCTGCAACTTTTGTAAGTTGGGTATTTTTGTTCTTTTTTCTAACTTTAGTGGGTGAAATTTAAAGTTGCAATAGCTTAGGGCTTATTTTAAGACCTGGAGCACTCAGCACTGTCCCAGTGCTACTGTCATGATGGCTTAAGGATCTCATAAGTGGGCAAGCAGAGAGTTCAGTGACCATTTCTATTAACAGCTTCACTCATGACATCCCTTCTTAATGACACAGTGTACTCATTTGGAATGAAGATTTTTGAGCAGCTTAAAACCTGAGAAGATTCAGGTATCTGAAACTCTTCTAACCACTTGAGTTTTCTATTTTTTCACAAGTAGGCTTTCACCCATGAAAATGCCAATACATTCTATAACTCACCTAGAGATTTGTTATTTTCCCCCTCCCTAAAATTTAAGAAGGAGTAAAAAAAGTGTTAATATGTTTTTACATGCTTAATCTTAATATAATGTATGGAATTAACTATAGGATAACTTTTTTTCCTGAAGTTTTTAAATACAAACTTACAGACTTCTGTTTTGTTCTGTGTGCA
Organism: Calypte anna; assembly: GCF_003957555.1. Classification (NCBI taxonomy): domain Eukaryota; kingdom Metazoa; phylum Chordata; class Aves; order Apodiformes; family Trochilidae; genus Calypte; species Calypte anna. The sequence continues at coordinate 96,944,830 of NC_044245.1, forward strand.
TATACTTTCCTAGTATATTTCAAAGATAGTAAAAAGGAAATAGCAACATTATAATTTCCTATTAGCTTCTAGACTCCTTCCTCATAAATTTAAAATTATGGCAACCAAATTACTTTCTAAAAAAGCTTTCTGAGATCACTAATGTTAACCAAAGCCCTGAGGATAAAATGCACCAAGCCATAAAAAATAAAAGTAGTTTCACATCAAGAAGACTGTCCTGGAGAAAAGATTAATTAATCTGATTCACTTTGAATTAGTCAGATTTAGGTGTTTGTTGAACTGAGAAAAATGTACCAGACTGCATACTTGAACATGTGGTATTCCCACTATAAGAGAACAGCAAAGGGCACATAAAAGTGGGTAATTTAAGAAGGACAGTATTGCCTACAGAGTCTCAGAAGACATAAAAAAGGAAGGGCTGAGAATTTTTTTAACCACTAGATATAAGCTGCCTATGATGCGAGTGTTCTTAACTTTCAGTTTTCTTGCTGTACAATATATGTATTAGAGAGATATACCTGAAGTGCTGCTATGGGAAGGTTAACATTTACTTGTCTAATATTGTGTGCTAAAATAGCAAGATAATTGGTCCCCGGAGCACACAGGATTAAAGTTCACAAAGCTGTAGTTTATGAGAGAGAAGCCATGAAAAACTCTCTCCAAGATGCCTCTTTGTTGGAGGTTATGTAAAGCAACTTAGTTTACAAATTAATTTGTCTCAGCCTAGAGTGAGGTTAACATACATAATTTCTGGTTTAATAAATGTGAAATATTGAAAAAAAAATGAAAGAGGAAAAATAAAAATCTAAGGGTAGAAACTTCATCAGAAGGATTTAGGTTTGATATTAGAAAATAGTTTTCTAAGCACTGGAATAATCTAAGAAAACTGAGAATTCTCCATCAATCATTATACATTGACAGAGATAGACAGCCCAAAGTCACCTGAGCAGTCTGGGAGGGAAAACAGGCAAGGTCACTTCTCAGTACATTCCATGGCCAGGTTTTAAATAATCTTAAATCAAAGAGCAGTAGAGTGAGAACTCTTCTGTGTTTAACTTTGATAATCCACAGATCTGGAAGAGGCCTTGTGGAGAGCGAGTTGTCTGTAGGGCAATACATTCTTTAAAATGTTATTATGGATTTAAGATCTTTATTCAAACTAAATTACCTAATTGAGAAGAATTAAGAGACTTTAGAAAGGAAGAGAACACAGATATATAACACTGGAAAGATAAGGCACCATAAGAAAAGCAGAAAAGTAAAAACGCTGCCTTGTCTTTTTATGCAGCGCCATTGAAAACTCTCTGCTGGCAAAGATTCCTCATGTGTGCTTAACAGTAATTCTTTCAGTGCTGGCAATTTCAGTTTGGGTCCTAACCCAACCTTTATTATAGATCCAAGTGAATGTTCAAGGAGCCTTCGATATATCTACAAAGGCTGGAGACTAAATGAACCCAAATAAATATCTTCTGTGCTTGAGTCTGTGTAACAGTAGAAATAAAAGCAAGACTATGTTATCTTATTACATGGTGGTCATACTTGTTTAATAAGCAAGATACATTTCTAGTCTGGTTGAGAGAGGAGAGCTGTGTGGGGCTCACTTCCTTCAGTCTAAGTTATCTGTTGCTCTAATTGACAAAACTGTATCAGTGTATTTTGTTAGAGGCTTAATAGGGTAAATTTTCCTTCTTTACTCACCCGAGTATCTCATTTGTGAATAAATGCTCTCATAAAGAGAACTGCCTATTCTCTCCAGTTTAGTCTAAAACCTATTTTCCTGGATCAGATGTGTTTTCCCCATTGCCTAATCAAGTATCTGTTGTCAAAATAAACGAACTACTTACAAGTACATTTACTTCCAACTTTTTATTCTTCAGTGCTTCACTGTTCTGCTTTTTTTGTCTTGTCTCTGAAACCCTCTTCCTTTGTAAATAATGGAAATGAAGATTGCTACGTGATTTTGAACAAATTGAAAATGTTCCATCTTTAGCTTCTTCCTCCAGTTTGATTCTTCCTCATTAACTATTTCTGTTCCTAGATGCCTAGAAGTGAAAAATTATGAAAGGATAGTTAATGAACTGCATGAATATTTGTGGTTTTGTTTAAAAAAAACCCCAAACTGTAAATGAACAAAAACATTTAAAGAAGAAGCATGAAGCATAGACTGGAGAGAAACTGATGCCAACTCAGTAGTAACAAATAACATAGTTATTGAGTTAATTGTGGATGACCAGATAAGATATACTTTAATATCATCATTGCCTACCATTCCAAGCAACAGTAAAGCATCTACTTTTCCACATTCTTCCAATTCACTTTCTTTTTTGACATTTGTCATGTACCACCAGTAAGATTCCTATTCTTTCACTGAAAGGCTTAATTTGTGTTTGTGTGAAAACACAAGCTGATAAAGACATGCTCACTTGCTCTCCTTAGCATAAAAAACCCCATATTCCACCTATTTTGAATTTTCTTTTTTACTAGTTATTACTTGAAGATTGAAAATGTTTTTTGCTGATGTAGTCCATTGTAATTCTCCAAAACAGAATGAGCTTTATTTTGATGACATAAAGTGCACTTAGAGCAGGAGACCTTGCCAAATTCTTAGAAAAACTCCTAAATCAGGACCAACAGAAAGTGTAGTGCTTTAGATATTTGAAGCTGTCAACTTTGTGTTTAAGGAGATACCCAAATACAAAGAAACTCCTGCTTATTGCAGCAGGACACAGCACATCTTAGACTGAGAGACACAACTTCCAGTAAAAGTTTAGGATTTACCATCACAAGAAGTTTTATGTTGAATTATAGAACGTATGCTTCAAATGTAGCATCTATACAGGCATATCTGTCATCCATTATTAATATTCACCCAGGCTGAGAAAGTAAAAGAGCTTGGCCATTCAGTTTTTCTTTTACACACTAAGACTTTCAGTATGGGTGAAAATTCCCACCATTGCTGGCCTTGGTGCTGCTTTAGACACTGTCAAGCAGAAATAGACTGAGATGAGAGGCTATTTAATGTAGCATCACAGTTAGCTATCTGATACACACACTGTCAATATGATTAATTCATGTCCCTTGTTAGATTAGAATTGTTTGAGACAACTCTTGAGATGTAAAACTTGGTTTAGTAATACTTTGCATTTTATGTAACTCCTAATTCACAAAAAAAAGGGGCAAAGGAAATGTGAAATGCTGCCTGAGTTGATAGCACTGTTCACCTTCTCTGCCTTATTTATGTCTTGATTCTCCCCTTCCTTGTTGTGTGATATTTTTGTGCTCATTTCTCATTCATGTAATGGCAGAGAATAAATGCTTTGGATGACCCCAATTTTACTCAACAAGAAAGGAACCTTTTTTCATTTTTAAACACCTTGAGAGAAACCACTAACATAGAAAGATGAGGCTTGCATTAAATTCTCCTGTTAGGAAGAATCCAGTTTATCCAGTTATTTAATTTAGGTAGTGATTGCATGAATACAGCAGTCATGCAACATAAGGAAGATAGACACTCAGTTCCTAGCAGTTTTCAGATATCTGAGCCTCTATTTTTTATTTTGTAGTAAAGCTAACTTCAAGGATTTAAGTAATACTGTTGTAGGTTACTTTGTCTTCTCTGTCGAATCTCTTTTGATCTATTCATATGGGATAATTGAATATAGTCAGTGATTAAGAGCTAAAGTGTTTACCTAGCATGTAGGTATTTATATCCTTCCTCCCAGTCCAGTAAGTAATTTCAGAATCCTTTTTAGAAAGAGGAGAAGAAGAGATTGAAAACAAGCTTCTTCAGAATACTTAAAAGCAAATTGTATGACTACATATAGTTGTGCTACATCGTCAAGGAGAGAAAGAGACAAGTAACACCTTTTTTAGACCTGTTAACTTAGCTTATTTGTTAAGTAGCTTCACCTTCTACAAAATCCCCATTTTTGAGACAACACAGTATCCATCCCTGTTCATGCATGTATCTATGGTAAGTGTTATTGAAAATGGAAAAAACCCCAATAACAACCCTTGTTCACAAAAAAAACCCCAACAAAACAAAACAAAAAAATCCCCAAAACAAAACAAACACCAACAACACCCCACAACAACAATAAAACCCATAGGTTTACCTAGGAAAATTAAATGTTCCAGGTTGAGACGTTATTCTGTATCTTTTAGACAGTCAGCCTCCCAAGATGGAGTCTTAGTGAGCAGAGTGTCAGAGAGGAAAAGTGATATTGGATATTGTGTTTTGAATAGGCCACAATGAAATGCCAGATACATGAGGTGGACTGAGAAGAAAAGTTTAGGTCAAGAAAGAGGAAAACACGTGCTCGCACAGGTGTGTGTGTGTGTGTAAATAAAGTAAAAACATAGTCCTATGGGAAAATGAGATGCAAAAATAAGGTTGCTATTAGGTCTGTTGGACAGTCATTTATCTATCTCAGTCAAAACAGTGTTTGCCTCCTCCATTCTTCCCTATCCAAACTTGCTGATCTCCAGGGCAGAGAAAGTCAAGGAAGGGTGGGTGTCACACAAAAACATGACACACTTTTACCACTTTACCAAATGGGCAGACTTCAGGGGATGTTTCAGTCAACGTCTGAAGCTGTATTACATTATGAATATAGAAGTCAAAAGTGAATTAATTTTCATCCCTTCCCATGCCTTATTTTTATCAAAGAAATCATCTGAGCCCAGACAATGAGAAGCTTGCTCCTTATTAGAGAGATACTTTTCACAGTGATCTATGTCACTCCTGTTTTTCAGGTAAACGATATATGCCTGCTTATGGAGTCACATTTATCATGATTTTAAACATTTCTCTCATAAATTTAAGGATATTTTTCAAAATATATAATAAAGAACAAAACTGCAAATTTTTAGCCTTTATCCCATAAGACAACCACTGTCAGTTTTGGCCAGGATACATTTAATTTTCTTCACAGTATCTAATACAGGGCCCAGTTTTGGATTTGTCCCTAAAACAGTGTTTACAATACAGGGATATTTTACTTATTGGTGGTTAGTGCTTACACACAGCCAAGACCATTCTGCTTCTCACACTACCCTGAGAGCTAATAAGGTTGGAGAAGTTGAGAGGGGACACAACTGGGACAGCTGACTCCAACTGAACAAAAGGATATTCCATACCATATATTGCTGTGCTCAGCATATAAATCTGGGTGAAGAAGGAAAGGGGGGAAGGGAGGGGTATAGGGAAGGAGGCAGGGATGTACATTGGGAGTGATGAGACTTGTATTCCCATGTAACCTTTATGTGTGACAGGAGCCCTGTTTTCCTGGAGGTGGCTGAACACCTGTCTGCAAATGGGAAGCAATGAATCAACTCCTTGTTTTGCTTTGCTTGTGTATGTGGGTGTTTCTTTATATATTAAAGCATATTTATTTTAGCTTGTGAGTTTTTTCACTTTTGCTCTTCCAGTTCTCTTCCCTGTCCCACTGAAGGGGGGTTGGTAAACAGCTCTCTGGGGTTTAGGTATCAGCTGAGGTTCAATCACAACACAACCATTAACATCGTGCCCTAAATGTGTTTCAGAACCTTCTTTGCTGCCCTACTTCCTCTTCAAGTATATTAAACCAAACCAGTATAAATGTTACTACTGAATCCAACAGCATAACTACTACCTTCTCCTGTCTGTGAGATCCAATATTGTTACACTAAAAATCCTGTTAAAGGAAAGAGGGAACCATCAAACAGAGCTAAAAATTTATTGTAAGGCTAACTAAAATCTTATTAATCTAATCAAAATGTAAATTATTATTAGTCCAGTTATGACAGTAGTATTAGTAATACTCCAAGTTAATGCACAAAAGCCTCATTAGCAACACCCTTAAAAGTGTTCTAAAAGAACATTTGCCAGTCTATCTTTTCTTTCATGTTTTACTCACCCTTCCAGTGTCCCTCTGGGCCCCAAAACTAATGATTTTAGTCTTCTCAGTAAGAAGGGCAGAAAGGTGCCTAGTGGGTTTGTTGTATGGGGAAGTGGTGCGTACAACAAATTATTGGCATCCTAAGCGTGTTATGGGGAAGAGTATGAAGACAGGAGCTTTCTCTTCCTTAATCTCACAGAATTTTTAAACCTTTTAACGCAATTCACTGTCTTCCCATCGGTTCCCAGTTGTCATTGCTATGAAGGGCTTATGTTTGTCACCTGCTGATTCTCAATTTCTTTCACACTGATGCTGTATTGGGGATTACAGACCAAAGCTAAAACAGGATATTCCATAGGCACAGCTCCTTTCAGCATCTGCTAAATCCAGCTGAATCCAGCTGGGACCACAGCAAGCCCAGCTAGCCATTGAGACACTATGCCACTTAAGCAGCACAAAGCCTACAGCTCATTATTAGTTGCAGAAAATCCTATTTACTGTGCTAGGCTGCAAGCTCTTGAGTAGCACTTGAGAGAGAACTGACCAGCAGAAAAGCACAACTGTGGCAGGTCCCCTGCAGCGAGACATCTACTTCAGCACTTCTCCAAGTGAGTCAGGAGAAGTAGCTGGGATTCATACAATTATTGAATATTTTTCCTGCATCTCTTCTGTTGAAGCTGACAGTTAGCACTTTTACTGCTGACGACTTTTTTGGTCCTTGGGATTTTCTCGGGAACACTTTTTTGCTCTGTATTATGTTTGATAAGATGGAACAAGAGACATCAAAGACAGGGGTCATGCTCCTCTAAGTTGCAACACTTAACATGAACTGTCAGCCTGCAGCTGTTAATGTTAGGGCTGCTTTTGGCAAAACTCAGCTAACTCAGATTATAAGGGTTTGAGAAGTTTAGAGGAGAGATGGCAGAGAATTTAAACTTACTTTATTTTCTACTATAATTTCTTTTATCATAAACATTAGATTATAGTCTTACAAAGCATTGTTTGTAAAGTGAACATTGCAGAGCCATTATTCGTCCTTTGAAAGTTATGATTTTAACTTCAAGAATTAGTTGGAAAGTAATTTAAATTTTGCCCAGTGAAAAGTTAATTGTATGCAATCATATTGTTTTTCCACTTTTCTTTCTCTTTTAGATAATATTTGGAGAGGCATCACAATGACAACCCATTTTCTTGAAGTTTGTAAAAACACGATTGATTTCTTTCCTGTTTCTAAAGTTGCCCGATAGTATATGTTCTCACTTTTGTCCCAGAGTGTTTCTGCACCTTGGGACAACAGAACCCAAAATTCAGGCAAACTCCTTGAAACTGTTAAGCAAAAATTAGTCATCAGTGAAAGTCAATATAAAAAATGAATAAAAGAAGGGAGCCAGGGTGACACTTGAAAGCAGCTGAGGCTGGACATCCCCATCACAGGTGATCCACCTTGTTCATTGTCTCCCTTAGGAAGGTGTCACAGTTTTAGCCAAAACCAAGTGACACTCTCTGATACCTCCCCACAACCAGAGAAATATAAAAAGGGGAGTAAGGGAGAGAGACTTTAAGGTTAGAAGAAAAAAAAAAAAAAACAGAGAAGGTTCAATGAAGTAATAAAAATAATGATGGTTAATTACATACAGATGCATATAGATACATTAATACAGAACCCATACTCACCAGTTAGAAATTAGTTTCCCACCAGAAAAGTACAAAGATGGATTCAGCAGCAGATGGGGTTACTTTAATCCAAAGTCCCAGTCCACAAAATCCTTGGAGTTGTCATGCTGGTCCTACTCAGGGAGGCAGAAGAAGGCAACAAATCTTCATGAACAATGCTCTTCCCCCATAAGAAGACAGCATGCTGGAAAGGAAGAGATGAAAAGCAAGCAAGCCCCAGATCAGAGCTCATCAGCCAGAGAAACCAAAATACACCACTCTTAGGAGCCATTTTATTCTGAGCACCATGGGAAAGATTATTGTGATTGGTCCATTTTGGTAACCTGATCCTATCCTCACCTCCCCATAGGCACAGCTGCTCCCTCTTCCCTCATCGTAATGACCCCATCAACAGCTTGGCAGCAGCTGCTGGGATTCCAGAAGGCTGCAAGTGAGGATAGCTGTAAGAAATTTTTATCCTTGTCCTCTTAAACCAGGCCAGAATAGCAACCAAAAAGTAATAATGCTTGGCTGCTCCTGATTCCACAGTCAGAACAGGGAAGTAAATAAACTTTTAATCCTGAACAAAGACGATGAGTGGGTTTTTATTACTGCAGGGTAAAGGAAAATCTCAGACTGTATCTCCTAGAGCAGAAAATTATACCCTTTACTTCCTTAACTACCCCCTCTGTAAATGAAACGTTCACTAAATGGTGTGGGGCTTTTTTCACCTTAGTAAACACTTTTTTGAGAGATATCATAGAAGACACTATCTTTTTCTACAGAAATGAGACCATCCAGTTCACTACTTGAGAAATGTTTTTTAAACATTGAGTCACTATGTCCAGAAGGGAGGTGAAATGTTAGCAAAACAAGTTTTCAATGAAAATATGGTTTAATTATTTTCATTGATGGATTTTTTTAGTATGTTGAATATTTCATCCTTCATAAGCAAAGTTTTTTCAAGACATTGTTCAGACTACATTTTTACAAATTGTAAAGAAGAGATGACAGTATAAAACATTTGGTGTCCAACTTGCGGTTGAAGCTTAAAGTTGTGTCAACATCTTTAATGGCAGAAAATAATTATTTATATAAATAATCATTGCCCCATGAAGGAACTATAAGCATGAACAGCTAATTACAGTAGATTCTAGAAAGCTAAAAATTATTCAAAGAAAGATGCACTTAAGATACCCAGAAATGCACAAGAACCTACCAATGGTATTGACAAAAATGAATCAGATGTGGAAATTAGGGACATGTTTATAAACAGAGAAGACTGGTTTTAACATATAGTAGTTAAACATATAGTAGTGTGTCTCTCATAGTGATTCTTACCCTTAATTTTTATTTTATTCCCTCTGGAGGTAACATGTATAAAACTAATGCTCTGCATTTTTATAAACTAAGTTTTTATCTGATTTTCTTTTGCCCATAAGCTTTTGTACATAAGTTGTTTTTAAAAATCCATATCGACTTTATAATCTTCTATTTATTTTTATTGTCTTCTCACATAATTTTCTGTATTTGGTAGTACTGCCTTTGGTCTTGATTATCCTTTCACATGAAAATTCTTTTCCTTTTGCAAGTAAACTTAATTTTTTCTGTGGGGTATTCAATTCTGATTTACTGGTTTGGAGAGAAATCTACAAACTTACAGAAGCATTTCACACACAAGCAACTGTTAGCTTACAAACTGAAAAAAGTTATGAGTATGTGATTTTCTACCTATTTTTATACATCCAAAAATAGTTAATGCTTTCTCTGTCTCTACAGTGGGCCTAGCATTTTCTTTTAATATGCCACCATTATCCATTAATAGCTGCAATTTGTGTTTTTTTTTCTCGAAGAGTAGAGATTTTTCATCTCCAAAACAAATGGGAAAAGTTTTGAAAGGGTATTCTCTAACACATTCCCTAGAGTAGAAGCTCGTCCTCCATGTCCATCTTTTATCAATAATAATTGCATTTCCTAGTGTAAGTAATTTAAGAAAATTGAAGCGATTGGGGCTGCTACTCTTAGCTGTAAAATAATTCAGAATGTAAATAATGACAAGAGAAATTTGTTCATTCTAATCCACGGTATCTTGTTTAGTAACCAAAGGAACCAATCTTCATCTTCTTTAGTAACCAAAGAAGAAAACAAGTGGGCATCATAACTTGCTGGTTCATCCAGATGCATTGTATTAGATGGCATTGTAACATTATCTAACAGAATGTTCAGAACTTTGACTTGATTTGAAATGACTGTGTAAACAGCTTAAATTCTGATCCTTTCCCAAGGCTGGGTCAATATTTTCATACATAAATTGCAGTGTCACTTCAATTATATTTAATTGCAGTCACACAGCCCAAAATATTACTACTTAAAAACAAAAAATGAGTGGCTCTTTGTGAAGATCCTTACTCCCTCCAATAATCATAGTAATTTTAAAAAATTGTGAAAGAAATAAAGTAACTGGTCCATCTACTGCCAGTTCAGAATTACTTATTCTAATGTTTTTAGTCTTTTGTTCAATTTTTGTTTTAAAAGCCCTATGTAACATGGCTTCCACTATTTCCATGGGGAGGCCCTTCAATTTAGCAAAGAAATAATGACAGCTCTTAAGTGGGTTTCCCCCACCCCCAGCTTTAATTTATGCTCACTGAATGATCTGTTTCCTTTGGGCATATTTGCTCAAGGTGACATTAGAGAACACTGGGAAGTGAATGCACTGCTTCAAAATATTCAGGCTAAAAATTCCACCTAAATCCACTGGAATTTAAAACAGTGGATTGTCTTTTGGACTTGCCTTTTAAAGGACATGCCTGTTGCAAAGGACACTGACACATGTAAGATTTTCAGCCCATAATAAAAGAAAAGAAAAAAAAAACCTCATTAATGACTATTACAAGGATAAGCTTGCAAATTAAAATAGTAGACATATTGTGTTTTGCTGATTTTTGATAACAGTATGTTTAGACATAAGGTTCCATCCTCCTTTTTGAATCTTCAAATTTTTATTGTGCATACTTGATTTCCATTACTTTATTTATGATTGCAACAGAGATGCTACTCTCTGACCCGGTCTGGGTGTCCTTTGTTTCCTAGCCACTCATGCCAGCACACAGAAATTCTGCCACTTCCATCAGTCTGACCCAAATGGTGTCTTAGGATGTGCTTGTTCCACTAAATTAACAGTGCCAGGGAATGTTTTAGGGACCACTATTCAGTTTCTCATATGGGTAAATCTACAGAGTTCTTCTTGTGAAGACCCTTCAGTTCTCATTCAATATTCTTAATTATCTACTGTGTGCTGCTAAAGTTTCAACTTCTATCAGTGATAAAAACCTCTATTAACTCCTCAAACTTCACTCTAACAAATGGTACTCTGTGATTCCCCAGGCAGATGTTCAGATTTATGAACCTCACTGTGAGCCTCAGTAAAGCCACTTTGCTATTATTTTCTTTTGTGACATAACCAGAAGAATAAAATAAAATACAAATAATTAAAAACACAAACATATAGACAGCATGTAGACAGTTCTTCTGTGGAGCTCATGACACACTACACTGGTCCAAGGTACATCGTAATTCCTTTCCCTTCCCTTCAGAGAGCATCCATTGTCTTTATTGCCTCTATTCTCAGGGGTCATGGTCCCTCATTTCAGGTAAAAGCTTTACTTTAGGGTGAGGTGACCACAGATAACATAAGGAACTTTCACAACAATTGTATACAGAAATACTTCCTTTCTTTTATTTATTTATTTGACTAGAATTACACGAAAGGGTATAGAACAAATTAATATTTCTGAGGTAGTATTTGCTTCACACATCTGTGTCTTGGTTGTTAACTTAATTGAGGAATTTAATATATATTTACATAGTGACACATATACATAGGACTTCTGCAAAACAAAATACAATTTTGCAATGCAAAATACCACATACTTACCTAAATTCAAAAGATTTTATTCTCATTACAGAATATTATATATCCAGAACTCTATTGAAAATAATTATTTATTATAATACCATAGGAATTATCAAGTTTCAACATTTCTAAAAATGCCAGGACATCCTACTTGCTATTATTAAAATGAAAAAGGACCTTGCTTATAAATGAGTGAAAAATAATTTTGATGAAAAGAAGCATTCCTGAAGGTAAAAATGTACTTTATAAATATGCTATTTGACCTAACTGTCATATACTATTTAGTTATTTTTTAAAATATTGATCTTTTGAAAATGAAAAAATAGTTCAAGACAGGGGGTTTCTTAACTAAATCATACAGAAAAGAAAAGCAAGGGAAATCAAGTTCTAAAGGAATCAAACTCTTATTTTATCAAGAAGCGTCTCATAGAAGTTTTTCAAATAAGTGAGTGTTGCTATTTATTTATTTATTTTTCATTAGACATTAGCCATTAGCATGTTTCCCTATTTTATTTGTGTTATATTACATTTTAACAGTCACATGTTCAGGTACTGTATGAAAATATATAGGTGAGGAATGAGTAAGAACAAATATGAAATAGAAATCTGGAAATTCACTGCGTAATTTTTGAGAACTAAATGTACACGGAGATAGCAATTTAACTCCCTATAGCTAATCAGCAGATGGGGATTTGCATAAATGAGAAAAAAAAGTATATGATATTCCTAAGTCTCCATGCATTATCCATGTTCTGTGATTGGCTGAGATAATTCAATTTCACTGTAATAATTAAAAGCTACATGACCTAATGGGAACACTGAAACAGTTAAGATGATAGTAAATGTTCCCCATCATAGTAAGTTAGAAAAATACATTCAATTAGTATAGTAAAATACTATGCATTACCACAGTACGTTTTAATCTGTTGTCAAAGTGAAATGTGGCACAATCACATTTCATTTATTTTTTTCTGATATCATTACTTACAAAGTAAAAAAGGGTCAATAAAGGAACCATACAAGTTAAACTTCTATTCTATTTTGAAAATTTTGAGATGCTCTTCCTCTCTTTTCTGTTTTTTCTGGGCAAATACACTAAGAGCACCTTTTTGCTAATGCAACAAAGTGCTGTTTGATGCAATACTACTTCTAAAGCCTGTATGACCACATTTGAACTGAATAACACATTCCAGGAATAATTTAATAATTAAGTGGAGACACAGTGCATACTTCTTTTTTAGGGTGTGATCATTACACAAGCTGGTTTTCATTTAGTACTTGTGTATTTGTATGCATCTTCAATTAAGCTATTAAAGAATTTACTGTGTTTCTGCTCATTCCAAGGACTCTTAAATGCTGATTAAAAGACAGTAGAGGTTTCTTGATTTGGTAGGAACAATAGTCATTGTTACCTATGGAAAAAAAGGACCCCAGTCTAGAGGCTACTTAATCAAATTTGTGACTTTTAGTTATTGTGTGGTTTCCAGTTGAATTACTGATAGGCAATGGGATAGTGCCATTACCAGAGCGATGGAAGAGCAGGTGGAGTACTTAGTGATTTGGTTTCTCTTTGTCTGATTCTCTTCTCTTCTATACCATAACATAGTTTATAAATGTATAAAATATATATGTTGAAACCTTTTATAAACAGGATGATCCCACTTGTATGACTGTACAAGGCAGAAGACTTGGAAGCAGTGAATGCTGCTAAGACATTTAATTTAAAATTAAACTTATTATTACCTGGAAAACATTTTCCAAATTTGTGTATCAGATATTTTATTTATATTTAAACAAACAAACAAACAAAAAACCAACACAACCTTTCTCTACTCTGTGAAAGTCCATGCACAATGTCATAAGTGCATGCAGAATTGTAACTGGGAATGTATTTATGCTATTTTAAAGTTACAGTATTCAGTTAAATAGAAATCAATATATTCTAGCTTTGGTATTGTGTGTGTCTATGATACTTCCAGCATCAGATCAATTTATAGTGAAGGCTACGAATGACCAATTGTATGTGATTTCTGCATATGCAATATAAATGCAGGTAACTTCTACAGTTAGAATGGACAGTTTGTGCTCAAAAAATAAAAATGTATGAAATATAAGCCACCATTTAGAACAATGTCATAAGTAATCTTGCAAGATTTACATCATGTGAATCCCTTTGTTTCCCAAAGCAGTTCATCATGTTGCACATTTTTAGATTTGTCTTTTAAGTTTACGAGGAAAAAAATGTTAAATAGAGGAGTCAAATTTTGCACTAATGGGAATGGATACACTTCCATGGATTTTGATGAAACTGAAAACACAAACACCAGCTGGGAATTCACTTTAGCTATTTAATGACAGCCTTGTTTAAGAGTAATTTAAAAACCTTAATATATGAACTGCAAAAGAACTATTAACATTTTTCAATTGACTGAATATAATACTAAATTTTTTTTAAAAATTGTAGTGGTAGACTGCCAGGTACCTACCCAGCTGCTCTGTCAGTCCCTCTCTGCTACAGGATGGGGGAAAAAATGTGGTCAAAAACCTCATGAATTGTCATAAAGATAGGGAAAAAAAACAGAGCAAGATAGTGAGAAATATAGACAAAACCAACACCACCCCCAAGGACACACCACCTGCCCTGCTTCATATCAGGCTTATCTTTACTCTTTTATTCATAACTCTTACACCTCCCACCATCCAAGCAGATCTTTCTTCCTCTGTCCCAGTGTGGGTCCTTCCCATGGGGTACAGTACGTCCTGAACTGCTCCAGCGTTGGTTGGTCCTCTCCAACCAAATACTTCAAGAACGGACTGTTCCAGTGCAAGCCTCCCATAGGACCACAAGTTCTGCTAGAAAACTTACTCCTGGAGGGCCTGCTCTCCTTAAGATGCAGCTCCTCTCAGGAGCCTGCTTTGAGTGGGTGCTCTGTGAACTACAGTTTCTAATAAGGAATCTCTGCTTGCTGTGGTGTGGGCTCTTTCATGGCCTGCAGTGTAGATAATTCCTTCTGTATGAACCTCCATGGGTTTCAAGGGGTTCCTGTTCCACCAATTTCTCCTTGGGATGCAGGGGGATTCTTGCTCCAGCACCTGGACCAGCACCTTTCTTCTCTCAGCGTCTGCCAAGCTGTTTCTCTCACATTTTTCTCATTCCTTTCTCCTCAGCTGTGTTGTAATGTTTTTACACCTTCTTACACATATTTTCCCAGAGGCACCACCATCTTGACTGAGGATCTCAGTCATGCCTTGTTGGGGGGTCTGCTAGAACAGGCTGGAACCAGCTGCATCTTGTCCTGGGCTGCTGGCCTATCCTCCCAGAGGCCACCCTGCAGCTCCCCATCGCCATCACCTCAGCTTCTGAAACTTGTACAAAGATAACACTTTTCTTTTGGTATATATTGTGAAATACTACTACTGCTACTAACAACAACAACATACAATTATTTCTCTGGACTTAAGTGTACCTGGTCTTTTTGCTGGTGCAGGCCTACCATCAGGGAACGGATGTCTACTGAGTCTTTAGTATTTTACCTTATCTAATAAAGCAAACATTTTTTATATCATTTCCTGAATTACAGTTAAACTAATACTCACATCTCTCATTTATGGTAATTCTCCTGGAAAGTGTCATCAGAAAAATATATGTAGAAAGAAGCAACGAGGACAGTAAGTATGGCAACCTGATTTTATAGAGATGGTGAGAATCCATTTTATTAAACTGTGACGTTCTTGGCTCCAAACAATAGTATCTAGCAGATGTATTGCATGAAGAGATGACTGATGGTCTTAGATATCATTTGAAGTTCAGCTTTTTGCCTTTATGCATCAAATGTAGGGAACTGGCTTCTTCATGGTCAGAAACTGAATGTGTTGTATTTTAAAGATTAAAAATTAAAAGCCATTTGATTGATGTTATTTTTAATTCAGTTCGAACCATAAATCATCCCATGACTTTCTACGAGGGATGTTGTATAAATGTTTTGTATTTATCCATGATTGTGTCTCAAGTATCCTCTGCCTCGGTGTCTTGACTGCCATTTTATTCATGATATAACAAAATTGGTTTCAAAGCACAGTTACGGTGTTCTGGTTTTATGCGTGGTTGTCACTTTACTGCAATCAGTACAATATCCAGCATCATTCCTAATATTACCAAAATAAGATCCATAATTACAATAGTGTGCAATTGTAATTTAAACAACTAAATCCTAGGAGTGGGAAATTTATGTGTGAAGATTGACCTGAAAAGGCATATAACTTCTTCAAAATTAAGATGAATGCAAATCCTGGTCTTAGGTCATCTTAATTGTTACTGTATTGGAAAATAAACAATTTAATGGAAGTCACGGGTAGGAAAATTGAGAGAAGGTGAATTCCAACCCTCAGTATTGAGACTTAACACGGTCAAAGCAATTTCTTTATAATCATGAATATGCCCTGGGCCACTTTGTTAAAGACAGTTTAAAGAGCAATAAAATTAAATATTCAATAGCATTAGTTAAAAATCCTACACACTACACATATTTTTCCTATTTCAGTTTTATTTTTACTTCCTTGGTGTTACAGTGTTTTC
This sequence comes from Calypte anna, assembly GCF_003957555.1. Lineage (NCBI taxonomy): Eukaryota > Metazoa > Chordata > Aves > Apodiformes > Trochilidae > Calypte > Calypte anna. Next base: position 96,960,854 of record NC_044245.1, read on the forward strand.
ATCTGTCCATGAGTCAAAACTAAAAACTGTGCTGACCTGCATGACCCTTCAGTAGCATTGTTGAGGGTTTCTAAGGGACTATATTTTGAAACTTTTAAGCTCTTGTGATTTGTAACCTCAGACAGAGTTAACCTTGAGCAGAAGCTGTGCCTGTAGTCAGAAATGTAGGGGTAACCACACTAGATGGTAAAACTAGCACATCTGCTCTGGTCTCCTCTCTCATATAACAGTCAAGAAAAAAAAAAATCTACAAAAAATTTAATAATCCAACATTCTGAACAATAACAAATGACATGACCTGATAGTATAAAAAATTCCTCTTAACACCAGGAATTTGGGATGATAGTATGTCTTAAAGGATAGGGAAAACTCTCTAACTGCAGAAAAAAAATATTCTTTAAATATATATTCTTTGTAATACAAAATGAATGATCATGTTATCTTTGTGAGCATTCTTTTAATTCAGTTTTTAATATGAATCATCTGGAGGTATTAAATTTCTTGTAATCCGTACCTTTTGTAAATCAGACAAAAATTTCTTCCTTCTCAGCTTCACTGGACACCCCTGCTCTTGAGTTCCTTTTGTAATTGTCAGAGAAGGTAGGTGCATATTGGTCTGCTCATCTTCTTTAATTTCATTTATTACAGTGTCATCCTTAGCTTAAGATGTGCAGTTACAATCTGTTCCTTTTTCACCAATGAGGCTTCTGGTGAAAATGAAACTGAAAATGGAGGCTGTGTGAAAGACTTTGTGGTTGAAGTACCCATGTCTGAGAATGACAGAAAATGCCAACAGTAGATTTTTATATTTTGTGTCCTATGTGTACCTATCAATTTCACTACCCTTTGTGTCTTAGGAAATCCCTGAATAAATAAATGTTTTTTTAAAAAGCATTCATTGTATAGTATTCCTATAAATTAAGTTGAATGGAGTAATGAAAGTCTAATTATTTTGCTAGTAGAATATTTGACAGTGATTTAATTTTGATTCATTAACAAAAAGACAAGATGAATTAAAGAAATCACCTGAGAAGAAATATTTCCTCATCTTTTAATAGAATCAGTTCACTGCTTGCTTTCTTCCGAAAAACCTGGTCTTGCAATGAGATCTTGTCATCTAAGAATGGCTGCTGTAGGCAGCCAGTCAGATTGCAGCCTGCCTCTTTTTCTAGAAACAGAAAAATCTGATTATATAAAAGAAAAAAGAAAGAAATTAGTCTGAGGGAGATGAAACACAGTACAGGTGGCTCACTAAGCTTGTGGAGTCCATCTTTGAAGATACTTTCAGCTTGACTGGACAACCATGGGCAACCTCACCTAACTGGAGCTGTTTTGAGCAGGATGTTGGACTATCTCTATTCCAGGGTTCTCCTCCAACCTAAATTATTATATAAATCAGTGCTCTTGCAGCTGGCTTCATGGTTGTCTCCCTGTTTGTTATTTGAAAACAGCCTAAGATGTTCTTTATATTATTTATCAGAGGACACAGATTATATTTCCCAGCTCTACTTGCTATTACGTTCGTACAGAAGAATATGATTCCACAAAATTTCAAATTATATTGAATTCTATATTGTTAAGGCTTTACCTTACTAAAGAAGTATGAATGCATAGCCTAGCTAAAAATATTGGTTATATAAATGTAAACATACATTTGAAATCCTTGACCAATGGGGAGAAAGTACTAACTATTATATTGTAGAGTTTTTTTCCTGAGTAAGTGTAGATTACAGAGAAAATTGATTCAGAGTAATTGAGAATTAACTACCAGAAATGTATGTGGAAATGAGCTTCTTCCATGTCTTTTTCTCTTCAGTGTTCTTTTGCTATGCACCCTTACTATACCTTCCAGATTATTTTATGGACAAAAACTTGTTGAAATTTAGGTTCTTACCAGGGGAATATTTCTAATTTCATTGGCATTCTGTTCTCTAATAATATTACAATCGTTATACAGCAGAAGAAGTCAGGAATGTTCCACATCTTTTAAAATAGGGTCATATTTACTCAAGAGTCAATGAGAGATGGATCTTAGTCTTTTACGAAGTACATCTTCTCATATTATTTCACTTAGTATTTTTAGCTCTTCTTTTTAATTTCTTAGAATTAAAAAAAAAAAAAAGTAATAGTCTGATTTTATGGTTTTTTCTCGTGCATTTCAGGTTTGGTGGGGTTTTTTCCTTTGAGATCCTAAGTGTAATATCTACCTTAATATTTCATTAAGTAAGGGTTCCGTGATAAGGCAGATTGTTTTTACAACTTGTGAAAATTAACAGTCACTACACTTGTTTCTTCATGTTAACTTGATCGTTGTCTCTAATCTTCTGTATATTTATTCTAAGTCAACATTCTTTGTTCTCTGAGTCACTGTACTCTAATCTTTGTTTTAATGTTTTCCTAAATGAAAGGGAAGTGACAAAAATATGTATAAAGCTTAAATGAGTAAGATATTTTGTTTAGCCTGATAATCCTTCCTCTTTCTCCTAAGAGTCCCTTTCAATTTTTTTTTCTTTAAGAAATAGGAAGGGGTTTACCTATGTTTTAGTATATGATGCTTTTTATGAATCCAGTGCATATTTCAAGATTCTCATACAACAGCCACTCTTAAAAATTTCTACATTTAAAGTCTCTGCTCACTGTGAAGATATCATCACTGTTTATAAAAGAGGCTTACCTATCAAACTATCATAAATTCTTAAAGTATGTCCATCCGAGCTCCTAAAGTGTTCTGTACAAAACTTCCAAGACTGTTTTCTATTTCCACTTCATCAGAGATATTTTTTACACTCCATAAAAGATATACTTACACATATTCTCTTCAGAACCTACCTTCTACTGATGACCCATGGCTGATAAATTACTTATGAATCCCACTTGCTGTCATGACTTGTTAAAGTCCAAAAGCCCTTTTAGTGTCTTACCACTTTCATGATGATTTGTGGTAGAACACTAAAAATAAACTTTTGAGGCCCTTGACATTTCATTTCTTAATTGAAACCTGTGCTTCGGAATTTCTGTAATACTCACACGTTTATATGCTAGATATGCTACAGTCTTTTACTTTAGAGGTCATCAAACAATGAATGGGAGAAAGGAAGCTTTTAAGCTTTTAATTTCTTAAAATCTAGCAGGAGTCTGGAGAGTCAATAAATGTGAGGCAAAATCAAACAAAAAGGTATAGAGACATTAAAGAAGAGTTTAGGAGGCTTGAATTAGTATTCCAATTGGGTTTCTGTGGATTGATTCAGGAAAATAAATGAAAGAGGTGAAGTTTGTTCTTTTTTTCTCATAGATCAATATTCAGCATATCCAGAAGCTGAAAAAAAGAAAAATGTGAGAAACTCAATCCCTTACTCCATCTGGGTGTATAGAAAATTTCACCTCTTTGTGGCCAAGACAAACATTCCATTTGCCAAGTAGTGAGGTGCTTTTCATCTCTTCTGACTGAAGCTTTCCACATAACACAATATAAAAAGTGAGTTGACCAATAACGAGTTAGGAAGAAAGAGCAAGGATCTCTGTCACAGTTTAACACTGGCCCAGCAATTAAACCAACTGACAGATGCTCTCTATTAATCTCCCTCCCCTCCCTGATAAAGAAAGGAGAGAGAATAAGGGAGAGAGGCTTATGGGTTGGAAACTAAACTACACAGCTTTAATGAAACAGTAATGATAAATTGGAAAAATTACTAAATATATACAAATGTACAGGAAAATTCATACCACCTTCCTTCCCCCTTTCCCTCAGTAACTCTCACGTCACCACTGAGGCTGCAGGGCAGCCCTGGGAAAGTCCAGGCTGGACTCTTGTGTAGTGTAACAAGGCAACCAGGTGCCCCTAATTGCCAGGGAGTGGGCATGAGCTTGTGTTAAGCCCACCTGTGCCTGATTAGGGCAGGCCCCCACTGCGCATGAGCAGGACCAGGGGCCAATAAAAGGTGAGTCCTGAAGCACAGGCTCAACTCAGTCCTGAGCATGTCTGCAGAGGGGTCAGTTGCTCTTGGGGCACTGTATTACTGTCATTGCGCCACTAGTGCTCATCGCCCTCAAGGTGAGGCTCTGGTTTTATTGGCCCCCTAGTCCTGCTCATGTGCAGTGGGGGCCTGCCCTAATCAGGCACAGGTGGGCTTAACACAAGCTCATGCTCATTCCCTGGCAATTAGGGTCACCTGGTTGCCTTGTTACACTACACTCCTGGAGTCAGCAGCAGTTGGGAGTTGGAGACAGGAACACACGGATTCAGGCTAGCACGGATCAGGACCACAGGCAGATGAACTGACGGAATCTTCCCAGGATGCTGAAGCAAACAGGGACAAGGGAAGAAGGGGAAGCAGGAAGGGGCTTGACCCTCATGATCCCTCAAATTTATACTATGACGTGTATGGGATGGAATACTCTATTTGGTCAATTTTGGTCATTTATCTTGTCCACTCCTCCCTAAAGGAGAGCTGCAGGTGTGACCTCTTTACTCCTTTTCTCCCTCCAGAGGGCAAAATGTTCCTCAGAACTGAGCAGTGTCCTTGGTTCTGTACACCAGTCTCTGGCTGTAACTATAAACATTGAGTATTATCAGTCCTAGAAGCAGACACTGTCTGAGAAACTTGCTGTTAATTTCAGGAAGTGCAGCTACTTACAAGAGACTTAGCTGAAAGTAAAATTACAAGACAGAAAAACACCTTTATCCTGGCCCAAACGAGGACAGTCTCTAACCTTGTAATAGAGTGCCCAGCAGGACATGATAAGACATGAGTTTGGACTTACATTCCCCTCACTTAGGTTATCTTACTTAGCAGTACATTGAAGACATACCATAGGACATCAGAAACATCCACGCAAGACTGACCAATAGGACATGGTATTTACGAGAAACCTATGCCTTTTTAGAGCCATAATGAGCTGGTATTTAGAGTGATATTACTCTCAATTTTAAACAAGTTAAACAGTAGTAATTGGTTCTTTAAGTAATACTAACATAAAATAAATGAAGTTCAGATAGCTTTAGAGAGCCCTATGTTATCATTATCACAGATATACAACCTCTCTATCAACACAAGCTGTTTCTGTCAAAATCAAATGATTATTTTAGGATATCTAACTCTACAATACTTTCCAACACACCTTCACAAAACTTGAAGAGCAACATCATAGTCCAGCCCAAGGTAAAAGACCTTGGATGACCTCCCATTAATCCGTCAATTTTGACAATACCCACTCCAAGTACCACAAAGCCCATATACTCCTGTATTTTGAAAAACAAGAATTGAGCAGATAGATCTGCAGAACCTTCCCCTGCCCAAGGACAAATACTGAAAACTAAGTTCAGGTGGGACCCATTTTACTGTAAATAATTGAGTATATTTATGACATTCACAGAGGAAAACCTAATGTGGGGAGGTAGGGTAAAATTCTTGAAATCTCAGAAACACAACTGTCTGGTGAAGAACTTCTGTGTTTCCTTCCCAGCAAACTACATTTTGGTATACTCCGTAGGTCTCGTGTTTCTAAGCCTGATACACTTATTCTACATTGGAAGTTGGGCTTGCAAGTGCTACATAAAATAGACACACAAAACCTCCAGGATTTCCACATTTTGTTGAGGTAACAGGAAAAAGAAAAAGCATTTAAAATTTTATTATAGCATTTGTCATGGTTTAGGCCCAGCTGTTACCAACCTCCTCCACAGGGATACACAGACAGGGAAGGATTCAGCTTGGAATATTTTTAAGGCAGGAGATTCTATGTATAGAAACACATATTCTATGTAAGTGCTGTGGGTTTCTCAAGGGTCCTGCTTCATCCTACATGAACTTTTAAAAGCATTTTCAGTATCAAGAAAGTTACCAAAGCAAATATGTGAGCTGAACTTCCTAGAAGTGATCTTTGTAAAATTCTTCCTATCACTTTTAAAAATGTACTGTGCTTATGAAAACAGATTCATATGAAGATGTCAACATTTTTAGGAAAGAATGTTTACACTTATTTTGGATTGCTACAGGCTCTTTTACTTCTGTATTCTCAGTCCCACCAATTCTGTTATTCATTGATTAATAAAACACATACTTTTGGTGCTTATCTTCATTAAAAGGAAAAATACGTTCAAAATAAAATTTAAAAAATCAGGTGTTTAGGAGGTTTATCCAGGAAAATGATATTACTTCAGACTGACAGAATGCTAATGAGTTGTAAACATTAAATCACCAGGTCACCTGAAAAGTTACTGTGGCTCCATCTCTATGGTATTATTGTCCAGTATTTAGATTAATGAATATCAAAACAACATGATGTTCCTTAATCATATTTCCTTCTCAACTGATTTGGACAAAAAAAAAAAAAAAAAGCAAAACATAGCCAGTATTTCTTATGATACATGATGTAACTTAAAAAGATGAAAATTCATGCCACAAAAAAATAAATACACCTGTCCCCCTCTTTTTACTCAAGACCCCTAAAGTAGAAGTTATTGGGCACTATGTTTTGATGCACAGAACAGTGGCTAGTCAACAGTAGAGTATAACTTTTTTGTGAGTGGAGTTGTGTAAATAACCAATTTTTCAGTGCATTCCCAATTAAAATGATTCGGCTTGCTACTGCCTTTTAACCATTAAATTCTTTTAACCAATGTTGCTATAATTTATCCCAAAACAACCTGCAGGAATGAAAGGTGTATGCTAAATCTTAAATATTGGTTTCAGATAAAGATGCCTGATTTTTGAAAGGCAGAAACTGTCATCTGAATTTGACTTGAACTGGAAAAAATTATATTCTTTAGCATTTATTTCTTTAGGAAACTAAAACACTTGGTCAATAATATTAGGGCTCTTAGTCTGATTGGGAGGTTTTTCTAACAGTTTACTGAAAACTGACAGAAATGGTACCTAGAAGATCCTAGGTCCTAATGGTACCTAGAAAATGAACTCTTCCTGTGCAATTTCTAGCACATTTCTAGCAATTTTCCCTTCTGGCTGCAAGATGTAGATGACACTACACTAAAGGTTAGTTCAATTAAAATGCATGCCTGAGTTTTAATTTCTGTGTTTTTAAAGAACATATGTAGTGTAAAATAAAGGTAGGAAGTCCAGTTGTTTACCATTTGTCATCAACATTTCCCCCCAGGAGCAATGAATATTGAATGGTTAGATGGGGCTTTGGGCAACCTGATCTGGTGGGAGGTGTCCCTGCCCATGCAGGGAATTTGGAACTAGATTGGCTTTAAAGTCACTTCCAAACCTAACCATTCTACAATTATTTAAAAAAAAGTCTTTTATGTTTTTTATTGCTCATTAGTAACTGCTTCCCTCAAAATATATGTAGCTTGCATCTTCCTCAACCACCTTACCTTGCCCCACTTAACACACAGAGAGACACATCTGCCCCCCTAAAGCTAGTCAGTCTTTGTATTAATGATTGAAAAATATTAATACAATTATTAAGTGATCAGTGGGACAAATAACTCTTTTAATATGACCCTAACTGAATGCTGTAGGGGTAAAGTCAATACAATTCTCAGTCATGGCTTTCTACAGTATCGTTCTCCTATATTTTTACATCCCTCAGTAGCAAACAAAACTCATAGCTATAATGGTTTTAAATGGCTATTAGTCCTTAATCTAATTCTAAATAGGAATTTTATAAAAAATGTGTCTAAAAGGCAAAATTTGCAGTTAGGAAAGTAAAGAGGAAGATATTTTTACGTGTTAAAAGTGTTTTCTTCCAAATGGATACCTCCTTCAGGCTTGTTAAAATCGCAGCTACATCCAGTCAATGGGATTTCTATGCATGCTCTTAGTCTTCATTATATTATTAATTCAACAAACATTATAAACAAACAACTTGAGTAATTGGTCATGGCTTACTCAGTTTTTCCTCCTTGTGTTTAAATGTTATAAATCATATCATAATGTACACTAAATTATAATCATGTGCTAATTAAAAATAGATGTCCTCTGGGGAGCTAGTAATAAGTTCTGTAACATGAAAGCTAACTTACAGGAAAAAATGTTTAGGAATAACATTCAACACAACTAGGCTTTTGCTGTTATTAATAATGCATTGTAAGAAGTTGTCTCCCTCTAAATACAAGAATCCCTGAATTAGTTAATAAAGGCATTTATTCAATAAACTCTGTCCAGGGATATCTTTCTGGGGATTTTCCTTGCTAATTACTGTAAAGTATTCTGTTAAGTTACAAATTACTGTAATTTGTTCTATGAAAAAGCACTCATCTTTTGTGAGTCAGCATGGGCCTGAAAATCTGTTTCTGTGTTCCTGCAACAAGAATTTACTGAAAATATCATACCCTGAATAACATTTAGGAGAAAAATATCCTGTTCTTAACTTTTTCTTCAAAATGAATTTTCAGAGCACTATAACAAACTGGCAATGCAGATTTAATGGTAGTGGTTTTCAAGTTGAAAAGTCTAGTCTTTCCAGAGAAAATTCTGACCGTAAGATTATCTCTGTATTTCTAATTACTTTTAAATTCTATTTTAGCCTAATCACAAAACTAGCATTGAAAAGAAGGGAACACTTCCCTTCCTTCCACATAGAATAATGCCATTAGGCTAATGTATTCTTTGCTGGCTTAATGATGTTGTATAAGATAATCAAATCTGTCAGAAAAAACACATTGAATATTTCATCCAGTACTGACCCAATAAGATTTATTTTTTGTTGGTTTTGTTTGGTTGGGTTTTTTTCCCTCCCTTTTCTACCAAATTGAAGAAACATATTTTTTTTTCCACAGCATTAATCCCCACCATTATCTGTCTCGTGATGTTGGATTTACACTAGGCATGTATTAGGTTTCATTTCACAAAGAATGGATTAGGACAGACCTATTTCTAAGGATTAGCCTTGGCTTTCACAACAATTTTGTAGAGAAACATATTCAACTTGGCCTACAAATTGTTTATTCTGTAGATAATTAAGTGGCCTTCTTTTATCCGTATCACGTGGTTGGCTTAAATCTGTGTAAACTGGGGGATTCAATGTCCACCTTTCATTCAGAAGAAATATGTCCAATAATGCTAATCCCATACGTGGTTGCTGCATCTGAAACAATGATAGCCTCAATCTCTACTAGTAGGATACTTTAAACCCCCAAGCAGAGGCATGCGTGAGCAAATAGCATTTTTTCTTTTTCTTTTTTTTTTTTTTTTTGTCCTTTACAATGTATTTCTGGAAGAAATACATCTGTGTTTATGACAAAGAAAAGAGAAGCAGGAAAAATGAAAGATATAACATAGCCTTGAGGAAAAGCTTAAAGAAAGACAATTTTTCAAATTGAATGCTGACTGGTAGATCATAGCTTCTGTTGTTTGATTCACCTATTCTGAAGGAAAAAGAGCTTTATATAGGCTTTCACAATAAACTGTTTTAATCAGGTATCTTGGACATAGTAATTTTATCTTAGTAAGGACAAGATACAAAGACACCAGTTCTGTCTACTTAGATTAAAAAGTGTTCACGTGTATTTCCTCTGTTACCTAGACCGGAATTTTATTTTCTGCAGTGATTACACTATAAGGATTTTGTAATGTAATTTAAGCATCTGTATCTCTAGCAGTAAAGAAGATAAGTACTCCCTTTTTCCTCAAAAACAAGCTTACTATAAACTGATGGAAGAAATCTAAATTTTAAATGTCCTTATTAATAATTTATTATTTATTTAGGTTTGTATTTTACATTTTAATTAAAAGACACATTCTGTAAAAATGAAGATAAATAATTTATAAAGTCAGTTTCAATTAGTATTTCTCATTCAAGTTACTAAAATGCTATCCAACAATAAATTTATAGTAATGGGGTCATGGAGCTGTGGAACATTGCAAGGTCAAACATATGATTATTTTTAATAATAGGCTTTAAATTCATTTCCATCTTAAATATAATGCCAGATGGCACAGTAAATAACAAGAGGAAAAATAAGCATTTTGCATAAGATGACTGCCAAAAAGTATTCATTCCTGTAGGTTACAGCAGGAACACTTCTTAATAGAAATGGAGTTCAAAAAGTAAGGGGAAATGGAAAGGATTTGATCTCTTTTGTAGACATACTAGTGCTGTTTAGTGTTGGCTAACCTCAGAAGGGAGGTTTTCAAAGGCACAAATGTCAGTCAGAAGCTTAAATCCCACTCTTTGGAAGTCAGTAACTGTTAGGCACCAAGCTGGTATTGATGCCTTTGAAAACCTTCCCCAAGTGCCAGATTCTTTAAGATGTTGACCACAAATCAACAGGAGACAGGGCTGCTCCGCACTTCAATGGATGAAGCCCACAATGTCTACCATGGGATTTGCCTCATATCAAAAGGAACTCAGTTGTGGCTTAATTGATATCATTGCTTTAAGATAATGCTTTACTTTGCAAACACTGTATTTTGTCTTAATATATACTACCTCTCATATCCTCACTTGGGGTTTAAGTCTCTGCACTTGCTCTGAGTTTGACATGTCTTAACTTGATGAAAGGAGTTTATTTTCTTATCTTTAATGGCTATATCATCTATTCACTTTAGCTTTTTCTTGATGATATTTATGAAAAATAGGACACAGAAAGTTAAAAAAAAACAAACTGACAGCAACAAACTACCCTGGCACTCTCTTATACAGAAACTACTTCAGCACTATGCCAATAATGAAACTAATGTTCAGTGTCAAGTGCTGTCACTCTCACAGATACAGTGAGGCTGATGTAGATAGCAGGGAATAATGGCACTTATTCAAAAATTGACAAAATGAAAACACATTCAATATGTGTATGCATTGAAAAATATAAATGTGATTCAATGAGAGAAGGAGCTCTAAAATGTAACGTTACATCCTGTGTGACATCCATCCAGTAACTTAAGACCTTTTTTTTGGTAGGAAAAGAATTTATGTGCTGAACAGACCTGTGCTGAGCCCAGTCTTATTCAGTGAACCATATCTGAAAAGTGAGTAGATTTGTTAGTATAAAGAGGAATGTACCATTTTGTATTTGCAGAGAAGTAGGAGTGATTACACGTGATGAATATATGAAAGTCAGAGTAGAGAGAAGTCAGGAGACATAACTCCCTAAATTATTCTCAGTGTTTCTAAGCATGTGAATTTGCCACAGATTCTAGCACAACTAATGGAGTTTTAGTATTTGGGGTGATGCCCTTCATCCTCATATTCAGTGCCTTTTTATAACACTCAGCTTCTGACAGCAACTATTCCAGCCTTCTCTGTCCTTTCTGCTAAGAATTGTTCAGCCCTATGAACCCAGCACATAATTTCTTTTCCTCTTTTAGACCAGATGGACATATTCACAGAGTTCCCTGCTTACTCAATCATCTCTGTTAATAGTGTTGCACTGTAAGGTTGTTCTCTTTTTTTTTTTTTTTTCATGGAAAATCATTAATTTGTACTAGGTTGGTGGGCCTTGTTAGTATGTGCAGACCTTAACTATACAGTCATCAGTTTGTATAAAGAGCCCAACATTTGGCTTTCAGTTGATATGCAAATTTCATATAATGTGTTCTTCCCTTCCTTAATTTCTGCTTGAGGAGGGTTTAGAAACAATCACAGAAAATTCATTGCATTTGTTCTCAAAAAATTGTCTCTTGTACAAGTTCACCTTCATTTATAACACCCCACGCAGCTCTCTTTTGTTATTTTTGTTTCATGTCTGAAGATCCATTTGTAAATATTCCTGGATTGAAGTTATCACTGTCTCATCCACATATAAAATACAACTTTGAACGGCACCATTAATCTATCTGTGCTTTGACCACAAATATGTGATTAGCATTCTAGGGGTTCTAATTTTATGCCCATTGCTGCTGCTGCCCTGGAGACTGATTCTTGCAAAACTCATGAAATAATACAATTCACCCAGAAAAATAATAACAGGAACAGCAGACATAAGGAAAAAATATGCACACCCCCTCTTTAACAAGGGTTAAATGTCTGACAGGCTAGAATGTCTGTCAGGCATTCTAGCATTTTGTAGCATTTTTTATGTTTTGTAATAGTGACCATTAGCATGGATCATGAACCATGGAAATCATATATAAGTGATTTACATCTGTATAAGATTTCATTGTCTCCCTTCTGCTCCTTTAAGAGTTCTACTTACACTTCACCAACAGTCAAAGGCAGCAAAAATAATCTGATTAGGATTTGAATTTGTTAGTACCACTTCACAATTTCATAACTGAGGATAGCACATACTTTTATGATTCCAGCTACATTCTGTTACAAGTATTGAACTGTATCCTCCCTTACATATTTCTGAAAAATACATCTCCATCATGACAGTAATTTTCACTTAATATTTCTGATGCTATAAGTAGTATTGTAAAGATAGAGCTGCATTAAAATGATAGAAAGCCATTTCACACATTTATAAAATGAAGCACTTTACAAAATTTGTGGTCTCAAAGAATGTTAAATCTTCCTAAGCTGAGCATGCTGTGAGAACTCTGAAATATTTGGTATTAAAAAAATAAAAATCTCTACTTATAAACCTGTAAAGGGCATATCTACAAAAGTAATCTACCACTTTAATTCCCATCTTAAATTGCTATATTTTTGGGGGTTCTCTATGCAAGTCAAAAGTGGAGAAGGGAGAAAAAAACCCACAGCAGAATGATAGAGTTAAATGTAAACATGTTACTAACTTAACACTCATAAAAATGCTTTTACTTAGAGTAGCAAACCTTAAGTCATCTATTTTTAGAGCCAAAGCCCTATAAAGAAGGGTTACACCAATGCATGTAAAGGAACAGTTGACACTGAGAAAATATCATAGATCTCGTTTATCTTATAATTTTTAGTACTTGGGCTAATGGAAAACTTGCTGCTATAGAATAACTGTTCAAAGATAATTTGCCTTAACCACTGATAGTGTTTATATACATAAAATATTGAGAATTTCAAGAAATATGGGTTCAATAAAACATCTTATTTAAGTAATTTATTGAAATAATTCAGTGACTGAAAATTCTTCAAAGGGTGGAATTCGGTTTCTACATGCAAAATGTATGCATTCAAAATTTAATAAATTTATGTGGAAAACTCATTAAAAATATAAAGATAATCTTCTAATGATAAAACTAATTTAACTGATTTATAAAAATATTCCTAATGTTAAGTTTTTGGGGTGATGCAACACCATCAAGCACATTTTTGGCTGCTAGGTGTGTGGTGTGACCCCCTTAGGCCACACACCAACCTGAGGTCACTCAGTACTTAGTGCCATCCTTTTCTCCACTAGGCCACACAGCAACCTAAGGCAAGTCAGGTATGGAATATGAAAAGCAGGGTACCAGAGAATAGTGTTCCCCCTATTCTGTATGGGGTAAAAAATGATTGTAAACACTGGACTGGATGGAGCATTGAGGTACCCCCTTGAGGCACCCAACTCCTGCTCTCCCTTTGATAGACTGGAGAGATGGTGATGATCACTCACATACTGGAAGCCTAATGCATTTATACTTGGGGGATGTCCCAAAAAGAGGTGATGCCAGAGCTCCAGAATTTTGCAAGTTCTGGGCATGTGCAACTGGTGGAAAAGTAGCAGAATATTTCACCATCTTAACTGGGACAAGAGTTAGTAACTTCAGACCCCATAAACAAATTACCAGAGAGGCCCTTTGAGCTCTCCTATACCAGCATCTCACTTGAGCTGGGATGCCTCTCAGGCACAAACCTCTTTAGGACCATATGCTTATGAAGGTGATTGAGGTGGATGAGGATTGATCATCTTCCTTGAGTCCCAGCTACTGCAAACTGAGGAATGCTGATGCGTTGTATTTACTCCATACTTGAAGAGGCAAATGGAGTATTTTTTTTATTTTTTTTTTTTTACTGTAAGGCTGACAGAGCCCTGGAACAGGCTGCCCAGAGGGGTCGTGGAGTCTCCTTCACTGGAGACATTCAAAACCCGCCTGGACACGTTCCTATGCGAGATACTCCAGGTGGCCCTGCTCTGGCAGGGGGGGTTGGACTAGATGATCTTTCGAGGTCCCTTCCAACCCCTATGATTCTATGATTCTATGATTTACTCCATACTTGAAGGGAGAGCAGAGTTGATTACTTTCAGTAGCACACTATTTGTGTGCTACTGTGTTAGCCTATTGTATGTCCTCCATACATACATTCCTAACAGAATGCCTCCTGGGTGTCCTGACTATAAATATGCTGGTAAAGACAGTGTTCTTTATTTTTTTCTTTATTATTCTTTCTTATTGTCTTGGTAAAACCATTTCGGTAAGTACCTTCTCCACATCCCTTCATCATTTAACTAGTGGACTGTCTTGACTGACCACTACTTGTGAATATCTGCTCTTTCTTCTGTCTTTCAAAAGTGGAAGTCCATTCAACTGATGTTTTCTTCTTTCCAGTTATTTAACATATTTATAACCGATTTGTCAAAACATACCTTTGTCTTGCTGCTCTCAAAAACTTGACAGTAGCCAAACAGCTGTGCCCACTGTTTATCACTGCTTCTGCTTGTAATATTTTAATTATTACCTTATGTTCCTCTCATCTGCTGGCTGTCTGTCCTCTGAAAGCACTATTAGGACATCTTCTTGTTTTCTTTTTTGAATTATATATAAATTTATGTACATACACACACACACATATCTATATATTTATATCTATATCATTATTTTTTTGTGAACGTTACTTTTCTATAAGTAGTCAAGTGATGAATAACAAAAGTGTGGAAAAAAAAGATTTAAGAGAAACTTGCTGAGTACCTTCTTCATTTTTTTAGGATTTTTTCCTAACTGTCATGTAACATACCAAGCTGAGGTACAGAAGCATTAAGCTTTGATAAATCAAGATGTACAGCAAGCTGCCTGTTTTCCTAGAAAAGTCTGAAGTAACATTCCACAGTATCTGTGCTAGGGATACTGTGTTCCAGCTGCCTTAAGGAACTGAATAATCTTCCTATTTTTCCACAGCAGAGAACAGGAAGCTTAAGGGGTCACATCAAGCAGACTTCTTCTTATGCTAAGTGACTAGGTTACTAAATGTGCAAGCCAATAATTCTTTTTCTCAAATTTAACTATAAATTCCTTTTTAGCACTTGAATCCTATGCATACAGAACATAAAGAAACTCTCTGTACAGTTCCCTAAATAAACATGTTCTGAAGAGTTTTGTTTGAAAGACTCTAAGTATTGACTTTCACTACTGTCCAAGATATTGCGTTTTTTCTTACAAGACAGTTCACTGGTTTATGGCAAAAATAATGTGTCAAATAGCTAAAAAGTTTCTACGGCTTTTGGTCAAACAGGCTGTTCTATTTTACCATTAAAATGAATTCTGTCAAGTACTGTAAAGTGTTTTGACAACAGTGTAATTTTCCTTCATCATCTCAGATCATTTTGCTGCCCAGACACATTTTGTTAAGACTTTTCCTGTCTGTTTGTAAAGAACTCATACTGTAATCTTCAGAAAGTATTTTCTAACTCAGAATTGCTCTCAAAAATATTTTCCATTGAGAAAAATAAATCCTATCATCTCCCTAATAAATATGGATATCAGAACACCATTGAAAGAAAAATGTATTTGTTATGTTTATACATCATTTTAGATCGATTGGTTGTTATTTATTATTACCACAGATTAAAAAAAAATAAATCAACTTTACAGAACTGATGGTGTTTATCAATGGATAGTAAGGCAACAAAATAATTTTTAAAGAGTTTTGAAGACTCACATATTCTGATAGAAACAAATATATAAAAATCCACTACCTGCAATGTATTCAAGCATTTTGAATCTGACTGCCTATAAAGTGTTTCTATATTAAGTTAAACTAGGATTACTAAACTGAATTGATAGCTTAAAGTCTCTTGTTAAGGTTAACATTTTATTTTGGTTTTTTCTCTCTGTGTGGAAATCGATAATTGATCTAAGACTATGAAAAATGGTTTCTGTGCA
Source organism: Calypte anna (assembly GCF_003957555.1). Lineage (NCBI taxonomy): Eukaryota > Metazoa > Chordata > Aves > Apodiformes > Trochilidae > Calypte > Calypte anna. The sequence goes on from NC_044245.1 coordinate 96,976,771, forward strand.
TGAAAGATTCCTGAATTATGATGATATTCTTACAACTTTTAACAAATCATGATCTACTTTAAATAAATGCATCTGATTATTATAAACTGCTTTATGCTGTTATTTAAAATGTACTTTTCTAAACCATGAAACAGACATAATATTGTTTTTAACCTCACACCTTTATCTACCATGCAACCTCTAAAAATTTTATCACAGAGATGTAAATATTACTACTTTTGGTTTTCCAAACATAGTGTTGGAATTGTACTGAGATCCAAGAAATTATTGTGAAGAAATTCTGGAAACCAAACAAATTGAGAATTACAAGGAAAAAAATACACTAACAGGATCTCAAGCTCCACTTCTCAGAGAGAGTAGGAATAAGGAGAAAAGTATGTTCCAACATAGTTTAGAATTTAGATTTAAATCCCTTTGATGTTTAACTTCTTTCTCTGGTGTCAACCTTTTACACAACTTCTAGTCAAAAACATTTGTGCATAGATACTTATGCAAGTGTCTAGACATCAAACCAAGTCATACCAAAGATCTTTCCATCTAGTATCCTATCTCTAACTGCAGCCATTTGCAGAATCTAAAAAAGAAACTGAAGAACCAAAGAAGTACATAGCAATACTTACTTGGTATAGTTCAATATCATCCAGGATTTTTTAACATTCTGACTCTCAATGAAAATCTCCTTTGAGATTTTTTTCCCATTAATTGTTTACAAGCCTATGTAAACCTTTATTATCCACCTTATGTAGCCAGGACACTTGCAGCTTTTTTATGCATTACATGAATAACTCCCTGCTTCCCTTTTTGCTTTATTTTTACTTCCCCAAATCTGTCTTCCCTTTGCTTCAATCAGTGAACACTTATTCCTATATTAAAAGTGACAGTGGTCATTTTTGCCTTCCGCATGCTGTTCCTTCTTTTATCAACCTCTGCCAAATTTCCTTCTATACGCATTTCTATCCACATTTTTGCAGTTATATTTAATGCTTTTGATTATGACAAATAATAAGGAGAGATACCAACCCTCACTGGTCCAGATGGTCAACTTCTTATGATACTCAATGTAGTGTAATGAGGCAACCAGGTGCCCCCAATTGCCAGGGAGTGGGCATGAGCTTGTGTCAAGCCCACCTGTGCCTAATTAGGGCGGGCCCCCACTGCACATGAGCAGGACCAGGGGACCAATAAAAGGTGAGGCCTGAGACACAACCTCAGCTCAGTCCTGAGCTAGCCAGCAGAGAGGTCAGTTGCTCTTGGAGCAGCAGCACTGATCCGGGCTAGTCAGTTCTGAGAGCCGTAGGCTTGGAGCATTGCTGGTGAGTCTCTGCTGGAACACCTGGTTGGACCTTGAAGTGCCGTTCCCTAAAAGAGGTTCATCTTGCTACAACTCAATGTGTCTCTGTTCCCATTTAATAGAATAGATGTAATATAACTTTTTAATTTTCAATGGCATGTGGGTATACATACAGAAGAGTCAGAGGCCCTATAGAAACAGCAACTACACAAGGACCACACAGCAGAGGTAATCAGGTGACAGGCAGTCCTCAGTGTGGTGATGCAGATGATGTAACTGTGCTTGTAACATGCCTATGAAATCCATGGGATTATGTGACAATACAGTAAAACTTGTTTCTTTTACCTTCTGAGTCACTCACACCATGTAGTCAATAACTGACATATAGACAGCCTTGCCTTGGAGTTATAGATTTCAATCATGAGAATGAAAAAGTTAACAAAACCAAGCTTGAAGTTATAAAAATATAAGTTGTCCAGATATCCCACAGCCTTTGTAGATATTACTCTCATACACAAGGCACAATGGACAAGATACCTCTTTTTGAGAGCACCTAGGTGACATAAGCTACATTTGATGCAGAAAGGGACCTGCGGTACCTAGTTGATGGCAAACTGAACATGAGCCAGCAGAGTGCCTTGGCACCAGGAGAGACAATTTTTTCCTGGGGTGCATTAAGAACAGCATCACCATCTGGATAAGGGAAGTGATTGCCCCACTCTATTCTGCACTGGTGCGGCCTCACATCAGGTACTGTGTGCAGTATGGGGCACTGCAGTGTAAAAAGACATCAAGCTTTTGGAGAGAGTATAAAGGAGAGTGTCAAGGATGGTGAAAGGTCTGAAAAGAATGACTTGTAAGGAGCAACTGAAGTCACTTGGATTGTTCAGTCTGGAGAAAAGGAGGCTGAGGGGTAACCTGGTAGCAATATATGGCTTCCTCACAAGGGGAAGAGATGGGACTAGCACCGGTTTCCTGTTACCAAAGAAAAGGACTCAAAGAAATTGTAGGAAGTTGAATCATGGGAGGTTTAGGTCAGATATAGGAAAAGGCTTTTCACCGAGACGGTGGTTGAGCAATGGAACAAGCTCCCCAGGGAAGTGGTCACAGCACCAACCCTACCTGAGTTCAAGAAGTGTTTGAATGACACTCCCAGGCACATGATGTGATTCCTGGGTTGCCCTACAGAAGGACAGGAGTTGGATTTTATAATCATGATGGGTCCCTGCCAACTGGGCACATTCTATGATTCTGTGATTCTATGATTCTGTGAAATTAATACATATATCTGTTCAATTCTCAAAGTGCACTTTAACATATAAAAGCATCTGTAGTGTTGTCTAAACTGCTGTTTAAAAACGCAGATATGAATCATATATATGAAATATATGATTACATATGATTACATATGTGTCTATATCTGAAAACCTGGATCACATAGTTAAACAGAAAGCAGAATGTATGCTTTTTTCTCATTAAAATATTCTACAGTTAAACTAGTCTAATGCATTGGTGTTAATTTCAAATGACAAAGAATCTTGGCATATGGTGTTGCAACACGGGCAATAAATGTTAAGTCCTCAGAGATTAATGTTACATTTACAGGTATGTTTTAGAAATATACAAAAGTTTATTTGGCTTAGTTTAAAAGGAGCAAAGATAGGCATGTATAAAACTGTAATTCCCTGTATGACTTCTTTGCACAAATTGATTCAGTTTGATTAATGCAAATTGTTTTCCTTGTATTTTTTAGCAAATTAGTTTCATAAGACTAGTACTCTCTTTCTAGTCCAGAAACACACCACCTATTGGGAGGAATTAACTTCTTATTTCCCAAAGGAAAACACCTGCATTGAAAATTATCTCAAAGCTATTTGTAGTAAGTTGCAGTGTGCAGGTGAAGCAGCCCTCTACCTCCTTTTTTTATAGAAATACATGTGTTCAGGAACTCCAGGTCTTACTGACAGAAAGCATCACTGAACAATGCAACACCACACTACAAAACCCAATGAAAATGTCTGGCCATAAGTGACAAAAATGAAAGATAAAAAACATAGCTTTTCCATATTTCACATCAAGAAGAATTTTTTTTGAGAAGGAAGCTGACTATACAGGAACATGTTTTGTAATATGTCACATCAAACAGTGAAATGTCATGAAATACAAAGAACTGGCAGAAAGCAGGGAAGTCCTATGTGCCAGCTTCTTCTCCCAGAACTGACAGGCTTTTTCAAATGACACACTGAATTAGAGAATAGAATGAATCTTAGGGAGAACCTCAGCTGCCAGGTAACCACCCTCAGTCCTCATCAGACTTTTTCTTCCACTAAGTCTCCTGCACGCTTTGAATTTTGCATGAGTTCTTCTGGATACGTAGAGAGCTGTTCTTTAATCTATTTCCTTTTTGTTTCCTCTCCTCCACCACCTCTCCACACAAGCTCACTCTTGTTCCCATCCACACTCCTATGCAGCCTTCTTGAAAATAGGAGATGTGGTCTTGAACCTTGTCCTTTTATTAGAATATTAAACCTCAGTATCCAGGTTTCTGAACAGATATTCTAACTGAGAAGTTAGAGCAAATTTTAAAAAAACCCTAAATATTACCATCTCATCTAATTAGTTTTAGTAAGACAGTCAGTCTTTTATTAGTTTTATGCATGCTCTGAGCATATTGTAGCACCAAGTGTCTTGGGTTAGTGCTGTGGTGGAAGCCAAGGGGCCCCAAGGGTGGCTCCTGTGATAATCTGAAGGAGAGAAGAGGAAAGGAGAGGAGAGGAGAGGAGAGGAGAGGAGAGGAGAGGAGAGGAGAGGAGAGGAGAGGAGAGGAGAGGAGAGGAGAGGAGAGGAGAGGAGAGGAGAGGAGAGGAGAGGAGAGGAGAGGAGAGGAGAGGAGAGGAGAGGAGAGGAGAGGAGAGGAGAGGAGAGGAGAGGAGAGGAGAGGAGAGGAGAGGAGAGGAGAGGAGAGGAGAGGAGAGGAGAGGAGAGGAGAGGAGAGGAGAGGAGAGGAGAGGAGGTATTAAGACGTGGTTATGATTTCTCCTTCTCTTTGTAGGTTAAATTATTTTTCTTTTTTTCTGCTCAAGTTGAATCTGTCTGGCTTTTTGCCTGGTATTGTAACTGGGGAGTGAAAAGCTCCTTATCCTTGTCTTGATTAATGATGCTTTCTTTGGGTGGATTTCCTCCCCCATGTCCCATAGTGGGAGATGGGGGTTTGGTATTGGCTGGGCCTAAGACATGACACCAGGTTTTCTTGAAGATGTAGGTACTTCTCTGTTTTATTGAGGGATTTGGTCCTAGTCTGGCTGCATGCAGATGGACACAGTCTGAGCATGCAAAACTTGAACAAGCAGTTTCTGAACATATTTATAGAGCAGCCAGACAACATGAAGAAGATCAAGAAATGGGTGATTCCTAGCATAAATCCTTGGGCTCAGAGGAAAAATGAGGTTCTGGTTTGGTTTTCAGGAATAAAAGGGGAAACATATAAAAAGACTGCAGATTCCTCATATTCGTTTGCATAAAACAGAATCCAGTCTAAAATGAAACCATCCCTTCTGCACAGTGACTGTGCTTCTGTGATATATGTAATTTTACTTAAGACAGAAAAAAGACAATCATGATTTTAATTCACAGCTATGAGACACATATAAATTAAATTCCTTCTTTTATGTCTTAAAAGAAGTTTATGCCATTTCTGCTACTATACATAACATTATTTGATAATTTTTTTGTCTCAGGAAGGAGTATCAATTAAGAACCAAGAGGCATTTATTTGCCTGATTGCATACTATATAATTAATATTATGCATTGTTATTTTTCAGTAATTTTTTTTCCAATAGCTACATTATAAGCTTTGCACATGATTTCAGAATGGGTGTCATGACTCTTCCTCATACCAAGTGCAGAAAATATGCAAAGATGCAGCTGAACTAAGAACTAAGAGAAAGTCCTTTTTCACAGCTTTTGGAGAACTTTCTGAATGGCTCTGTTCAAGTTGCTTCACCCCTCTCTCTATCCTTCCTTAACATCACTCATCTGAAAAATGAGTATATAAGGACAAAGCTAGGTCCTCTGCAAGGTAGAGCAAAGGGCACTGAGAGGTTTCTGGAAGGCAGAGACACATAAGCACCAAGTTTGCTAAATCCATTCTTATTCCAGCTGACAACAAAGGGAAATGGCTGCAGATGTGCAGGGCTGAAGTCAGTGGGAGACAGCCAGAGTGAACCAGTGTACAAGAAGGAGCACACTGGTGAAATTTCTTTTTCTAACAAAATCACTGCACAAGACAATGAGTAAAATATGTAAAGATATGATTCAGAAAGCTGAAATTATAACCACAAACGGTTTCAGATTTTCAGGAAGTTCAGATGATGTTACAATCTTTCCATTCTCCATGCTACATTTCCATATGAAGGTTATGAATGTTAATATGCTCCTGTTCTAAAGGTGACTGTTATTTTTTCATTTCTATTATTGACAACTACAGTAACTCAAAAATAAGGATTATCTCACTATATTATCAGAGTTGTTATTTACTATTAATTATCAATATTTTTTTGTGAACTGGGATTGATACTCAGTAAAACCAAACTCCAATGTAAAGTTAGCAGCAATCTGTTGAGATCAGTCTCAATTTTTCATCTCCCCAAGTTCTTTTAACAATGTATCTATTGAATAAATATGTATAAATGTATTTCAATTAAAACAACCTTTAAAAATTATTCTCAAAACAGTCACCAAAGAGGAGGGAAACTGCTAGTATGGTGTCATAATTTCTGCAGAACTGCCATACCAAATCTAATAATGCATGTCTGTGCTAATATTGAAGATTGAGGGCTATACTACTTTAACATCTGTTTTTAAGTAATTAGGCATGTAATCATCCAAGAAAACCTACTTATTTGCTCTTTGCAACACATATTTCCACAGATGCTGTTGAAAAAAATAGAGATATTAGGTCTCAAAATTCCAAACATTTTTATCATCCAAAAATTAATTGAACTGTAAACAAAAAGAGATAAAAAAAAATCATACTTTAATGAGTGAGCAATCAAACACAGTATTTTGCCTTTCCATAACAATGACCCAGTTTTTAGGCCTTTTGTCTAACCATCACCTTTGAACTGAAGTGACCTGCTGTTGAAAATTCTGGGCTGAATTTTAAAGCTCCCTGGCAAACATTGGATCCTCCTTGGACAGGGGTTCACTAACTGTCTTCATATTCTGAAATTCCTCCAAGATTTTTTCTTTTCTTTCCTCTCAGAATATTGGCACATGCTTATTAAACTGTCATGTTTCTTAGAATCTGGGTTATTTCTGAGTGCTATGAATGCTGCACAAAAGGAATTTTTTTCAATGAGTATGCTACAAGGGTATTATTGAAAGGTGTATCTTTCTAGCATGCTTATAGTATACTGACTTATCAAAAGAAAAAGTTGTACCAGGATACCTGTATATGTTAAATGTGGAATAAAGTCTGACTGGAATGAAATGAGTGTGCATACACTGTTTTCATTTTGAAAACTTGTATGTAACTTTGCTATAAATCCTAGCATGGATAGACTGCTCAAGATCAGCAGGGTTGTGAACCCCAAAATCATTAACAACATTGAAGCTCCTAAGACAATGAGGAGTGATAAAGCAACTGATGTTTATCAGGGCTTTGATTGTCTGATAATAATATTTTTGTAATTATTACCTTAGAGATATGCATAGTGGTTCCTCTTCACACAAAGAGGTGATAACAGGAGTATTATAATAGAGATTCATAAAGAGAAGGGTATAGAGGAAGAAACACAAATACTCATCAGAGTGACAAATTGGGAAAGTATTTTTCTAAGTAATTTCTGTTGCTGCACCAAAGAAAAAATATTATTGACCATTTTTAGATAGCTTAATTCTAACCGATATATTTCCAGTGCTGGAAATAAAATGTTTGGAATTATCTAAAAGCTCAAAGTATCAGTTGCAAACATTTTCCAAACCTTTGCTTTAAAAGAACCAAAACACTTAATTGTTTAAAACTCATTTGGATTCAATAATATTTTTCATAGCACAGGAAAATCGAACAGAAAAGGGAAGTTCAGAGTATAAGCAGCTGTCTCTTTACCACAAACTCACCTTTCACTGAAAAACAGGTTTAAGAGAATTTCTTCAAGGCATGAATTTGATGCAAACCTTTTTATCCTATTCACCTTTGCTAAGATTCAAAATAGATGAAATACTTTATTTTTCAAATAAAGGAACTAGGATGTAGCACACAAGCTGTTCCTCTTGGCCATTCTACACATGGATGGGTTCAAGAATGTACCTATGTGTTACAAGACACTTTTTTCCCCCTCTTTTTCTTTACCTTTTATCAGCCTTTGTGGTATGAGAATGATTTGGATGAAAAGAAAAAACTCTGGATTCTGATCTCAATCGAGAGTTTTTGAGATTTATCCTTTGCTAAATTTTACTTGGAATAAAGACTTGTTTTCCATATGTTTTGCTGCTGGGTAACTGCAGAGATCAATGCACTTGATTACAGCTTGTACATTCATATCACGCAACACATTTTACGTTGTTAATAGGAGCAGTCTGACATTAGCTCAAAGAGAAAAGCATCCCTTAAAGCTCTTCCCATGTACTTAGTTTTTAAGTGCCAAATATTACCTCCTGCACAGATATTCATAGAGAATGAGCCAAAGGGGATGTGAAATTCTGTGAGCTCCCCTTTGCAAAGTTTTCTTTGATATTTCTTTCTGAAAGGTGGAGTTTTGTTGTCTGTGGAATGGCCAAGAGACTATATCTTATTTTTCCTTTTTGCTACTCTCCTGGCCTCTTGTCTGCCAGCCTTGCACCTCTTTGAAAGGGGAAAAAATGTAGGGCTTCTGTTAAGTCCCACCAACAATCTGGGATACAGGCTGTGTATGTTTGTACAGATGTAGGTGTATATGAAATAAACTTGTGCCAAAATATATGTAATGATCCAAGCCAAGATGTTTATAAATATTAAATTATTATAAATATTAAATTTGTATGTCAAACCAAGAAAAATAAGTTTTTAGGCAGTTTCACACAGATATGTAGTGACACAAAAGGACTGCTGTTATTTTTGTACTTATCACTGAAACATGGGCCAGAGGACACTACAGTGCATCAAATGCTGCTTAATGTGCACCCCACACATCCACATAACTGACCCTAGGGTGACTGTAATGCAGCAACCTACATACCCCACAGTGCCTTTCTGCTCTCAATGTCAAATCCCTCTAGGAAAGGAGCATGGACTGATTTATCTGCCCTTTGTTATCCATGTCACATTGTCACAAAGTGTTATGGGATACATGGGAAAGCATTCACACAGGCAGGAAAGGACATTCCTCTCTGCGTAACAAATAAAGAGACAGATATGTGTAGACCTTCAAAAATACTTGAGCTGTTCCCAATGCTCAAAAGTCACTCTAGATGGTGAACATGTTTCAGGAGGACTTGCTTCAGTGCACAAGCTGTGATACATGAGATAAAAGAATTTAAGAAAGTCTTCAGTGAAAGCCAAGATTTACATAAGAGAAATATGCAGCTTCCTTTGGTTTTTAGGTATTGTGCATTGGGGGCAAAATAATAAATAAAATTTTGATCAGAAGAAACAGTAAGATATCCCAATACAGTGCTAGGATGCTTAATCCTGCTTTCAGTGAAGAAAGTTAAGCTTTCAGTTAAGAAAGACTACCCTTAGTTGGTAGAACTTCTGTAAACTGAATACAAAGGGTAGGTTCATTTGTTCTACATTGTTAAGATTGATTCTTATGAAAGCTATCAGTGTTCTCTCTATTGAAGTCTAATTACAAGCCCTCATAAGTAATTTTACCTACGTCATTGTACACAGATCCTTCGAGATGTTGGTGCCAATCACAGGGAAACTACTGTGTCAAAAGTTTGTTAAAACGACCTTGTTGTCAAAAGCTGTTTAGAGATAAGAGTTAAGATAGAGGAGAATATCTGATTCTATCCAGAAAGGAGAAAACAAAGTCTCCATCCATACGCACTCTATGTGTATTGAATGGGTATTAATTTTCCCACAAGAATAACAATGTGATTTTATTTTTTTATGAAACACATTTATGCTTCTGTACGTTCAGGTTAAAGTTCTATATTTTTAACATTCAGCATTTGGTTTTGTACCACTTTAATTTTTCATGCAAGATTAAATATGTGATAGGAGATTTACAGTATCCCTAAGAAAATAAATATAAAGTTTAATTTGAGAACTCTAGTGATAAAGTTGGGAATTAGAGAATGTTTTTCTCTCCCATTTGTGTCATTTATCTTCAATAAAAATGCAGTCTATTGCTTAACACATAATTTATTGTATTTATTCCTCTCACTCTTAACACAAATGCAGTTTCCTTGGGTGTTGTCATGGTTGATTTTTTAAATTTTTTTTTCCCCTTGCTCCCTCCTTCCCATCTGTACCAATGTGCTTCCCAGCACAATTCAGCCAGGAGGGCTGGAGAGCAGCTGTCTCCACCCTACAAGCCAGTGGTCTGCCAGCAGGGTGTACTTGTGCACAGGTTCATTGGTTTTCCTCCCTCTCCCTTTTAGGTGTGATCTTGGCATTTTTTAAAGACCAAGAGGCTTCACCTTTCCTCTGAGCAGCTGAACAGTGTTTGTCTTTCTAACACTGCTAGACTTTATGAAGGCATTGTATGGAAGCTCACTTTCAATAGACTAAAATGACAATATAAATTCAGCTCCATGGTAGTAATTTATCACTTTATGATAGTGCCAGAATATACAAATGATAAGACTGAAGGGCTCAGGGAGAAATCTGAGGGGCTTTTATCATTTATTTATGGACTTATGTAGTGTAAGGGAGTGCGTGCTAAAGGAGGAATACAAAGACATTTCATCTAACAAGGTGATATAGTGTTTCCCCTTTCCTGATCAATGATCTCCCTGATGTTTAGATGAGATTGAATGCTCAGGAAGGTGAGTGTTTTCTTTATTAAAACTCGTCAGGAAAATATTGTAAAAGACTGTTGTGATCAACTCTCCAAATAAGATATAATTATTAATTCCTTAGCTACCATGTATATTACCATAAATGGCACTAAGTTTAAAAATTAATGTCTCTTAGAAGGTACTGTAGCTGTTAAGAAACATGTCAGCAAGAATGTCAATAAGAAGGAGGGACTCAAGAGTACAAGATCATGAGGAAGATGCAAACTGATGCATGATGAAAGGGGATTTAAAATGTTAATAAAATGTTAAAGCATTTAATTGTTGGTAATTAATTGTTAATGACTTACACCAACATTAATTTGTTGGTATCCCTTATCTTAAAATGAGCTATTTTTTCCCCTAACTCTTTTGTGCAATTTTTAAACATATGTACTAATCTAGGGAGGAACATTTACCATATTCATCTTTCCACCAGGTACTAGTCTAATCTCTAAACTCTTTCCCTTTATAACAGATTGATAATAAAATCCTCCCTGAACGTCAAGTTATTCTTGTTTCTTTTCTGTGGAATAAAAGAGAATTGTGCTTAAGGTGATGTAAAACATAAATATAGATGCTCAATACAACATCATATTTGTCTTTGCAGGATGCTAGTTTCATTTCTTGTAATTATATAGTTTATGGTAATGATAGTTTGTAGTGTACAAGACATATGTCATACATAAAGCCATGTAAGCATACATACATTTAGCTTATACATTCAGCCTTTTAAAGCAGTCAATACCCAGGAAAGTGACAGCTGATGTCTTAGATAACACAGCTCAGACTGAACAGAGTGCCCTACTTAGCTGAATGTAAGACAGTCTATAGTTAGGTGCAGGAAGGTAGCTGGGGAAAGCAGAGATTATATCAAAACCCTGTGACATATCCAGCCTCGTGGTGTTTCATATCCAACACAACACCCACCCATGTGTCTGCTGCCATGCTAGTTGATGAGTTGACACTGAGACAGATAAATCAGGAGGTGGAAATATTAGTCTTTCTGGATTGCATCAAATTTCACAGGCTGTCTTACAGTGGCCTTGTACACTCTGCAGTAAAGGAGTGATAAATAATTTAAATGGATCTCAGTTCCAGAAATGCAAGTGATAACTTGCAAATGATGAATTGTCTTCCTAGCCTGCTATTTCTGCATGCTGGTTTTCAATTTGATGCTGAAAACAAAGAATTTGTGTGAATAACCTGCTGATACTCCTTTCTTCATTTTCTGATCAATGAAAAGGAAGTTACCAGAACTTTGAACTATGCGAAATGGCTGCTGCTGAGGTAAATTAACAGAGATGTACACATGGCAGGACCTTGGTCTGTGTGATTGCCTTTTGGGGTTGTATTGGGTGCAGGTGCCCAGGTGTTGGCCACAGGGAGCTGCAGGATGGCCTCTGTGAAAAGAGGTGCGGGCTGCCCCATGATGAACACGACTGGTTCCAGTCAGTCCATTGGGCCCACCGTGGGGCACATCTGAGCCTCTCAGCCAAGATGGTGGCACCTCTGGGAAAGCATATTTAAGAAAGGGAAAAATGCTGTACAAAAGCTTTGAGAGAGGAGTAAGAAAAATGTGAGAGAAACAGCCTTGCAGACACCAAAGCTAAAGAAGAGGGAGGGGGTGCTTCAGGAACTAGAGAAGAGATTCCTCTACAACTCATGCTGAAGACACAGAAAGGAAGCACAAGTCCGTAGGGCAGATGGATTATAACTGTAGCAAGAAAATGTAAACAGTCTTAGGGACTCTGAGGCCAGCAAAATATTTAGAAAAAAATTAGGTTTCTGGGCCCAGAAGTGGAATCAAGTTCTATGTTCTAGACACTGCGACTATCGGTACTGGGTATGAGAAAAGTCAGTTGCTCTACATATGATGAAAAAGGTATTGTGTTCAAAAGTGGTGCTGCTGAATTCAGACAAGAGGGAATGGTTGGCAGGACCAAGATGTCACTATGGGCTTGGACTGGATTCTCAGGGTTTCAGAGAAGCACTTCCAACCATTTAAGATGCACAATGTGAATAATGTTATTTCTCCCTTAGATCCTTAGATCATGTGCTTGAAAAAAAAGCAAATTTTTTTATAGACCAGGTAAAGAAATCTGTTTGTTTCAATCTATTGCACCTTTTAATAGGAATACTCTGTGTATTTTGACTGTAAGATAGCATTCTGGTGTTTTTGCTACAGCATGCCCAGATTTCCTTACTGTATACTGAAAAATTAAAAAAAAAACAAAAACCCACCATTTACACATGCAATGTGGGCAATATTAATAAAAAGCTTGCATTAAATGCTTTCATTATTAGTAGAAATAAAGCAATTCTTTTTATGTTTTCTTAGCATCATCTTACAAAGGGAAATCATCAGGGCAGCAGGCACTGCTTATGCCCATTCATTCCACCCTAGTGCATCTGCAGAGATGCAGGAAAACTCACACTTGGAAGAAACTAATCTCTCAACAGTGGCTGTGTGAGGAAAGGGTAATTTGGCTATGTAATCAAATTGCAATGTGTTCAGTTAGCAGATGTGAGCAAATAAAGAGAAAACCAAATTTAGACTTTGTGCCAATTGCTCTTTTATACGCTTGCTTGTTTTTGAGGACTCCCTATGATTTTTTTCTAATTTGCTTGGTGTTGCTAACACGTGGCATGGCTTTGTACACCTTCCGGCTGCAGCACTGTGGTTTGCCAACAGATGGCACGATGCATTCCCATTATTTGGTGTCTGTCCAACAAGATGACTGTCTCCCTGTTCATCTCTGACATAAACCCAAAACACTACCCTAGGCCTCACTTATGCAAAGATTTAAGCATGTGTTTGAATTTGCATGCCAGTAGCACTAAATCCTGTCTTTCCTGCTGAGTTAAAGGCACTATTTTTTCCACTGTGGTAAGAGAGAAGCTACATATGGCTAGGTAATGTCCAAGTATTTAGGTATAAAATCACATCAGGGGAGAGTATTATTCTGGATGTATCATTATGGAAACTGTTCACTATGTTTTTTGTCCAATAAGCTAGCCAAATATATCTGATTTAATGTGAATTTAGTCCTGGAAAAATTAATTAAATTATAATGTATTATCATTAAAAACACATTGTTTGTTTTGCTGGTTTACTACCTTGTTTTGAAACTTTTCAGCTTCTCAGGGTGAAGACCATTTAAAGTATTCCAGTTTGGAATGTCCTATTTCTTTATCTAATGCTTTGCAGAAATGTCAGAGAATTACATCAACAGAAATACTTTTTCCAACAAAATCTATAATCTCATAAAAAATATTAAGTTAGGTCGACAAGATTTGTTTTGGGCAAACACACACAGAAAGTTAGCAATTATATTCCCTTATTTCACTTTTTCAAGTCGTATTTCAGCCATAACATTGGGATCGATTCTGAGGTTGTCTTGGGTCACCAAGCAGAAAAGTACAAAGGAAAACAGGTCAAGGCCTAATGATTCCTCACACCCTCTTTGCCACCAATTACTTGAAGTGGAAAATGTCTAGAGATCTGGCTTTCCATGTCAGCCTGATTTGAAGTCTGGGTAGGTCTTTGGAGGATGTCTCAATTTTTTGTGGTATTTTCATGTTCACTGCTCAGACTTCTGTTACCTCACTTGTAGCGTGCTGTTTCTAGGAGGAAAAAAATGCATTAAGCCCTGGAGACACAAGGAGTCCGGGGTATTTCTGTTGTTTGGACATCAGTAGAATGACCCTTCAGAGCTGCAGAAGGCTTTGTTCCTGAGGGAAGATGTTCACTGGAAAGGCAGAGGGAATAGAATTCCCCAGACATTAACATTTAACAATGATTTCTGTCTCACTTTTCCACAGACTTAAAAGAACTAATAGTTGCTTGAGGAAAGGGCAAGGAAAGAAAGAATACGGGACCCTGCTCAATGAGATGGAGTCTGTTAGAAGCAGAGAGACAGTGACAAATGCTTTAAAGATTTCAGGAAGAAAGATGGTAACTTCTGTGCTCTAACTGACAATGACTTTGTTGAGATGACATTCTGATTCAATAACTTTGTTCCTCTATCTTCAACTGCACTTAAAGGCCAGTTTATTTTAGAAAAACTATCTTGTCTAGCTGTGACAGAGTTAGTTGCTACGATGTACAGCAGCTCTTCATTTGGAGTAGATTTAACTCAGTTAAAGAGGTCATATATTAAGATACTTTATCCCCAGCACTGGCATCCAGGAAACCAGAGGGACATATGGAAACTAAACCCAGAACAATCTTTAAAGATTTATACAAAAAGACTATGTAAAAAAAAAAAAAAAAAGAGAGAAATAAGTAAAAAAAATTTTTTAAAAATCCCCAACATTTGCACAAATCTGTGGTAAAGCTTGATTTAGGGTGGCAGACGAGAGGAAGTGGATATTTTCCTACCTTAGGAAGGTTTGGATACCATCTAGAGTTCTGTTTTTCTCCAAATTCAAGTAACCTGCCAAACAGCAAATGAGTGGAAGGCAGGCACTGCAGGGTGCTAAACAAACATGGTCTGGTAAGCTTTTTCTTGGCAAAGTGGTAGTGCTTTTAGTGAATATACAAGTTGGATGTCTTCACATCTAGATTTAAAAGATTTGCAAACCTTTCTGAAACGGGAACTTTAGGGTCATCAGGAAAAGTCTGATCTCTGGGTTCCAGTCAAACCACAATATAGTCAGATGATATAGAATGGACTATTTTTTGGACTGCAAGATTACAGTGGCACTTGATGCAATATCTTTGTCAGTTAAGGACTTAGTAATGTATAAGGCACTCTTGGAAAAGACCCATATTCTGTAAAAGTCTTTTACTCCTCTGTTTAGTCAGGTGAGACCATCCAATTTTCAGGTCAATTTACAAAGCCCTTTTCAGCTCTTATAGACGAGACAAGGACTAAAATACTGTAATTTAAGAGATTATTGCTGTATATTCTGATCTACCATAGAAAAATGGTAGCTTTTGTAATTATGATATGTATTTTTATAAAAGCTTCTGTTAGCTTTTTATACTTACACATATGGTATATTACTCACTTCCTTTTTTCTTTTTTCTTTTTTCTTTTTTCTTTTTTTAAGGAACCTGAGTATTAAATATATGCTAAGAACTAATTACATTGTTAAAGCTTCTTGAACTACTGATTTCGCATACCTCATTTTTTTGACTGTGAGCCTCAACAGTTTCAGAGTCACCATGTGTATGGTTCCTCCTAGGTCACGTTAATCACTCTGTGCAAGACTGAAGGCTTATTTCTCTGACAAAGAAGTTCCTACCAGTGCATTATACACTTGGACTTCTGCACAGTACTAGTCACCATTTCTGGATTTGTTTATTCCTAATTTCAGTCTTTCCTTCTGACATTTTGAAGTATTTATACATATTTATATCCACCAAAGCTGTCACATTCACAGACAAATCCCTCAAAGGAAGCTTGCATGCATTTATTTTCTCAAGTGCCTTCAGGTGATTAAGTTTAAGGCCAAATTCTGCTCCTGTGAACAGAACCCAAGAAGATGTATTTTGCCTACAGGAGCTGTGGGGATCTCTCTCACTCTGTCAGAAGGTCCTGAGGTACCAAGGCCACAGCTGCTATCAAAATGCTAAGCTTGAGGCAGTACAGTTATATAAGTTACTGATTCTTATCCCTTCTGTGTTTCTCAAGCAAAAAATGCTTTTTTCAAAAAAGTCACTGACTCCATCTTTTCCAGATCTTTTTGTATTTGGATGTATTAGTTACTGCACAGTGACCTGGAATTCTGATCTATAGTTCTGGAATGCTGCTGCCCCTCAGATCTGTGTGGCCCAGTAGTCCAACTATGCCCTGAAGCTTTTGTGCCCTGAGCAGGTGTGAATCCCCCTCTCACAAACTGAGCAGCTACCTTAATGTAGGGTGCAGCACTGAATCTCAGCAAGTGTTTAACCAGTTCAGTTGCAGACAGAACTTCCCTTCACATGGCCACTATCTAGGTATCATAACTGAAATGTGAAATGTGTGCTTATCTCCAGGCTTCTGCAGAAACTAAAAATACCTGCCAGGTGGATACAGATGCCTCAAATTCTCTTCGTCCTAAGTGAACTCTGTGCATTACAGTCAAGCTTTTTTTTGATCGCTTTTCTCACAGCTCCTACGTCTTGCTGCTCTGGAGTTGTAGAAGACTGGTACACCACACTCCTACAAAAGATTCTCCACTGTGTCATTGCTAGCAATCTTTCTTGAGGTAAAATAAGTATAAGTAGTGCAAAGATGATCAAGGCAAGTATTGATTATAAAAAATCTATCTGCTCGCATTTTAGGTTTTTAATTAATAAATTGGCTGCTATCATCACAGCACAGAAGATGGTTGCAACCAGCCAGTACTTAAATTATGCTGCCGTGTGGTTTTAAGTCACTATCATCCTAAAGCTCATACCAGGGCTCTGAATACATTCTCCATCAGTGGAGTTCAGCTGGTGGCAAACAGCTGTCTTGCTGGTGGGCATTGTTGTCACAAGGGAGCTGAAGGGATACCTCAGCTTGCAACCAGGCAGTGAGTGTTGCAGCCATGTCTGTGCTTAGCTATGGCCTCAGTCAATCCATAACTCTGACCTGCAGGTTTGACCTCTTTACTTAACCAGCCTCTCCTTGCTGACCCCCTAGATCTGGGTGGCAGCCCTACTTTTAGTGGAAGGTAAATGTTCTTTTCTCCAGAATGAGCATTTCTCAGACATTCTTAGAGGTATAGTGTTTAAGTATCTGCCAATGTTTTATGTCTAAATGTCATAAGAGGTCTAGTGGGACATTAAAGACATTGTTTGAATTATTGCTAGACATTTTCAAGGGTTTTATTCATCTGAGTCCCCAGCTCAGCAGAGTTCAGATGGACAGTTTCCTATTCAAAGCTTTTGCCTGCCCCTTTGCCATCAGCCCTTCTGCTTGTCTTATTTGCACAGGACTATTTTAACAGTTTATTGGCACTGAAATATTCACCATATTGCAGTTGGTGTTGATCTCACAAATAATTCTGTTGTGTTCACAGGAAATGGGCATTGGAATGGGCAAAATACATATTCTCATAGTGACAGAAAGCTCAGCATAAAAATGCAGTTAAGGAGCACAGAAAACATCAGAGTCTCTCTCAGTGAAGAGATCACAAAAGAACTAATTTGCCAGGATGCCATTCCAAGCTCATGACCACAGCATTAGTAATGCTGCAAGAGTATGGAGTGCACCTGAGCCCTATGCTCATTAACCTTTTGGGTTAATGTGCAGCTCAAAAACATAAAGGGGCTGTGTGTTTGGAGTAGGAGACCAGAGGGAAAAACAAGCATGAGGGAAGGAAAAGAGTGGGAATAACTCAAGGAAAAGACAAAGTCCTTTTGATTCTTGACATGAACTGAGCATTGTTTTTCCCCCACTCAGAACTGTAAAAAAAAAAAAAAAAAGAAAAAAGTGAATAAAGAAAAGCATTCCAAAATAGAAAATAATTGGCATAGCTGTGCCTACGAATCTAACATATATTTAGGTTAGCTATCAACTAGATAATTCTCTGATAAAGAACCTGCTTAAACATTTGATCTCAACTTTGTACAGATTCCAGGCCTGATTGTCTTTATTTTCTCGTGAATGGCCAAGGTGGAGTCACCAGATGTCTCAATTAGATTGCAGAAGTACCAGTTTTTAATACACTGGCTCGGTGTTCAGTGGTGTTTTTATTGAGACGCAGAGACATCTTACTTTTATTCTGCCACTGATCCTCCCCCAGTACAAAAATGGCTGATTCACAGAGCCTGCTCCTCCTTCCCTGTATGTTATATCTACAGTAGATGATCAAATTCTCATTAACATAGGGAAGAGTAGAGCCTGGCACCTGCAAAATGTTTTCAAATATGACTTAATGTCTCTTGGCAATGCTGGTTTGTAACAGGAATCCAAATAGTGATGCAGCCAAGGACGAATTGCATAAGATCTCTATCCCCAGGCAATTTAACTTGGACACAACAGACTTGGAATGCAGCTCCACTTTCCTCTATTGCCCCATGCTCACTCCCATTTCACCCTCTTAAGCACTCTTTTTTTCCTGCTCATCATGGTCTCCCTTGCCATTCCCCTCATTATTATCTTCCAGGTGGAGAGGCTGGGCTCTTCACACAGGGAGTCTCATGGATTACATGAATAAGGAGATGGTTTCTGCAGTTGTTATATTTAGAGAACATAAACTCTTCTTGAAATTCGTGTGATTCAATAGCACGATTTTGCCTCTTGGTTAAATCTGAATCAGGCACAGCAACTAGGGATACCAGGCTTCTGATAAGCTTTGCAGGGAGACCTTAATTGTTTCTGACCATTTTTATTAAACTAAGACATAAAGTGGTGTAAGATGTCTAAACTGTTATTTATTAAAGCCTACTATTTATAATATTTCACATATATAGAGTTTTCTTTGCAGTTTCAACAGTCTCTGGTGCCTTTATTTCCTCCTCTAATCAATGAGTGCAAGATGCTGTTTGATCACTTTCCATTCAAGAGATGGAAGCATTAAAAGAAAGCAAGTGATGCACTGTGCTATCAGTGCAGCTTTTATTACACACAGGTTAATCTTGTGAAGCATCTCAGAGTTTTTGATCAGTCTAAAATACAGCACATTTGTTTGAAATAGGACTTTGAAATGTTATCTATAAGTTCTAAATGAGATAGTAATACAAGATTCTCAAGCTCTTTAATAATGAATGCAGTTATGTTTTATCTGCATAGGAATATGGTAAATGAAATCAAAGCAATACAGACATAACTCTTACATTTTCAAAACTGCTATGACAGCTCTGTGTATATTAAAATATTTCTTCCTATACGTACTTACTGCAGGAATATAGTACTGTATACTGCTGTTTTCAAACTGAGTGCTTGCTGCTGCATTCACTGAACTCACACCTACTTAATGCTTCCATTTACTTCAGCATTTGACCATTTTGGCAATGATTCATTTCTTTGATCTTAGAGTGTCACATGTAATTAGTGCCAAAAATCTCCTCAGGGGTCCTTCCAGTTGCATGTGAACCCGTGTGTTGGATTAGGCACCTTGAATTGTATTTATTATAACTTACACATTTTAAGTCTAATCATCCCAGTTCTAAGTACTTTGAATGTTTAGAATGTAGCTTTGTATCCAGATTTGCCAATAGAATATTTGTAGTCAAGAAAATATTTCTCTTAATTCGGGTGCCTGTCTGTTGTACTCTTGAATGTAGAACACAAATGATCTTTTTGAAACTGAAGTTTTACTAGAGTTCATTACTGGCATTCTATTGCTACTTACCTGGACATCTAAGGACAAAGTGATTTTTATTCTTTCTTGCAATTGGAATTAAAAATACAAACTAATCTGTTCAAAGCAAGTTATAAGTTACAGGTTAATAACATTTTTCTCTGTTGTAAGGATGATGATGAATGGCATAATATAATATGCCTGCACACTAAAAACATGGCCTGAGCAGTTTGGCATCATTAGCAACCACAGTACTATATTTCATATCCCTTGCTGCTCTCTTCTCTTTGAAGAACTGAACTCTTTCATCTAAATGTATATAAATAGTAATAAATAGAAAACAATTCCCGCTCTGCGGACTTTGCTCTGATCTGTGTTGGTCCCTGGTCTGCTCTGGCTGTCTGCACTTCCTACTGCATCTTGTTCCCCACTAAAGCAACAAGCAAAATTGTTGTTCCACAACCTGCTCCCAACAACAGGCACTGTGGTCCAAGGGACATAGCACAGGCAGGTAGGAGGAGGAAGAGTTTCAGACAGATACGTGTCTCTCTGAACCACACAACTTGTTTCATCCCTTATAACACCTCATGCCTCAGCCTTTGTAGTGCCCTACTACACCTGGCTCAAACAGTACTGTTGGAATGAAGAGATACTTCCCCTCTTGTTACTGACATGGAAGCTTTGTTTTCAGAAAGCTGCTAGCTTTAGAATCATAAGATTTGAGCCCTGATTAGTTCACATAAAATGATATTTACGTGTTTATATTCTTTGTGGAAAACACTGCTGAGAAACATTCAGGTGAAATATCAGTCCTTCGCAGATACAAATTTAATGAGGCCTGCTTATGGCTGCTTGGGTTTTTTGGTTTTTTTTAAATCAATACATTTTTCAAAGAATGTAACCTTTCACATGGCAATTGACGCTCTACTGAGTGCCTGGTTTTCATGGAAAAAAATATTAAAATATTTTTCTATCTTCAAAATGGACTCTGTAATGTTCACAAATTCCACAATATTACTATGAAAGTATATGACAGTTCCTTTTATAGAATGCAGTCTCCTGAAAACAAATGTTTCCATGAGAATCTATGATTTTCTCTGTGGGGAAGAATTTCGCATATGTAAAGTCGATCAATTTCTTGAAAATTCTTAAAATAGCTCAAAAACATAATTTAATTCTTAAAAAGTAAAAATTCCACTTTAGTAAGACTATACTCATTATTTTGGTGAGACGCGGTCAATAGTTTAGTGCTAATAATGTTATCCTGAGAGAGCTCACCCAGAATGTGCATGACAGCAAGAGGATCAGGCCAAACCAGCATGGGTTTATGAAAGGCAGGTTCTGCTTAAGCATCCTGATCTCCTTCCATGGCCAGGTAACCCACTTAGTGGATGAGTAAAAGGCTGTGGATGTTTACTTTCTGTTCTTCAGTAGAGCCCTTGACACTGTCTCCAATGATGTGCTCCTAGAGGAGCTGGTGGCTGATGGCATAGACATGTGTACTCTACACTGGGTTGAAAACTGACTGGATGGATGAGCCAAGAGTGTCGTGGTGAACAGAATTAAATCCAATTGGCAGCTGATCACAAATGGTGTTCCCTATGGCTCAGTTTTGGGACCAGTCCTGCTCAATATCTTCATCAATGGTGTGGATGAGGGGATCAAGTGCACCCTCAGTAAGTTTGAGGATGATACTAAGAGGATGATACTAAGTTGCGTGGGAGCGTTGATGTGCCTGAGGGTGGGAAGGCTCCACAGCAGGACCTGGAAAGGAAGGATTGATGGGACAATGTCAACAGTATGAGGACCAGACCAAGTTTCAAGTACTGCATTTCAGTCACAACAAATCCAGGCAGCACTACAGGCTTGGGACAGTGTGGTTGGAAAGCTGCCTGTCAGCGAAAGACCTTGGGATAGTGGTTGACAGCTGGCTGACCATAAGCCAACAGTGTGCCCAGATGGCCAAGAAAGCCAACAGAATCCTGGCCTGCATCAGAAACAATGTGGCCAGTAGGGCGAGGCAGGTGATAGTGCCTCGGTACCCAGCACTGGTGAGGCTTCTGGGCACCTCACTATAAGAAGGACATATAGTTGCTGGAATATGTCCAAAGAAGAGAAACAAAGCTGATGAAGGGTCTGGAGCACAGGTTTTACAAGGAGTGGTTGAGGCAACAGGGTTTATTTAATCTAGAGAAGAGGATGCTGAGCTACAACTAACTAAAAGGAGATTTTAGAGAGGTGGGGGTTGGTATATTCTCTCATATGGCATGACTTCGTTGAAATAAATTCAGTAAGACTGAATAGAAGATTGTAAGGTATTTTAGCATTTACAAGTGAGCTAATAGCTTTTGCGCTGCTTTAGAAAGACAAGTAAATTAAGTAGCCTTATATGAAGGATCTGGATGCTAGTTATTAATGATGGTTTTGTGAGTGGATCAAGGTCCTTGATGTGGTCTTTTCCTTAACTGTTACTTTTTTTGTAATAAAAAAGGGTCTTCCCACAATAAATTATAACTAATGCTGCTTTGCTCTTCTAGAAGTCTTTTTCTGAAAGGTGCTCTTGATACATTATTAGCTTACGTGAATCAAACCTTTTGAGATCCTTGTGAGGTAAAGAACTCCCCCTAGTCTAGAGCCACTGTCCCCCAGTGTTTCTAATCTTATCATACAGGATTTCTGAGAAAGCTGCCATGCTTAAATTTAAAGCCTTTTCAAGTTATTAATACATCATGAGGAAAAAATTTGAGTATCATATTCTCCTGACCAAGTCAATAAACCAGATAAAAGAAGATAATAAAGAAATCTGTTCTATATATTAACAGTCTCTGTATAATCCCTTCCAAGTAGGTATTCTCCATGTGCAAGCCCTCTGATGCACACTGGGAAAAAATTCCCCTTGGATAATATTATTAATTCACCAACTGGCCTGAAGCATCAGATTAATCAACAGACATTAGATGACTACTACTGTGCATATAGCTAGTTTCAGTCCCTGTTTAGCCAAGTACTTAGGCACATATAAATCCTACCTTATTCCAGAGCTAAGTACATGATTAAATGCTTTTCTAAATGGAGATGGACTGCTGAAACAAGTCATGGGGCAGTATTACAGCTCCTGACATCAGTCAGATACGTATCCTCCAAAGATCTAAACAGGGATATCTATTAACTTCATTGCATTTCAAATCAGGCTCATAATATGTAGGGCTTTCCAATTCCTCTGAGCTATTTTAGGCAATTGAGAAAAAGACTTCATATAATTTGAAATTTCTGCTACCAAATTAACAAATTACTGGGTTTATTTTGTAGGCTGCAATATTATTCAGTTGCTAATCCACTTGTTTTCTGTAGTCTGTAGCAATCAGATGCCTTATGCTACAGCCAGTCTTACTCAGGAAACTAATTGTCACCACTTGCCACAACAAAGAGAATGAAGTAAATGAAAACTGTTCTCTTAGGAAAAAAAAATCCATTCTTTTCCCTTCATGCAGCTTTTTTAAGGACAATTAGCTGATCAAAGACATTCACTCCATAAACCTCATGGATGTGTACCACTACAGTATGACATCAACTCTTAGGTAAAAGGTCTTTACCTGCCAAATACCCTAAAATTATCAGTAGCATTAAATCTTATGAAATCAAAGTTAAAGGTATTTTGGTTACCCTATGTCAGAGGTATGTTTAAGCTGCCAACTCACACAGGTAAAAGAAGGGAAAGCAAGAACTCATGCTTCAATGAACAACCTTGTTAGGACATCATGCTTTTCTTTCTGTCACAAAAACTTCCATTTAATTAGTTTTTTTAAAAATGCAGTGAAGAGAGAGGGGAAGGTGAAGGGGAAGAGGGTACTTCCAATATAGGCATAACCTTGGGTTTCCTTGAAATTCAATTCTGTTAAACACAAATCCTCAGATTACCTTTACAGTTTTCACCATGTTACCAATCATGCTTGTTCAATAAGTACTCTTCTTTTTTTTGCTTTTTATAAAAAACAACAGATTATTAAGATACCCTCTTTACTCTCTAAACAACTACATCAGTCTAACCATATATTAAAACATCTTGGAAATTCCCCAGAATGCTATTTTCCTGACATAGTTCTTTAGCAGTATAAAATCCAAATGTGGCAAGGACTAAAGCTCTTTGATGTAAAGAGCTGGTCCTATAGGCAGATCCCCACTGGGCAGATGGTTATTTTTAATAGTTTGACCTAATTTCTTCTTAGTGATCCAGGGATAGCATAAAGCCCTATGGAGGAACTGATCTGTTGTGTTGAAGTAACAAGAGAGAACACTAGATATTCATAACAGAAACATTTGTTGGTTTGAGTTCATTCTTTAATGCACAGCTGTCCTTGTTACAGAATCACTACATGATATAAAGCCAGACTAGCCATCTTTAGAAGCTGAGCAAAGCCTCCAGATAGTGGTTTTTGTATGACTACTGGCTTTTTCCTGAGTCCTTCTCAGCATTATCATGCTTATATTTTCTCTCTTTTCCTATATGTAACTAGATAAATCAAACTACAAATTGCAGTATCTTTTCCTTTCCTTCCTTTCTCTCATTTTTCCCCCTCAATTCCTCTATTATTTTGATTTTGATATTTCCTGAACTACTTAGATCAGAGGCTGGTAATCATTCTTAGTGAAAGTAATAAATACAGGCTACAGATTTTAAAGACATGAAATCTACTTTTGCTCCTGTTGCATTAGGTGAAGTTCACTTTGAAACAAAATCAAGAGAAGATCCTAGACCATGAAAAATGGATGCTCAGAAGCTGACATTTCACAACAAAAGAGCAGCCATTCCTGGAAAATATAACTGGACAAGAAATTCTATTTAGAACTAGCTATATTTAGTCCAATTTCTACTTTTGCATTTATCAGCTCTGCACATTAGCAGATGGGAAATATTTTTGAAACTAAAACTATTAAGCTTTTCCTCCAGAAATACATTCTAAAAGCTGACATGGACAAAAGCAATGCTGTACTGGCAGTTGTATGAGAGCTAAAACAGAAGTTTATAGACCCTGTGCTCCAAGACAAGCTGCATGCACCACCTGGATGGAAAGTATTGTTCTACCACATCATGGGGCTCTGGCAGAATAAGGACTGTTTCTTTCAGATGGACCTATTTTTACAAACATGCCTAGTGAAGAAAATGTAATGTTTAATGGACAGTTTACCCCAGACATTGTAGTCAACATCTTACTTGTTTTGAAAACTAAACTCAGATCTAGTTGTTTTCAACCTCATTTAGCAATACATTTTTAAATTTTCAGAGGAAATAATATTGTAATTTCACTAAGTCAGTTCAGTTTCTATGACAAATATTTATCCTCAGTGCACCAGTCACACAAACTGAAATGCTGGGTAAGGTTCCTGCATACTCTCTCATGTCTTCATACTCCATTGCTGCATGACAATATGAAAACAAGGTATAGGAAAAAACAGTCAATGAGTTTCCCTCACATTATTGAAAATGCCAACTTAAGATATTGATACATGCTCACATATGAATTATAATAGCAGAAAGTGTTTTATCTCCATGCCAGTTGTGCATCTTCTGTAGGACACTCAAAAAGGAGTACATATGGAGTGACCTGGAACTGCTGGTCTCCTTATTGTACCTTGTTCAATACCATGCACATTTCTGTAAGAATAGGCATCAACTGAATTTGGTTTTACAGAAAGCCATTTCTCAGAGATTTTCCTGTGGCAAGTTAAGGTACTTCGTGTTAACAGGCACATTACGACTGAGGTTAATAGCTATGATGTTAAACAACATAGCTTGTTGTTAACAGGCAGATAACTAATAATTCATTTTGAGTATAAGAATTCTGTATGAAGATACATACCACGAGTCTAGATATCTTCACGTAGACAATATCAGAGCCTAAAAAATTTCACCTAAAAATTTGCAACTACATTTGTATTTATGTGTCTATTTCTGCTCTCATATCCATTTGTTTATTCTATCCAAATTACACAATTTTAAGTCCAGAACTGTTTCTTAATATTGAGCAGTAGGTCTAAAGTGTCATTGTCAAAGGGGCTAATATATATATATTGTATACATATAATAAAACACCAGTATCATCTTTCTTTGTAATGTATTGGCAATTACTGTGTTTTTAATACTAAAATGGTTCTTGAGGATCTCCTAGGCAACAAAGTCTATCAGTGTTATAGAATCATAGAATCACAGAAAGTTAGGGGTTGGAAGGGAACTCGAAAGATCATTGAGTCCAACTCCCCCCTGCCAGAGCAGCGTCACCTACAGCAGGTCACACAGGAACATGTCCGGGAGGGCTTTGAATATCTCCAGGGAAGGAGACTCCACAACCTCCCTGGGCAGCCTGTGCCAGTGCCCTGTCACCCTCACAGTGAAAATAATTATTCCTAATACCTATATGGAGCCACCCATGTTTCCATTTATAACCATTGCCCCTTGTCCTATTGTCAGTCACCCCTAAGAAAAGCTTTACTTCATCCTCCTGGCACTCTCCCCTTACATATTTATAAACATTAATGAGGTCACCCCTCATTCTCCTCTTCTCCAAGCTGAAAAGACCCAGCTCCCTCAGCCTTTCCTCATAAGGGAGGCGTTCCACTTCATTTTTTTCTGTTATCATATCACATAAATGAAATTTGCTTGCATGATGTATTTCCTGTTAATGCCATAACACATTCATTAACTATGGGAGGTCTTTCTAATATCTAAGTATAATTTGTTTTTGCCAGCTTGAAACTTTTTCTTCTCCTTTGTGTTTTTTCTTTATGCATAATATTATTATTTTATTTATAGAACATTACTCTTATGTATACATGGTACTTTAAGAAATCAAAAGAGCCAAACTAAGAGGCAAGAAACTTCAATTATTCAAAAAGGATAAAATTCTTTAGTGCAGGGTCTAGAAAGGGACCTGAATAGCAGCAGGACTCCCTTGTGCGTAGATTTCCAGGCAAGAGTCACAAAGGATTTCTCCTGCAGATCTGTTGATCACTGAATCTCTCTGAGGACAATATGAACTTCAAGTGTTCAGCAAATTACAAAACTACATCACAAATATAGCAACAGGCAGAAATGAGAGGTGAATATCAAATACAGATGAGATACCATGTAGAAGATAATGGGGAATGTACACAACTAAAAAAAATCCTGAAAATCAAAAGTGCTGAGATTAGGAGGGATTTGATTTGAAATAAATTCCCATTTTAATATTATATTCTGGGAAGTTAATTTAAAAAAAATAAAAAAGAAAAAACAAAAAAGGAAAAAAAGATAGTCACTGGCTAATACAAAAGAAAGAAAAAACTATTAATTTGGTGTCAAAACAAAAACAGAACTCAGGACTTTTCCGCAGAAGTATCTCCCTCCTTCTTGAGTTCTATGTTTTGTTTTCCATGATAAAATGGAACATTTACAAATAAAATATTTTGAAATCATAATGAGAACTCTCTCAGACTTCCTAATTAAAAAGGCTGAGATTATTATTGTAAATACAGCTTGTCTTAAAATGTATTTTCCAAAATTTCAATCTGGTATCTTAAACTCAAGAGTGACTTAAAATTAAGTAAGTAGCACCAGTAAAATCACAGATTTCAAGCAGATCAGACCTCATTTTTGTCGTGACACATAAAAGCCATATCATCTGGCTGGATAAACCACATGCTTACTATCATTACTTTTGACAATACACCTAGTTGAAACTCGACTCAAGCATCTATTTTATATGAACTCTGACCTGTCCTTTTGCCTTATTCTTGCCTTTCACATGTGTTTGTTTGTCCTGTTCTGATTCATTTTTAATTGTAAATGTTTGTAAAATGTTTCCTAATAACATTTGTTTATAAATACGGGTTATAGTAGGAATTGTGGTTTTCATTATGAAGATAAAAATAACCATTAATTATAGCTTTAATTAAGACATATATTTGATATGCAAATCTCGGCAAGATGGCATACTGTGAAGTTTGTTTTAATTCTCTGCTATCTATTTTGATCTCTATTAAGTCTATATCTTTTATCTACATCTTTTAAATGCCATACTTTCTAAGACAAGGTTGTGAAATTTTACATTCTTATCTTGCATGCTTCTCTATCCGTTTTATTTGAAAATGAAAAGTTGAACCATGAAGCCTTGACTGTGATAAATGTTCTGTGCTAATCAACTCAACAAAACACAGCAAATAACTCATAGTAAGAGAGATAGGGAGACAAATAACAAGTAATGACCATTTGTCTTGACAGCAGGAAAACATTGCATAAAACACATATTTGATATGTAAAACGGGATCTCTTAAAGACATGTTTTTGCATGGTCTGAAGCATTCTCTGTTCATTTCATCAAAATATTTTAAATATACATTAAAATCGTAACTTGAAGTATTTTCATTCACTTGGAATTTTGTGATACAAATTTTCTGTTTCAGTTAGGGTTCTGATGAATCCAGTCTGTTCAATCAGATAAAAACCAGTAGCTTCTTACTATGCTGCAGACACTGAATATGGAAACATGGTGAATATGAATATGAGTACAGCTTCTCAGAAAGGTAAACTTTTTCTGATAATTTTATAAGAGTGTTTCCTGGAAAAAAATATTTCTCTTGATTATCTGAATGGTTTTTCTTGTTCTTTTCTACTTGTTAAGGAGTGAAGATGAGGTTCTTCTTTCTGTGATTTTAAAATAGCCAATAGGTTAATTTTAAATAAAAATAAGCCTGATGAAGTAGGTAGTGGGAGTGGACAGCAGAGTGGATAAACAACAAAAAATATCACTCTTCCTACTTGCTATGGTTTCGTTACATTACTGAAAATGCAGACAAACTGTCTTTGCTGATCTGAAATTTTCTGGCTCACATTGTGTTTTCTCTGCATGCTTGAAATGCACACAGCTTTAGGAAGCTTTAATTTAAGTGGCTATCTATTTTAAATATTTGGGGGATGAGATTATTGGCTGAATCTGAAGGTGGTTGCCATTAACATTATCAATAGTAGCATGAGAACATGATGGGACAGATGCACTAATGATGAACATAGATTGTTCTCTACCCTGGGGCTTTATAACAAGTAGTAAAGAGCTGAGTCATTCAAAAATACTTCCAGTGGTGCACATCTTTGGAGTGTAGAAAACTCCTCAACTATGATCTGTTGGGTAGGATTTGGCATTTTTACTGCAGTGTTTCAATAACGCTGAAAAACTGGATCCAAGCTTTCAGAGGCAAGTCCTGGATTTTCCCTTTTGTGTGAAAAGTGCCTGCAAACTTCCAAAGCAATCTTTAACATCCACTATAGGCATGCTAAGAGGGAAGAGAAGTGGTGAACAGGGAGTTATTGACAGAGCTAGGGGTCACCTCAAGGAAAGATCTGGGAAGAGATAAACCCTTAGTGAGTGGGAGGGCCTTGGACCTCTATAGGAGATACAAGGAAGAGTTGTTTTAATTCAAGACTAACTTGTGCCTAAAAGACTTTATTGAGGTTATCCAGCAACCCTAACTAAGGTGATAGTTACTTGTGAGTATGGCTCTCAGATCAGCTAAACTCAGATCAGCTCATTCCAAGCTTAATTCTCTTTAATTTCTAATTTAACTGTGATTTTCACAAGCCTCATTTTAATTCCATTTAGATAAAAGCCTCACTGAGAAGCATTAGATTTCAATCAACCTACTTTTTTAGCATTTTGAAAATCCTTCAGTAGTAAGCAAATTATCCTAACTTTTTTTTCCTGAAATTATATTCTTCTGTAAGTGAAATTATCAATAGCTAATGATGCTACACACAAAATAAAGCAAGGATACAATAAAAAAAGTCTCTGCTGGTTGCCAAACTGCACTGACAATTGGTTGTGTCTGGTTGCATTGAGTACAGGAATGCTTGTTGCTAACAGCAGCCAAGCTGAATTGGAGCTTTTCCCACTTCCATCCTTCCTCTTCTCTTTTCTCTTTTTCAATAGCATCTTATAGCATATTTTTCAAGCATAACTATTACTGGTGCAGGTAATTCAATTTCTTCTATGCAATATAATTATCATTAAAGGAAACATGAGGGGAAAAGTACCATTCTACCTAATTTTCTATGACTTCCTAATCCAGAAGTTATATGTTCCCCCCCACCTAAGCACAATGTTACACATTTTATTTTGTGCCACAGCACCGGCCATAGGACACAATAAGTCCATTTTTTCATACCTCTCTATTCTGTAAGCATGGCATATAAATCACAGCAGTTTCTAACAGCATGTCACTGACGATCTGGCTTGATAGACAATCTGTGATCCTTTCAGCCTTTTACTAATAAGCTCATTAGGATAGAAGGGCTGAAAATACTTTCTAGGATATAGCAATGAGCCTCAGCAAATTCAGTGCATGTCTGACCACTCAGACTTTAGAGAATCAATCTTTCTTCAATCAGAACTTTGTCAGGTTCTTCTGAATGTCTTCTGAAGGTTATTGTGGTGTGTTTTTTTCTTTTTTTCTTTCTCTCTTTCTCTTTTTCTTTCTTTTCGCAAACCCAAAAAAACCTTCAAAAGTAATGTAGGTCAAGGTGGAATGGTTCTGAACACATTTTATTTTCTTTTGCAAGATCAGCTTTTGAAAACTTTTAAAAATAGTATTGCTGGGCTTTAAGGTATGACCTTATTTTCCATGAACTTTTCAGTAAGCATTAATTTTAAGACAAGCCTTAAGATACCTACAGCCTATTGACATTGGCATTTAGACAGAGGTTTCCAAAAAGCAAATGGAAACCTACTTGAATAGTAACTAAATAAGCTACTTCATGGGTCCTTTTCCTGTTCTGGTCAGACAATTATAAAAATCCTTTTTGACAAACAAGTATATTTTGAGTCCTTAAATTAATTTGAAAACAAATACTCTAAAAAATAGCACTGAGATAATAAGTGCTTGAAGAATTCTGCTTGCCATAAGAAGAAAAATAATTCAGCTTTTCTATACCATGGTAAGTACCTTAAAGTGTATATATTCTGGATCAATTCATATCTTTAAAGGACCACTACGACTGAAAACTCACTGACTGAGCAATCCTTATATGACAGAAACTGTTGAAGTGTTCTAGGGAATAAAGCAGACTAGTATCTGTGGAGTTTTCCTCCTACACCATAGAGTATTATATCACTTAGTCATGCTGGGGATCCCCAGCACCTGAGACTGCAGTTGCAAAAGATATTTCTTATGCTAGATAGCTTTGGTCAAGATTCTTCCTGTGGCTGAAATCTGACTTTTCTTCTGTCTCATGTTCTCCAACTATATTTTGTACTGGTATCCAAAGAGTAGCCCAGAAATATGGAACTCCTGGGCAAAAAATCAAAATCAACATGAACTAAATGTAAAAATGCATGCTCTTTTTCTCTTTATCTTAAATCTTTGGTTTTGGTTTTTTTTCCTGTTATCTTCCTTTTTTCTACACTTTCAATTTTATTTTCTCCTTTCTTTAAGTTTCAATAAAAATAAAATTTTCTCTCTCCTCCCATGATTTCCTTTTATTCTGCTTCTGTTCTTCTGTGTCTTGAGCTTTTGTCTTTTAGATCCTTTCACTTCTTCTGATTACTTCTTTTAAATTAAAAATCCCTCCACTCTTCTAACCTTTTTCTACCTTTCCTCTGAAGTTTCTTTTCATTCTGCCACAATGGGAGATGCAGCTGAATAATGATTACTAGCAGAGAGAGAGAAGCTGCAGTTTTTACTAACGAAGCTACAAAGTCTTAGTGGGTTGACATGAAGGAACAATAACATCAAGCAGTCAATAAGTAGCACTAACAAATCAATGTAGATAGTGAAAGCAGAGAATTAGACAACTGTCTGCCTCAGGCTATACTTAACAGATGCCAGGATTAGACTGAGAGATCTTGACTGATGACCAGCATGCCTGTGCCATTACTTTTTTTTTGTATTTTCCAATTTGTAATTCCATCTCCCATGTAGCTTCCAGACTCTTTCTACTTTAGAGGAACAACCTGTTAAAGATCAGTAGCACTAAATGTTGTCTATTTCCATTGT